>NW_027286069.1:71261624-72005374 GCF_022747635.1 Hetaerina americana | reverse complement strand
ATTTGAGAAAATATTTCTAAACAGGCTTACATACCACTTCAGTAAAAATAATTTATTATCAAGTTATATGGGTTTATGAAAAACAGACCCACCATTTCAGCCAAATGTGAGGCTATAAACTTCATTTTGATCTCTCTTGAAAATAAGTGACCAGTCTTCTCTTAGATTTAAGCAAAACCTTTGATTAAATAGATCATATAATTCTCGCTAAAAAATTGTAGTGTTATGGAATAAAATGGGTACCAAGGCATTGGATCCAGTCATATTTAAAAGATCATGAGGATACAGTCACCATAACAGTCAGTGGTTTTGAATACATTACCAAAGGTAAATCCAAATCCAAAGGAGTACCTCAGACCTCCATTTTAGTTCCTGTACTTTTCTTACTTTATATTGATGATCTGCTCTGAGTTTTAATGGGAATAAGTGGGATTAAACCAATTCTATATGCTGATGATACAAATATATTTGTTTTTGCAGCCTCCATAAATGAATTAACTTCTAAGGGTACATCAGGATTGCAGCTAGCAATACATTGGTACAAAGAAAGTAGTCTGAAACTGAGCAATGAAAATTCTCAGACAATATATTTCTCTCTAAACCCATCCAAACTCAGTCCTCCAATAACTGTGGCTAGCCAAAATATAGAATTTATCACAGCTACAAAATTTCTTGGCATCCATTCGGACTCAAACTTACCATGGGATACCCATATAAACTGCATTTCTGGAAAATTAAGTTCAGCATTTTTCTTACTTTGAAAAAAACAGTGAGCAACGATGTGCAACTAATGCTTTTTTTTAATTACTATGGCCTAATCCACTCCAATATTACATATGGTTCCATATTTGGGCGGTCATCTCCTTTCCACCAAGTCATATTTAAATTTCAAAAGAAAGCTATTCGCATCATTGCATCTTAACCCCCAATTTCATCTGCCCATCCAATCTTTTAAGATCTTGGGATCCTACCTCTCTCATCCATAAACATCCTATTCACAGTAGCATACATGAAACAAAATCTGTCAGATCTCAATGCAAATTCTCCCTACCACAGTAACCGTACCAGAACCCAATCAAATCTGCATATCAAATTTAATCGAACAAAGCTGCAAGCCAAGGACCAAAGTCATGTATACATTTCAATCTTCTCTGTATATGAATGCTCGGAATTTCAATTTTAAAAAATGATGTGTCCTCTATTGTTGTTGTACACCAATGCTTTGGAAAATTAAATTATTATTATTATTTTAATATTTACAAATAGATAGTTTAGTTCACTTTAAGGTTAAACTTAATGGATTTCTGTCACAGAAAATTTACCATTCAGTTCAAGAATTAATAAATGTTGGGTGAGTTAACTTAATGTATAATTATGATATGATTGTGCATCAGTACAGTGTACTTTTAACATGTACATACATTTAACTTGAACAAGTCTCATCATATATGGGATTATATTTGCATCACAAATTGTATCAAGATCCTTATACAAATAAAATTATTGTTAGGGTACACCCTACCCCTTTATGATGTCACATCCTGTGAATCTAAGAACCATAAGCTTTCATGACAGCTGTACCTCAGTGGCGTATGAGGATATAATGTAGTCTGTGGCAAAATAGCAACATTTCCTAATTTTAGATTAAGACTGCAATAAAGGCTTGCTTTACATAGGCCAAATTACAGCAACCAAACTTGCTGTATACTAGAGAAATTGTATAACTATCTCAGTATATTATTTAACTCAGTCATTGGGAACAACAGTGCCCTTCAATGATTTGTGCTTCGATAAAAAACATCCAATTTCAAAAGGCTTTGTGAAAATTCATGATCACTGAATAAGTGAACTTTGTACTAATTCACAAAAATTTATATCGGTTTCAAGGCATAGGCCACCTTGCTAGGTATAAAATTGCTTACATGGCTGGGAAGCTACTCCTTTCCCACCCCAAATTCCCTTCCATAGCCTATCTCCCTTCCTAGAGTATATATATTCTCAGGCCATGTATGAAATTGCATACCTGATGATGTCACCTATGCACTGAAACTGGCAGAAGTGTAATAACGTTTTTGTGAAAAAATACCAAGTTTACGTATTCAGCGATTGTTTGAACTTATTTAGCTGACTATTACTACTACTTATTTTTTACCAAGTTTATATTTGTGTTCTGTCATTGAAATTGGCAATATAAGAAGTTAATTGTGCCATGGATACAATTCTATAAAAAAGAAAATACTGGACAGTAAGGAATGTAAGTGATTAAGGAAAGAATTTACATGGCCAGAGAAAAGAACACCATCACTATTAATGTGCCAATAGCCAATGCATCCGATAAGTTGGTTGTCAAAATTAAAAATTTTTCTGATGCCAACCATTATTTGATATCCATTCTTGCCTGGTTCAATTAGATCTGAGTCTCCTGGAACATTTTCAGTATTTTTCAAATTATTTGCTATGCTTTGACTGTGGGAACAGAAGTAAATTAATATCACAGGAAACTGGAATGGAAAATTTTCTGTGATATTATGATAGTGTTTTTTCAATGGATATTCAAAGTGAAGCCTGAAGTACAAGAGTTTTTTTTAAACAAGATGATAGACAGATGGACTTGGCAAAAGATATGGCAACACTCTACAGGTAGAGGTCTATGAAACACACACAACCTATCATTCCATTAATTCATAGAGTATGTTTTCACATGGTACAGAAATTATGCACAACAAAACTTTATATTCTTAGGAGTACATACTGTGAAGGCTTCCAACATTACTTAACTCAAAGGACAATTTTTGGCAAAATTAAGTTTTTAGCACTACAAGAAAACATGCAGTTCACTCATAAATATGAGGACTAATGCAGTTTGCACACCCATTTTAATATGTATTCTTGAATAATTTATCAGGTTGCTTCTCGTGTAGACATTTAAATAAAACAGAAATGCTTAATGCAAACACCAAGAAAGCCAAGCTGCATTGACTCTGGCCAACACAAATAGTGTAGTTTAAATTTAATTAATTGCACCCAAATGGCAAGTGTTTACTGCATCACCTCATCATGTAATTTCTGTGTAATTAAAAATTGGCAATTTGACACATTTTTGTGAAAATACATACCATCCATCTACAAACTATAATGAAACCCAGGTAGTAAATAAAAAATTTTTCTACGAGGAAAAGCCAAGTTGTTTAGTTTCAATTTCAACATGAAGATTTTCCACCAAGTGATGCCAGAAACTGCTTTGTTTCTGTTGTTTTTTCAAAAGACACAAAACCCTATTAAAGATCTTCAAATACATACATAATTGTTTCATGGAATGACCTGTAATTACCTTTTTCTTTAATTCTTTACCTCAAAATTTTCTTCAGTAATAGTCTACAGTAAGCAACCATGCCTAACGATGTTTCCAATTCGTATCCCTCTTCTTCTTTTGGGTACCCTCCAAATTTTCTTGTTTTCAGAATACTTCTTCATCTCCTATCCATTTTTTTCTTTCATCATTATTAGGTAGCACCATATTTCCAATCTTTTTCCACCTGTTCCCCTCAATCATGTTCTAATGTAGAGAACAGTAAACTATATGTATAAATAAACATCATAGTTTCTCTTCTTTATTCCTATGCTAGTACTTTTTGCCATCATTGTACATTCTTTGTCTGAAGGAGAGTGTCTTCTTCACCATTCCTATGCTGCTTTCTATATCTCTCTTACTTCTTGTATAACTTGTAATCTTCTGCTTATGTAGCAAAATTATTCCACCTGTTCCAGGGTGATTTATCATAATTTTAATTAAAGATAAACTTGCTTATTTCAACTGTTGACAAATAGCTTAGGTTTTATTCTTATTTATCTTTGAAGTTGTACATGTTCATCCCCCCTTCTAATATAGGCTAGTATCCTGGTCAGATCTTTTTTTTCTCTGCAACTTAAGTTAATCTGTCCATGGATCATAGCTGGCTTATCCTATCTCTGTGATTTTATCTATCTGTATCTTATTAATTACCCCTTCAATGTACAAATTAAATATTGATGCTAATACTGTGCAATCCTACCTTTATTTTATATTCTCTCCTCTCCTTTCACCACATCTAATCACTTCCACTTGCTCTCTACTTACTCAAGAGGATGTATAAACCTTCTGTCATTGTTCTTCATTCCAATTTCTTGTACAAAACACATCATATTCCAGTCCAGGTTGTTCAAAATTGTCTCCAGATCCATAAAGGTATTAAGTTCAGTTAATCTTTCCATTGGTACGGAAGCCTAGTGGGCAGACCATTTGGCTACTGACAAGAGGGCCCAGGCTCAAATTCTTGTTGGAATGGACACCATCAGCTTCATCCAAGCTGTAATTTTTGAGGCACAGGAAAAAAATGGTCTTCCTAATGTGATGTATGAATGACATGCATAATAATTTTGACAATGAGTATGAGGTATCAAACAAACCTTCTGGTTGATCATTGTGGCGTTCCTGCATCCTCTTTTCCGCCATTAGTCTACGGTAAAGGTTAACTTCTTTTGTTCCCCTACTCTTTTTGAATCCATACTAATCTTCATTTAAATACTCTTCCACTTTCTTTGCCATCCTTTGGGAGAATATTTTTGCAATAATATTCCATACATTTCTCCAAAGCTTTCACATTTGTATGACATTTTCATTTTTGATATAAAGACAATTATATTCTTCTTAAAGTCCACCAGTATTTCTTCTTTCACACACATATTAGATTATAATGCCAAATCAGAATATATATTTTTTTAAATTTTTTACCAGTGCTGACAGTATTCTGTCAATGCAGATATGTCATTTACTCGTAACTCATTTATCAAACATTAATTCTCACATGAACTCTTATTTCATTATCATCAACAGAATACTCTTCTACTAATGGCCTAGAATACATTTCACTTCCATTATAAAACAAAATTATGATTAGTTTTGCTTGGAATTCATTGAGTGGTGTCTCACAGTTCTGTAGAGCTGATTCAACTTATCCTTGGGTAGGATCATGAAGCACTTCTTCAGCCAACACTCCAGAAGTTTCCTTCTTCAAGTCATTTTATTTACCTCTCGTCAGGGTTGTCTTACCTCAAGCTATGAACCTATACCTTTATATTCTCTACCCTTTCACAGAGTGACCTCACATTCCAAGCTCCAATCCAAAATTGATTGAAATGCTTTATTTAAGCATTCTATTGGGTATTCCTCACCTAGAGATTAAACGAGGGACTAGTTTACCTCCAGAATATTTTACTTGGTTCATCACTTATTTTAGTAAAAAAACAGAGAAAATGAATAACTGGTGTGCCTTAGGAAAGTGATGCGTGGTCCTGATACTGATTTCTTGTAATCCTTCACATCACAAATTGGCAATTGTTCAAGTAATTTTTAACATGCCAGCCATGAGATGATTGTTAAGAGTACTGAACTTTGTCGGTTCTACCTTCACTCATACCGAGGGATGCAGTCCTCTCCTCCAAATAACTGTTGGCCTATTGTTTGGCAGCAACCATGGGCTAAGTTAGAACTTTCATAAGATTTCTCAGCATTTTTGAGTTGCCTCGCCCATGGATGGGCTTGTAATATCACTGTTTGCATCAACTTAATTTCCATGTATACTCACTTATTTTGCAGCAAGTCTCTTTATCTAGATGCTGACTCACCATAAATGACCAAGTGGACGTACTCAGTGGCTTTAAACTCAACCATCAGTTACACATTGCAGTTAAAAATTGCATTTCTATGCACACATTCAGTTAAAAAACCTATGTATCTGACAAGGATCAAATTCTTGATATCCATTGCCAATTAAGTGAAACGAAATAGATCATCTTTACTCTTAAAGAAGCAAAAAAATGTACCCGTCAATTTGTAAAAATAATGCTTACCTATAGGACATTCGATCTCCTCCTAAGGAAATAGACTATGGAGAATTCAGAATAAGATGGGAGGATGAGCAAATGGCATGGGCAATGTAGAATGAATGTGTGGGGAAGAAGAAGGCTCTTCTACTGGAACTCATCATCTGAGCTCAGGAGCATTGTCTTCTCACTGAAGTGGTTGCTGATGGTAGAAACTCTCTGGTTCGGGAGCAGTAACCTTTGATGCCTGTTTTCAGCAGCTCCTCCGACTCCACCCACTCCTGTCCCATTCCCTCCACCACCATTTCCAATCCCTCCACCACCATTTTGAGTAGGATCATCTGGATCATAGCTGGCGACCCTCATGCCCCGAATAGAGTTGGTAGCACCACCTAATGGTTTCCAAGATAAATATTCAAGACAATGAGTTTAAAGTTTTCAATATGTATTTCATGAAGCATTTATTCTCCTGGTACTTTTCTCCTCAAAGATTGAGACAGTCACTTATTTATGAGAAATTTACTAATCACCAAAATGTGAAAAACTACTTTTCACTAGACTTGGATAAATGTTTTAGGGATCAAAGATTAGTACCCTGAGGCTATGTACTGAACTCAACAGATATTCATTACACTGTCCTCCATTACCAAAATATGATTCTTTTATTTGAGAACTTTCCAGGTGGAAATGAGACATTACCAAACCATGCCTCTTTTAGTTTCTGGGGCTAGAATTAGAAAAACCACAACACATCTTAAGGACTACCATTTTGATGAAGTAAATGAATATGATAATAAATAGTCACAATGAGGTTGATTGACACTGGGATTCTTCTTTGCCAGATATTAAATTTCTCAAGGCTTTAATTTGTAAGTTCACCCTCAACCAAAATTTTTACACATATTTTACACCTTCATATGTTAATAATCTTTAATCACTTCTTAATGCGAAAGCATCACATGGGGTTATGAATTTGTAAATGATAATGCCACTCCCCAGAACAAATTATTTGATAATGACTGAAAATAATACCTATGTAAGTACATATAAAGTTAAAAATACTTGGAACATACATATGCAAGCATAGGTCAATAAAGCATCACAATTTGAATGTCATTTGTGAAAGGGTATTATAAGACATGCAGTTGTTAAACCACTCAATATTTCAAACCAACTGATGCTCTAACTGATTACAAGGTAGCACCTAGAGAAATGCTTCAAGAATCCAGCCCAATTTAAGTTAAATGTTATATCACAACTGGCAATCTCCTAACCAACTTGAGATAAATTGACAGTACAGGACTGCAAAATCTCATTTCTAGACTCCTCATAAACATTCATGCATATTTTATAAAACTGCCAAAGTCACTAAATGCCCTCTTGGGGAGCACAAATCTAAAGAAGTCCAAGTTTCCAAAATCTAAGTTCTCAAAACTCAATTCTCCCAAACAACCTAGAAAATTAGGTTTGCACGCTAACCGAAAAATAATTAAATGGCACAAATAACTAGTATAATATGAATTTTAAGCAATCATTAGACTAGCGAAATCTACATTTCATCATTTTCCAATTGAGAGTAGATGTTAATATGTCCCTAACAACCATCGTGCATCTTGTATCACATGAACCCCCCGTACTTTGTTCTATATTATTTTTTCTTCAGTTCTGCAAGCCATACAAAAAACCTATTGTCTTCCTCTCTTGATAAACTTTCTGCCTTTTATCATCACCATCAGCATCCCACTACCTATCAATGCTCTTCCGACTCCTTTTTCTGCCTTCTTTAGATTTCACTGGCAACTTCCTCTACTATCACATTAAAAACTTCATTAATCTTCCACTTGTCCCAACATACTTTCTCCATATCCAAATCTCTTAATTCTCATATCTGTACTTATATTCTTCCCTCAAAGGCCAGGGTTCATATTTATACAGAGCTAACCTTTGTATTTTAGTCTTTATTAATGTTTTCACTACATTTCACTTAGTATACCTGCCATCAATCTCCTTTTTGCAAAGGCTTCTTTTGCCAGTACATTTATTTCCCTCATGTCCACACTACCATCCACATTGTCCTCTGAAATACTAACCAAATATCTGAACTGTTCTACCTGCTCAAGTTTATTCTCTCCTACTATAAATATATGTATTGGCCATTCTACTTCTTAGATTAATCCTTTCAAGCAATCAATAAGAGCAGCAATCCCTTGACTTACGACTAATTAATACTTGAGCATCAGCAAACCTGCCTTAATCACTTTGCTATCCACTTCAATTCCCTTGTCCTGAAACCCCTAACAAATTTTCTCCATATAAGTTCAAAAGCAATGGTGATAATGGAAAATCCAACTCTTCTGCCCCTTCAGATTCTCAACCCTTGGCCTTACTTGTATCATCTGCTTCATGTACAGGTTTTGAATAAATTATCTAACCATACAGTTTACTCCTATATTCTACAGTAATTCATCGGTTTTGCCCACACTAAACAAAATTCATGAAGCACCCAATGACATGCTGGTTGCTATCTATATTTGCTTCTGGTGATGTTTTTATTACTACAATGGGATCACGTGTTTGCCTCCCTGTACTAAACCCAAATTGATCTCTGCCTCAGTAGCAATGCAAACTATTATGTAACCTGTTAGTTGTAGTTGTAGATTCTCAGTAATATCTTTGCCACATGTGAATTAAACTTATGGTTCTAGATCCATCACATATTGCCACTTTATTCTTTTTCTAAATGTGGATCAAAACTGACCTATTTAACCTTCCAGCAAAACTTCTTCCTCACAAATTCTATATACAAATCCAAGAATATCTTCCTTCTATTTTCCCCCAAACGCTTAAAAAATTCTGTGTAGATATTAATTGCTCCTGCTGCCTTATTCACCTTCACTTTCCTAACGTCTTTTCTATCTTACCATCTAATTTCACTTGAGCCAAACTATTCTTTTTTTGTATAAAGTGGAACAGCTCCAAGGACAAACTTTCAATAGAGAAATTTACAACACTTGTACAGTTACTTGAACTAAAATCTGATAATTTTCACCAATCTGTGAGTTTTGCTACAATATTACTGGATTGATGAGATTTTTCTCTACTTGTGCAAAATACCTGTATTGTTTGCATTTATACAGCATGTATGCATTCCTTGCTATATCAAAATAAGCAAGCAAATCTGCAAATGTCAAGAGTTCAAAATATAACATGCAATGGATTGTCAATCATTGTTAACCAGGAATGTCATGATCATAAATAATTATTATATAAATTGCTATACATCTTCTAAAAACTATCCTTTCCAAAACACCTACCTCATAATATGTATATATTCCAGATAATAATGGTCAATTAAGTTACCGGGATTTTACAATTAAATATATATTTAAACATGGAGTCTCAGAAGAACTTATTAAACATAGAATACTGGCCTAAGAATGTGATTGGCTAACTATATCAAGTGTTGCCTTTATTTTTGTATGTCAGTGAGTAAGCAGGTATGTGCGTGCTTATTTTTTGTCGGTGATCTCAAAGCTATATGCATATCAATATTTCCTAAATTTGCTGAGATGTTCACATAAAATTTCCTTTTTCTCAATAGACCAGTCCCTTTACAAGTAGTCCAGTGCCTCTTTTCAACCTCTTATTATCATCATTTACATGTAAATTCTTGCCTGTACTATACAGCTCATGTTAAAATAATTATATTTAATAAGGTTCAAGCAATACTCGAAAAAATACAGATAAAACAGCAGCCTAACAGATAAGCATAGAAAAATTAATAACATGCACTAATAATTAATTAATTTTCCAAGTTTCAGCAATGACACAAAGAAGTGCAATAGCATTGGTACAAATTTCAACCAAACTTTAACATCTATAACACCTTCCTTCTTCATAAGTGCACTACCCCCATTTCCCATAGGAACATAAAGTCATATACAAGGCATGATTACAGTTATCAGCTTTGATACTAGGCTGTCAAGCACAAGTATGTGGAATACATATCAGCAAATCAATGCTTATCATGCATTATACAAAATCACAACCATAAATTTCATCAAACCAACAAATATTATGTCCTTAGAATCTATGTTAATAAATAAATACATCCCTGAAACCACTCATGAGATTCATGCTACACATCAACAATTAATTTTCCAACAATCTTCAATTCGTAAGCAGTTGATCTGGGGTACCCAAAGAATCAAACTATTTCACTGGACAAACACCCAGCACAAACACTTTCGATAATAGCGGCTCTTTGATTGTTCTCTGCACTTTCTGAACATCTTGGCCAGTTTGAGGTTATGCATGTTTACCAGATGCCTATAACTTTCAAGAATGTCCATCGCGACCACCAGTGGAACTACCATATGGCGGGATATTCAAATCGAAGTTTGTCCGGATTTAAATGCCGCACCCGGTATTGTAGAAGTATTAGGTCTGGAGGAGGTGACCAACCGCTGAGGCGATTTGCAATAATTATATTCTTCATCTATGCTTGGTCTTCTTCAAGTCCTACTCCCGAGCATCAACATCTTATGCTTTATGAAATCTTCCTTTTCCAATGCATCTTTACTTAATTACTACACTAGACTCATTATTTCCTTCTAAAATACTGGACAAAAATGCAAACCTTTTCATCTGCACTAATTTAAGCCAACCCTCTATACTGGGATCGGGATGTTGTGGTGGCTAATATACTAGCTTCTCACCAAAAGGGCCCGGGTTCGAATTCTGGAGATGGCAAGTATTTTTCAGTGGTATCCCGATCCCTACTTGAGCTGCATTGTGGAGGGCACTTTGAGTGAGTATGGCGTCCATCGGATGGAATGTAAAGCTGTGGACCCATTAGCGCCTTTCTTTAAGAGTAGGCTAATGTCAATGCTAGGTTTCTCTCCACCCTTCTTCCTTTCCCATCCATCCCTAATGGCGCAAATGACCTCAGCTGTCAGTGGCCTCCCCTAAATCTACTACTAAAAATTTCAGGATAGCATTCATATTTCTAGACAACTCAATTGCTTCCATTTTCTTATTATTTACCTTCATATATTTCACATTGATCAAGTAATTCACTCAACAATTAACACAACCCTTTGAATGATCAGAAATTTAAAACAATTCATATTTCAACTAAGATTCAACTCCAATTTATCTCCCGTCTCTTAGCACTACTTCCCTGACATGCAAGTTAAATTAGCAATTTTATAAACAAAAAATCCTGTTGTAAAACCAATGACCAAGTTTTCCATCCATAATTACCTTGAAAAATCTATAAAAATAAGATCAAAAAACTCTTACCTATTCTACGGACTCCTATGAAATTTTCTGGAGATATATTGTGACGGAATGCTTCTCTTCATATCTCGTCTTTTTCAATTTATCTCATGACTACTCTTGGACCTAAACTTTCCTCATTGAATTTGTCAAATATGAGCATGCACTGGCCTAGTTCCAGTGCATGCACATAAATGTTGACTCTAATTCAGATCCTTTAAAAAATTCCAATCTCTATAAATGACAGCTCCCCTGTCCAAAGACCATGTTTTCTATGTGTATCACTTGAGACCATAGATACCTTGGAGGTGGGATTTGGCAATTGACTATCTATGATTCCAATAGCTACTAACTCTTCCAAAAATGAAAAATCAATTTTTTACACCACCAACTATGTAGAGAAAATAAGCCAGAATAATACAGGTAGGTTATTCTGAAAGGGTTAAGAAAGAGAGAATTCTATGATTTTGTATGCCAAGAATGAGCAACATATTTGCAAATTCCAAAATTGTGATTAAAAGGTAACAGTGACTGCTTCCACTATATTCATTTTTGAACACATATCTGACACTCAAATTCTGGGAAATAGTTATTATCCAAGACAAGAGGAAAATAGTTGCAAAGAGGAAAAACACAGATTTTACGTACCTACCCTGACTCGTGGGCCAACGTATCTTGTCTCAATGGAGACTGATACTTCAAGAAATTAAAGTTTCATCTCTTGCTTACCATATATGAGGACCACATTGAGATAACAACATAACACCCTCATTTACCAAAGCAATTTAAGAACAAAAAGTCTGAATAAGTAAGCATGAACCCACAGCAAAAATATCTTTATTTTACAATGAAAAACTGCAAAATACAACAACCAAACTTATCTCTTGTTTGACAAATAGACAGTATAATGGCAAATGAGTGATTATTGTATGTATTATTAAACAAAAAAAACTGAAAAATGTTCTCTACACCACAAGACTGCGGGATATTACAGTGTCTTTTTTTAGGAAGAACAATCACTTTAAATTTAAGGCTTATATAATGAATCAGATTTCTTAAAAAAGATGATCCATTTTATTTTCTACAATTCTCATCAATCATAACTGTAATAAATATACAGCATGGATTAATTCATACTTACTTAACTGCCCTGTACAAGAAAATAAATTTGTACTACACAGTAAATGAAAAACTTCATAGAAAATCATATCTTGAACCACAAAATCTAATTACCTATGCTTATATTTATGCTCTTAGATTGTATACTAAAAACATGTAAACTTGAAAATATAAAACAATCACATTAAAATTATATCACAATAACTGCTTCATGCTTTAACATACACTGTCATGATATCAGTAATAAGGCACGATTAATGAATAACCTAATGTTTATTCCATTCCAAATAATTTTTGTGCCTACAATAATAAGTTCACAACCTATTTCCCCTCAATCAATTTTAAAAAGGATAAAGGAATGTTTACGACAAATTAGTTTTCACTACAACTACTTGAATTCACTGGAATGTTACCGTATGCACCATCTAAATTTATACACTTGTGAGAACATTGTGATTCCATAGTCAATAACTACTAGGGAACATTGAAGTAATACTTGTAGTTTACTCAATTACATATTTAAGGTCAGGCCAAGAGGACATTAACAAAAAAGTTAAATATAAGGTCTAACTGAGGTACAACAAAGATACACATTTTTGCATGAAATATGGGCATCTCTAAAAGCTTTGAGGAGTATATTTAAACATGTATCGACAGGAATGTTACCCAAATTATATAACTACTCTCTCAACAACACTGCTATTAATGTTTTAAAAAATTCAAAATCGTACACAACTTCACTACGAAGAATTAACTTCATCTGACCTGTTTCATATGTGAAATGCTGGGACCATCCAATATCTGTGAACTCCACTGCAAGTACAAGACAATTAGTTTTTTACTATGGCAGCTAATCACAATGATAAGTACCCCTGCCTTTTACTCCACGAGGAAATACTACCATATCTTTAACAAAATATTAAATTTGACATTGAATATTTTATCTGGAGTACTGGCAATCATTGTTTGCCCACAGCCTCCTAATTAACATAAAAAGAGCCACCTACTTTCATTGCCTAGGTTATGATGGTAAAAATTATAAAAGTAAATTTGGTGACATGAATTGCAAATCCAATATTCGATATTGACTCCATTAATAATGGCCAATTTATTCCCCAGAAAAATGGATGCTGATAAATTTAATTTGTGACTTTATATATTCTTTTCTAATACATTTTAATGACTCTAAGATTGAATGTAAAGAATCTAAGAAAATTATCAATAAATTAGAGAATGTTTATGATAACTCATCCTAAATAAATTATTCTGTTTGCTTCCAGTTTGTGTCACACTGATATATCCAATGTAGATTAGCAATTCTAAAAAAATGGCCCAATGAATTACAGTATTACCACACTCACTCAAAAACTATGCACCTATAAATGTATCATGTGAGAAAATGAATCTATGTACAAGGAATTATCTACAGAAAACATGCTGAATCCCATAATTGGGAATTACACAAGTCCCTTTTACTAATGCCATAAAAATATTAGTTACCATTGTAACAAAGTCCAATGCATCAAAATTAAATGCACTTTAGAAGTGAATAAAAGAGCTTTGTATTTTACAACTGTATTACAAGATATAATTAGTTTGCTATAAATAAACATAAAATATATACTTTAACTCCAACACAAAGTTTACCAATTGTGAACAAATAGTCAACACAAAAATATACCATAAATGAAACAAAAAGCAATAAAAGATATTCAAGAGGTGGGAGAGATTAAAATACATGCATTCTTCCAGTCTTTCATTGGCACCTAATTCACACATCTTGATTATAAGGCATTCAATTAATATTGTCACAGCAGCAGGTTTTGGGAAGGCATTCTTATATGATTTGCCTAGGTTCAAAATATTACTTTTTTTTAGGGAAGCTGATATAAAAAACAATGGCAATGTGGTTTTAATGCAGAGGAATGATTCAGATGATATCATGCAGAACAGGCCTAAATGCAGCATAGGTTGCAAGGCAGGGAAGCTTTCAGGGGTCATGACCAGTCAGCATGCCAACTGGCCTTCGCTGGAAAATTCCATTTACTGCATAGACACACAGTGCTCACAGCTTCTCATACGGCTGATTGGTGTTCAGCTCTGAAACATGCATCAGGCATAACAATATGCAAATTTATGAATGTAGAAAAAAACATCACTAATATATTTTCCTCCGGTGTGATCCACAATTGATAGTTTTGTTATTTAAAAAATGAAAATGTAATTTGGGCAAAAAATCCACCCATAATGACATGGGGTCATAGAGTCATACTTTATACTCATTAATTTAAAAAGATTTTAATATAAGATGCATAAAAATATTTCTAACAACACTGCATGACCCATTCGCAAAATAAAATAGGACTTATTCAAAGCTTCCAAAAGAAAATTAAATAATTAATATGACTTCAAGAAATTGACAATAAAGTCTGAAATGATACCATAAAATCCACCTAAAATCGCTTGACATATAAAGAAAATTAAAGATAAACACAAAAATTTCAAATCCAGGTTCAGGTTCCAATAAGCTTGGGAATATCATGATATTAATTTAACTGGCTTTTATTTGACATCAACAAAAACTTAAAAGCCACCATATACCATAGCCTTGCTTCAAAGCTAGGATTAAAATGACAAAAAAGGAGCAGGGAAAAAGTGCCCAAATGTAACCTTCAAAAGGCTACCTTAGAAAAAAGAACAGAGATGCTAGGAAAAACAAGAAACTTGTCCAGTAAACAGAAGCTATTTTTGCATGAGTAAAAAAGAATAATATTTTTGTATGTTTTCATAGTTTTCAGTGTATGATAAATGCACCTGTTTTAATGCCTTTGGCATTTTCTGCTATTCTTACCCATATTATACACTCTAAAAATATTATGAAAAACTATAACACAAATCTCATTTATTCATTAATCAGCATGTTACTGTAATGCATTATTACCTGGCTACCCTAAACACTTACAGCGATTCTTGAAACTAGTAGTACTAGAATACTGCTTTGAGAATACAAGAAAACTGTATAAGCTCAGTGAATTAATTTTTCCAAGTCTATCAGGTGTTGGGAAGTATTAATTTTCAGCCATCACATGACACAACATGAAGCCATGGCAGTGCCCTGGCTGGAGATGGGAATACGCTAACTTAAAATGCAAGTAAAATGGCATCAAAAATGGGAGGCACTAGTCACTTTGACAAAGTATTTTTTTACAGAAAAATAAATTTTATAGTAAGAATGTAGGTGGTTGAAACATGTTCTCATATCTATCTTTTAGAAATAATAACCCTTAAAACATGGGAAAGCATATTTTATCATTGCCCTTATTATTAAATTGTTGTTTATATTTTTGGAAAAAAGTTCCCTTTATGGATAAATTAAAGTAACCATTTACATAATGACCGAAGTTGCTGTAACATTTAATCTGATCAAGTTCATTAACTTCAGGCAAATTTTCCTAAAAGAGTGCACAGTTTTTGTAAGTGCAGTTTAATGTAGTCCGGGGAACAAATGGGTTGCCTCTTAGAGTGTGTTGATTCTGAATAATTAACACCAAAAGAATGATGTTGATCTTTTACCTGAACTGTACTGAGTGTATTGTTGATATTGAGGATGGAAATTATGGATGGCATCTGTCATGATGTCCTTCGGGTTCATTGTCTCCTGAAAAGTAAATGAAATGATTTGGTAAATGAGTAATACCTAGGTCATGGTACCAATAAGGTAGCTAAACTTAGAGGGCTATCATTATCATGAATTTATCATCAATCATTATTTTCAATCTGGCATTACAGAGAATACGTTCTGGGCCATTAATGAATATTACTCATTTCTGTTCAATTATACAAATCTAAGAAAAAATGGCAAAGATATTATTAACATTATCCTTTCCCCATTTTTTTCCAATCCACAGAATATCCTGATTTTCTGTCTATAGCCACACTGATAAAACTTGAATAGAAAAATGGAGCCATAAAAATACCACAACAGAAAACACTAGGAAAATCAGACAATATCATCTGCCCATTTGCCATCCATAAAATAATGCTCTTTGACATCATACTCAAGATTCATTTTCTATTTCACTTTTGAATATAAGTGTATGAATGTCTGTGCTTTCAACTCGACTGCTGCATTATTGCTTTAAATTAAGCCACATTCGTGAATCAGTAGAGCAGTGGTATTAAATAAAAGGCAAAGGATCATTTTTTAAAGTTACTTCACCTTAAGGCTGCTGGAGATGCTTTGCATTGTGACTGATCTTCCCCTGGAGTCTGTCAACCTGCAACCTTGGGCATAGTAAACATGATGTGGAAAGGCATATCTCAAAGCAACTGCCGCCACAAACATTTCTAAGCAAATAAGGAAGTTTTGGTATCCAGCGGATACTGTTCCAGCACTGGCACCACCACCAGGCATAGGTGCTATCACTTCTGCCTTCTCTAGGGCAGCCAGCAGGACACCTGCAGAGAAAATAAAAAAAAGGAGCATTACAAAAGTTCTGCAAGGGTAATATAGGAGTGTTGCCGGCAGCTGTGGCTGTGGTTGACAAATCACTATCTATGCAAGGAATGGCATGTTTTTCTACCAATCAGGGTCCATCCCTTAACTGCCAGAGCCAGTTGAAATCTTAGAGATATTACAGTTGTTGGTCTGTCATTAGAGGAATCGATATTGTATTTACACTATAGGGTTACGAGCTGCGCCCATTTCATTACCCAATGCGAATTTTGAATGAATTTAAAATTACACTCTTTACCTGAAGGGGTTTTTAAATAACAATCACAACAAATGGTAGTTTCTGAGAACTAATTAGAAATAACAATCATAAATTCTACAAATACATGAATATTCAAAAACATTTTAACCATGAGATTCCTAAAAAATAAATTCAGTATTACAGGAAAATAATTCCTCATGTAATTTATATGTTACTAACAACTACTTTAACCCAATAGAATTACTACCAAATAATAAAAAAACAACAGTCAATGAATATCATGGCTAGCATTAATCTACTTACCTTGCCAAAAAGACAGAAAGATGATAGACTTGACAGTACAAAACTTGAGAATAGGCTCAAATGGGGTGAGGAGTTCTCGTGTCGCAAAATAGAAGAGGAAGAGTCCATATAGAGCTAATGACACTGAAACATTATATACCAGTGTGACATACAAGTAGCCTCCATCTGGACTGTAATTGAAAGAAAAATTATCATTGAGGCAAGAGATAACATAGATGAAGGTTCAAAAATAGTTCAACTAAGTATGCATCCTTCTGAGAAAGCTCTCATTGCCTAACTTTTTTATTAAATTTGTACAATATTGTTTTTAACTCAGGCGTGATGTGGTGCAAGTCGAACATAATAAATAACTAGTCGAAGCACTTTTCCACTAGATAATTTTTTTTTACAACCGGGTTTCGATGTATTACTGACCTGATGATGATGTAATACATCGAAACCCCAGTCGTAAAATTAAAAAAAAAATTATCAAGTGGAAAAATGCTTCGACTAGTTATTCATCCTAGCATTTACATAGTAGTTCATTTGGCGGTGCTTTTAAGTAAACCCTGGTCAAAGTTGACTGTATTTGTAGTGCTTTTACTTAGTGTACATATTATTCTGTATTTGAAAAATATGTAATCATTATTATTATTAAAACTCACATGTGCAAATAGACAATTTCAGGAGCCACAAGTCCCAAGTATTACAATCAAACTTGCCTTGGAAAAATAACATGACATCTCAAATCCAATTAATATCACCTAAGATAATAAATAAATCAGTCAGAAAAAAATACACTCAAAGGAAACTTACAAACACCGATCTCTATAAAAAAAAAAAGAAATTCACCAAAATGGCATAACATAGGCCTCCTTCCAAGCATGTGGCAGGGCATTCTTGTTTAAGGTAACATTGAATAAATGATTTATATAATTTGAAACTACACCACCACCCAATTTAAACAAGGCAATTGAAATATCATCTGGCCCTTTTGATTTATTTGCCCTAATTTTCCTAATTTTTTCATAAATTTCTGCGCTTATCATTTTAATACTTTCAGTATTTAATATTTTTTTGCCTCCTTGCCAACTCTGAGATGTATCTACAGAATCCATTTCGTTTATCATCCCCTTTAATACACTTGCATATCAATTGTTAAATGCCTTTTCCTTATCATCTACGATTAGTGTTCTATCCTCTTTTTTTAAAGCTGTTCTGTTTTCCCTGTTGTCTTTCCTCCTCCGCAGGTACTTAAAAAATTTATTTCCATTATCTTTCGAGATTATGTTCTGTAAGAAAGTTTCTTTGGCTATTTTCTTTTCTCTATTTAATTCATGAGCTAATATTTCGTAATTTATGAGCCATTCCAAGGTCTCAACCCATTTTTTTGTGAATCACTCTTAGTTTTTTCTTCAAGGATCTGATGTTGCAGCTGTTGTAGGACTCGGAGTCGGTATTTTCTTTAAGAATTTTTTTCAGGACAAATTCATTTAATCCCTCCTCCATTATCTGCTTGAATGTCTCCCAGATTTCTTCTTCATTCTGCCCACCACTTACCCATTTCCAACGTACTTATTAGGTTTTTATCTATGCCTATGAATATCCCTCCTCCACAGCCATCCCTATCCCTTCTGTAAATGGCCAAATTTTGAGGAAAAATCTTGTTTGACATAATGTGATCACTTAGCCATGACTCCGGGCCTATCACAATATCTGGATTACATGCATCAACTAACGTCTCAAAATGACATGCTTTATTTAGAATACTTCAGCAGTTAACCTGCAAAACTATCAAGCCCTTACCTTCCTTCCCTTCTGTCTTGAGAGGTCCACCTCTTGGGCCCATTACAGGTTGGGGCGACATTTTTAAACAGATTAGACATAACCAGGGATCCCTTCCAGTTTAAATGCACTCCATCAGTGCCCACGTACCTGTCACTCACCCAACAATCCAGGTTCACAAATATCAGACCTTGTTGCACGCAAACCCACTCTATTCCTTCATTTATGCCGTCAATTCTCTCAAATTTATGTCCCTTCTACGAAGAATTCCACTAATGACAATTTGAGCACTTTTGAACTTATTTTTGGCTAAGGTTGCCAATTCCCAAACAAAACCTATTAGATGGTCATCTGACTTAGCACTTTTTACGTCGTTGGTCCCTACATGAATTATGAAAACACTTTCATCACCTTCCCTATTCATATTAATTATTTTACAGTCCAATTGTTCCACTCTTATCCCCAGAAAACACTGAATGCCTTCATTGATACTTTCGCAACAATCTCTGACAAAATATATTATTACCAATTATTTTCACTTTGGGTAACCCTGGATCACCACGAGTCATCCCCTCCCATGACACTCTGTCCCTCCTCATTGGAATATCTTCTCTCTTTGGTATCATATTTATTCAGCCTACCCTTACTTCAATCTCCTTGCTTTGTTAGCTGCTCTTTCTGTAGGATGCTTTCCCGTATTCCTCCTGCACGTTCGGCATCTGCATCACATGAGCTTGTTTTCTTTCTGGTCGGTCTTACATCTTCCTGTTTCCTCTAATCACACTTTTGGATGAAGTGGAAATCAACTCCGACTGGTTGTTTTACCCACCGCCTTATCTCTGCCAATAATGCTTTCAGTTCCTCATTTTCAGCAGAAAGGCTGAAAATCGTCTTTCGAGCGATGTTTAAATCTGCTAGCAGCTTTTCAATGACCTCCTCTTCTTCTTCTAAACTACTTCGATTCTTCTGACTTTTGCACTCACTGCACTGCTATTTGTCACTCATACAATCCTCCAGTTTACTCTTAGAGCAATTCAGATGGTACCAACAGCAACATCCACTACACTGGACTCCATTTCTCAATTTTCTCCGGCAAATAATACACTTCACATCAACCGCCATGCCCTTTCCCATTTCACCCACGGGAGTGTGCCTTCTAGCGGTCACTAATACGCTGCTTAAAAGCACATCCATATCCCTTGAAGGTCCATCAGAGAATGAATTGTAATGGAATTGATGCAGCTTTTGTTTGAATTTTTGCTTCATGTGCATGCACCAATAACCCTCTTTGAAATTATCACTCAATTAAATGCTTCCCCTGCTTATCAAATAGTATGTACATAAGGCATAATGCCTACATTATATTACACATTTAGTAGAGTGATTTTTGAGTTTTTTGATGAAGATACACTAGACTCTCAAACTTATACATTAGAGCCCTCCTTAAGAGATCTGTTAATTTCTTAAATAATATAGGTACCTGAGATTATATGACATAACATATTATGTACATGCTATTTGATGAGCAGAGGAACCATTTAATTGAGCGATGATTTCAAAGAGGGTTATTGGTGCATGCACATGAAGCCAAAATTTAAACAAAAGCTGCATCAATTCAATTAAATTTTTTTAAAATACAGAATTATATGCACACTAAGTAAAACCAGTACAAATTCAACTCTGATTAGGGTAAACTTAAAAGTACCACCAGATCAACCAACTACTATCTAAGCATGTCTCATTATTTCAATTATGTTCAACTATGATCGGGAATGCTGGTGATCATACTTAGAATATTACTTTTTATTTGTATTGACCTAAAACACCCAAAAAGATTACTCATTTCACATAATATTAAACAACTTAAATGCAATATTTGAACAAATGCATGTAGTAAGGAGTTCCACAGGATTCCCTTGCAGCAGACTGTTTTGGCAAAAAATGCAACTAACCTCTAGAAAGTAATATTGTTAGAATACCTGTCATGATAAAAATATATATGTGTATGTTTGCATGTAGGTGTACATACATGAACGTGTACATCATAAATAATAATATAAAAAAACATATTATACATTTAATATGCATAAATTAGAAATAAATATATTCATTCTATATAACCGCACTCACCTCCAATCACCATCCCTGTATTTCCCAAACGATTGAAGAATGATGACCACAAATGCCATTATGGGCTTCACAATGCAGAACTGCAGAGTTGCTTGCTTGAAGAATCGGAGAAAACCAATTGTATACGTTTTCCCAGATAGACAGCATGTTCCATACATGCAACTTGATCTGAATAAAGAAAATTATGTTTAATGAAGAGTTAGGAAAAAAAACTGCGGCTAAACTTTCACAAATTAAAATTTTCCTCGTATATCTCCTTAAAAGTTAATTAGCTTCTCATTATAAGAGGAATAATCATAAGTTATTGGTTCATGGGTAATTATTTGGATGAGTAGAGTAGAGTTTGGATGAGTGAGTGGAGTTTGTTCACTTAGTTACTTATACATCATTTTCCGACTGAATAAGCTGACCTTTCTCCTAATAAGAACCTATTCAAAGCTATAACAATTTTTTTCTTAAGAGTCCTGCATCAACCCCAATCAACAATAAAATTTCCTCTTGATTGTGGCTACGTAAAATATGCATAAAAGTGAATTACAAGTACATGCATACATAATAACAATGGGGCTAATACTGGCAAGCAGAAAAAGCAATGATAATGTTAACTCCAAAATACGGTTTACTATTCCAAGATCAAAACAAGTGAGAGATGGAACAAGAGAAGAGAACTCACCTAATTGGTTTTCCTCGTATTTCACTCATTATGTTGCCTTCCCCACCCAAATATTCATAACATAAGCTTAAGAAGCTATAGATCACAAAGGCTGTAAAAATGAAAAATAAAATAAAAAAATGTGTCAATTATGTCATTTTTAATTTTATACCAATGATAATTAAGTCTCCTTCTACACTAACAATCATCATATTTACATTGTTATGCTCAGTCTCATTCAGACTGTAAATATATAGATTAGCAAGATAATGAGAAATTAATGGCTTACCTTCATAGCAATCTCTAACAGTGAAGAAATATACATAATAAGACTCTGAATTGAAGAAAAGGAGTGACACCCAAGAATAGAAGCCGTAGATGGGAACAATGAATAAGATTCTGACGATCCACCTTTGCTCTGCGGGATTTGTATGCCACCTTAAATGCAAGTATATCTGAAAAGAGAAGGAAATACATTAATAGTAGGTATACCTGTACATTTTATGAAATAACTATGGAAAAGCAAAAAAAAACTAAGATGTCTCTACACTTTATCGCTAGTGAGACTTAAGATTAGGGAAAACTCATCAGATGCTTCCATAAAGAAACTCCATTATACATATCAATCATATCAATAAAAGCTCATTTTACTTGAGCATACTAGCATTTCCGATCATAGATTGTGTAACATTTACAGGGATAATGTCTAATTGCTTATAATCCCCAGGCACTTGACAAACATTCCATTACATGCACTTCATTTTATCTTACTAATATTGGATTGATAAACAACTTATTGCTGAATACATGCATCTGAACTTTTGCAACATATTGAAAATGAAACTGATTTGGACAACGTCATCACTGATGATGAAACCTGGGTTTTTGAATACGACCCAGAAACAAAACGTCAAAGCTCTGAGTGGCACATGAACCAGTCCCCCATGCCCAAAAAAGGCCAGAATGAGCAAATCAAAAGTGACAGCAATGCTCATCGTCTTTTTCGACAGTAAAGGAGTGGTCCATAAGGAGTTTTTTCCTCAAAGACAGATATTTAACGCTGTCTACTAGGTGGATGTGCTAGAAAGACTCCGAAAAAGGGCCATCAGGATGAGAAAAGACATCTCCGCTACCTGGCAACTCCATCACGACAACGAGCCTTGCCACAACGCACTATGAGTCCACGAGTTCCTGGCCAAACACCAGGTGCCAACGCTGCCCCCCCCCCATAGTCCTGACGTCGCCCCAACAGACTTCTTTTTGCCCCCTCAGGCAGCCCTGAGGCACCCGTTTTCCGTCCATAGAAGAGATCCAATCAGCCGTGATGAAGACCTTGCGAGAGGTCCCCGAAGACGCCTTTCAGGGTGCGTACGGGTCATGGAAAATAATTTTAGAGGCGCAAGGAACTTTGAAGAATTTCAAGTGTTCGTGCAAATCTGTTCGATAAATTACTTTATAAAAAAATAATTGCATTACTTTCGGAGCGCACCCTGTATTTGATTTCCCAGTTTTTTAGGCATTTCTTCTAGACTTGAATCAATCCTGATTTACGTGGAACACACGACTGGTGAGAAATTAATTCTAAACTTGCCCTTTAACGTGAGATTTATACTACCAGACAGTCTAAGGTCCAAGCATGGAGGATGCTTGAACCAGTGGCGAAATTAAAGGATTTTTCTGTTGACCAAAAATTTAACTTGACGTCGATGCATCTTTCAAGTTCCTGGGCGTTATCCTAGTTATATTTACGACAGGAAAATGTTCGTAGTCAGTCCAATAATCCTAAACATATTGATCCCTCCTTTGAAGTACGAAATTAAGGAAAAATTTAAGTTTATAATTTCGAAAACTTAATGTTACCATTGTTCTGCTTTTCACGTTTTTCAACAATGGCAACTTGGCGCGGAATAATTTCATAGCACACTTACCAAGGCACGACTACCGTTAACACTGATTTCTCGCGAGATAAAACCTCTCCATTTTTCTATCGTGGGAAGAAACACGGGATGTTTGCTTCATTTCTCAAATACACTGACCGCTTCGCGTGGGAGAGTTCTACGGGTATCCTTTGGTGGGATGAAAGAGGAAGGAGTAAACATTCCCCCACTATAAACAAGCCAACCTCCGAATAAGAACTGTATTTCCCACGGGCCTTGACCTAATTCATTACTCCGCAGCAGTAGATGTAGAGGTTCAATTGGTCAAGAACACCTACCATCCAACCAATTTCATTCCACTATACCAGAGCAAGGGATTACCCTACTCCAAAGAATGGGATTTTCGCCGCCAATTATAATATTAAGTAATTTTTTTTCAGACAGAAGAACATAATTCGAAGTATGAAAAGAGTTATAAATTAACCTTTGCGGTATAAGCTAAATTGGTCCTTGATTGGCATGTCCAAGTCTTCACCATGGAATAGCCATAAAAGTTATTCCAGGCCCTCTTGCGTTTAGGATTTTGTTTCAATATTTTCCATAGGGCAAGAACCACGCTTTATCCACAAGTTTTTCATCATTACATTTCATTACAACTCGTGTCCATAAGTAATGCACATTTACCTCAAATACACGATTTTGTGGAATTAGTTGTAATTGGAACTCGTCGTAATCAGAGTTCGGAGTCTATCCCACCCTGGCTGGACAACGTCAAAGCGTTTTATATGCTTGGCCCGGCCAGTCTGAAACTAATTTAAAACCACATTCTCTAAAAGTTCTGATTTCATTTTTCATGAGAGCAAACTTTGCATTTACTACCTCAGTTCTGAAAGACGGCCACTCGGTTGAGAAAGTTTTGGAACAATGGTCCGAATTGATTTCGATTCTATCCCCAATATCCATTCTCATGCTAGACTCGAGAGCTCACCCGGTCTTAGAAGGCCCGAGGGTCTTTCATGGGTCCGTGAACAATCAGGCTCCTTTCAATTCGTCAATCATTGATATCGAGTGAAATGCCGACCTTTGTCGCCATATACCAAAAGTAAATACAACACTGATTTTCTCTTTGAGATTAAGATCCCGAGGCAGAAAAATTCACCAGCAAAACCTTCTACTCCCTCGAAAAACAAGCACGAAAAGTTGAAGAACCAATTGGTGGGGCGAATGGAATTAACGCTGCAGAAGAGGAAAACAATCACTAGAGCCTACGTAGAGATGAAAGAATCTTCGAAGTAGATCAAGAAGGAATACGATGTCAATTGAAAACAATCCTCGAGGTCGGTATCTAAATGGAAACAATTGGACAGGGATATGCCTGAGAAACGAAAGGGAATGGATGTTTGCCATTTAATTCGTTAAAGAAAACACAGCAGCGACGATTCTTGGCGGGGGGGGAAGTGAAAGGATCGGCGGAAGGAATAGGGGAAGTGGGCTCTTGGGACTGGACTGCTGGAGGGTTGGGGAGAGGAGCATTGGACGGACAGCAGATGACACAGAGTAGATTGGAGTGGAAAAAACAGAACGAGCGAAATGGACGCAATGCCGAAAGGAAACAAAGAGATCTCGTCAAGATCACTGATGGGACCTGGGGCCGCATATTCGAAAGGGTCTGATGAACTAGCTATTCGTACGTTGATGACACTTTTCTAATATGTTGATTAGTGCAGGGCCCCTCTGATCTTTGAACTACATCGATTGAAAATAAATGATATCGAAAGGAATAATATTCTCGATGTGTGTGCTCAAAGGGGATTTTTAAATCACTTTATGCGGATAGATAATTTTATCGTTTCTATTGATATAACAAAGTTTTATAAGTTAGGCTGAAAAAATCGATCAGTATCAACTCGTCCAATAAATCCAACAAACCCACAGCAAACAACCCGAAGGTTGGTTTGACAGGTGAGGTAAATACTAAACTAACACTATGCCCAACGAGTGAAATTTACACATCAGGGTAAAGGTGGGGGGGGGGGGTTGTTCCCTTCCTTGTTTAGTCTGTGGTGTTCCAGCTGAAGGATGATCTGGTACCCGAAAAAACCGATAAGAGATATGGTGAAGCTGAAGGTGTCCAGATGCATCACCTGGAATCGAAATTGACCCCTCCGGTCAGTTACGCTCTACTCGCTGGACTACCACACCCTCCTCATCCCAATAAAAATAATAAATTACCGTACCCACCTCGAAAAAAACATCATACCGAGGGCAAAATATTGCAAAACCCCAATGATATCTCAGTACATTAAAGGGTGCTAGTTTCAGAGGCGAAGTGAAACTAAATTGAACATGATGACAGAAAACATCTTGCTGCTGTTTTCTGAATGGGGAACCACTAACGGCCTACAAAATACATTGACAGAATTAATGGTATTGTGGCATTATTAATTATTGTGGCATAACTTAATCTCAATTTCAAGAAATTTTTCTTATTGTGTATTTTGATGAAGTAAGATTTCTGCATATGGATTGGTGAATAAGGGATAAAACTGCTCCTAAGATCAAATCATGCACTTCGTTCAGGAACAACTTTTATAAACCTTTCTTGATCACAAACGACCATTTCACGATGGACATTAGGGCAGCATATGACGTGAATGAATGGCAAATAACTTTTTGCAGATCAAATTAGGTTTATAAGCTACTAGACGTTATTCGGCAATATTTGTTCGAGTTCTTATTTTCATCATCTAAGGATACTTAGTTGTAAAAGTTTTTATGACAGTTAAGTAGTTTCTATCCTAAACTGGACTTGATTCCCTCTGGGTACACTTGTTCATGCTCCGTATTGAGGTTCGAAACTGACAAATATAATATATAATATAAAAATAGCCATATGAATGCCAAGCAATACCCAACCAAAACTAAAAGTACCCAAGGCCAATTCTATCATGCCATTGAAGATCTTAGAAATTTCGAGAAAAAATTACCGACTGAAGTAGGTACTTCAGTAATCAAGTCTCCAACTACCTCGGTATTCTGCCTGCTAAGTATCCGTCGCAGTTATTGATATAGGTGATTGCACACGACCCACAAAACTTATGATTACGACGAATTCTAATTGAGCAAATCCCTACGATTAAGCAACGAAACGGGCGCTTGAAAATAACTTGTTGTAAGACCCAATGTTAATCCCGCCCATGACGCATTCCCATTTTATCCGCCGGTGTGTCCAGCCACTGTACGGAGAATGCTCCTTATTTTTGGGTCCTAGGTGGATGATAAGCAACCTCATTTGCAATTTCAAGAAGCTCGAAAGAGAAATAATCAAGTGAGCGCCTGTTCCGGTGGAGTTCCCTCCAGTCCCGGGGGAGAGATTCATCACGGAGGGAAAAAATGAGAGAGAGAGAGAGGGATAATACTAATGGGCAGAAATTGGAAGTCGGAAGGAAAAATAAATGAGAGAGGAGAATTTGGGGGGCGGGGGAGGGATGAGAAAGAGAGCGCGAGCGACGAATCTCGAAAAAACCTTCACTCAGCCACTTGGTCCAAAAAAAACAGAGACGGCGCATCTCTCCGCAGCGTGCGCTCTGACGGCTAACGACGAAATAATTACGAACGCCCATATTTTACAAAAATATCACATCCACGTGGAGGACAGAGGCTGAGGAAGAAGTCATCGCTCTCGCTTCTTTCTCTCTCGCGCGATCACGCTCACATTTTTCGAAACGCTGCACGAAAAACGTGTCACTCTCGGCAACGAGGACGGTTACCGCTGGAACTTAAAGGGGAAGGGACTGCGGAGGGAGAGAAGGAAAACAGCGCGGTTACCGCCGCAAGCGAACCACGGGGAGGAGCGAGCGTGTACAGAGGCCGCGTCGGTGGGAGGAGGGACGAAGAGGAAGAAAGGAGAGAGAGAGAGGGAGTAGGGGGCACTTTGAACCCGCTCCATCGATTGCCGAAGCTTAAAAAAAGAGCGAAGGAGTAGTGGTAAGTGGGAGTGGTTGGAGTATGGGGGAGGACGCGAGGCGGGGGGTATGAGGGAGGACACGTGCTGGGAACTAGGCCGGAATGTTGCACCGTTGAAGGTGGAGGCTCGATAAAAGGTAAGAGGGAATCCACGAATCTGTACACACACCACCCACGCAAATACGTCCACCACACCCGTCCGAAGAGGGCGAGCACTGAGAGAACCGCACTGTATTTGTGCTGCGGGGCTCGAAATGAAAACGTCACTTTTTTTCTGTAGAACTGCCGTCGAACCGTTTGAAGACGGATACAGAAGAAAAAAACTGGCCAGTTTGTAACAAGCTGGGCTCTGCAATCCGCCAGTGCGGTGATTATATTGATTTCTCCCACTTTTGCCAGCGACGGGATGGTGGAGCCGAAGAATCTACAAAATTCAAACCACCGAGGGGATGATGAGAACTGGAGTAGGCACGGGTGGTAATCAACACGAGTGCTTGGGCATGGGTGAGAAAGATCAGCCCTCCGGCATTGTCGACATCGTTATTTTTAAGCCGTTCGAGGCTTTAACGCGATCGAAGAATACATTCCTAGGGTGCGCGGAAAAAATTACATAAAAATACTTGACATTTTCTCCACGTGAATACGGAGTGGCCAAAACTCAACATTTGGTTTGATGTTCCCTAGAGTGAGTTGTATATCCTTGTTCCTCATCGATACCCTCTCTTTTCATGACATCAAGGACTAATCAATTTTGACACGGAAAAAAGAATAATTTTTTTCTATAAATATTGAACAAAATGAAAGGCGTGTTACGCAATTTTACAATAAATAGAAGTCTCCATTACTTAAATAGTAAACGCATTCATTAAAAAATGAGCCAATGGTTCACATTTCCATATTATATTATTAAATGGTAATGTGAATCATTTGAAATCATACGGAAATGTGGAAGTATATGGAATTATAAAAAACTCAAACTTCACACTGCATGGATGTAGTTGGGGTGAAAGCTGTGGTTAACGACAGAAGATAATGATTGCTACAAAGATAAACGCTTCGTGAAACAGTATTAACTAGATACACACTAGAAGAAACTAATTTGATTATGCCTTTAATATTGTGCACATTAAGAAATAAATAAGTCTATGGTTGGGGCATTTGTTTGACTTGAGTGCGTGCGCCCCTTACGTGAATTCGACCAGTAAGGGACGACTTTGGTTCCATGAGTACGAACAGTACGTTTCGAAAACCGGCGGTGTGGCCCAAAGTAGCGCCCTGTAACCAATAAGTACATAGTCGTCACCAATGTTTCCACGATATCCCTAGAAACATTGAAAAAGTGGGCCGGAGAAGAATAGAAGCCTTTGAAACACGGAATTGGAGGAGAATGCAGAAGATTAAATGGACAGACAAAATGAGGAACGAGGAAGTATATAGAAGAGCGGAAGAGGAAAAAACCATACGGAGAATTTTACGGAAAAACCTGATGATGATCTGATGACGCAGCGAAGGAGCGAAACCATGGCCGTGTGATAAATTGTGGAATTGCTGGTCTTTGTTCTACCAATATTTGAAAAGAAAAACTAGATGGTTTCATTGGACACACCTTAGGGCTTTATGCATTAATTGGAAACATAATACGTAGAAGTGAAAATTGAAGGGAAGGAAGATACACTAGGAAGACCAAGGGACAATTACACAGGACATGTTAAGATGGACGTAATGGAGGGCAGACATCAGGAGGTGAGGGAATTATCACTGAATATAGAAGAATGGAAGGCTGCAGTAAAGAAATCATGGGATTGAAATACTGATGTTGACAATGTACGACGTTAAGCGTTCATCATTCAGAAAGTCATCGATCTTTCAATTTTGACGGCAGACACACCGGGCTGGGGTTCTGGCAAGTTATTTCTTCAATCCGTCGATTAACAGCCGCAGATCGTTATTTTTACCTATATCTCCGAATGGTAACTTCCAACCATCCTTGTGTCACGCAGTT
Source organism: Hetaerina americana (assembly GCF_022747635.1). Taxonomy (NCBI): domain Eukaryota; kingdom Metazoa; phylum Arthropoda; class Insecta; order Odonata; family Calopterygidae; genus Hetaerina; species Hetaerina americana. The sequence goes on along the minus strand of NW_027286069.1, from coordinate 71,975,704 downwards.
CCTAATCTCATTGATGCCCCTAATTGGGCATTCATGAATGCTCACTCGATGGTCGCTGGTCACTCTTCTGGGTTTTCCATTTTTTTGCTCTGCCATTATGCTCCCCGCGAATTTATTGTCTTCATGTTGGCTAATCCATCTGTTTCTTCTTTTTTACGTACTGATCAGGTGTGCACCAGTTACTTTTCTCACACTCCTCGGGATATACCTAATCTCTTTGTCAATCTGTTCACTTTATTTCCATCCATCGTCTCCAACTACAGATTTTGTAAGATCCTGTCTTCTATGGATCTTTTTCTCAGCAGTCTTTGTTAATTGAACCATCTCGTTAATTCACGCCCCAGAAAATGGTTTTCTCACTGCTATTTCTCGTTTTCAGACCCAATTACTTTGAGTAGAGCCTCAGCTTTTTCATCACTTACGCCTGGGGCTACGCTACGCAAGACCTTGGTCATCAGGAAACCTAACTGATTTTACGAATTGCCCCCTGACTTTCATTCCTGCCTCCAGTTCTTCCCATGCCTCTTTAACAATTTCCTACACATTAACCTTAAGTTAAACAGCACCGGTTATCATGGGCAACACTGCCTTACACCTCTTCTAAACACTGCCCAACTTGACTCTCCGTTCCCCACTCGCACCTGAGCAGTCTGAGACATGTACAGGTTGCGGATTAGCATTTACATACATACATATATAAATATAAATAAATAAATAAATAAATATATATATATATATATATATATATATATATATATATATATATATATATATATATAACACACATATGCATACACCCACATACGTTCCTCACCTATAAACAAAACAAGAGAGCACCTATGTAGGCGTCAGCACGAGCACATGCGCATAGAAAGACACATGGACGCTTCTAAGAACCCTAGGCAGAGGCTGTGAAAAAAATATGGCAGGAAAAATGTTCGGGAAAATGCAACGAATAGACCGGAATAAGAACCCCGGACCTTAGAAATAATAGGTATGTGAGGAGAGAAGGCTGTTGGAAGAAATAAAAAAAACAGGAAAAGTGGATGCAGAGCATATTTAATGACGATACGAGTAAAACGTTGAAGACATGATATGATAGCCGGAAATACGTTTGTTTAAGCGAAGTAGAGGTAGGAATCGAATATGCAAGTTGGAAAGAACGAAATGAAGCAGGAAGCATGTGGAGTTAAAGAATGGTTCAATGTAATTCAAGGTTCTTGAGTATATCTTTATTATCGAAAGACGATAAACGAAGCAGTGCGTATCTGAGATCTGAGAAACGAAGCAGTGCGTATTGGATTCATCAAACACCTTTCTGACACTTTCTTTCTTCTTTCTGGACCACCGTTAATAATAATAATAAATTAAAGTTTTGTATTGATTTCGAACACACTCTTTCATTAGTTAACAATGCGAATATACTTTAAATTTTCTACGCGACATTCCAATCTGGTGTGAATAAACATGAGACCTACGACACTTACTTAGCGACCCCGCATTTTTTTCAATCATGGAAAACTAAAATGTCACGGCCCAACCGCACCTTAAATATATGCAACAGGAAAATTCCTAACAAAAGGGATTCTTCATTTTTCCCCAATTTTCTTTAATGGCAAGAATTTTGATTATTTTTAATGAAAAACGCTCCGAAGTGAATTTCAAACATGACGTATGGAGTAATTATTGTGATGGATCCAGTCAACTTTGAAAATCTGACTTTCTGGGCATGAGCTTACCTTAATATTTCGTCGCTAAATTCTACTTATAACGTGCCATCAAATAAATAGTGAAAACGCTAAAAATTTGGAGTGAGAGATATTCACATATCAGTGAAAGGTAATCTGGGAAAAGAAAATATTTATGTAAATAGAGATACAGTCCTACGACGGAAGTTATGCCAACGATAAATGAAACGTAAGTAGAAGGTAACAAAATCAACACTACTAAAATTGACCATTTTCATATTTAAGCTGTCGTACAGTTTATTTTTATTTTACACCATCCTATGAACTCTTGGCATTGGTTATTAATGCCTATGCTTTGTATATTTCTTTAGAAGAAAGGCAGAAGAAGGATACAATGCCACCCCCCTCCCCCGCTGGGACTATAACACCTGGACCATAGAGGAAACAAAAAAAAACGTGACGGCCGTCAAGAGAGCACCTCTATAAGGCCGGAGTGGATTAGGGGCGAGAACCCTGGGATCGTGCATTCGGGAGACGCGAGGGCAACGAACCCATGAAGTCATTCTTCCGTGCGGTGGAGAGGAGGAGGAGACGACAGTATGCATGCATATAAGCATGCATGAATGCATGTATGTACAACGTGGCCACTGCCCGCCGAAATGGAGACCCCTCCCCCCTCCGTCTCACAATCTCCAGAGTGGCTAGAGACAGAGGCGAAGAAAATAGCAGAGCCCACGGCGAGAGGAATTTCCGACGTCTCGGGAATTTTAGCTGTCGCAATGGGGACACTCGGCGAGATGTACACAGGTCTACTTTCATATTTACTTAGTTTTACCTACTGTCAACGCGAGGTAGCTCCTTTTTTATTAACACAACCACTCCGATTGGAGTACGTGAACTGCAAATTAGGGCCAATAAGGCTTATAACAAAGACGATTAAACTTCCTAATAGTTGTTTAGTGATGTGGATGTCCATCATCCTAATCTCCTCGGTTGAAATTTATAGCATCGGCTCATCTTCATATATACTTCATTTCGCTCGTAGTCTAATGGGGTCCAGACGGATGCAAGAAATCATGCAAGCGCCAGAGGGCAAATTACAAATTGGAAGGAGCAAAATTTTTCTTTATCACCAGGGATAATAAGAATACATTTTCCGGCAATATCAGTATGTAACATCCGCTCTCGTTTATCGCTAGAATGGCAAGGGTATGCTTCTGACACATGCAGGCAGCGGAAGGAAGACGGGTTGCGTCGACAGGCTACAAAAGATTAAACCAGTTCATTAACGCACTACACCCGACCATTTACAGTAATTCATTACACTAAGATCTTGCTACTTAAACGGATCTTATTAATGGCTAAGCCGTCTCAAGGCAAGGAGACGTATAATTATTTTTTTTACTTTTAAAAAGCTTGAGCTCCGTTCCACTTTTCATTTACGTGGCAATTAATAAATGCATCTTCACGGTTGAAAGATCTTTCGAGAGGGATGGAGTACGCGGCGCCAACCACAGCCTTAAGAAATCCTAAAGGATAAATTACCTTCGAAGATTTGCCTACATAGTTTCAACGCATTGAGCATCAGTGCCGTAAATGACACTAATTGAAGTAGATACTTGCTTCCAATTAAGCGGAAAATACCTAAAAAAAGTAACATCCGGTTGTGACTAACATAATTCCAAACCGTACCTTGTACACACGTGGGAGTGAAAGATAACTCCCTGTGACTGGCCCCCTCATTCGGCGAGAACCGAAAGGTGACTGTTGTTCCAGGGGCCCGCAGAAAACGTGCACAAAACGTGATTACGTCCCCGCCACTTTACTTTGACTATCGCGATAGGGAGAAGGAATATTCATTTAACCATGAATGTTAAAAATCTCTCGCACGGAACAACCACCCCACTGGAGGAGGATCCCCCTCATATCGAATTTTCCCATTGGTCGAGGCCATGGAAACGCGGCGTATAATCCTGGGAAGAGGACGAGGAGGAAAAGCTTTCAATGTATCAGCAACACCTCAACCGCATTCGTTATAACTGATCCAAAGGGGGAAATATTTGATATTTCGGGAGAGGTGGGAAGGAAGAAAGAGAAGACATAGAGGAGAGAGGACAACACGCGGGGCCCAGCATAACAAGAAGACGTAATGAATAAAACGTATTTGGTGAATGTTCCGAGGAGTTCTCCCCCTTTTCCTTGCTTTCGTGCGCCCACGGGAGAAAGATGTAAAACGAGGGAGGGGTTGCCCTCTCGCTGGAATAAATGCCAGTGGGAGGACAGCGAGTGGGCGGCACGGAGGAAGGGGTGGGGGGTCAGAGGGCGTTGGCCATCCCGCCCCCATGCGTAACATGCGCCAGCTTCCGCAAATCGGCAGTTAACTTCGACTTATTAACTGGATGATATTTTTAAAAAATGCGGTAAAAATAGCTTCCCGTCCCATTTGTGAAGCTAAAAAATACCAGGGCAACAGAAATCGATCCATTGTGTCAAATACTTAATAGAAACATGAAATATAACATTCAACGGGTCACAAGCGCTTTTAAATTTGCGGAATATAAAACTGTTATTCCCACAAGTCCCTCAATTGGATCTTATTCGGTCCTCAGAGGTATCACCCAGAGCACTCACTTTTAACATTATCCGCACAATTTAGATAAGAGGTTGAGGAAAGCACATTCGAAAGCTCGTCAACAATGAATATAACGGGAAAAATAACGATGGACTTTAATTACTAAACGGAAAGAAGATCATCTGTGAATCGTCGCAAAGCAACACGTGTCACGAAATGTGTCGGAGGAATATCTCCTGCAACAAAAAGAATAAAGTAAAAACAATATTTTTAGAGAATGCTTCACATGCAGTAGGCTAATTACGTGGAGGTATTTTGAAATTCTCGGGCTGGTACTTCCGAAATCGGTAGAGGATCCATTTCTCATCCGCATGCTAACAGGTTGATTCAAGCGCACAGCCACTTAAACTAAAGCAGACCAACCAGCCTTGCTCCCATATGGCAATGAATACATTAAATTTTGAACTTGATATCTCAAGTTCTCATTAATGCTCAGGTTTTCACGGATGCATTACTGCCCATCGGAATCGGACATTCTGGGTCCGTTCTGCACTCTCGAAGATGCAACTTATTTTGAGGAAAGTTCTTTTTACACCCTCAACGGTATTCTCGCGTTTAATTCACAATTTTCCCTCCCGTGTATTTCGAGCAGCCTGAAAATTGAATACCCCGGCACCGAGCCGACGGAAGTCGACACCGTCCGGCAAGACGAGGTTGAGGGGGTGAAAGAGAGGATGGTGGGCTGCAGGGGAAAGATAGAGATAGAAAGGAGGGCTTTCGGTACAGGATAAGAGAAAAGGACAAGAAAAAGAAAGGTGGGAGTGTACAAAAACGCCGGGAAAGGTATGGACTTTAGTTCTAGGAATGGCGGGCAGGGGAACTCCGCGCAATTGAAGGAGTAGTGAGATGCGGTCGCGCTCCGCTCAGCATGGAAACGGGGATGGGGGAAAGACGGGGGTAAGGGATGAGGGAGATGGGGAGGAAGAGAGAGAGAGAGGGGACAAAATAGGACGAGGATTCTGGGGAAGTTAGAAATTCGTAGGAGCGGCAGGAAGGCAACTAATGGGCCGTCTGGAACGGAGGAGAGAAAAGAAAATGGCTCGTTCTTCGCCACCGTTAACCCCTCACTACCCACCTCCCCGCTCGTCTCACCTTCCCCCAAGGCCTTCTTCTCGTGAAAGAATAAAGAGGACAAGTGGCGGGAGGGAAGAGAAAGGATGGGTATCGCAAGGCATCAGAACTGGACCCTTTTCCCGTATTCCCGAAGAGAGAAGTCTATCCAACCCCGCAGGACACCTAAAGCGTGTATCGATCCACGCACGGTGGTGTGAGGAGGTGGGCGTCCGGACGAGACGGGGTGGGAGGGAAGAGGGAAAGAGTCGGAGGAGATAAGGGGGAGACGCGGAGAACACACCCTAGGAAGTGGTAGGGGGTGCGTGCGAGCGACAGAGAGGAAGGGGGGATGGAGGGAGGATAAACTATAGAAATAGCGAGGGAGTAGTTTCCGCCGAGGGGGGAGGGGGGAAAGGGCGAGGACGTGCCAAGGGGCACCGGGTGGGATGCTTAACTCCACAAGGCCATCGAAAAGGATGCTTCGCAGCGGAGGCTGGGGCATTCTGAGTCTTGGATCTCTCGTTAAACCATAGCGAAGATATTTCGTCGTTAGACGGACGTCATCTAAAAACTCTTTCGTCAGCTGTAAGCTTCAACTATTGTAAACATTAGTGGATAATGACAAACATGTAACAATTTTTTCTTTCACTTACGTTCAGATACAATTTACCTTCTTTCGAGATCCTACGAATGAATTTTTATCTCTGAAAAATTAAGATGGTAGCCGTAAGCGGGCATAGTTTGTTTTCTGTGGGTAGCTGAGGGAAACAAACGAATATAGGAAAGATAGGATTACTACCGGCGTAATATTTTATAATTATGAAGATGTCGTTCTGCGCCACAAGGAGGTTGCTGAACCGCTGCCGGGACGAACGAAAAGAATTTTATATACGCAACGAATACAGATGAAGTAGGCTTCCTATCAGAAAACACACCTCCTAACAGAAATTGACATCAATATAACATAAGGATTAAGTTGATTTAAACTGAAATAAATCGGAGAGACGCTACAAGTCAATACTTAACTTAACAACCCATGATTGTACTATTGAAACAATATGCTCCAGACGCGCGCAATTTAGTTAAATTAGAAATTCTTAAGATAAAAATTGTTTAATTTGAATTGAAAGAGAGAATTTTATTCGTGGCGCAGCGAAAATCTTTACCGGAGCCACAAGTCAGAAAGAACAAGAGTGATGGCCAAATTGTGGAGTGGGGTGTGCAATAAGCGTACTAAGAGTCCGCCCAGAGAAAGCGACACATCAACTGGCAGATAACATCCGTAATTTCCGGAAATTAATAACGACGTAAAATAATAGGCGAGAGCCTGCCGCCATAGCGCAGCGCTGCGGCATCAAGAGGAATGAAGTTCTCTAGCTGTTTATAGGACTGGCGCCCACAACTCTAGGAACGTCCTGACTTTTCCAGCTAGAACTGCTAAACACGATAAATGGGATGAGGGGAGAGGGGATTCCTTCTTGGGCTCGTGTGAAAATTTAATGTGGAGCTTAAGTGAAAAATGCCCGCGCCCACTAATCTTCGCAACTTCTTCCGTCCTTCCCACGAGATCGAAACCATTTGGGAGCCCGCTTGCCTTCACCTGACGAGGATTGAGGGAGGAAACCTCAAATTATTTTCACTTTATGAATCCGCAGTTTCCGGCTCCATTTCTCTCTGGTTCAGCAAGGGGGCAGGTAAACTTTTATCCGAGGGTCAGAGCATGCATTAATTCAGCACATATTACCAGCTAGGAACAGCTGCAAAAATAGGAGAAGTTTGAAATCGCACGGTTGACAGCGTGTAAGGAGCTTATCTTTAGGTACTATACAGAACTATCATACTATATATCACCTTCTCATGAAAACATGGTGCTATAAAAGAACTATAGTAATTGGATAGAACGAGTGACGCAAAATACGTACTTAAAACAATGGATGGAGGATTATGGAGGGCACAAGTCGAAAAACTAACTGAACATAGCCCTTGCCACGAGACTTTACCCAACTGCTTAACCGAAGGAAATATAGAGAAGAAGAATTACAGACTAAGTCCTTATACTTGTGCTATGCAGAGGAAGCTAGCACATCATAGGTAATATAAAATATGCCCGAGGACGAATTTTAGAGTGCCTTTATTATAATTCAACAAGAATGATTTAACGGGCGCCAGTACTGATTTAATTTTTCCCACTATAACACAGAAATAGACGTTGCGTTGTTGTGATTTAAAGCTTAAACGGCAGGGAGTTAGCTGCAGCACTGAAAAATGTTGGAAGTTTTAAATAAAATATAGTTATGATGTACTCCTAATTTTCATAAGGCGAAAATAGACAATCAGGCTCTTTCTTTTATTTAAAACAGAATGCTGACGCACAAAAAAGAGACCAACTTCTCTAAACTCTATTACAGTGGATGTAGGAGCAATTTGTTTAGAAGTCACTTTTCGCTGAATTTATGAAATAACACCAAGATAAAGCTAGCTAACCGCTGCTAATTCAGTTTTAATTATTTTAACCGTTATCATTTGAAGGTGAAATCTGAGGAAAAACAATTTTCAACTCCCCAGGTCCAATGAATACAACTAAACTGCGGAATAAGTGAAACACCTGTAGTTAAACCACTGATATACAATACCGAAGACTGAATACGCGGCTAAACGATAGCAATATCGCCTCTGTCGTCCATTAGGTACAGCAAATAATGAAAATAATCGAATCTCGAAACATCAACCACATTAAATAAAAAAAGTCGATGTGAGTAAGCATTACTCACATCGACTTGCTCAACTAAATAGTACTCGCATCGTCTTGTGTGACAAATATATCGAAACGATTTCGATTTTTCGTCATAAACCACGCCCTTGCTGGGAACCCTTAGTGTTGTACTTCGACGCTGATAACTCGGTAGGCACAGCCAAATAAAATAAGTTTTATTCGACCGTTATCTGTGATCACAACAACATGAGAGGATGAGTTACGGAAGGGACGGGAAGATGGGAAATGGAATTTTCAGCCATTAACGGGGAATTGATGAAAGATATCATATGGACACAAAAAAATGAGTTCGGAAAAAAAGGGTCAACGACTCCTATGGAACATATTTTCAAACATTTTTGATTCCCCTCGTTTCAACGTCAAAACGAGAGAACCTCTGGGGAATAATAATTTTATCGATGCGAAAATACCGCAGAAATGTGCACCTTTCGTAGCCATCGATACGGACGGGCAGCTCGGGGAATCTGCTCACAATCCGCAGTCCCGTCAACAACAAATGACCGCCTGTCGCGCCATGGCAATTAATTGTGTGGTAGGGGAAATGAGAGGTGAGGAGACGTGAAGAGGGGGGAGGGGGAAGGGGAGAAAGTTAGGGGGTGCACTCGGAAACTCGACCTTTCACTTGGTATCCGAAAAGCTTTTTACGAGTCCCGGACCACCATGCTTCAAACTATTATGATTCCACCTGACGGCCATAATTTCTAACTAATTGTGAGGGTTTAATCTCTAAGCAGAAGCAAGTACAGAGCTTCCCTCCTACAGCATCCGCAGGGGCTTCACGGAGCGTCGACCATTCCCCTCTACTCCTCCGTCGAGACTGAATGCATCGACGGTGAAGAGCAAGTCGACGATGGAGAAGGGTTTCAGACCTGGCGCCAGCTAAAATATCGTCCCCAGGGCGCCTAACGGCCCATTTCCTCCCCCGCCCCAGCTCACCAAACCCAAATCTCAAGCCGGCCACCGGTGAAGAAGGTTATTTCTGCCTGGATGTTAAGAGACATAAATTCAGCTAGACCTTCGCGATGTATGTATTAAAAATTAAGTGTGTTAAGCAACAAAAACGGAGTAGCCGTAGCAAAAAAATTCTAACAGAGCCTGAATTATCCATTCTTCTCCGAAGAGAGAGGAGGGAAAAATAATAATCCTAGCGGAGGTCGAGAGTAGGTAAGGAGAAAGGTGAAGTGGAAACTTGGGCGGCGTGCGAGCGAGGGATGGGCGTGAGAAGGGGTCCGGAACACCCAGAGGAAAAGGGCACGATCTGGGTGCGCGAGTGAAACATTACCGTTTAATCAAAGGGCATGGGGAGATGTGGGGAGCGGAACGTGCTCTCTTCACTCAAGGGGCCTCCCATAACGCGTAAAATCCGCATTAAAAGGTGCACCGGGAACTGAGTAAAAGGAGGAAACGAGGAGTTGCGAGTGGTGCGATGAAAGGGACAAAATGGTAAAATTGCCGTAATGGAACGAAATGCTGGTCCCTTCTTACTGAATGCACGCCACTTCTAAGGACATAAGGTAATAAGATATTAGCATGTAGCTAAGGATAATTACAAAGATGACTTAAAAACATCTTACTGTGTTTCAACACCTTATGTTGACGACCCTAAACCACAACAACAAGATGCTAAAAGTGAAGGTAAATGGCAGATCTAGCAGGCGTTATAAAAGGTAAAGTCATGTATGCCAGTAAGAAAACCGAAAAAATGAATGAATACCTATACAAGACGCGCACACATCAATGATGAGTGGTCTCGAATGTGGACGAATGATGGATTAAATGTTCATACACTGTGAGAAATATTTTAAGCTCGAAAATTAGAGAATTGTGGTTTAAAACGACGAAGAGCGGAGATGTTATTACCTTACCTATTTCGCAAAAATATTTCTAAGGGTTAAAAAGACCAGCCGCGACGTAAGCCACTTATATGCGGCTTGTAGGATAGGATACCAATAAACAAGTCATGTATCTAAAACGTAATAAACCTCAACTGACAACTGATATTATAACAGAGCTACATGTATTATCACAATCTAATTAGGTGAGTGAATCGGTATGGATGCCAAGACATTTGCCAGAGAGGACTGAATCATGAATACATAAACCAGCTGATAGGAGAGATGAGGACGATAGAACTTCGAATGTGAATATTTTTAGTAGTTTTTATGGGAGGCGACCGACAGCTAAGGTCTTTTGCGCCATTAGAGATGAATGGGAAAGGAAGGGTGGAGAGAAACCCGGCGTCGGCATTACTCTTGTCGAAAGACGCCAAGGGGTCCGTAGTTTAACGTCCAATCCGACTGACGTCGTACTCACTCAAAAGTGCTCTCCTCAAAGCACCTCAAGTAGGGATCGGGATACCACTGAAAAATACTCGATGCCGCCGGGATTTGAACCCGGGGCCTCTCGGTGCGAAGCCTGTACGTTTACCACCGCACCATTCCGATCCCCAGTGAATATTCCTCCGAGACTATGTCCTTCGGGGCATTCAAAGAACAACAAAAAATTTGTGACACAAATACTATTACTTTGGTACTTGCTGTAAGAAATGATTAATGAACGGTGGGATGGGGGATCGAGATGGTGCGGGGGCTAGCGTACTGGCTTCCCACCCAGAGGGCCCGGGTTCAAATCCCGGCAGTGTTGAATATTTTTCAGAGGTATCTCGATCCCTACTTGAGGTGCTTTGTGGAGGGCACTTTGAGTGAGTACGCCGTCCGTCGGATGGGACGTTAAGCTGCGGACCCCTTGGCGTCTTTCGTTAAGAGTAGGCTAATGCCGACGCCGGGTTTCTCTCCACCCTTCATCCTTTCCTATCCATCCCCTATGGCGCAAATGACCTTGGCTGTCGGTCGCCTCCCCTCAAAACTACTACTACTATGAACGGTGGGCATAAGAATGTCAAAACACTATAAATTTTTAGCGTCTCAAAGATGTGAAAATTTACTGTTAATGTTGACAACCAATTGGACAACGTGCAGTTCAAAACAGACTGGTCAGAACGAAGCAGCTGAGAACATGCACAAAAATCGCGTCACTAAATCTTTTGCTAGTAAGTGTAATTGTGTAGTTTGAAGAACGTTTGGAGTGAAAGTTCGAAAGGGACTCTTGAAGGCCAGTTTTGGATGCTAAAACACTTCTTCCACCGCTGAAAGTATTCGTAACATACCTACCTCAATGGGGTTCTTCGGTATTCGATGATACCATAAATATAAAAGAAACCAATTTCTAAATAAAGGAAATAGTACGTTTTAGTTTGACGAAAGCGTTTTTCACTACCGAATGCCACGAAGAGCATATACAAGTATATATATACTTGTACGAATGTATTATTACATATTCCAGGAGCTATCGAATATATAATATGACGTGAACTACGAACATTGCAAAATTTTTCCAACAAGTTAATAAATGCTTTAAATAATTCTGAAACGACAGGCCCATTGGTAATAAAACATGAGCTTAAGTAAGGACACTAATGAACTCCACCGTAAGTAAACTAAATGAAATGCCACATATTCCCTCCCAACCAAATAACTAGGTAATTTCAAGACAGCACCGAAGGAGAAGAAAATGAGAGAGCTTAGCTAGGTTGAGGATAACTCTGTTAGCTTTCCATCTCCGGAGAAGATCGCGCGTCTCTACTTCTCAAGCCGCCCCTCGCATATTTCCCTTTTAGTTGAATTTTTTTTCCTTCGCTGACGACAGAAGGTGTGCTTATTCTCCCCGGTGGCGGATCTAAGGGGGTCTTGACGTGGATGAGATGACAGGTGGAGAGGGCGGCTGGCTGCGTGCGACGAGAGGGCGGATTATAACAGGGGGCGGAGCCGAGCAGGGAGACGGGAAATGAGAGACGGGGAAATGGAAATAAGTCGGCAAGAGAGGAAGAGGCATGATACGAGGGATCCACCCCATCCGCTTGACGCGATGAACACGCACTCCGGGGCCTTCCCGACGACTTGAGGGCCCGACTACGGCGAAACAAAGCGTGCACTTTCACAAATACGCCCACATAAACAATCCCTTTCCCACCGAACCTGGAGTCAATTCCACACCATTTAGCATTATATGCCACCAGATAACGCAGGCGACGTTTCTATCATACAGCAGCGATGGGAGGACAAGGGATGGTACCCAAGCGCGTTCATAATAACGGTAAGATGGACGAAGGCGACGGCTGAAGCATTGGAGGAAAGAAAGGCGAAAGGGAAAGTTCGTGACAGAATGAAGTTTTCCAGGTGTCTAACTCCAAGAGTCAGCGTTAAGAGCGTTCTGCGAGCACAACCTGACCATTGACGATATTCTCCATAGGTGCTGAGCCTTGAAATATGAAATTTGAAGGAGAATCAGGGCTTTTTTCGGAATTTATAGGAAAGGATGCACGGTTTTTGCTTGTCATTCGAATGGATGACGGGTTTATTCAATTGAACATAGCTGAGCAACATCGAAAACCAATTTCTTTTTTTTATATGTTCTATTATGAATGATCTCTCCTGAGTGCTAAGTGCTCTGGAAAATATTACTTCAAGTCAATTTCTTGGTTTATCCTCACGCTAGGAAGAATAACCCACTGAATATGAAGGAACCTATGTCCTCATTTGATTATACACTCGAGGGGTGCCGTGGTGCACGAACGTGAAAGAGATATGCAGCATAGGAACTATAAAAATACTTTTCCACGTTAAATACAATTATAGACATATTTGACAAACTTGTAAATACAGCTGCATTACTCAAATTGCGCGAGGAACTTCCCCAGCACTCGAACTCAAGGATATCAATCATGAACTTCACCTGACAACGTATTTTGGTTACCACTTTCTCGGACCCGGGGCCGCTCTCATATATTCGACCATTTCATTTGCGATCGTCCGTTAAAATATTACTCAACACCAAGACAGCTTTTCTCTTCTTGTTGCTTCACCGTTTCCTACCATTGAATGCCGGCCATTCAGAATATCTTATCCCGGAGGCGGAGACGACCAAATAATATTATTTGGCCAGCAGGCAAGGCATATCCACCTTTAAAATATCAATTACAGGCTGCATCTTCAAAAGCTTGGCGTTGAGATTTACACACACCACATTTTTCGCGTTATTGAAAAATTTTTTGGAATAAAAATCCAATCTCTCCGAAGAAAATACCAAACCGCGCTACCTTTCCCACGAGCTGCGGGATTTCAAGATCTGGGACGGGTTTACGGATTTTTTCCTCCAGAGCCGTGGATCCAAAACACTTCCGCTGAGGAATTCATCCCGGAGAATCACTCGCCAACCCCATCCTCTCCTAGCACATATAAACAACACACCCTCTGAAACAATTCCCCTGCCGCAGCCGTTTCCCTCTCCGCTGTTTGGATTTAGATCATCGCACACTATCCCATCTGCTACCACTCACAAAAAAAACCGCATCGTCTCCTCTTGATGAAGAATTAGGATTTCCTTCCACGTCATACCTGGTCTTATCCTCCTGGGAGGATGGGCCGAGGACGCATAAGGAAAAAAACTATTATCACACCGGAATTTACTTTCTCCTAGTTAAATTTCAACTACCACTCGCACAACAAATGGCTCCTCAAGAAGCGTGAACACACTTCAATTATGAAAGCAGATGTATTATGACGCAGTTAACCGAAGCAAGGGTGGTGAGTTAAATGTGGTCAACAACAGGCTAAAATTTAAAGGTTTAATTAATTATTCTCAAAATTCCTCCCCATGGACTATGACCTTGGCCTAATGGAAGTGCTTGCGCGTTCTAATGACCCTTAAGAGCTGTGCTGGCGGGAGCAATGATAATTGCTCACGGTAGGGTCAACCATAGGTCGAAGGGTAGGAGCCAGACGAAAAGTAGTTTGCGCAGCTTCTGTTCCTCAATGGGGCGACTTGCAAAAGCGTCTGAACCCAGTGGGACGACCATTGGAGTGATTGTGTCACGTTACAAACACTATCGAGGTAGGCAAATGGAAACCATCTCAATTATTATCCCAAGAAAATCTCATTATTTATCCCAAGAATGTTACGATGGAAACTATAATGACAATGAGTCCTGGCAACTAAGGAATTCGGCCCGCTGGGCTGGGCGTCATGCCTGGCAGTGGGAGAGGCAAGGCTTCCGCGGTCGTCATCCCACAAAATCCTGGCAAAGCGTAATTGACAGAATCAGCATAGAAGACACAAAAGAGGAGCGAACCAGTTAGAAAAGATGGATAGGCGACTTATCCTCAATCGGTACATGTCTCAAATCTGCACATGTGCGAGTCGCGTATGTAGTCGGGATGAACAGCGTTAAGAAGAGCGGTAAGACAAAGGTGTTCACCATCACCCGTGTTTTTAAACGTAAATGCTGAGAAAATTGTAAAGGGGCATGAAAAGTACTGGAGATGGGAATGAAATTTAGTGGGGATTTCCTAGAATCAGGTTTGCTGATGATCTAGCTTTAGTTCTCCAGTCAGCCAAGGGGTGACAAGCATTGCTGAGCGAATCGTTAATTCAGTGTGTTAAGTATATTAATAGAGAAAAGATAGGAATGATAAGTTAAACATGAAAATAAGGGTTCATGAACTAGATCAGGTGGAAGTTTACTTAACTCGGAAGTGTCTCAGAGCAAAATGGTCAAAGTAGTAGGAACAAAAGAAGAATTACTGCAATAGGCGGAGAAGATTTCTCAGGAGGGAATAGCCGACCAGGGAATCTGAGAAAAGATACTTAGAAAAAACCCATCAACACTTTGACATGGAGCGTAGTTTCGTAGGCGGGGTAAATATGGCCGTTGAAGAAGAATAATGAGCGTAGATTGGAGGCTTTTGAAATGGGGGTGTTGAGAAGGTTGGATAGTCAAATGGGCAATAAGGAAAACAAATGAAGTTCTAGGCTTGTTGGTAGAGGAAATTGGTTGGGAAAAATGCGGAGAAGGCAGCAGAGATAGATGCAGGGCATTTTGATAGGCGATTGGATGTTGAAGGCTGTGATAGAGGGGAAAACGTAGGTGAAACGAGAAAGGGGTAGGAATACGATACCCATGTTGGAGGGAATAAAGGGAAGACGGAAGTACGCGGAATTGAAGAAGGGCTGATTGATGTGCCGGCTATTAGGTTGTGAGTTCCTCAGAGACTACAGGACATGTGGCACCGTTGAACAGTGTGTGTCCATCCAAAACCTACCTTAACCCTTACAATGCCAATAGAATAATAAACCCCATAAAGAGTTGATTGAACCATCACCAATCCCCAATATTAGAAGGGTGACTCGGATACCTGGGAATTAAAACTGTTACGACCTCGACGTTATGCTTTGTATACTATACAAATAATATTTCCCATCTCAACGGTGATGAATCCTCATGGATTTAACTATTGGAAACCACTGCGGAGCTATATACTTCTAGTTGATCAAGCTAATCTGAGAAATATCTTGTAATGCTGTCAGCCCATTTTGAAGTACGTAAAACAGTGGGAGTAATTTATATTCAACAACAGTCAAATATAGGAAATCCCTCTTCGATATAATATTTAATCATTGCCGTTCAAATATGGCGCAAGCTTTCCGTTTTTAATTGCATGTATGAGATTTAGGGAATTATATGTACCACAAAGTACAGCATTGACGCAAAAGTTACATACATGAACACTTTCATGGAGCAAAAGTACGGAATATAGGTTTTGAAAATTTTATTTTCTCTTTCCCTACTATTTTGTTTCTTCATAGTTTTCACTTTCAGCATACTTATACCTCTAACGTCGTAATATATTTTTCAAAATGCCTGAAAATATCTTTCATTAAAATTTTTTTAAATTTCAAATGTTGTGCTGTGAAAATTGCTATTTTTCATATGCTATAGTGTGATAACTACGGCACTACTGGTGCACATATTACTTCAAATCCAAGCAATTGGCTCAGCTACATCACCAAAAAATCAAAATCTGGTGTTTCCCGCGATCCGCAAGAAACCTGTGAAAAGCGTACAAATTACCGGGAAGCGTGTTAAATCCTTAAGATTCCTTTTCTTTTTTAAGAACCGAAATTCCACTCGCTCCCAAAAATTCGTCGTCCTATCGTGAGATTTCCGACTGACATATAACAAATTCCATTAACTTCCTCTCGCAGATCAGAACCCTACTCTCCTTCAAAACTGAGAATTTTGGAGTGGAGGTGGGAGGAAAGGGATGGAGGGGGTAGGAGGTAGAAAATGATTCATGCCCAAAGTTTTGGCAGGAGGGTCGCCGTGACTACGTTCCGAAAACGCTGGGACGGAGAAGAGGAAATGCAAAAGAAATGAAGAGGAGAGGGGCTCCAAAAGTACCACAAGGGTACGCGCTGGCATAAATAGGCAACCCCCTTTGCTGGAACGTGGAGGGGGAGGGATGATTTGGTACGCGATGGGGGCGTCGGGAGACGGATGAAACGGGCAAAGGAGTTGCGCGGGTGCGGCTGCGTGCATAAGTGTTTACCTAGGCGTTAAATCCTCACCGTGAGCCTCCGACACGCCCCTCTCTCCAACCCCGTGGTCCGGATGAAGCGCTCGAGTGCCTTTCCTAATGCAACGCGGCGTAGCTTCCCAAGGAGCGGCGGGCCATTTAGGAGATGGCCCTAGCGACGCGAAAACATTTTGCGCCCCCTCTCCGCTTTCCTTCTGCGGAACAACGGACTCATGCATCTCGGACCCCCCCACTCCTTTCCCGGATGATGATCCCATCTTCAAGGCGTGACAGCCAAAAAAGGAAAGAAATCGCACCTCAGGATGTCCCCTTTTCTCAGAGAGGAAACTAACCGTCACAGACTCCCTTGCGAGTTTCACTTTGGATTAATACAGGAATTCGGTCGATGTAACATGTCAATACTTATTTACGGTAGCGCTCCTTATCACTCAGTAAAGTGTATTCTTTTGGCTGACTCGGGGGTATATTTAACACGTCGTCGCATACACCCAAGAGATATCACATGATTTGACATCGGGGAAGACGACGGTTCCCGCAGCACGAAGTCGATTCCTAAGAAAGCGATTATACCACAACACAATTCGTACTCAGAAGGTTCGAGTCGCAATGATGGAAGTTTACATACTTGGATAACATTTGATTGCAAGTTCCTTTGCAATTTTGAGCTCCATTTACGTGAATGATAATTCAATCATAACACTACCATCTTAAGTTTCTAGAATAACCTATTTTAACGTCATTTGTTACAGGAGACAATTAATTTTGGCCATTAACTTTTCATCTGATAACACTAAATCTATTATACGAATCTAGAACGTTCCTGTTTAAAAACAAAAAGGGGTCGAAAACTCTCCATTTTAGGCAAAAAGGATCTTCCATCGAGGGAGTTTGCACTCGTGTATGGAGTGCATTGGCTGATCTATTGCCGATCAACTGCTTCCAAACCTCTGACATTTGGAGAACACACAACTCACGCACTCGCATGCCCATACTTGAGGGAGTATGCATACTGTTCTGTTTGACCTTAGACGGCAGAAATATATTTGCGGCGGTCTCTCACTCCTGGTCACAGGGCGGTATGTACACTTCAGACTACAGATAAGCTAACGTATGCAATAAAGCCGTGGAAACAAGCGATATTTCTCTAGCGGTAAATTCTTCAGTGCGTAGGTAATGCTTGGCATTTGGTATTTTAATATGCACTTAGCTTTGAGTAATCACCAATTAAAAAGCAATTTAGCTCCCTTGCCACCTGCCAAATAAATAATTGTTGAGAAAGATAACGAGCGTGTAAAAAACAGAACAATACGAAAATTTACGGACTTGACTATTTTTCCATGCGACAAATTAGCCATTTTGTGATCCTACCTAAATATTTTAATTTTACATCAATTTTTATCTTTGAAGGATTGCGATTTTGGGCATATCCACATAATTTCATGTGTTTTATTAATGATACTGTAAAACTTTCACATCGATGAGCAACATAAAACCATGGGAGGAAGGAGGTCTATTTACACGTGTACAGGTTAAAGAATTCCTATCTGCAAGACTGAGACTCTGCAAGAGATCAATTGCCAAAGTCTTCTGAGCTTCGTAAGACCATCGATCGGATAAGAGAGCAATTAATCATATACACAGAAAATCGTAAAAAAATAACATGCATTGCGATTATAGGCATTGAATACTGTTACTCACATGTCATCCAGAATGAATCGTGACATGCGTTTTCCATCACGATTTTGATACATTATTCTCTTGTCATTCATAAAAAATATCTTCATTCAAGCTCTTACATTTAGTAGTAGGAAACTTATCGTGGCCTAAAGTTATTCGGAATTAGAACCTTTTTAATTGGCAAAATATCACTTTTCGGTAGTCACTTCAATACTCGAGGAAAATGGCAACCATTTTGAGGATTATAAACGTAGCAATGCTCAAACATGCATAACGTGCGTGGGTGTCTGTAGGTGATCTTCCGAGCCAAATTTCTAGCAAACTTGGTAGCTGAAGCCATTATTAGACATAAAATGCAGTAATATGAATAGGCCATACGCATATTGAGGTACGTCAACATTGAGAAGAATTACGAAAAGCTGAAATTTCAGCTCGCCGGTGTAACGGTAAATTTAAATGTCAGTAGTTACCAATGGGCAACGCAGTCGTTCATTTGGATCCCAATCGGAAATCCATAGCACGCAAATGAAAATCATCTAAAATTTATTGAATTGAAACAGCGGAGAGTATGTGATGACCACAAAATAAATACTGGAAGGCATAGCAGAGGAAACGAAATGAGTTGGGAATAACACTTTTTTTTTAATTTCCAATACAAAACTGTCAATATTCATATCAAATCATACAATTAAATGCAATGTGAAAAAAAATTTGTAGCTCTATAATGCACACAGACAGCGATTTTACGTGACCTAAAATGGAAAGACGAGAAAGGGCAGAGGAGATGGAAAATAATGGTTATAAAAGCCTCCTGAAGAGAGATCGTAAACACACGACTGCGAAAAATGGACAGATATCAATACGGCAATATCAATGCATTCATGCATACGGTTTCGTAATTGATACATCTTATGAAATTTTCAAGAAGAGAAGCAGTGATGAAATGCATCTTTCTGATATTTTTTATCGTTCTATAAAAAGAAAATAATTAATTTATCTAATGTAAAGCAATTTATATAGTGACAATCACACTATTTTATACTAGAGACTTTTATCTTTCAAATTATCCAAGGTATTTCTCAAGTTAATGATTCCCAAATATTTATAATATGACGATACTCATTTCACGAGGAAAGAGTGGAGTTCGTCAACTGTTCCGGTTTCTTTTAATGTCTGGACGACTTAAAACGTCCTTATACCTTCCGAAAATGAGGGTCCAAACATGGGTAAAACGACTTTTATATTCAATCACTCCACTCTAATCCCACTTACGTATTTTAAGGGAGTAGGGTGGGTTGTAGAAAGAGAATTAAATGGAAGTTTTAACCACTTTCCCTTGAACACAAGCGGAAGTCTGAAATCTCGGCGTTTGTACAGCAGGGATGGTGGCGACCGGAAAGGGGTTCTTCATAATTAGCATGCGGTGGACGAAGCTTAAAAAGCGATGGTGGTGCGTATTCGAGGAGATTGTTTACAAGAGGAGAGAGGGCGGGAGAGCGGAGATATATAAGGGAGCGGAGGATGAGGGAGAGGCAAATAAGGGGAACACGATGGATGAAATCACATCCACGGGATTGCGGCGGGTTCGATTCCCGGGTAAGTTTCTCTGGGCACCCTCCGCTGCAGCTTAAGACGTATGATTTTTCAGGCACCAGATCTTCCTGGGAAACCATAAACGGCACATGGAAAGGAACTGCCCCCCCCATACCCTTCGGGTTGACATGCATATTTTCATAAATACAGATCAATGACGATTTGCTATCTAAAAAAATGATTCGTCGATAATTTTGCAAACCACCATGACCTTACCATAAAAAAACATCATAACACTAATTTTACCCGTTAATCGACAGACACACGGGTCTTTGGACAGAAAAACATACCTTTATTCTATAAAAACGGAACTGTCTATAAATCGGCAATTCGAGTTCAAAATTGAAAGCCGATTTCACTGCAATACGGCGTTTCTATCGACTAACGCCCGTCAACATACGTTTTTGAAGACAAACGCGTCCGTAATAACCCATTTACTTCAACGGAAATCTGTACAAAGCCCAACTGTTTACAATTGAACTTATCGATATTTTCTCCAATCTAATTTTTCCATCACCCCCTGCCACATTTCAAGGGAACGCAAAGAGCGTGGGCGGGAGGGGATACCCCTCTCCCTCTCTCCTGCGGCGAGGCGTCGTCCCCAGACCAAAGGAAACCCCCCTCCCTCCTATAGCCCCCCGCGTCCTCCGCTCCCCTCCCCCAGAGGGCCCCCCCGACTCCTCCCCACGCAGCGCGCGCCGAGGCGACTGGGTCATGCCGCCAGTGCCGTGGCTGGCTGCATTGATTTACACGCGCGCGCGCGCCAAAGAGAGAGAGAGAGAGGAACCGGGGCAAGAGCCATCCGAAACAAAACGCGGGCGAAATACTCCACTGATGAGAATTCCCGACTGCGCAACTGCCACGCTCCGGAGAAGAAATCTCGAAGTGGCGAAAGGAAAGGGGGAGGAGGTGCGGGGGTGGTTCTGGAGTGAAGGAGAATACGTATTTATCGGAAGGGGAAGAGGGACGGGACCTTCCGTCACGAGGAGGGGGGGGGGAGTAGAAGAGAAGAGAAAGAAAGGGGAAGGAATTACTCGGATTTAAATGGGTCACGGATGCGAACTCGAGAGTTTATCATTTGTTTTCCTTTTTCAGGTCACGACTTGAAAGAGCGATCCCGGGAGCAACGAGAATATTTCCATTAAAATCCGGCTCGTGGCGTCGCCGTTGAGATTGTTGCCACGTTTGTTTTTGTTTGAGAGGAGACAGGCATTCAATGGCAAAGAGTAAAAAGACGGAAGTCATCCGTGAAAGGCCGTAATGTCGAAAGAAAATTAACACAACAGAGGGAAAATGGGTGGAGGGACAAATGGGTGAATAATCACGACGAAAGCTCCAAGGGAGATGAGGGGAAAACGCAATAAATATTGGCTAATTCCAGCTTTCAGGGAAGGATGTTACGGAGACTTTCATTAAACCCGTAGAATCCAATAGAATGCTCACACGTCAACTTTTCAATGTAATTTTCATTTATGAACTTAATTTTTCATCCGAAATTCAACTTCAAGAACTCAATCGTCCAGCACAATTATTTTCAACACCACATACCATTCATTTGACTCGAAGTGTGAACTCTATTTGACGTAATTTTGGCATGATCAGCCGCGTATTTGACTATGACCATAACTTCAGTGAAGAGCTTTTTAGCCTTAGAAGCGGATAATGTTGAAAAGTTTCCTCGCAGGGGAAAATATGTGACCAATAAAATATTATAACAAACACTGGCCAGGGGACACCCTTTTTAAACAATATTGAGGCTCAAAATAGAACCCCCAACACTAATTTCAGATGAATTTGGGTATTTGTTCACAGAAAAAGGGAACTATATCGAACGGATCATACGACTTTAAACTCCACCATTCAGTTTTCTTCGATTTCGTATTTTTAGTTTATTATTTTTATTATTAATAATTCGTTCAAAACGTGAATTTTTCAGCTTTATCTTTTGCGACAAACTCGTTTTCTTCAGATAATAGGGAAAAATTTCAAGTGCCTTCATCGATGGTTTTGAAAAGGGTTATGCCCTATTTTAAGAATCATATTTGTTTTAATTCAGTCAAAGGCTTTGTTCCTTCAGAAAGAAAGTTTACGATAACTACGCAGCCACTATCTTTTTCCCGTGTTTGAGT
Source organism: Hetaerina americana (assembly GCF_022747635.1). Lineage (NCBI taxonomy): Eukaryota > Metazoa > Arthropoda > Insecta > Odonata > Calopterygidae > Hetaerina > Hetaerina americana. The sequence continues at coordinate 71,953,727 of NW_027286069.1, read as the reverse complement.
TTAGGCTGCAACAAGAGTTAAGGCATTGCAGTTTCTAAAAAGTCAGCCATGGCAGTCCACCGTAACCATACATAAGCAGTACGACGTAATCCCCAAGGTGAAATTCGAACGTGCACCGTTGGTTTACAAGAGTTCGCATTACTAATCCGGCTGAAAATTTAGGCGGACTACGTTTTCAAGAAGGAATCAATTTAAATGATTTAAAATTGAAAGACAGTCATTGCTAACTGCTCAAGGGAACAGCCGCGTGGATATTAGGAAAGCTACGGATCTCGTCAAAACATTAAGATCATACTATACTGGAAGCAGAAGAGGATCTGGAACCAGCTTGATATTTTCTCCAAAATTCAACCATTCTACAAAAAATACACGCTTATCTACCGAAACATTGAGTAAACCGCACTAATGCGTCATGACCAGAGCAAAAATTGGGTGGAATCCTTTGGCACCTATTTCTAAATCGAAGGTAGGCATGTGATTTTCTGCACCTTATGGCTTCCTGGTAAATCTTTGGCGGGATAGAAAGAGGGGCTTTTTTTTATTAATTACGCACGCGGTAGGACGTAGCTATCGTTAGGCGAATCCTCGCGATTAGCCAATCTTCGGTTTGAAGATGTGTTTTGTATCGTGTCCGTTTATATGAAAATCAGCTGTGAAGGAATTAAATTTGAATGACAGTTTGAATGTCACGACAATATTAATTCTAATTGGAAATAGGATAAAAACTTTAGCTAAGGAATCACAATTAGCATTTGGAAATCACTATTTGAAGAATCGTAAGAATATGGTGTCGGAGTGTACCGATGTGCTTGACTTAAGCTCATAACTTATTTTGCGCGGGATACTGATATCTTCTAAGGCACAAAATAATACTGTTTAATTTTCGCTAATTACAGCAAGTTTATCGAGAATAAAATCATATTTCACATAAAAACTGCAGTGTTTTCGACTATGACTATGGTCAAGCTAAGAAAAATTGTAAAATATCGTGATAATGGATAAATTTCAGCAATGGTCCTGTACCTAACAAGATCTACACGGTACCTGGTTTAATTCTCATGTATACTTTATTTCGTTACTAAACGAACTCATAATTTCTGCTGTTTTCATAAATTCACATTTTTACTGCGATTTCGTGCTTTAAGATTTATGTAACCAATTCCAATGTCCAAATTACATTAAGAACTATTCCCAAAATATGCCTATATATGTATTTACTCAAACACTATTACATTAAATTTAAAAAAATAAGCAATTCACCACTGACGTATATTCATTTTTATTAACAGCAAAATAGAATTATCATGGAAAATTAATTTTATATGCTTATTTAGGGCTAACCAACAAGATAAATGTAAATGACCTCTTATACCAACAGACCACGACTTATACTTGACCACGATCGGTCGTGATACAGCAGCAAAAATCAGGCTCACGAATGAGTTTTTTTACGTGCAAGTCCACGAACGGAAAAATATTTCCTCATCATATTTTTGTCATATACTATAAGAGACGCGATAATATGGCAGGATGCTCACAAATGAAAAGTATTCCGAAGGAAATGAAGAGGAAAGCACGAGGCAGGATGATTCCCGACGAAATAATGTAAGGTCTATGTGACATATGAACTGCAACTGTGACATTCAAGAGGTACTACATAATGATTTCGACTAGCAATTCGATGCATCTGGTGGCGATGACAAGGCGATACAACCTACGGATGTACGATACGATACAGTACATCTCGATCCTCTAAATAATGTACAATCAAACGGTGAGAAATTTAATATCAATCAGGAATGAAGTAGAGCCTAATGTTAACGGTGCTACTTATATCTCATGACGAAGTTTAATTACTTGATAAATTGATCGCTCGAACAAAAACACGTAAATTTCTGCGAAACGTAAAAATCTAATATTGATAACCACCTGAAAAATCCAGTTTCCCTTTTTTTAATTCATGATAAAATTTTCTTTATTAGATTTTCATTAATTCTGAAAACAACTTTTTTTTCATCACGAAGTTCCAAATATTAAGTTCAAATCTCAAGAAATTTAATTCTCTGGTTATTCTTAATAGAGCCATGGCAGAATCTTACTTGACCTCATCGTTGTTTGCTGGGCATAAACTGCGAATATGCATCGGCCACCTACCTCTAACAATTTAACATTGGCGGTGAGCGGTGGTGGTTAAATATTTTCCACCCTCATGCATAAGTACAGCATTATGGCGGCTTATTATCAAGTGGAATTTTATATTATAAAACTAGCATCAGTATCATTAACCTCAACATAGTTTATCAACACGGCTCATGTAGGGGAGGAGGCTAAACATGATAATTCCAAATAATTTCTCAAATATTAAAGTCGTAGTGTAAATGTTTATCACCATGGACAACATCGTCGACGTGATTGAAGGAATAGAGCTTTCCAATGACCCCTAAAACTGTGCTGATAGGAGCAATGATAAAAGCTCCAGGTAGAGTAACCCATACCAGATAGATTGAAGGGTTGAGTCAGACAAGTGAGAGGTTTATTGTGTAGCCTGAGTAGTGCCTGTTACGCGGTGAGTTGGCTGCAAAAAAGTCGGCCGCGTAGAGGAGGCTACTCAAAGAGTCCGATTAAAACACAACTGAGGAAACAACCTCGACCGTTTTCCGCATAATGTCGCGATGGATCTTAATATCTCGGTTCACTTAAGTTTACCTCCTAACCACATTGTATTAAAAATGATTAATGAGTGATATGAATGCGATACCACGAATGTAACACTTTCGATGCGATGCGCTAATTCAGTCGATGTCTTTGCATCGACATCGATTGCGAATGGTTCATTTACCGAGCACAGTTTTAATAATTGACACACACGCCGAAAATTCACGGACCTTCCCTTTGCGTGGACAAGCGGCAAGAACCTGTCTGGGACGGCAAGGGCGCACGTATTTCAGAGAAATCGCTTTTGTGGCTTCTCAGGAGTCCCGACAGGTCGGCCAACCGCACCGTTTTCCTCGGATTCCCGAATCCTCGCCAACGCAGATTACTATAGTCCGCACGTCTCTCACTCGAGGCCCCTTTTCCACAGCCTACGTCACAGCGTCGCACATACACCCGCCAGCATGCATAAGAAATCATGCGAAAGATCCCGTTTGTGTGGAGAGAGAAACAAACTGAAAACCTACGCCTCTTACGATGAGGGTGATCGATCGCGCCGGACTCCTCTTTATGTCACTTAAAAGATTTTATATTGACCGTTCTGTCAATATATATATCGTTCCCACGACCATTCGACGCTACGTGAGAAACTTCATCGACGAAATTTGATGGCCACACTACACATCGAAGGTATTTTTTACGCCCCTTTGAAATATATAAAAGTACCGCTTCCACGTTCTAGTTCTTGCGGCCACTGCCAGTGCAGAGAGATGAATGAGGCAGGAACACATCCGATGGATTCTTAAGTGGAAACATGAGATGAAAGTGCATACCCGCCCGTACACGAACAATATTTCATCGGATTCTCTCTCGTTTTCCGGAAAACAAATTAATATGAACAGCTTGGCAAGCTATTACATTTTACCGAATCGAGGTTTCTCCCGTTTTTCCAAGTATGAAAAATCCTCTATCAGTGACGAAAAAATATTCTTGGCTGAAAAAGTTTTGTCTATGATTGTTTAAAACGGCATTTTAACGTTCATTCACTATTAAAATTTCCTCAATATGATGTGCACATTCATACATATTATACCATAATTTGGGTTTAAAACCAGAAAAATTTCACAGTAGACCGATATGGATTTACAGAAAAAACGCGAATTTTCAAATTTAATATATATTTTGGAAAGAAAATTAGGTCCCCCGCCATTCTTGATCGACTAGATCCAAGTTACATCAATCATTTACCAATTCCAAGTTTATTTCCAACTTCCAAGAGTCATGGAAGGCTTGATAGGCTGATAAAAAAGTAGGCCAATCCAATAAAAGGAAAAATTATTCACTTCTTCGTTTACACAGCACACGGGCGCTTACGCACTCAACCACAAAAACGGTGAAGCAGAAACATTATCGCCGAACTAACGCATACAATTTTCATATCGCCGATAGGGATTAAAGATCCAATGATATTTAACCATGTAATCAAGTAGAATTCACTAACAAAAGCTTCAAAGGAATCACCGTGCGCAAGGGTTCAAGTGTTTACGAAAGGAGGTTTAAACCCTGGTCTGTTCCGCAAGCTCTTTGAAACGTTTGCCCGCATAGAGCAAAACATTTAGGAAACAAAGGAACATCCTCGAGCAAGTAAAGGGCAGCACAAGTTACTCAAGACCGGAGAGTTCTTGGGGATGAGCTCCCCTGCATCAAAGAACTGGTACGCGACATTACAGTCAATCGATCCTACGTACACAGCGGGAAAAAAAGGCATTACAGCCGCGGGGCGCGAATAAAAGCAATAAGCATTTCGATTCGGATATCGGTCGAGCTAACAGAATCAACATCAGGTACAGAGCACGCTCCATCCTGCTCTCTAAAAAGGATTTCGCCATGGCGCGATGGTGGGTGGTGAGGGGGACTCTTTAATATTAAATGAGTCGAAATAATGGCTAAAGATCCCCTACCTCGAGACATCCTTGGGCTTATGCATCCCAACCTACACCAGCAGTGCCGCCTTCAAAAAAAGTAATCAGGATAAACCCGACACACAAGGGTTCTCGGCTTCCCTTGAGGCGGAATATTACTCTTCACACAAAGGAAATGAAATTTAGCGTCTAGACGGCGGCCGTAATATCGTCGAGAGAGAAACGGAGTTTGGAAGCATGACTCTTTTCAACTTCCACGTAATAATTTGCCGAACCATTTCGGGAAAAAAATATTTTATCATCAATCACGATAATTATGACTGCATACTTTTTCAAAGTTATAAAATTCAATGAAGAGAATATCTTCCACGAAAATAATCACATCATTTCTAAAAACTCAAAACTCGGGTGATCTGGTGAACAAATATTAATAGATTCCGACATATCACTTCCAATGAAAATAACAAAAAATAAAAAATAATTTCCACGTTCAAAGTTATGAAATTTCAACAAAAGCTTCCTGATAGTACAAAAACAAAAGTGTTCTTCAAAACTTTTTCGAATAGCGAACTACTTACAAAAACATCAGGAATATACGCATCGCAAAATATGAATGAATGCCGATATTTTTAGTACGCCCACGTAAGTTTCACTAATTTCATTTCAGCTGACCTATCTAATAGGTTTCTGTTATGCAAATAATACGAAAAAAAGAGTTCAAATACTAAAAGGTAACGCAAGTAAAATTACGAAGTGAAGTTATTATGTCATAGCATATAAACTTGCAGTAATAATTCCCTCACAGCCGCTAACATTTTAATGAAACTCTGGGACAAGTTTATTCAAACCACAATCCTCTCTTTCCAGAGGAACTATGAAAATCTAGCAATTGGAGAAGTCATTATTTTGAAGAGTATTTTTTTCATTTCCTCCAAGTTTTACATCAATTGTGAAACCTAACCTATGAAACAACCCAGCGAAAAAGCAAATCTTTATGTTGTCTTCAAGGCCGTCGCTATAATCCAGGTCAAATGACTTTCGCTCCTGAATACGCCCGTGAAACGAAACTCCCATTAAGAAACAACGTTTGTTTCATCACCAAAATGCCAGATCATGAGATTTGCACCGAACCTACACACCGGCTCGCTCTCTCTCACTCCACCATTATCTACACTGAAAAATGAGTGCTCTTGAAAAACTAGCGAATTTCAACTGCTGGATGGCTGGCTGGGAGGTAAGTAAACAAGCCAAAAGTAGAGGGACGTTTCAGTAAAACATTTATAGGTGATATATGTACATTTATGGTCGCCGACAATAACGATCACGTAGTATCTGACCATTTTTGTTCCGTGATTTTGCCACCGCTATTTCCACTAACATTAAAAGCATTTCTTATACCACCACAAGAAGTTTATCATTATTCCAATATCAGAAAAATTACTTTAAAAACTCAAGAAATAAATACAGTGGACATATTTCTCTCTACCGAGTGTTTTCTCATGGCGACGAGAAATGGAGAGGCCCTTCCCACCGGATACAGCACACGAGTTCGTGGATGTGGAAAAATAAAATAACTACACTTTCAGTGAAAAGTTCTCCGCCACGGACGGGACCTATTCTTTTCACCGATCCGCCTTCGCCTCGTTCCCACCGAGGGTCGCGTCCATTTTTCTTGATTCACCACCACAGGCGGGGCGGAATCTTAACACGCCGCGCGACGACACCCGCATCTCTCTCTATGCCGCTCTCACCTTAAACGCCACTTCCCTCAATGAGATACGCCGACTAACTCCACTCGCCCTCGTACATTATGAGGGTTCACGATTAGCAGAGGAGAGTGCCAACGGGAACTAATATCATAGGGGTCTCTGATATAAGAATAAAAACAACACGTTATGTTCATACGGACTCATGTAAAAAGTCAATAATCAACCCAAGCCTTACTTATACATACGAGTACAATACTCATATTCTTGGGTGTACATTTGACTAATTCAAACAAAATTAATTGGCGAGTAATATCTCTAACAGAGCTCTGCTGAGACAACATCAAGGGCACAAAGAGAAGGATTATGCCTTCCGTGGAGAATTCCAGTGATAGCAACTCCTAAGATCCGTTAATAATTGAGATCAATGACCTGACATAAGCCGGGACAAAAATTCTGGAAAAAGAATCGTAAACTATACCCCCGTGGTACATAAATGCTGATTCATGAACACAAAAATTGAAGATTAAAGGGAGACCGGACGTGAAGCTGCAAGTTCGCTTATATTTTCTTATATCAAGATTTTTTGATGCAAGTTACGGCGGGAATATAATTTAAGGGTATTACATCCTGTTTTACACACATTTAAAGATAAAGCATCAGCACTCTTATCCTTTACTGCATATTAGTAGGAAATATCGATCCACTTATCACCTCCTACTTTCCGCATTATTTTCATTGTATATAATCCCCGACTTCCGACAGTAACTGATTACGGAATACTTATCAACAAGATCATGTAACTCATCCACAAAATTCTACGAAAAATACGTAGTCCAGGCAACCTAAATTCCACCCTAGAGTTACAGAGTAGTAGGCTTACAGTACCACCTACAAAGGTAGCGGTCGTTCGAGAGAAAAACCAATGGTCCAAGAAGGAGAAGAATATTCGAGTGCATCAAGATCTTCAGGTGGGTTCGCAGAAGTCCCTCCGGCTCCCGTTCAGAATCGAATTCAGATACCGTACCAATGGATCTCGAAAACGCGGGGCAACAGATCGTACACAGCTGGCGAGTGGAGACAATGGGAGAGAGCCAGGCACCATCCCTCCGACCAATCAATCCGGGGAAACAAGTGCGGCCAGTGCCCCGCGCGTGGCGGAGGTGAGCTGAATTCGGAAAGAGGGAATTGGGGATGTGCAAGGGAGCGGGCGAGAATAACAATAAATAAGGATTGAGGAGGCAGAGGAGAGAGGGGAGGGATTGAATGGGGAGGAAAGAAGGAAAACAAGTGAGACCGGAAAGCGCCGGGGGGGTCAGGTTATTGAAAGGGGCGGGCAGCAGGGCACATGAAATTTAGGGGAAGGGGGAGTTCTGGGAAAAAGGACATGACCCCTCCGCAGTGCATGACATCACCGATGAACGTGAGTCGTAAAATGGACGCCTAATAGTATCTTACGCTGCATTCATTTCAACGACGAAAGCACCTCATAGGCAGTAAACCGATTGGACGACCCCCGAAAACGTTTACACATATACGTATACTTGTGGCAGCGTCATTAAAGTATATAATTGCTGAACTGATTTATTTATAATTAATACTTGATTTGCAAACATATATAGCTCAATAAAGTGTTGCCGAGGGGTTGATATATGTACATGCACATATTGGCATTGATATACTTATACGTACATGAATATATTGATGTGTTGCTACGGTTTTGTTACGATAGTAAAAGGGACTGTAAAAACATAATCAGGCTGTTAAAACTGGTTGAGTTCGTTAGGGAAATAAAATAAATTTGACTGAACCATTAGTGTAATTGAGTTCATTAGACTCGATTAAATTTTCTTGGTCCAATTTTACTTTCTTTTTCGGAACTTCATACCCGAAACGTTCGTTTAATCAGTCTGAAATACCTATAATTTTACTCACTCTTAATCCCTTACTTAACATTTTCCCTTCCATCATGGTCTTCAACATCCCCTTTCCTCTCAATGTCTGCCATTTATTTCATTTCCACCTCCTTGGACATCATACCTACTTCTCTTCCTCTCCTTAAATTAAATTTTTAGTTTCCCTTTAGTCAACGAGCTTTCTCTATTCTTCTTCATGTTTATATCTCAAAAGCATCCATCAGGGGTTAGGTGGTAGAAGAGAATCCATAGTCTCAATCTCTCCCCAAAATAAAGAAGAATATTTATCTATCAGCGCTCATCCTCTACCGTGTAAAACTATGTTTCAGAACTATACAGCATTAAGCTCCATTTTAATACATTTAAAGACTTAAATAATTAATTTGTTATCACATGGTACCCTGCAAGCCATCGCTATGGTGTGTGGCTAGGTGTGATTTCACACCAGACTACCTTTGATCCAAAATATTCCCCCCCCCCTAGTGCGTTCGGACGCTATTCTGATCCCTTACAGTTCGCGAAAAAAATTACATCTTAAACCTATCTGTTATACACTTAATCTCTCTTAATTTTATTGACATGATCTCTACTACCGCAGTACGATGGGGCTAATAATACATTTCCAGCATCATCGCTCAACAGAAATCCTTCCAATGTATGCAAAAGATTTAATCTGTAATTTAACCTACGCTCCGTGAGTGATTCACAACCTAGCTCCTCTATATGCTGATACACTACTCTCTGTCAATACACTTTTGTGATAACAACGTTTCACAAATCTAGCTCCGCTACGCTGCACGTGATCTAATTCGGCAATCAGTCTAACTCCATGAGGATGCCATATACTAGCAGCATATCTCATAGCAGCAGAGGCCTAACCAGTGAAAGATAACCTTTTCCTGAGACCTTTTCAACACATTTTTCCAACACTCTTCTAATAAATCCTAATTTTGTATTCCCCATATGTGTTTCACCCAGGAGAGGTCGTGAGTGAGGGTAACGCCCAAGTATTTAATCGAGTCTACACCTTCTATTTCGGTATTCCTGATGCATTGGATATTCTTATTTACGCCTTAGGCTTCTAATTTTGTGAGTAGTTTACTATGAGGAACTTTTTCGTCAGCATTTTTTAAATAAAAAAAACACATCCACTGGAACTCTCACCGAACCATATTCATAAACATATAGCAAAATTTTTGTCTCGCAGGCATTACTCTTTCGGAAACCATACTTGTTTTTTAACAATAACACTTGACTATCGAGGTGTCTCCCTATCGAGCAAGCGTTCTCCCTATATGCTCCATGAGATTGCATGTTATGGATGTGACGGAAATATGTCTGCGATTGGCTCCTCCTTGTCTCCGTTTATTAGCCGTTTTCCAATCACCGGGAGGATTGTGATCTACAAGCGAATTTTTAATATAATTTCTAGATACGACATTCATCCAAGATAATAAAAAATAATTTCTTCGTGCGGCTTAATTCATTCAATCTTATTATCTCGTTATGAATTAAACCTATTGTATTCTCCCCGTAGCGGTGTTTTTCAACTGCATATATTTCTATTTCCCGCACGACTTTGAGGTTGCTGACCCGTCCCGTCTGGGTTGCCGCGTCTAGGCAATACAGAGGTCAGGGGTTCGATTAGAGCTCGCATATGGATACCGTATTCAGATGTGCGAATCATATATTTAGGTTAGATGGTGCAGCATAAACCTAGCCATAGAGAAAAATGATATCGAATCACAAAATTCTGTTTACCTTTCCTTAAGTTAATTACAAGCCTTTTTTTACGCTTATAAAGCTTTCCGACCCTTTCTCAAGCAGTGTATGATCACTGAGCTGCCTCCCCTCTAAATATGACCTTGAGGAATCCGGTTGGAAAACCGCAAGATTGGGCATCGGATTTCGCTGTCCGAAGAACACCCACAAAATAAAGTGCTTCATAGCATGAGTCGAAGAACACGATGGAAAGCCAGGATAACGCTGCAAAAGCAAAGAACCCATGAAATCGAGAAGTAGCCTTCACGGAAACTTACAATGGCAAGATCCGAGGATTTTCTGGCCTCGAACATGACCAATGCAAAGAGCCCCACCTTCGCCCTCTGAATTTCCTAATCTTCAAGTTCGGTTACCACGGTTCCAAGCTCAAGGGATTTATTAGACGGCTCGTGAATTTTTTAAGGAACCAAATCGTCATGAACGATACCAATATCTTTACACTGAATTATTGAAAAAACGCGGAGCTGCAATTCTACAAGCCAAATCGATGCCATGGGACATAAGTACTTCACAAACATCTCCAATTTGCGGCTCAGTTGTGCAATTCCCAATGCCGCCATGAGTCAAAATACAAGACAAACTAATACGAAAATGATTCGTGATTCGATGATTCGACCATTGCCATTTAAAAAATACGCAATATTGCTATTTTACCTCACGTTACTGCATCAGTCAACTCAAGCATCATGGATCAAATTACCACCGATTGAATAAATTATGCAATGTTAAATTTATTCAGTTTTTTAATTACTGCGCAATTCAGTCTAGAGGAAGTACAGCCGATTTAGAAGAAATGAAACGAACTTTCAAGCATGCAGTTTATGAATTTTATTACGAATAGGCTACTTTCACATTAAGTTGTTGATTATCAATCAACTTTAAATACCGCACAACGATATTCCGATCGAGGCCGATGGTATTATTTAATTTTACCGAGCACATAAACAAGTGTGAACCTAGACCAAAAATACTTTTTCTATGGACCACAACGTATCCCGTTGGCTACGCGTTAAAAGCACCAGCAAGGAAGGCAGAAATTAAGACAACATTTTTTAAGAAAAGTCTACGTGAAAGAAAGAATTTTCCAGGCACAATCTCTCCTCACATACTTCGACCGGTGAGGCCCCATAACTTCCTTCTCAGCACGCCTTCAGCGGGGGGATGAGGAAACAAAGGGGAGAAAGGATTGTAGGGCGGGCTCGCCTTCCTCTTCCCTCCCCCGTGGACTATCGAGTGGGCAGGCGAGGAGGTGGGCCGTGGAGGGAGAGTATATGGGCAGTGCAGCGTCGTCATCCGTGACCCAAGGAAATCACCTCACGTGGGGAACACGCGGAAGGTAAGGGGGGGGAGGTAGGGAGCAAAAGAAAGAGTGGGAGGGGATGGAAAGGGGAAGGAGGAGGAAGACGTAGTCTGAGTATTTTGGCGGGGGCGAAGAGGGGAGGGAGGCGAAGGTGGGGAGGGGCGAAGCACGAAGAAGAGGCGAAGGGGGGCGAGGCTAAGGGGCACCGCGAGGGCGGTGGGGACGGACGGAGGAGGTAGAAGGGGGTGAGGAGGTAGAAGGGGGCAAGGAGGCGAAGGGGAGAGAGGACTCGGGTGCCAGAAAGGAGAAACGAGGAAGTGGAGACGGAGGGATGGGGCGGGAGGGAGAGGATCAAAGGCTGGGAGGTAGGGATGAGAGGGGAGGAGTGAGAGGGGGCCTTGAAAAATGGGAGGGGGGTTGAAGAGTGGGTAGGGTATCGAAGGAGCGTATGTGGGAGTAGGGAAACCAGGATCGGGTGAAGTGTCATCCCGAGCGAGAAGGGGCGAGAGGGGGTGTAAGGTAGGCGGAGGAGTATTAGGAGGCGCAGGCGAACGCTAAATGAGCGTTTGAAAAGTATTTTTTTTAAATTCCACGATTTACTGCTGTGTTGTAAATAAATTTGCGAAACTGTCATCCGTATCATTGAAATGAGATAAGCTGTAAAAGGAGCAAGAGCATGTTGGCTTTCCAGCTTTTTCTATTATTAAAACTCCAATTAAATGAAGTGGGGCGAAAAAGAAACCATGTAATAACGAGGTGAAGAAGAAGACTTCAAATTACACCGTGGTACTGAGATGAAAACACAGCCAAAGGCAAAACGATTGCGGGTCGCAGATCCAGGCCTTATGATTAGTACCTGCAGAGTGTTGTACGCCGAGCACAATATTATTGTCACAAATAACGGGCAAGTGAGTCAAAGAATGGAATGTCTGGGGAAGGAAAGAGTGCAGGAAAGGTAAGAATGGATATGCATGATAAACTTTATCATTCCGTAACTAAGCATATGGTTTCAAATGAAAATTGCGGGTATCCTATAGCACTAAACAAAGGCCTCGAACCAAATCATCGCATTACAATATGAAGTAAACTGCTCACGTCAGGGGCCGGCCGGAAAATTTGGAGGATAACAAAGGGTAGCGAAGGGCACGTTCCTCTCAAAGGGCGGGGCAGAGCGGGGCAACTGACCCGTGCCCAGTTTTACGAGGAGTTCAAGCACCGACAGCGCTGCGAAGAAGTTTCGTCTCACGCTCCTTGAGTGAACGTCCGATTACTCTGAGTAATAAGGGTGATCAAACAATCAAGTTGAGACCAGTGTTCAACTTTTTGCTATGGGGTTTACTACAATTGAAGAAGTTGTCGCGGTTTCAACACGAAAGTGTCGGTCTCTTCACCACCTGGAGGAAGTGATTCCGAATTTGAATTTAATAATAATTAATGGAGTGGAGGGTAGAGAAACATCAGGAACGAAAACCAGGACTTTTCCCGGCTAAGAGATAGTCAAATGAGTTTTTGGAAACTCACGAAACCCAGAACACTTCGTTTCGTAACAGCCCAAATAGTCCGATTCAAATACTAAAACGACATTAGGTTAAGAAAAGTGAACTTCTTACACTGAAATTTTTTATATATTTGATACCGGTATGTCTGATTCTTGTTCATTTTAAGGTCATAGGAGATTCGCAATCATTAATTAAGGGGTAATAACATCTAACTTAACAAGAGCGATTTTCTTATTTTAAATATGATATTCCCCTCCAACTTTTCTCGGAGTACTCTGAGTTTCGGACTATTGTCATCAAGGAGGTTAGTATCCATTGCAGATAGCGTTTAAAAATTCGAGAGCATATATGTTGACACAAGTGCTCACAGCTATTTAGTTAGCATCACTAACGTTAAATTAATTCTTAAAAAAATTAAAATTTTAATTCTATTCTTCGTTATCATAACAATATAGACGTATAATTTTAAGAGGAATGTAAAAAATAAACGACAAAGCCTCTGCGTGTGTTAAAGTGACTCGATATTATATGCAACCGGTGCTCCGTGATTTTGGGTTGAAAAAATAATCCAACTCGATAAATATTACAATCGACCCGGTAATAAAGTCCTCGCTGATCCAAGACGTAAAAAATCATTACGGTTTTGTTTGGATTTATCGATCGAACGCCACCGTGTAAAAATCACAGGACCGGAATGATATGCATTTGTTACATAATCCTATACAGTGGCTTAATACATACTATATGATTTTGGAATAAATATTTACATCAGCGCCGACAAAGGACTAATGCATCCTCTAAAAGTGTCGAGCTAACGACTTCTTACACTCGACTTACGATTAATCTCTTCTAGGGAGATGACCTGAGATTTGTCCGGAGGGAGGGAGATGGCAGAAAGGAGGCTAGGACAAGATGGACGTTAAGTCATCAAAGCCTTTACGGATAACACAAGGCTTGTCTGGGAAGCCATGCCCTCACCCTGCCTTTCTCGATTAGATTCCGGAATTTGATACAAATATAAAACAAACATTATAGAATGCAGATTGAGAAAATCTTGGTGCAATGCATTTCTCCGATTTTGCATGTTATGTTGAGTAAATATATATATTTCATGAAACCAAATCACCACTTTTAACAAGCTACTACCACGTGGAGAAACATTTATTCCAAATTTTGGTAAAATGGTAGTATTTTTAGTGATATACACACAAAAATGCATTCGATTTCCTCTCTTTTTTTCCAATCCCTGTCGTACCTTATGATTTTCAATTTCTTTTGCGACTGAGCTCACATTGCACCGTATAGTTGTAGGGGAGTATCTAATTCAGGACTATTTGTACGACACAAAACCGAGGCAGCCCTTCTGATCAGCAATCGGTGGGTTTATTCAGAAGAATAACATGTGAGCTCCAATTTCATCAACCTTCCAGCAAAATCATTGGCTTTCTCAAAACAAAATATGACGTCCTCCTCGAAGGGTGTGAATAATACGTACTAACTGTGTTGACACCCTCACGAAACTTTCGCTTTTGATTTGAAGAGCAATGGTCCAAAAAAGTACCTTAAATACTCAGGCCAGAGGCCCAATCAGCACACAACTCACCCTACCACACACCTATTTAAAGCGGCCAAATCTCAACAGAATCACTTTGACCTGAAGATATTCTCTGGAAAGAGGACTACACCATCGTCATCTGAAGACAACCAGCGATCGGGATGGTGCGGTTGCTAACGTAGAGGCTTCCCACCGTGAGGGCCAAGGTTCGAATGCCGGAGGCGGCAGATTTTTTTTCAGCGGTATCCTGATCCCTACATGAGATGCCTTGGGGAGAGCACTTTAAGTGAGTACGAAGTCCTTTGAATGGGACGTTAAACTATGGACCACTTGACGCCTTTCGACAAGAATAGGCTAATGCCGACGCCGCGTTTCTCTCCACCCTTCCTTTCCCATTCATCCCTAATGGCGCAAATGACCTTAGCTGTCGGTCGCCTCCCCTAAAACTACTACAACTGAAGACAACCAACGCGGAGGTACACCGAAAGCCTTCCAGCAACTCATTGCATTTCAGTTACTCTTCCCATTTGAACGGTCTGTGTACCAATGGCAACGAAAAACTAGTGAAAATGTGACGATGTTAGCACAACCGGGAAAACGAATGACTTTGGTGAAGAAATTTTGTAATAGAATTTAGTTCACAAATTCCTTTGCTCTTTCCATTACTTTGCGTTACGTCATGATGAGACTGCTACCCGTAGCCACAATCGGGTGAAATTAACTTTTCCGCGCACGTATAAGACTTCTTGAATACGGCAACTGCGATCAATTATGCAAGTTCCTCGTGCCTTTCAAGGAAAAATTCCATGTAGGTCATCGTCGGTCGGACTTCTTCACCGCGTTGCGATTTCGTGCGCAGGTCTGTAGCAAGAGCCAGTGCTACTACCGTAAGACCCGAACGAGTTTCCGTCAACGTTGATTCCATTGGTAACGACAAGGTTCCATATTTTTTAACGTCGAATAAGCTTAAAAGGCTTGGATGTTATTCTATGCACAGCACGGATTTACAAAGGTTATACAGTATGCTGCGCGTGCGTGAAAGAAAACATACCCGGCAGCGTCGTCTTTTGGAATTATGTCAATACATATTTCTCAGAGTTCTAGTGATTCAATCCCATAAGGATTTATTTACCCTTTTCGCTCAACATGCAATATACTTCAAAATCCATCAATCATGAAATCTGCCGCAGACTAATAAGTCACTAGAGCAATATTAGCCATCCATCAATGTCAAAAACATTTTTCCTCTTTGTGGCTCGCGGTTTCGCATCGCACTCTACAAGACAAACATAAGCAGTCTAACCAAACCGATTATAGCATCCGAAGTTTATGGACAGCCACGAGCGTGTCCTGACGTCATTGAACTCAAGATTGGTCGTTTTATCATATTTCATAAAGATGAAATAACGAATTGACCTCCCAATTATGGACTGGATTCAACCACTACCGACATTGCCTCCAAAACCTGAGGGTCATCTCAAGAACACTTTTACGCATGTCAAATGCCTTACATTAACTAAGTTATAGATTTCTACAGGAGAAGTATACCAACGAAAATTAATTTGCAACTTATGTATCGATATGCCATAGAGATAGATTTAAAAATTTTAATTGAAGCACTAATTAATACTCTTTAAATTTCAACACTTCCTTTTAAAGTCCTAGTGACTGCTTGCAATGTTTGATGCAGATGAATGGACAATAATGTCAGCAAACGAACGCGATTGGGATATTAAAAGCAGGGAACACGGTATAAGGAAAATTTTTCTTTGACAACTTTTATCAAATCGACAAGCAATACTGACCAATTTCCAGGGAAGCGGAGAAGAGCCGACTCCCATAAGTCATTATTTTTTTAACTCTGACAGGTTCTCCGATCCGTTCATCTTGTGATAAGGCATGCTCGTAAGGCAACATTTATGCTGCGGGTTCCGTTACTCACTCGGTCATTAACTACGACGTCGTGGAGAGGTCTACATAAGTTATCTCTATGGCATAAAATAATTCCGTCAAAAACGAACGCATACGCCATTATCGATAGGGATTCGCCATTATAGACATTGTCGACAGGTGGGCAGGTAGACTTCGGTCGAAATCAAAACGAGAATGAACCTGGCGAGAACCCGCAGCGCCGCTATGAGAATGAACTCGAGAAGTTTGTCTTTTTAACGTCCCATTTTATAAATAGTTCAACGCACCCAATCCACCAACCACCAAGCAAGCTACTAAATTCCAAAAAATAACCCTGCAACCTCTAAGCATCGACCTCGGGCCCTCGAGAATGAGAGGCCTGACCTCCAGGCACCGCAAAACAGCCATCGAAAACACACTCAGGGCGATTCTCACTCCAGTCACGCAGCCCTTTGATTAAGAATTACCTTAAATTTACGATTTCCCAGACGGCCACAGTACTAAGAGCAGTCGAGATTTTTGCTTCTGACCTCCCCCCTCCACCAAACGCTCAAGTCACGTGAAATTTCTTCTTCGCTCGCGCAAGCATGCTCGAACTGGCCCAGCCACAACACCACACCACGCCACGGCGGCGAGGGCACCGCCCCCACACCGAGACCGCACAAAGAGGGGTGGGAAAGATCACAGGAGGGAGAGGAGAGGCGGGTGGGAGTGCGCTCGAGCAAAATCACAGAAAGGTAGGCAGGAATACACTCCTGCATAGATAAGTAAAAGTGAATATATGTAATGCCACTGGAATTGTAACTTTTAAGTCGGTGTCGGTACATTTCACTCAACCCCGCGATAATTCAAATCAATGTCTCCCTATTCCCACAGAAGTGTCTCCTAACGATCGCTTCACAATTTTATCGAGTGTTGTCATGCAATTCTATCAATCTCTCTTTCCTACGTTAACACCCATCATCAAGCTCGTGTAACCTTTAGCCCTCGAAGCAAGCAAAGATGAATGATGAAACAAGAAAAGGAGATAGTTCAAAATAGGATGGCTGGTGCCTAATAAATATTAGAACGCACTGGAAAAGAATAAGGCACTATTACGGGTCTAGAGATCTTTCCAATAGCAACAGCAAAGCGGGGAGTCGACCGAAAAATGTCCAATCAAGTCTTCATGTTATATAAGAGCTTCAAGAATTTGACACGGTCCAAAGGCCATATTGAATACAAAAGATGGGAAACCACTGCACATTAACTTTAACAGGAACGAAACCAAAATAAACAAGATAAGTAAGTGTTTAAATCTTCCACTAACAATCCAATCCCTGTTCCTTTCCCTCACCCTAGTCGTTAATGTTTTTTAACTCTGACACCAGCTAAAGAGATCATTTATTAAAATATTAACACGCGTAGATGCAGGTGTGGGAAAAATAAAGATGCCAGCATACGTATTTCGTGAAAGAACCCAGTGCAGGTAAATGCCCACAGATGGAGAGGAACGGAGAAAAAAACCTACAAAACCAACCTATTGGGCAGCTTAAGGTACTAAAACCCAAATCAAATATATAGAACTGAATAGTAAAAGGAGAGGGAGGGAAAGGAGGAAAGGGTTGAAAAGAGAGAGAAAAGAGCAGAGCGAAAACCTGGAGGGAAAGCTTGAGGTCGGGACCGGGGAAGGAGGGGAGGTTAGGAGGACTGAGAGGAGCAGAGGAAGAACGGCGGGGGTGGAGTCACGTAGATACAACGTACTCGCTTTTACGAGCACCGCCGACGTCTCCCTCGCAACCAAGATCCTAAACATCGCAAGCCGTCGCCTAGACGGCATTAAAGGATCGCGGGGATCGTGAGAGAACAGAGGAGGGAGAATGTGTCTCCCCCCACCCGATATCGGAAACATCTTGCGCGATCGATTACCTCTAGTTCTAAATTTAACCTGCGCCAAACAAATTGGCGCCCTAAAAAATCCCCCCCCCACCCGGTCGCGACTCGAAAAGAGAACGGGCGCGGGTCCTTAAGCAGCGACATCGTCGTCCTAAAATCAAAGTGCCCTCTCTCCCTCTTGACGCGGCAAAAAAAAACAAATCGGTTCGAGGAAGGCATTTACTTCTTCATCGCCCACACGCGAGTGACCTGATGGTATAGAACAACCGGGTAAGTCTTCGCTTTTTATTAATCGATCAAATCGTGGTTGCGGGACCTGCAGGCTAATTCAACCCGAATCCGTCAAGTTGTTTGGGTGCTGATAATGCGTCAAGGTCGGGAGGGGAAAAGACTTGTCAATATTTATACCCGCGGAAGGCAAAAGGGTGAATGGACACACTTAGAACTGGCAACACTACACATGGGTGACCAGAGGGACTCGATTGAAAGGTTTTGAAGCTTAAAACATACGAATTTGGGCATCCGGTTTTGAAGGTCAGGATAAAAGATACGAGACCGATTAGAAGAACGTACTAATTAGTAAGGCTTGACTACATGACAGAATAATTTATATACGCATAACCAACTCAAGGCAGACAGCAACAAGGTCCCCAAAACAATCGCCACTTCCTCTTCAACACAAGCCCATTGCCTTAACAGTTTGTTTTGAATGCTTATGGAGACTAACGCTTTCATGGGAATATCATAACAGCAGCGCGCATCCGATCGAATAGAATAAGAAGGAAAAATCCCAATTCGCCTATGTATATGAATATTAGTTAAACTAGTAGAAAGGACAGGACAAGGCCACAGAATTTATAAAGAACAGGGAACAATAAACGAGATAGAGGGCTAAAATGCCCAGTACAGACTACAGGGTGCTTTTTGATTCTGTCCGCCACTTGGAAGAGCCATGACAATGACATCTTAAAAGCAAATATCCCTCCACTCACCTATTAACCCCTAATGAAACTAGAATATCAGCAATATTCTATTTGGACACAATAGTAACAACATTCAATGTAGAGGGAAACCTTTATGACTGCGATTCATAATTACTATTTACCGTGATACATCTTAAAAGAGGAAATGTACAAAGATGTGGGAATGTTGTGGTTTTGAATTCTCACTTAACACATCTGGAAAATGTTCATGAAGGGGTACGAGTGATTCAGATGTCTCAAAATATATTCTTTCTATCGAACGTTTAGGAGCATTGGCAGGTCAAGGGGAAGAGATCAAACAAGCGAAAGGTATTTTAAGGACCAGTTATCGACAGGATTTAGCAAAGATAATACCACAACAATACAATAAAGATGCTATCGTGATTAGCAGTTGAGTAATTCAACTACTCATTAAAAGTTAAATCAGGAAAAACGAGGGACGGGGGATTACATTTTTAACTCTCAACAAAGTTATGGCGGTGAAAGGTACCGCATCTAAAACTACGAAACTGAGGAAATACTCGTGCAAGGATATACGAGTACTCGTATATCCTTGTATATCCTCAGTTACTCGTATTACAATTAAACTCACGATACTAGTCATTAAAAAAAGAACTGGTTTTTTCACTGATCTTGACACATTGACGTTGATACGTGCGATGTTTTCCAAACACAATAAACAAATCAGTTTTATCTATATTCAATTTTTCAAGAAAAATTCAAGTCAATGGCAAATTAACCAGTTGCATCTGATTGTAAAAAAACAGTCTACTACTACCATTTGCATTTTTTTAAATTTACTCATGGTTTGAAGTAAATTGCACATTTTATTCGCATAAAATATCCATTTGGCGAGTAACAGGTAAAAATATAGAAGCATATGCAAAAAAGGTGAAGCAAGATTTCTTCTATTAACAACGTCATGCCACAAGGGCATGAGAATTAAATTGGACTACATCTCAGACTTAGAGATAACAGATAAAAAGGTCAAAAAGAAATGTTATCCGTCATTGGTTAGGCCTCATTTAGAATATGCTGCAAGTGTATGGGATCCTCACGAAGTTGGATTAATTTCGGCATTGGATCGCGTGCACCGTAGAGGGGCTAGATTTGTAGAACGTTATTATGATAAACTTAGTAGCGTATCCCAAATATTAGAGCAGCTAGGCTCGGAATAACTCACGGAGCGAAAGGTAAAGTCCAGATTAAATCCCTTGAATAAATTGGTAGGGCGTCTCTTTAACAGTTATGAGGAAAATGTAATATTACCCCAATCGCATTATGGTAGGAGAGATCATGTCAGTAAAATTAAAGATATTAAGAGCAGAACAGATAGATTTAAGATTTCATTTTTTCCACAAACGATAGGAGACAATAACATTGTTCGATCGCAGTAGGGTAATGTTCGGGTAAAATTATTACGGCATTTATTCATCCCCAGCCACACACCCTGACGGTGGCTTGCAGAGCATATAAATAAATTAATAACATTAATAAATAAATAAATAAGTTATGCATATCACGAGAAGGGTTATCTTTAGACTGAAAGGAAAAGCTAATGTTCAATTTAATTTATACATTTCAATGGAATTACAAATTGTTTTCATTTTCCATGATTCTTGGTGATCAAAAGTAATTAATTATTACAATAGATACATGATATGTACTCCCAAATAAAAACTTTCCCGTTTCAAAAAATCCACTGACCCTCGTGGTTTAATATTCTATAAATTTTTGGAAGAGAAATAATCATCCTTGTTTCTTGTGCTAAAATGAACTTTCATTTGTCACTTAAACTGAAAAATTGACTCCAGAGAATTTAAATTTTAAAAGACGCTGAGCGTTTATTCACTTCGTGAACTTTTCATTCTACAGAAAAAGAATTCCTCATTCTTCGCATACTTTAGGGCGTATTTTAATTTTTGCGATTCATAAAACCATTGAGCAACCTTCCCTCGATTATACTCTGAAGCATTCAGGACATCACTCCCAAGTAGCTTGATAAAACCATAAACATCGTAATCAACCCGAGACTCGGTTTGGTAGGTGATGGTAGAGTTCACCCAATACTAAGTCCTATACGGCGCGTGAAATTCACAAATCAGGGAAGGAGGGCAGTTCCTTTGCCTGTACCGATTAAGGTTTCCCACGAAGTACCCGAAAAATCACAAAGCTTGGGTGGAGTTAAGGGTGCCCAGTGTGACCTGCCCGAGAATAGACCCGGGCCATCCCAGTAGCTATAGTACATCAATGACTAATCAGCTTCCAACCGGTATGAGATGGATTTAGAAATCCATCGGACGTACTTTTCAGCAGCTCTACTCATGTGGTTGCACACAAAAGGAATATATTTATATATATTTAGAAAAAATCGTTCAGGACTAAGGAATTTGATATTTCGTGATACTCTACGGTCGATCGACAAAGTTCTTGAAACTACTTAGGCACTTAACATGCTCTTTTTGTTGCTTAATCAAGACACGAGGAAGATCGCATGCCCAAAATTAATTATTTTGGAAATTCCATTGGTTTTTCGGTCCGTGAAGATTCCGACGTATAAGACGAAATCCTCGCCTCTTTCGAGTTCGTAGCTCTTTCAAGCAAAACGTCTCCATTACACACGCGAGGGCATCAACCGCGATTGATCCATGCGTCCATTTTTCCAGACAATTGGGCCATCCACGGCGTGGGGCGATTGATCATTTAGATCATATGATAACGAAAGTGTTATCACTTCAAAATTATCTTTCTTGATTTGAAAAAAGTTTTGGCTGAGTCAAAAGAAACGGCATTCAGATTTTAAAAAAATCTAAGACTTCAACGTTTTGGTTGTTTTGATGTGCGAGGGTGAAGCTCACCTATTGATCTCTACCTTAGCCGTGTGGAACTCACACATCCAGGATGTGGGGTAGCAGTTCCTTTTCCCGTGCCATCTGCGGTTTCCCAGAACGTTCTAATGCCGAGAATATTACATTTTCTCTGGGGATGTATTATACACCAATGTGAACCCTGGACCCTTCGTTTAAGCTCCAAACACTCTACACAATAGGCTACCATATACGGAAGCCTTCAATGATTTTGCTACAGAAAGCAACTTTAAACAATAATTACGCATACAATTAGAGAGGGTGTTATTATACTTTACCGCTTGATATACATTTTCCGTCTTTAAGGCTAACTTGGCAACGAGTACTTTAAAATATTCTTTCACACAATTAGTAAACATCTTGCACATTTCCGTCTGATACTTAAGAGTTGACATTATTCCATAGTTTAAAAAAATAATTAAACAAAGTATTTAATGCTATTACTTAACGAACACCTCGCTAAAAGTTTCTGCTAAAAAGTTAATATGTTGTCTCAATATCACCGTTGTATTTTCCTTTTCGGTCAATTGGAAATTAAGGCTAAATTCCACCTACCTCAGGATCTTTGGCAAGTTTATAAAAAAATCGAGAGTGGTACTAAATACTTACGTGAGATGTTTAACTCCATTTCAAAGTACCAAATATCTTGAATTATATATATCTACATTATTTCATTCCTTGTGAATTAGCTACGTTTTATCTGAAGCAGCTGCCCGAGTTTAAACGCAACTGATTCCTCAGGGAATCGGTTGGATTTTCGTGATCCAAAACATCAAGGTATGCTGAAATACGCTATACGAGAAAATAAACGACTTTTAAAATTAAAATACAACCCGAGGGTTTCCGATACTATTTTTGTTACACACGTTGCTTTCCACATGCATTTTAGCTCTTCGTGGCGCGCACGCGCCGGCTTGATGAGAGTAGTGGACGGATATCTAGATCAGCCGCCACAGACTAAGCCACGAACGGGGTTGCATGGTTGTGTACGTGTATCAAACGATGGCGACGGAGGACGCGGAAAAAAACACGAAAAGACGGCTCGCGGCGGCGGCAGTTTAGGCTTCGTCGACCGGGATCGCAGTAAATCCGCGGCGGCATTCGCGAGTGTCGCGAAAATACGTAGAATGAGGACGGGACTTCGACAAGTGATCGATTTAAGCATCCTTGCGACTTGAATTCGGGAAACGGAATGAACCATTGAGAGGCGCGCTCAAGGGTATAAACTGCCACCAGCAATTGCTCGTGAGAAGTGACTGATCCTCGTCATTTCGGTTTTGGGAACCGCAATTTCTAGCAATGGTTAAAATTCATTTCCCTGCGACGTCGGGGCCTCTCGGCAAACGGCCATGGGATGAGCTCAATAGAAGGCAGTCGGAAGCTATAGCCTCGACGATAAGTGCAATTAGAAGCAATATTTTTACGATTACGTCCGAGACGTAGATTAACATGGGGGGGGGGGTTGTGCATATTTTTCGCTCCAAGGTGCTTAGCATATGGAAAAGTTCAGACTCGTAGTTCGAATTTATTTAGATAAATTTTGAATTTTCCGCAAAGTAGTAGCGTATCCGATGGGAACGAATCTCCCAAGAGGAAGTAAATAATCACAGCCCTTGAGTCGACAACGAATAATATAAAAATAAGAACATCATTCCAATTTCAAATCGCATTATTAGTACGTCCATTGACTCCGCACGAGAAATTTGAAATCTATCTTCTATTTCAATGATGTACTCGCGGGAAAAATAAATATAATGCAGAACAAGTAGTTCTCCGATTTAAGGACAGAGATGAAGGAGAAGATATGACATTAAAATTTTTTTTTTAATGTTACGCTGATCTCGTTAAACAGGGGAACTTTCACAAGATGAATGCCATGGTCAGAATATTTCCGACCGGGGCACAAACAGCAAATCAAACTCTTCCGAAAAAATGGCCACAAGCAAACTTCATGGATGAATAAACAACTCTGTGCTGAAATTGGAAAAGTTAAGGAAATGTTGTACCTACCAATGTTAGCCCCAACTTGACCTTAGCAATCAAATCGAATTTCGTGGCCAACGACCATGACGAACTTCCTTATGAAAATCCATATGGCCAAAGGCGAACCATAGGGGAAAATCTCAGTATTTCCAGGCTCCCTTTTCCAAGATTTATCTTAAAATTGAAGCATAAATCTAATAACGATTTTATTCTCATATTCCGGCGGCTTAATGTCCACAATATACGATAAAAGTTTCAGAAAATAACTCTAAGACGACTACTTGCAAGAGAGAGGATTTTTAGGACCTATCCCAGCAATCACTAGCAAGGGTTATGAGTACATAGCATCCGTTGAAGTGAGCAAAGTAACACATGGCGTACAGTAAAGAATTAAATATATTTCACCTTCCCATATTACACATAGATTTATTCATACCCGCGTTTAGACTTGATGCATCAATACGTTAAAGAGAGAAAAACCATGCGTTGGAATATAACTTCCCATATGGTGGAAACGTGTCATATTTTCAATTCTTCACGATGGATTAGAACCAACGCATCAAGCCTGAAGCAGTGAACCTTGCGTGGGTTGCTGATTGTGGGGTCTACGTTTGCAACAAAGGATTTCTTTCAAATTCGCAAGGATTTCACGTCAACCAGGCGAAAGAGGGACTGAGACCTCCAGCGAGATAAGATAGAACTTTTCTCTTAAAAATAAAATAAATGAGTAGTTTCCACTTGATGAGTTTTAACTTATCCCATTCATGAATCCCGTCATTTTCAAAAGATTAAAGTGATGTCTTATAGGACAACCATGGGTCGCACGTAACCTATTTGGCGGAAAATTGCACAATAAATGTTTCGATGCCTCGAAAATGAAACAAGACTTTGTTAATAACAGTCCAGAAAGACGCTTTAAAAGAACTTGGAGATCCACTAAAAGTAGAAAAGATTTTTAGTTTTGTTATTCGATCCATCGCTCGGGATCTCCGTTAATCCTCTTAAGAGTGATTTATTATTACTGAGCAATGAAATTATATCTCCCACCTTAAAGTGAACGATGCAAGTAATGATTTCTCGAAGTTAACAGTCAAATGGGCCGCCGTACGATCTACGTGGAGCGCTGCTTAACAGGCAAACATTTCCAAAGACCTGACAATCTGAAAAATTTCTAATGGAGTGTGTTACTCCGCGCAGCACTGAATAAACGCTTTTTAAGAACTCAAAGAGAAACCACAGTATAAATCGTACAGTCTTTTTCTGTCAACCCCCACGATTACGTCCCGTAAATCGAATTCCATCCATCATATCTTTGAAAGTACTTTGACTTCGCAAGCTTAACTACGCAACGTGGACGGGTTGTACTTGACTATAAATTAGCTTTATGAAATAATTTTTCACCGGAGATATTCGGAAAAATAGAAGCACATTGAAATTCGTTTCGGTGAAAATAATTTGGCCCAAGATTTGTATTTACCGGCGTAAATATTTTTTGCGCCATGCTGTGCATTTTTCTGCACGAGGGGCCAAGTGTAATGAGGGAAGGAGGGGGGCAGAGGGACCCGTCAAAATTATTTTTCGCTAAAATCACGGACCTGAGTAAAGAGCTTGGCGGGTAGTAGCTTCTCCATCTCTGTCTCACACGATGACTAAATTGCGACGCATAATTTTAACTGGCTGCTGCATTTCAAAGTGACTTTTCGAAACGATAAATATCAAAATACTAGTTTACAATTGCACAATTGAGTCGCTCAATACCACCATATATTTTTATTGTATTAGAAATTGTATTGACATCCAATGAAAATGGCAGCTTAATAACAAAAACGCGAGCCTTTTCTGAAGGGTCGCTTTTTTGTTATAAAGTGTAACGTACTGCACACATTAAAAGACTGACACCAACAATGTTTCACACATACAGACATCAAATCTCAAATTACGTCTAGCACCACGATCTGGCTGCGACATGTGAACTTCATGATAATATCACATCATCAATAAACCAATTCATAGAGGAAGTAGATACTTACATGCGCGATCGTGGTCACGCCGCTCAGAGATCATAGGAAAATATGATCAGAGGAAGCCCACTTCATTCTCTAGAGAACAATCATTTTGGTAATACTTAATAAAATAAGCCATTGATAAGAAATGACGGAAATCTTACTTGAACATACGAGCATGAGAAAAGAACCTGGCAGAAGGCATATAAAACACAGTTGCGGCAGAAGGAAGGATAGGTTGCGCAATACTCATCCCACCGGTAAGCCCAAGTGACTTGAAGAAATGACGGACAATAAAGAAATTGAGTGAAATTGCCACATGTTTTGTAAAAGATATTATTATTATACGACTGCCTATAGATTGAATTGTTCTACCAAGCAGCCACCGTTGACCTTTTTTCGTACGCAAAAAATGATGACCGGTTGCTGACGAAGTTGCCAACTAACCCAAAAGTCATTAGTTCGACTCCTGCCTAGGAAACCGATGCCATACTGTCTTATTAGGGAATTTCTCTGGATGATTTCATGCTGTGAATTAATCTTGATCTTGAGAGCAATTAAAAACCTAACCACCTACGTGACTACAACTTCGGTTTCTCTCGCGGCATTATTTTACAAGCATGTATTTCGTGAAAAAGAGCAAAAATGTGTTTAAAACAAAAATATGGTATCGCTACATAAGATTTTCTGCATATAAGGGGTCCGCTCGGCGGAAGCATAGATTTTTCTGAGAAATGAAAAAATGATTACCTTCACTTACTCACAGTGATAGTGCAGGGTATTTCAGCACCGTATGGATTCCGAGATATCGAGAATCGTCGGAGGAAAACACGTGACGTCATCGTGAGAGCTGTAAAACCGACGGGAGCGGGTATCGCATTTCACTTTATCCCTACTCCCCTTCCCCACTCAACGACTCTCTCGAGACAATCCTAAGTCCGCGTCTTACTCACTCCGACCTCGCGTCAACCTTTCACTGCTGCGAACCCAAAGACGAACAGCCAAAGCTTGCAAGAGGAGGATAAAAATGGTGAAGCTTTCGTCAATTCAAAACTCAGCCCCTTTCATTGCTTTAATGACATCGCCAAACCAACCATTGGAAACACCGTACATCCCTCCTCCATCGAAGGTCTCTCTTTTAGTCGATATCCTTTGTCGAACGAACCCCTCCCCCGCCCCCACGTTCGCAATCGTATCAGCGACTAATGACTTTTTCATGGGCGTGTGTTTCCATCGCAGGGGTAACCTATGTAGTCATATCCTGTGTTTTGGGCAAATCACGGAAAGAGATGTTACTGGTGTCTGATTATGGAAACTTTCTACAGTAAAGCAAACTGCACACTCTCAGTGAGCGACCGACAAGTTATGTGTACGCCGGGCTACTGCTAATACATATTTCCGCTTCGGACGCCAGTTCCGCTTAGAAAAATCATAAATATAGAGGTGTTACTAAAAGTCCATTAGCGTAATTGAGTTGGAGAGAAAGGAATTACCTCACCGTCAAATCCAAATGAGCTGAACCAAACATCCCGCGGCGGAAGAGAGAAAGAGAAAGGAAATGGGAAAAAGACGTGGAGGACACACTTGATTATTGGGGATAACCACGAAAACATCGGGAAAAAAATACGACGGGTCAAAATTCATTGACAGACCATCTATCGATAGAACAGCTTCCCCAGATTGGAGTAACGGAAGGGTTTGCGTGAGGGATTCGAACCTCTATCAGCGGGATTCGGAATTGGAGCGATGGTTTGGATTGCGGAACGGGTGTGAGTGGTGGTGGAACGGGGGAATGAATGAGGAGGCGGAGGCATTTCGTCGTATTGGAACGTGAACCCGCGCGGTCGCCCGAGCAACGAACGCCCACGCCAAAGACACTCCCGGTGGGCCCGCCCTCTTCTCCCCTCCTCCGCGCCTCTCTTCCCCCTCCTTCCCCCTTCCCTCAACACTCCCCCCTCCATCCATTCGTCATCCGCCGTCGAGAAATTCCATCTTACGAACGCGAGGGTCTGCAGGGAAAAAAATAATAATAAAAGAATTATAAAAAATACACGCGAGGGCAAAAGAAACAGCAGAGGAGAGGCAAGCGCCTCGCTCGACATTTATGCGTTTTTTCCACGACGGCTACGTGGCATGCCTGGGAAACCCTTTCGAGGCCCATGGGATGTGGGCGAAGGTATTACTTCCGCTTTTTTTTTAAATTTGGATTTTCGTCCGGATGTGTCACATGTGTCTTGAATGGCAAAGAAATTGGAAGAGGCATATTGGAGTGAGAAGATCGTCGCGTCGTCTCGGAAGGGACCAATTACAGTTTAGCAAGGATATATTTGGCCGAAATTAGACCGAAAATTTTACATGCTATTTTCATTCCTTTTTGTAGAAGGAGCATCGCCAATTTCACCTGATACTAGTGATGAAAGGATATAAGGTTACTAAAAAATGAAGAGTTTATGAGAAAAAACAGAGACCTACCGCTCTCACGTGATTACGTCGTGTCTGTCGATTTTTAATGCGACTCTTCAAGTTTAAATGAAATTTAAATGTACTCTATTAAGAACTAAAATTTCATTTATCGGTCTCCATTGAGCATTTCGGTTGCGTAAGATAACTTTTCAGCAGACGTCCGGCTTCTGTTAAAATGGATGCCGCAGGAGTGTTAGCGCTAATTTCATTTTCCAATTCAATTTTAAAACATTTGAATCACTTTTACCCGACGGTGCTGATTGGCGAGACCGTTCAAAATTCAATAAGTACACCATCCTTACGCAAATAAATATGAGAGATACTAGTATCATTAACAATCGACAAGGCAGCGCATACGCATTGGCGTAGACTGGTATTTTTTTGTCAAAATAATTAACACTCACTTTTCAAACATGATCAGTAAAAAACAAAATTTACCTGACGAGACTAATGGAGTAAGGAACACACCGAACATCTCACGAAGAGGTTTTTTTAAAAGATTTTATGGAGTCAGTATTTACTGAAAAAGAAAGTATCCTCTTACAAATGTTTCTTTCACACTTAGAATTTCAGCCAGGGAAACACCATCACAATGGATTGGACCATGGATGAATGGTGATGCACAAGATAGCGGTGTAATGTTGAAAAAATTGGGCTTAATGCTTCTTGAAGCAGAGTTCCTTGCTACTTGAACCGAGGCGGAAAGGTGTAGCAACATCGGCTTCCGTATCGCCGCAATAGTTCCTATGGGCGCTTGCAGGTGTGCCAACAAAAATACACAAGTAAATTCTCACCATGCCACTATAACCCAGGAAAATATTTCAGAAATAGAATCGGCGTTCCAGAATCAAAAGACGATACACTTCTTCAAACACTATCATTTATGAAAACAAGGTAAGTTATTCAATAATCCATAGAATTTGCAATCCATAATTTTGCATCACTATGACTCTCTCATTAACCATATCTACTATTAAAGTACACTTGGATAAATTACAGATATATGATGATTAAACTGCACTATTGTTAAAACCAAATTACATTTATTTTACATGAAAGCACAAGAACAGTCTTAATGGTCTCTCTTCGCATTATGCATTCCGTGGATTGTGACTGATACAAAAACCACTTGACCAGAGGTGATTGCGTCGAAAGTATGGTCAAACTATGATAACATATCTTTGGGCTAAGTCATGATTGTATTTGGTAAAGACACACGGATGTTTTAAACTTATGGAATCGAAAAAAAAGGCATTATTCTCACGATCAATAATATCGAGACCCAATCAAAAAATATGCTGTAAGGCTCGTCATCATATAGGAGGGCTTAGTCGCAGTCAGTTCGATGTGGCGCGGCTTACAGATCCTGATAGAGAGAGTAAATATTAGATAAGATTGGGTTATGATGCCCACCTTTGAGTCATTTTTTCCTGCCTTCTTGCAGAATGCGTTTAACACAAGTGATTATACTTCACCCATGAAAGGGAAGACGTCCTCATGAATATGAAGAACGACAGCACAACAGTCAACATAATAACATTGCTGCGTAGCATTACATTTTCTTCGGTCGAGATTAAAATGTAATTTGTTGGAATAACTGACAGCGTAACAACAATACAAAATATGAAATTTTATTTTAACATCGAAATAAACGGAGAAAAATATATAATTTCTTTGGAGGGATCGAACATAAACCAGGGAATGTCAAAAAACATATCTATGTACTTTCTTTGGGCGTATTTGTCACAAGAAAAGGATTCATTCCCGGGGAATATGCACTGTAATCGAAAAGCAAGCGATAAGCAGGCCTTCCATAAATCTTGAGGAAATGGTTAATGGTAGCGGCGATAAGTAGCTATTAGCCGCGCTATAAAAAGATGCTTACTTCAGCGTAACGCCATATCAATTCTTTGTCACCTTAGTTGTCTCACTCCCGTCGCAGTTGAAATTCTAGGCTTTGCACCGGCTTTAAGTATCTAATCGAATGAAATATATGCGCAATAGGGGTGATTTGGCGCACGCAACAAAAATATGAATACCTAAGATAAACATTAGCGTGGAGTATGGCAATCTAAGGATAACAAGAATCGACCAATGGAACAGTAGAGCAGGAAATAATAGTGGATTTCGAAACCTGCCGCTACATATCAAATGTACAGATTAAGTGAGAAACGAGGAAGTAAACCGAAGACGAAGAGGGAAGGAAATAATATATGAAAAAACAGCAGGATGAAATGGCCACAACTTGTGAGACAATTGATTGGTTTGTCACGCTGTAAAAGAAGAAGAAAAGGCGTGCCATTAACTGGCACGGAATTGAGAAGAATTGGAGGGCTACAGCCACCCAGCTTTCGAATCGAATGACTAATGATGATGAATAAATTCACGCGTGGATATTTTGAGTTAACTATTCATTACGTCGAAAAAGAATTTGCTTCTATGTCACCTAGTTAAGAAAGGGGTCAAACATACTTGGTTTCTGGGTCTGGAGATGTACTGCGGCCATGACCTCTCGTCAATGGCGGGGCTTTTATCTACGCCTTGATCGTGAATCATCTCGTTAGCTTCCAAAGAGGAAAATGGTGATGAGATAGCTTTCAAGGCTGATTGCGTGTGGAGTGTATAGTGTTTAGCATATAGCGTTTCTCTGGCGAGGCAGCGAGGGTCATCGCTACTTCGCGGAAACCCAAGAGGATCGTTGAGGCACCTAATGCTCCACGCGCGCTAATCTCGAGAGTCATCTCAGCGTCAACGAGCCGAATCGAAAACTAACGATCAAAAAGGAAAAAAAAATGTTCCGATATGGGTGGAGTAAGACTGTTTCCATTGAAAAATCAATTTTTACGCGTTCAGGCGAAATATATTCGAGTTTGATATGACAAAAAGAAGAATCATAAAAATAAATAAAAATAAACCACGCCTTTACCTCGGAAGAAAACACACATGTTCACAAAAACGTTAAGCATGCAACTTCTTGCATTAGGAAACAAATAACGAACAACCATTGATAACATATACTGTCGAAATTTAATGTTAAGGAGTCCCACAAACGTCATTCGAATTCGAATGAGAGGTGGCCTAAGCAAAGTCCATTTCAGTGATGTGGTCTTTTAAAAATAACATCCCTTTGGGATGAGGCCCTATTAAAAATAGGACCCCTTCTATTTTATCAAAACTATTTTAAGTATGCATTTCTTGAAATCCCTTATGGGATGATCTGAGGCAGGCTCTTAGCGGAAGGGCAAAGACACTAGCCACCAGCGGTGTCACCGTATCCGAAACCAATAGGCCACTTTGGACTCGATAGATTTATATACACGTACAAGCGGAGACAACAGGGAATCTGAATTTACAAAGATGGGAACTGTTCGCTCGACCCAAATGGTGCAGTAAAATCGCACACATTAAGCGAAAAACTAATCGAAGGCGTCGATTTCATTTATGACCGAGTGAAAACAATTATGACCTCTCAATTATTCCACTTCTTATATCTTGTATGTTTCTACCAAATTAATGATATCAAATCACCTGGTTCCCAGTCGTAAAACAGAGTATAGATGAACCCTATCGGTGGAAAATACGCGCTAGCTAGAGAGTGGAAGTGTGGGGGGATAGCTATCGACCAGATTCCGAAATATTCTGGCTCCTTATATGTACTTTACTTAGAAAACAGTGACTGCAGTTCTGAATTAATATAATTATCGCTTCTAAATGGTTTTCACAAGCCAAAATGTTAATTTTTCCATCGGATAAGAGCAGTACAACAAGCTGGAATTATGGCTTTCAAAATGTCTCAAACGGTGAGCACCCAGCACTTATATCCTAGCACTATAGCGCGTTCCCTGCAGAAGCCGTTAAGGCTATCGTTTTGGAGGCATGTGACAAGATGTAACTCCATGATTACGAAACAATTGAACCTAATTACCATTTTTTTATCATCTTTTGTGCATTATTTTGAGGATTTTACTTCCGTAAGTTTACGACTTTCACGGTAGTGAGATGAATTTATTACCCCGATTGAAAATGATTTCCAGAAATAATAGGCAATTCCCTTCACTTTTCCAAGTTTTACGTATTATATAGACATTTAGCCGAAACTAATATAATTCGGAAAATACTACTGAATCGTTTCCACATCCGGGGATGGCGCCACTGCCGGCCATATCACTGGTGTACAAAGAACCAATAATAAAAAACGGAAGTACGAGTGAGATATAGTATAAAAATGTAAAAAAACTACAAAGGAAAATCTTTTTTCTTTTTGTTATAAAATTTCAATTCCTGTCTCAGAACGTAGAACTTATTGACACCGATTTCCAATTGACCCTGCAATCTGTAATTAAGATTTACTTTATGACTAACTGGATTTTATCTGCAGCTATTAATTTTAAACCAATATAGTCTTATTTTTAAATACTAAGCCCGGTTTCATAATTTCTGGTTAAATTCAGTCGTTAGTTAATGTGAACGTTAACTAGGTTTTTTGGACAAATCCGATAATATAAACAAATTACATTGCCTATTAGTGAATGTGAACATTGTAACCGTGGTAACATTTAGTTAGTTATTGAACTGTTTAACAGTCGGATTTGAACTTAACTGGCATCCGTAAAACTGAGTTTTGGACTTAATCGAAGGTTAAAGTTAACTTACACCTCAACGAGAGATTATAAGGCTCGGGATAAATCTTCTAAATAACTGTGGTGTATTTTTAAATACTTACACGTACATACTCTTATTTAACAATCTGAATTTAATAATTTTTCATTTACACCAGGTAACAGTTTTTCTAAAGCACTACTTTGAGAAGGATCATGATAATTTATTTTATAACAAACGGAGACGTCGCAAAAAACAACTGGGAGCGTCACCATAGTTAAAATTTCAGGATGATGCAAACGATAATTGTTTAAAGATCGGATATAACGTGTTGCTTTCAACGTTGCAAAAATATTGTCGGTTACGAACACGCCGTTCTATCAAGACCATTATTTTCATATTTTCATTTTCACCAAGATGATTAATTCATTTCACCAGCAATTCAAATGGCTTCATAATCCAACAGAATCATCGCCGAACGCTAGGAAACAAATGAATATTCAAACGGTGAGTTTAAGTAATTTTCTTCATAATGAAATGCGCTGTGAAACGTTAATTTCCCAGTGTTGACAGTTATAACGTAAACAATTAATGACGGACCCGAAGAATTTCGAATCACAAAAACTCCCTCAGATGGATGCCGCTACCACTCACTCTTCCAGCTCGTGGTTCAGCAGGAAGAAGTAGACTGTCTGCCGTCACTTCCCCTCTGCCTTGTCCAAAAAGAACTGCAAAAGGCGGCACCCGCGATGATAATTTGGGATGAGATGAAGAGCTCTCCGGCGAGAAATTGGGTGCTGCCCGTTATATTGGCTATCTGCAAGTTATGAAATCCTTGCCAGCCCAGCGAGAACACGTGACGCCAACCACACTCAAGAGGGCACCGCAGACATTTGGGGTGGAAAGGAAAGCAGGAGATACGATGGCGATCGCGAGTGTTAATTTCCAAGGAAAGTGAAAACGCTTTCTAAAGTGAATAAGCGATCGTCGACGAAATAGAAAGAAACGCCAGACCCAAAAATACATCATTATTATGAGAAAATTAATTATTCAAGTGAAGTTGTGAGAGCACCTCGTGCGAAAAATCTTCAAGCCAACGGATTTTCTTCAAGTAAGATATGACCTGGACACCACTTTTCCTTATTTGTTCTTTGAAGTGCCATTAATACATGACCTTCAATCATTTTAAGAATTTAAAGACATAAAACGTTCTAGTAAACAGATTATTCATTTGTAATTTCTCGCCGTTCTTCACATTACGACCTGGATTTCGGTAACGTGTGGCTACAAGAGGCTATTGATGCAGTTTGTGAAAGTTTGGCGGTGAAATCTGGTTCTCGTACCCTGATTATCCCATGCAAATACCCACACACCTACACTGCATCCGAGCTATGTTATACACTAAATTACAATCAAGCGGCAACGAAATAAAGATAGGTATGGCTCGTGAAATGAAAAATTAACACGTGGAATTACAACGCTTTTCTTCACGTACATCTAGATGGAACCCTGCAAACCACAGCAGGGTGTTTGGCGGGGGATAATTCTACAACTGGCATGCAACGCCATCATTCATTTTTGCTTCTATGTTAGTTACTAATAGAAACTTGAAATAATTAAAACGATGGAAATTATTTCTACAACAGCTTATGTATGTGCACCACGGTATCTGCGTCTAAAATACACTTCTTCATACATGCCAGACAAGCCTCTAGTGATGAGAGCAATAAAATAAGGTTTAGATAAAAACATTGATCACTTATCCCGCTACTTAGCATCAGAAGAATAATATAAACTGTGTGAAATACACAAAAAATGTATTATTACGTTACTACCGCTTTCTTCACATATGTGACATCTTCAGGTACCACGGACGAAGCTTCATCACCTATGAGATGAGTCTGTATTTACACATTTTTTGTGTATTGCACACAGTTTATCTTATTCCTCAAGATGAATATTCCCTAGGTTGAGCCCGATACTATTGAAATACTAAGCATTAATAAAGTCGTTTCCTTAGTTCCTTCTTTTGCAGTTATTCCCTAACTTATGTGGGAAAAAATCCATCCTCATTTAAAACAGTCTCTCTAGTAATTTTCATGATATATCCAAACGTAGTGCGATCGGGCTAATTTTATATCTTTAGCATCATCATAGCATAGTGAATGAATTGCTTCCAATTTATAATAAGATATTTCATGTGTAATTTAACCTTTGGCCCATGACTGATTCCTAACCCAGTTCCTCTAAAAATCTAGAAATGTTACTATCTTTACCATAAGTTTTAAAAATCTAGATAATCTTCATTACAAAACGATCTAATCCAGTAATCAACCCTACTTCGTGAAGATCGCATATACTTATACACGAGAACTAACGAGTGAAAGCCAACATGATAGCTCTTTTACCTTCTTGTCATAGTTCCCAAAGACTTTTAATAAATCCTAATATTCTTACTTCTTTTTCGCATACTCTCTGCATATGGTTCCCTCCAAGAAGGGTCATGAATCAACAATCGAGTTCTTTATTAAATTTACAGTCGCTATTTAAGAATTTTTTATTCAGAAGGCGTTCGCGGGGAGAACTACTCTTATTCCAAAAATACATCACTGTAAACGTCTTTTAGTTCCAATTGCCATGTTTCGCACCAGGGTTATTATGCATTGAGACTACAAGCTGCTAAAATTGTATTCGCTAATATTACTCTATCCTTCGTGCGAGAGAATAACTCTATAAACGATTACGTCGTAAGCAAAATTTACTGTAAAACACGGCGTTTATATGGTCGCTGTATCCTATAATATAATAAAATGATAATTCTACTCACATCGTTAAGATTAAAATCACAAATTATTGCATCGTAATATGGCGTAAATTTGTAGCATGTGCCTCAGTTGCATTTATTTAATTGCTTTCAAATTACTACATTTTTAAGACTGAAAAATACTCGCAAAATGACATCAGCGACAAAGAATTTAAACTCTTTCTTGCAGGAGGAAATGTCAGACCCTACAAAATAAATGTCCTGAGTTTTACTCATCATCGGCCCTGAGAAACACACTCGTCGTCAGAATTTTGCCGGCAAGAAGCAAAAAATAAATAAAACCTCGCAGTCAACTTGTGGTTTTCAGAAGGCCACCTGGTCGACTTTCGGGCATATGTAACGGTGTCCTTCCCTTCTCAGAACAAACAAAATCATCTCTGGCGAAGCCAGAAGAGTAGTGAGGGGGGGGGGAGACCAAAGCTTCGTATCCATGGCAACCTGAAGTAATCGATCGCACCTCTGCCACTGATAATGCGGGGAATGAAAAATGACATCCATAGATTAATTTTGACAACGGCGGTGATCGATGAAAAGAACCGCTCGAGGAAAAAATACAGAGCTCTACATGTACTAGAGCTCCCTCGGAGGAAATCGTGCCCTTCGAAACAGCTGATCAACGCAGCGCCGCGTCAGCGCTCTGCGACCAATCCTCACATACTCTACAGGCAATTACTCCTGCGAAGCGTGCACTTTACGACTCGAGGAGGCTATAAATCCACAGTGAGATGAACCACGCAACTCTGTGTACGAGGCAAACTATAAAAAAGAGACGATACACTGCGTTAGGCGCCAATGAAGAGAGAGTGTGCAGACGGGAAGTTAATATCCTCGACGATTAATGGTAGATAATGCGCAAGAGACAACTTACTGCAGATGTCCATCCGATTTCTCATGCCGATTGTTAGGACCGACGCCCTGTCGCCAACATTTCTTTTAATTCGGCTATGTGCCCGTGTACTAAGATTTAAGAGAGAGGACCTGCTTCCATACCCTACACGGGTGAATTTCTCACCACCTAAGACTTAGTACCAGGCGTGTTCTACATGTATATGTATGTCCTATCACACATACCCTAGGATGGAGGACTAGGTTTACCTTCCTGCCTGTATGCTTTGGGGTTTTCCTCCAAGGTGCATGGAAATGATCTCAACTCTAATAAATGAAACACACGTACACGCGACAAACCTAATAACATTAAGAATAAATCCATTTCGCCGAGATTTCGTGAGTCATGCGTGTCTGTGTGAATCAACAAACACTGAAACAAGTAAGAATTGTTCTCAAGATTATTCACGAACAGCAACAATCATAAGGCAGTTCTTTCGGTAAATAAAAACCGTTAAGCAATTCTGTCCTCACCTTTTTGTTGAATGTTTCTACAAAACTTAGTTCCGGTCCGCGGACTTTCACGAAAAATGTACTCGACTGGCGAATGATACAGAAAAAATGCTGTTCATGCTTGTAGCCAGAAGAAATTGTAGTGGTAAATATGAATAGAACTCGGGTAGCTTTCATCGAGGGAATCGTATTGGTGATGAGCCTAATGTACAGACTCGCTCACTGGCAGGCCTCATTTATCTTATTGGGATCCCGATTACATCCAGGTTTGCGGGTAGAGAGCACTCCAAAAGGGCACTATTGAGAAATCAGCTGCTGATCATTTGGGTAGACGAGAATGCGTTCATTATCCTTCCTCCTCCCATACACCATCATATATACCACCACCCGAAAAGCAATTGCATATCATTCGACACTGTTCAAGAGCCGATCACTGGAAGACCGTTACCGTTAAAAAGATACAAAGGGCGGGATAGCTCGAAGGGAACACTTCAAACCGCACTGGGAATACCGTAAATGAGTATAGCCACAGCAATCGACCCGAACGCTGACTTGATAGGTGAGGCTCGCCTAATACTAAGCCCAACGGCATGTAAAATTTATAAATCAGGGCGGGAGGGTGGTCTTTTCCGTCCCGATTGTAATTTCCCAGAAATATCTGGTACCTT
Source organism: Hetaerina americana (assembly GCF_022747635.1). Taxonomy (NCBI): domain Eukaryota; kingdom Metazoa; phylum Arthropoda; class Insecta; order Odonata; family Calopterygidae; genus Hetaerina; species Hetaerina americana. The sequence goes on along the minus strand of NW_027286069.1, from coordinate 71,915,881 downwards.
TAATATCACACAGCTTGGGTGAAGCTGAGGGTCAACCGGAATCGAACCCGGACCCTTCGGTAATCTACTCCGCCCTCTACCTACCCTAAAGTTTACAAAAGGCATACACGTGAAAATTAAAAAAATTTAAACACGTAAAAAATATAAAAATGCGTATGTACACACATATACATATATGTAGATATATATACAAACATATATTTGTATATCATGTCACATGTCTTCTTTTAGCCAATAAAATGCCTTAGTTGGTGATCACACATTCGTAAAACGCACAAATACGAACGCGCTCGTGTATGCATAAATCAAATATTAAAACAAATGCGTAAACGTTATACACGGGATAACATGCTTCCAACAGAACTAACTCATCAATTAAAAAACTAAGAGGAATGTTGAAGAATTACTACTTTTTCTGATGTTGTATATTCCCATTTCATACGGCGCTAAAAATTACAAAATTCACGCAAAAATTTCTCTTCATGTTATCCAATAATAATAACGAACTAGAATTTAATTGCTTATTGTAGCAGGGAGTATGATATGAGCTTCGACAAGGAGATCAATTTTATGAATTCTGTTAAATTGAGCATATTATAAGCCTACAAGAAACAAGTTTCAGAGAAAACCAAGGGACATTTGACAATTCTTTTTGGAACTCGTTCTTGTGTCCAACTTGCATGGATGGACACATAACTGGATAATGTCATTTCAAAGCTTATCTCAAAAGCGAAGTTCAGACGATTTTGAAAAAAATATCTTCACACATTCACCATAAAAAACTTGGAATCCGAAAAATTATTCATTCGCGTCGGTTAAATATTTTCGACTAGGATTTTGATTAGTGTCACGTGGAAACATAAAAAAATATTTAGGACACAGACCTTCGAGACAATCCCCGCCAAGAAATCGTTTCATCTAAAGGAATGATAAATTATACAAATAATTACACGTAAAATATTTGACGTCGACACTTCGACGTCACATTCCATTGGGAATAAAAATATGATACGCATATTTTATTCAAACAGAATTAGCCACGGGTGAAAATAACATTTCTTTTTCAAATATTCGTAATTGCCGTCCAGATATTTCCTAAGGCAATCTATAAGATCTCAAACGGGAAATATTTTTTTAATCGTGAACATTAAAAACGGGATTAGTTCCTGGGGAGGCGCTGTGGTTTAGCGAGATGACCTTTATTGGTGACAGGCAATGGAGGAAAGCATAAGATTGTCATAGCTTTTCGTACTGGTTCTATTATGTGGTCAACATTCTCATGAATAGAACTAAGCGGCAAATTTATATGTATCATCTTCAATGTAATTATGAAATTTAAGCACATCAACATTCCTATATTTCAATGCGTACATTTCATACTAAAATCGCTTACAATTTTTCTGAGGAAGAACCATACGCCCTTTTCCCTTGTTTCGGTGGTCGCAGGAGTGCCCTTCGGAGAGTTGAATAACGAGGAAAAGCAGAAAATGTCACATCACTTGCCGCTGAGCTAAAGGTTAGGATTATTAGAGCTAAGACTTTTCATACCGAGAGGGCTTTAAGTAAGAAAACACGGGGGACAATGATGGTGAAACCAACCCACACGTTTACGAGCATTGGGCACTGAGGCAATACTCCGATGCTGACACGCTCAAAACGCGTGTCAGAGAAACCTATAAGTTCACGTTGTAGGCTTGGGATGGATCAGAGCCTGTCTTGCTTGATGCTGTGTTCCCCACCCGAGGAGAGCTATGTTATCCGGGAGGATTAAGAACGAAAATAACTCATCAGTGTTACTTGCTGGGGTGACCGCGCAGTGAACCGCCGCTGTCGAATCTACAACAAACACAACTGTAAAATAGATGTAACACATGAACACTGCACCAAGACTACAGTCGACATCGAGGACATTTATTTCCGGATTGTAGAGTATCCTTTCATCATGTCCTTGTTTTTATTTGATACAATAATAAGAGTTATTACGACTGGATTATATCTATTGAATTGAGACTTGTGAAAAAGAAATGGTTTAAATGGCTACCTTTGCGAAATATCGACTGAGGAACATGCAATTTACTAATGTGACAAAAAACAGAAATTTCGACGACTCTATTCTCAGGAAGACACTATGTTCGAGCATGCTGAATTGTCTCAATAAATCATTGTTATTATTCAATGCTATGTTATTTGCGAATGATAAAATTATTTAAACCTTAATTGGGACCACAACTTCTATGGCATAAATGAAAGAGTTCAGAGAGATTCAGATGCAAGTATTTTAATACTAAACTTTTCAGGATAAATCCATGAACGTCCGAACCATCTTATCTATGGACAACAGTCAAGTGATCGATCAATGGTTGTCAATGATGATGTATAGAGCGAAGGCATTGAATAATACACGATCTGTCACAGTATTGCTGACAATGATTGCAGTGATTTTTTTCTAGCTACTTTCGTTTTTGTCGAACGCATCAACCATATTAAACCGGCGCTTCTGGCGGGCCCCTCGGTTAGCACACCATACGCAAACCCACTACCTTTTAATGGGCAGCTTCCTAAAGATGGAAGGAAGGAAAGAGGAGAGATGCTACAGTGAGCCTTAATGTGTCTCTCCCGTCTACGGTCATCCAGTGGGCAGTTTGGCGAAGGAGAGAAAATGAGAAAGAGAGGACGGTGAAAGGGCACGCTGCCCGGAGGAGAGAGGGAAGAAGTCGAGAGGCCATGGCCAGCGTTGTCAAGTCTCCCCCACTTTCGATTTCCAAGCACCTTCACGGGAAGGCACCGATCCGTGAGATGGGGTGAGACAAAGAGAAGATGTATAGAGAAAGAGAGGAAAACGCGCTGAATGGAATTCGATCGACGAATAATTCTGTGCAACACATAGAATCCAACCAAGGGATTCGAGTCATTCGCCACCCTCGACACCATTTCACGCGACCAAACACCGAAAGAGATTAATCTCACGAGGAATGCAGGCGCAGGGAATGTTTACCAAAAGCGACGTCGGAGCACTTAAAAGCTCGACTGTGAATTTCAACTGGGAATTCTGGCGCGATTGATTTCGATAATGGCGACAAAAGAAATTGCGAACTGTGAATTAAAATTAAATTGTTCTGGCTCCCATTCATCACTCATCCAGCAAATAACCAAGTTCCACTTTCCTGAAGTTTTTCTCCCTGCTGACTTCTTTATGAAAATAATTCCTGCCACAGTGACTCTTCTGGCCGGCACAGATTTCACCGAGCATAAATAATTAGAGAGTTTTTACGCATTAGCATATGGCGGTTCTCAGTTTCCCTTTGATTACAGGACTAATGGGGAGAAATGCTACAATAAAATTACCGTACTGTTATAATTTTTAACTAATTAAATTGCCGAAGATGGGTGAGCTTTAGGTTCAAATAATTATCAACTACTAACCGCAAGAATTCCAGTAAAACTGTATGGGGTCCTCCAGGCTGTAGCTAGTACATAAAATACGCGGGTTTTGAGGAATTCGAACTTTTTATGCAGAAGTTGTTACTTAAGATTCGTGATTCTTGAGAAAAAATATCATTAAAATGTTAAGAACTCTTGCACCGAGCAAATCTCAAAAATTAACGCTAGGATATCATAAAAGTTGCAGCTCTCAGAGACAAAGAATTAGAACGAAGTATTTTTAGGAGACGTATTCTTTAAACACTGAAATGAAATAGTTTTGAGTCAAAGAGAGATAAATGACTCTTCAATGAATGAGAGTTTTCGTTCAAATAAATTTTGTGCGGCATATAAATGTTGCTGGGCATATTAAAAAAATTACAAAATCAATCTTCTGCATGGGCCCAATTTACAGATCTCAGTACATAAAAATTCAGCAAGACAAATTTTCGAAAAAATACCTCTGGCTCGTGCAGAGTTTCAAACTACACGACCATGCTCATTACACGAAACGAAGACATTAAAACGAAAATACGTACATTTTGAAAAAGGAGTTTGCATGCTCATAATATTTAATTTTCGCTGTAAAATGATTAAATATTTCCTGTATTTCAGACCGAAAACGTTCAAGCATTACCATTTTGGATTTGAATTATTACCATAACTTTAAACGCATTTACTATACGTAATCTTTTAATCTAACCAACATTAGCAGGTTTATTACGAAGGGGGGTGAAATAGAGCACCAATTTGCACACAAGAAAGCTGGCAGAATAAAAGCAGCTTGGGCAATGCATGGAAAATGTGCAGAGACCCCATCTGGTCAGAATTGGGTTCGGCCGTGTACGGTGCCTCTCGCCTCTCCGCGGATGGGAAACACCCTATTCCGCCCTCCCGGAATCTGACAATTTCCCGAGGGAGGGGTACGGAGACATCCCTACGTGCATAATTCAAGAGAGCTCACCTCATAGCCAGTCTTACTTTCCTCACCCTACTCACTTCTCCACTGCCCCTCTCCCTAGGCTGCCTTCGACAGCGGGAGGGAGGAACTGCATTTCGAGGGAATCGGCCCGAGGCGCCGCCGTCGTCTCCTTATAAGGCCTCGAAATGTGGCGGGGAGGGTGACCGCCGATTTTTACAGCGCTCTGCACCAAGCGTAACTTATGGCACGAATCCAGAAATACAATCGACAATTGGTCAAAAAAATGCAGGACCGAGTAAATATGCACCATTTAGAATAAGTGGATGATTTTGAGTGTGGGAACTGGCGTACCTTTCTTTAATTCTCGAAAATGTAATTGTAATACTGTAATCGTGATCGGGAAAATAAAAGTAACGCCGGATGGAATAATTTAATTTATTTGTTTAGCATTAGTCCGCAAACAGCACTTTTTGGCTTTTACGTCGGACTACTAACAACGATGACAACGGACACAATAACAACCATCCAAGCCCTAGGGAGAGGAAAACCCAACCATGCGGGAATCGAACCCGCGACCTTAGGGTTGGCAGACGAGACCCCACCGCCACCGGGGCCGGCAAATTTAAAGTACGACTAGGCAGGACTCAAAAGGACTACGATGAATGAAAGGAAACCCGGCGTCGGCCAAGTAACTCTACTTAACGAAAGTTGTACCATTGTATTTCGTTTTAAACCCTTTCGACGGACAGCGTTCCGCCTTTGAACCAATCTCCCGTGACCATCAAGAACGAACGGAATACAGATATTACATCCACCATTTTCGGGCTCGGGTTCTCGGTCGGTTTGGAAATTCAATTCGTCCATCTCATCAAACCATACCCCTGACGCGAATGACCATACAGCGAGGCGCAGGGAGGCCTCGCTTGCAATCAACCCCTACTTCAAGTACCCTCTCCTTTCTTTTGGATCCAAGATTTGGATGTGATACTCACCGCGTATCAGAGGCAGATCAATTTACTTATCTAGGAACTTTAAGAGATTAAATATCAACCTTGGAATAAGGAAGCCATTTCCAAAAGCATTATTAATAATATCCGAATATTTCGCGCGCGAATCGAAGTCTCACGAATGGCTACGTTGGGTGATCAGAACAGTCCAACCATTGTCATTATGCACCACAACTGAATTTCACATTGCATTAGACCATTTGATAAGTAAAGTCTCAGGCAACCAACATTCGGGTCTTGAAATGCCTACCAGGGGTAATCGTTTGGTTCCTTCATTAAAAATATAATTTTACATTTTTTTTATTTTCTGTGGCGTGAGTAATATTAAAAAACGAAGAACTTCTAAATATTTTAATTGGATTCGAATCTCATAAGTAAGGTCACAATTGGAAAAATTAATCATTCCCTATTTACTACGGGGACTCAGGGAACCAACCATGTGACACTAGGAAGAATTATCGTTTCCTACGGTACAACTTTGTCAGAAAAGCCACTTAAAAATTCCTATGATATTCTCGGTTACTCAGAACTCGAGCTTACAAATCGTGGGCTGATTATTTTCTCAAGTGCACACTGATAAGAATTTTCCAGTCACATTCGAATGGAAAAATCTTTTGTGTCAGAAACAATGTGAAACAAATAATTAGTTTCGGAAATGTACGCTCGCCTTATCACGACATTTTAATGGAGGTGACGCCCCAGTTTGTGGCACATTTTAACGATTACTTCCGGAGCGACCAAAACACGAAATCACCCAATACTTGAACAAACTAGAGATATGCTCGCGGAAAAACCCCGTGGTCCTCTGGTCACGTGCGTCACAATCAGTCTCGTCAACCAATTCAGAGAGCAACTTAGTTCAAATAATGAATACACGCAGAAGTAGGAGCGGGCAAGCCTTCATTCTGTGAATCCCATGAGTTTTAACCAACTCTTTTCCTCCAAAGAAGCGATCACATGTCTCGAATGCTGGCATATTTTAACGTGTTCCCAAAAAAATGCAAATCTGAATTAAATGCGCTCGAGTTTGCATTGACGTAAACACGACGCATGGCACTTCCTCTTCCAATCACGTGGCGAGACAATGTCGCCATTCAAGGTTGCTCTTAGTCGCCACTCCTTTCCTAAAATCCTGAAAATCACCCACGTCAGGAGAAGAAAAGGCTACCTTTTTTTCGCGGCAAAAGTTATAGCTGGCAAATTCATCACTAATTCTTTCGAAACGTGCGTAACATTTTTCATGCGTAAACAAGCTTGTTAAATTAATTGAAATTAATTTTTAATAAATGGTCAAAACCGTTCCACATAATCCAATTTCGCTAGCCTCCTATGCTTTCATGGGCTTCCGATCATCACCTCAGGTAAAATACACAGTTTAACAAATCCTTCGTTTCTTAATAAGCCGTTACAACAAAGTCTGTAAATAGTCAAATAACTTCAGCTACCCTGATTTCGGTTATGGTAGCCACTAACCCATCACGCATCAAATTTGATCATTTGCTTTGGCTCCTGGAACATTGATGAGGAGGCTAAAAGAGCAGGGATTCTCCGTTTGCTTAACAGCATTTATGGCTTTTTGACTTTATTTTTTATTGCTTCACTCAACCACATGGCGGTGAAAGGAAACAAAAACATAGGGCATGATTAACTTTAAGTCTTGTATCGCTTGACGGGCTAGCAGTTAAAAATAATGTTTAAATAAAATAAAGGGTACAAGAAAATTTTCATGGCATGCCAGCAACGACACAGCGCATACGGACCAGTGAAAATAATGCCTCATTGAAATATATATACGACTGATGGGCAAATGATTATTAATACGAATGCACTTACACGCATCGCACACTTTTCATGAGTCGGAAACTTTCGCCAAAATGGAATTATTGTGGATTTGTCACTAACATGGAAGGTTTCTATTGCTCGATTATTACAAACCGCTTTGGCCACTATTTAAGATTTACCTTTTCAAGGATGGCATCACCCAGCAGAAGGAATCTCACTCGATAACAAATCTAAATCATAAGACTCACCACCAACAGTCTTTATCACGGCACAACTTAGGCACTTCCATGGTATCACTTACCTGAAATAAAGCATACAATGAATTAATTACATCAATGTGCATTTCATATCAACTGGTTCACAATTAAAAAATTAAGTAACATCAATCGAATATTAATAATTTAATAGCATATTTAATATTAATAATTGTCTAAGATCTCACTGAAGCTCTCCGAATAATTGAGAATACAAGCATTTGGGCATCTTCAGAGAAATTATTGAAGCAATAACTCAATAAATGTATATCATGATGAGAATGCTGCAGAGGTGAACGAACTCACACTTTAATTCAGGTACAGGACATTCGCAACGTTACAAAGTTTGGCGAAGGATGGGCATACTTGAAGATACCAACTCTACAAAAACCTTTGATTATGAAGCTCTCAATGAAGTCGCCTCACCGCTTTCTCTCGAATAACTTTAAATAGCCATAGATAATCTTTAAGAGTAATCGTTTTCGCACTTTTTATTCAGTGGAGAACAAAATGTCCCAGCCAGTTAAGAAGGCTTGGTTATACAACAAAAATCTGCCGAGCGAAGAAATTTTCAGCGGCTATGATCCAGCAAACATGCATTAATCCTGAAGTCAAGAATCGAACGTAGTCGTGCTTCATTTTCATGTCTCAGTTCTCGACAAAACGAGTGGCTTTTCCATCGATTAGAACAGTTTCATTCGCCATTCCGGATTCACAAATTCCCCTCCAACATGTACCTGAAAGGACTTGAGATAAAGAGTTTTCCCTAGAAAACACGAAGGTAATTAACATTTTGTTTGGAATATCATACTAGCAGAATGATAAAATGCGATGACTAACGAATCAAAACATTTTTAAGAAATTATGCGGATGATTTGATCGAACAATCAGGGATACGTATTCATCCGCCGTTGCAAGCCGAAAGAAGGCCTCTGAGAGGGCCGAAAGCTCGAACAATTTACCGTGCGAGTGTCCTTTCAAATGTTGCTATTCTATTTGTGTTCTATTGTGCCGTCCCATTATTATATATTATTATTCGGTAATCTACCGGTTAAGGTAGGTTTTTGGATGGACATAATTACTAATTAAATAATTTGTGACCCCTAGCAAAACACAACATCCTACTTTACATCAGGTCCCTCTTCAGCTCTGAGTACTTTCTTCCTCCCTTCATCCCGTCCAACATCCCTATCCTGCTCCTTCCCTTTCCTCGTTTGCCTAACATTCTCCCACCAATTACAGTCTTCAACATCCCGCTGCCGGTCAATACACCCTTAATCCACTTTTCCTGCCTCCATAGGATTTCTTCCAACAAACCCCTCTCTTCGCCCACCATACCTAGTACTTCCTCGTTTGTTTTCTTCTCTGTCCATTTCACCTTCTCCACTCTTCTCCGCACCCACATTTCAAAAGCCTCCAGTCTACGTCTATCCTGCTGCTTCAATGACCACGTTTCCGCGCCGTACATAGCTACGCTCCATATCAAAGTTTTGACGAGTCTTTTCTAAACATCCTTACTCAAAGTCCCCGTCATCAACTCCCTCCTCCTTGTGAAAGCCTCTTTGCCTAGCGCAATTCTTCTCCTTACGTCCTTACTACTTTGACCGTGTTGGTCCAAAACACTACCGAGATACAGGATACCTGTACGTAAACTGTTCTACCTGCTCTAGTTTTCGCCCTCCTATTTTAATGTTAAGCTTAGCCTTTTTCTTTCTAGAAAATCTCATAACCATTGTTTTATTCATATTGATTCTCATCCCATACCTGTCGCACTGAATTTCCAATTCACTAAGCAATGCTTGCAGCCCCTTGGCTGACTGACAAACTAAAGCTTGGTCATCAGCAAACCTAACTGATTTTACGAATTCCCCGCCCACTTTCATTCCTACCTCCAGTTCTTCCCATGCCTCTTTAATCATTTCATTATTATATATATATAAATATTATATATATTTATTTATATATGTGTATATATATATATATATATATATATATATATATATATATATATATATGTAAATTTCTCAGTGGCTATACGCGGCGAATCAAGCAATGAAACTAGGATCACGAGGCGGAGGGAGAACATAATAAATATTACCGCGGAGCGTGGCGAGCACACCGAACCCGTATGATGGACAAACGCACTCACGATCTTAAACGCGAAATACTCCGAGACGAGTGCGTAACTCTCGCCTCTATTTAAGAGACTGAGTGAAATCGGCGAGTTCCGTTCCATGCGCGAAGAAACAGCTCATTGATTTCATCCGCCCAGTGGAGAAGGGACAGAGGCGAGAGAAGATTCCACGACACATTTCCACCCGATATCGTGGAAATTATTCTTTCGACTACGTGGCGGCATTCCCCGCCCGACCCGATCATACAACTTCCTCATTTCCGTGACCGCCAACTCGATCTCTCTCCCATCCCTTCCTCCCAGACACTCAGTAACCAGATAGACGGCTGCAGTCAGATATCCCCTTTGTCTTTGGTCGAGGGGAAATAGAACTCGGAGAAAATCAGTGCTCGGGAGCTCGTCGCAAACGAGGGCTGTTTCGATTCATGTTGCGGAAGACTAATTTGGGTTCAGCAATCGAAATAAGGCGGCTTAAATCTAATGCAATAATTAGAACCTGTCCATTCGTCGCTTGGGGGCACTTTTTGATGAGCTACTAATGCAAAATTTGGCATGTAACTAGATCGTCGGATGAAAATAAATGGCAAAATTAAATTTAGCAAAAACTTGTTTCAAGTTTTTTTTTTACACCCTACCGTTCTAGATCAGTAACCCGTGAGGATACCATAATGGAACTAATGCAGAAAAATAATGAAAAACAAATTGGGTGTTTTAAAAGCTATTCATATTTTTTTCGTACTACATTAAGATGTGTTTTAAAACCCTTCTCTTCCTTTCTTCGATTCAGAATGACAATCAACGCAGTAAACCTTCAGAATATCTCCTAATCAGGTGAATTGCGAGGCATTAAAATAATACGATAACTACGAGAAAAACTGACTGGCGTGATTCTCTTAATCTATCTAGTAGTAGTTTTTGAGGGGAGGCGACCGACAGCTGAGGTCATTTGCGCCATAGGGGATGGATAGGAAAGGATGAAGGGTGGAGAGAAACCCGGCGTCGGCATTAGCCTACTCTTTACGAAAGGCGCCAAGGGGTCCGCGGCTTAACGTCCCATCCGACGGACGGCGTACTCACTCAAAGTGCCCTCCACAAAGCAGGGATCGAGATACCTCTGAAAAATATTCAACACCGCCGGGATTTGAACCCGGGCCCTCTGGGTGGGAAGCCAGTACGCTAGCCCCCGCACCATCTCGATCCCCTTAATCTATCTAAGCATGCACAATCGATCTGTATATGATTGTGTAAAAACAGAAGAGAATATTTAGGGGCTTCACCGGAGTTCTCCTATCCCTACTTCTAATTATTAATGATACTGCACTAAAACCCGAGACTGTGACAAGCCCTTTAGTACAAGTACTACTATGTACCGGAAAGACAAATCTCAAAATTATCCATTGAATTTTCCAGTTGATTCATTCAGATGGGGGATGGAAAAACGTTTGAGAACAGATTACGAGAGACGTGAATAGTAGCTAACTTAAATTAGTGTTTCAAATATTCTGGTAGTATGCGGAGAACCCCCTCATTTATTTTTCACCAGAATAAAAAAATACATTTTTAAGTAATTCATATATTTGCACTCTTTACTCGACACAAGAAACATAGCACGCCCAATTAGCTTTAATTCAAATTTGATTTAAAATCAGATGTTTAACTTTGATAATTTGAGGATTGAGTCATTACTCGTACAGTATCAACACGAGATGTGTGCGTTGAAGATGAATAATTAGGGAATGAATTTCAGGGAATGAAGGCTAGTTTACACTTTTAGGTAGGGGGGCATAAATTAGGTTAGAAGAAATAAATATTATACTCGAGTAATATTTTGGAATAGAAAATAGATAATAACAGAAAGACTGGGAGAATTAATGAAAACCAAACGGAAGCCAATTGATGACGCACTCTACGTCATGTTAAGGTGTAACTAAAAGATAATCGAATGCTTATGTTATGGAGCATAGTGAGGAAAGGTCAAGAAACTTGGTCTTGGGGTTAAGCTATCACATCTTGAAATTGCTAGGTGGAATACAAATGGAAAACGTTGGATAGAGAGGAAGGAAAACAGCAGAGTGGGAGAAATGAGAAAATAACGGGTCAAAATCGAACATATGAACGAGATGTTGAGAGGATATTCAAGGCTGCTTAGTGAGGGGATATGTGACAAAAAAGGACAGAAATAGAGAAAAATAATTGACATTTGGATTGAGAGTATGTAGAAATGATGAGATACTGCAAAAGTAAATAGTTCACGGAACAAGTGTCGTCACAATAACGTCATAATTTAATTCATGTAAAAGAGTTGGTATCGTCTAAAAACTTCTCCTACTAGATAATGATATTTTGCGGTAATCAAAGACAAAACGTTTTTCCCGCCCTTTCTAACAAAACATGATGATGGAAAAAATGTTTGGAAGGATGTTCATGTTTTTGATAATCATAAGTCAACAATATATATGCCAAACAGACACAAACAAAAATAAATGTCTTCGTGAGGACAATAAAATACTCTTATACGACATTGAGAAGAGGCAACAGGATGTGATCAAGCGAAGAACTACCCCAAGGATTAAGAGGAATGCTGACTAGAGACGAATGCAACATTCACGTTTCACATGACTGACAATTTTCCCAACGGAATCAGAACGGGTAGTTATGGGTTAAATCTCAAATTCAATAGAAGAAGCGTTGAAGCAACTCCCAAACTGCGGCGGGATAGGTGATTTTGTCTTCCTATTCCTCCCAACGGACATAATAAATTCAAACGAACCAAAAATAATAGTGAGTGAAACGATCGATGTTTTTACCGCAGGAAGTACCAACGTAGAATGAAATGCACGGTGAAGTGGAATGAGAGCATCCGAGCATGAAGATATCTCAGAAGAGGTTCGCCAATCCCGCAGCATTTACCCATCCCTTGAGGATTCAATGAATACTAAGAATTTGGATAACAAATTGCCTCTCTTTTTCCCCCACCCCCAAGGTTAATCACGTGACCATCCTCGCAGACGTCATCAATTTTGCCAGAAATCTTAGATGGCGACATTTCTGGGCGATGCAACCCGCCACTCAATCCCCCGCACACACACACAGCGCTCTCACCAAGTTCCGGCCGCCTTCCCACCTTGAGCCTCCACCGCTCCCTCCAAATCACCCGGTCGAAATCTTTATCAATCTTCTCCTGTCCAAAACATCCAGTCCTTCTTTCCTTAAATCTCTAAACCCGAAAACTAATCTTTCCCCGGCCGAATTAGCTGAGTTAAAAAAACTCACACGCAACCCCAACCTAGTCATCACTTCTGCCGACAAGGGTTCGACAGTTGTAATCCTAAACACTACAGACTACCTTCAAGAATGCAACAGATTACTCTCCGACACTTCCTCCTATCAACATATTCCTGCTGACCCTAACCCCGCATTCCAAAAAGAAATAATCGCTTTCCTCCGAGACAATGGCCCTAAGGAGAATCTTTCCCCCAGGGACATCTCCCTCCTTTCCCCTTCCCAACCTCACACCCCTCACTTCTACATCCTTCCTAAGATCCACAAACCCAACAACCCAGGCCGCCCTATAGTCTCCTCGCGTAGCTCTCCGACCGAAAGAATTTCCGCCTTCGTGGACCACTATCTCCAACCTTTAGTTCACTCCCTACCCTCCTTTATCAAAGATACCTACCACTTCCTCAGATTGCTCCACTCAACTTCACTCCCTCCGGACACCCAAATTACTATGGCTACAATCGATGTCACCTCCTTATACACATCCATTCCTCACCAAGAAGGCCTTTCTTCCCTACGTTACTTCCTCTCCAAACGCCCTACCCCTCAAATCCCCAGTACCGATTTTCTCATTGATCTTTCCAATTTCATTCTCACCCGCAACTCCTTTTCTTTCAATAATAACCATTACCTCCAAATAAAGGGCTGCGCCATGGGTAGCAGATTCAGCCCTTCATATGCAAACCTCCACCTCGGTGTCCTGGAAGAGAATTTCCTTTCCAACTATCCTCTGCAACCTCTCCTGTGGCTCCGATACATTGACGACATCTTTCTACTATGGCCACACAGCATAGATTCCCTCAATTCCTTCATCTCCAAACTCAATGATTCCTCATCTTTGTCTTTCACCTCGACCATTTCATCCTCTCAGATTACCTTCCTCGATGTTAATATTTCCCTCAGTAACAACAAATTCCTTACCTCTGTTCACACCAAACCTACTAATAAGCAGCAATACCTTCATTACAGCAGTTGTCATCCCTCCCATACCAAGCGCTCCCTCCCTTACTCTCTTTCTATCCGCGGTCACCGCTTTTGCAACCATCCCGAATCCCTTAACAAATACCTTAACAACCTTCACCACTCCCTCCTCCAACGTGGATACCCTGATTCTCTCCTCCATAAAAAAATACTTAAACATTCCTACACCCCCAAGCCTGCGTCAACCACAGACTCCCAGCCTCTCTCAATCTGTACTACCTACTTCCCAGGCATTCAGTCTCTCAAATCCATCCTCAAAGACCTATTCCCCATCCTCAAAAATCACAACACTTCCTCCAACCTTCTCCCCAATTGCCCCTCTGTCACCTTCAAACGTCCCGCCAACCTAGCAGATATCCTCAAATCCACCAGGCCACTCTCAAAATCCCCTAACACCCCCAGAGCCATACCCACTCCATGTCATCGAGCAAGATGCAAAACCTGCCCTATTTTCACCACTCCACCCCACTCCATCCCACCATTCAACTCTCTCCCACCCTTCCCCTATTCCTCTTGCACTTCCAAGAATGTTGTTTATCTTCTTACCTGTAAACTCTGCCCGTCCTTTTACATAGGCCAATGTTCCACACCACTTAACATTAGGATTAATAACCACCGCGCCTCGTGCAATCCCTCCTCCCCGTCCGCGGGTCTCCCCATCCCTAAACATGCTTCCCATCATAATACCCCCTTTAACAAGTGTTACAATGTTTCCGTCCTAGCGTCCCTTCCCACATCCGATAACCCTATAGAATTAAAAACCCTTGAATTGGCATTCATTTACATCTGTATGGCCTATCAGCATCCGGGCCTCAATGTCGTTCACTGATGGGAGTGGCCTAAAATTGTTACTTCCACCCCTTCCCTCTCCCTTTCCTCTCCCCAACCATTCCTTTCACCCCTCCTTCGCCTCCCGTTCTCCCCTTCCCCTGGCCCCCTTCCCTTTCTCTCGCACCCCTCACCTCAACAATTCCAGCAGTCATTACTTCTATATCTTCAGAGGAAGACGGATTGTTTCCGTCGAAATATCAAGAAAATACGTGTGAGTGTTCTCTTTTTTTGTGTTTCTATATTATGTGTTACTATATATATATATATATATATATATATATATATATATATATATATATATATACATATATTGTGCGTGTGTGAAGATAATTAAGCTTTCATCGGATTAAAAAAAACAGGAAAGACCGAATGAGAAATCTTTTAAACCACATCCTTGATTTTTACCCAATGACTAAAACAAACAATCACCATGATAAATATACATATCATAGCATCGACATCAAACAACTACTTCCCTTTGGAAGTGCATCTACACAATTTATTAAGACTTAACATATGACTAAGAAGGAATATTATAAAAAAATATTCTTTCTCGAGCAAAGAATATACCATCTTCCAAACAGCCGCCTCTGAAGACTTCAAGGTTTCTCGAAAATCCACCACTTCCAACCAACACATATTGATACCTTTTCAACCACGCTGTATTACAACTAAAAGGATTTCTACAAAGAGAATTTTAACACCCCATCTGAATTTGAAAGGGAAATGGAAAAGCGCTATTCCGCACGGTGCCTGAATCCGTCCTACCCTCCCACCGAAATTAAAGCCCGCCATTCAAAACTTCAGCCCATGTCGCCCGCTACTTTGGACTACATTTTTCCTGTAAAACGAGAATAAGAACCTGCACGACAACATTCAACAAAAACTAAATTTTCAGACAAAAATTTCCACTGAGTCATCCTTACTCTCCTTCCCTCGTAAGCGGAAAAGAAAAAAAGAACATGGCATTCATGAATCCGCTTTCGCAGGCGGACTGAATTACGTGCGGGCGAATTCACAATGATTTTTAAAGGTCTAACGGGACGTTCACAGCTGACGGAGCATCGCGGGCGACAACGACCGGAGAAGATATTTCACATTCAAGCGCCGATTGTTACGCATGCATTAATACGAATGAGCTCTCATCGGAAGAATGACGCGGATGGCGTCGACGACTAGAAATACCAACAATACGACAAGTTTCGAGCATTAACGCGAAGTCAATTAAATTAAAATCCGCGAATTATCAAACGTTGTAGTGTAATGTGCCTATCTTCTACATCTTCAGAAAAGTTGCAACGAGATTTCCCGAGTTAAAGAAAGGTTTTTTCTTTAGTGAAACTTATCTCTGCTAATTAGTAACGAAGAATCACAAATTTTAACAGGCAAAAATTAGTAATTTTTGCAATTTTTTAAAAATTTTATGAACAGATTTGCACAAACACTTTAAATTCTTCAAAGCACTGTCTTTGGGCCTCTATCTCCATGTGAACGAATATATATATATATATATATATATATATATATATATATATATATATATATATATATATATATACACATATATATTATACACATATATATATATATATATATACACACACACACACACACACACACACACACACACACACACACACACACACACACACACACAAACACACACATACACAGATACCACAACCCGTCACATGGAGAACACACATTCATTCACATAGACACAAATAAATGCGTGTGTATGTATAACTACCCATCAGGGCTGGTCGAAATGGTTTTAATACCATGAATTCATTCCTCATTCGTCTCCAAATTTCACCTCATTCACCGGGCGCCGGGATTAAGCTTTTTCAACGAGAGAGGAAGCCAAATGGAAAAAGCTCTTCCCCACAAACCCACTACAGTTGAGAAAAAGTGAAAGTGGCTATCTATTAGCATAATTTGGTCGAAATATTTTCTACTGCGACTGAGTCCAAGGACAAACAATTAAGCACCAGAAAAAGATTTCAGATCCAAATTTATTTGGTAAAAGTAAACATTACTGCACTGCAGCGGCATCAAACGCAAAAAATATTCGTCTTCATTCACTTAATATATCATGCGTGACTCTTAACTCAAAGGTCAACTCCTCTACCTCCTTTCATTTTTCCATGCTAACTAAAATTTCTATGTAGTAAACACACCCCTAGAAGAAGTTACATTGTAAACATGTTCTTTGGTGATAACTATTAGCTGCGAGTTTTTCTGTGCAAGATATAACATTCGTATATTCTCAATTGAGATGATATCTGACGCTTTCATGACATGAAGATTTCTTGCCGATTTCCGATTAAGATTTCTTAATTTGGGAGTTATTTTTTTTGAAGAAAGCATACCAAAGAGCCACACACATTAGTGTTTATTTACCTAGCATAATGTTATAACTTAAACTGTGATCAATTATAAGGACCGACAGTTAATCGATTCCATTCTATACTATAGCATGTACAAGTGCTTACTGAAACACGATTGACTGCTAGAATAGTGTCATTCAAATGAAAAGCAATATTTTTAATATGTTTCAGAAGGTATATGAAAAGGAAATTTAGCATATAACATTTGCCTACCAACAACCTTACATTCTTAGTTTTAAATCTGTCCAAGAATTAACAATGTTACCGGTCCACTGAGGCTAATCCCGGGTAAATAGTTTCTCCACGCTTTCCTGGGAGTGCGGACAACGAAGTGAATTTCTAAAAATCAGTGTTTTCTGGAATTCGACCACCCATGTGCCAAAACACAACCTTGTACCAATTGTGGTTTTACGTATTTGACACTCTCCACAGAATCATCACCTACTTAAGCATTATAAATATAGTTTTTTATTAAAGAGCCAGCAATAATAAACTAACAGATACACTTGGGAGAAGGCTACTGCATACCCAAGAAGTGTGTATTTCTGGATTTCGGATGCGTTAATTGACTTTCGGCGGAAAACAGTTTTGCTTCGGAAAATATGGCGTTTTCATGGGAAAACAGGATCTCTAAGTACGATATATCGCCGAAATCCAAGAAATGACGTTGATATGCATGTCATGCCGGACGTGGGGTCAACTGTCAACTGCCGACGGCAGTTGACCCAACTTCAGAAGTACTCGTAGTATTAATTTCATTTTTAGGTAATTCGACGACTGAGGTCGTTCTCAACCATCACTTCAGAAACTAGGAACGGTTGCGTATTAACACGCATTGCTAATAATAAGTCTCTCTATGAGAAACATAATTCGCTTCCTGTGCACGAACTATATTGTGAAACCCGCGGAATGAGTGACACCTATGTTACACCAAATATAGGAAAACTGTTCTATAACAACCTACTTTGGAGAAGAGCGAATTTCAACCGATGGTGAGTTATGCGCACGTTTCGACAAGGGCCAATGTCATGAAAATACCAACCCGAGAGTGGAATTTGGAATCATAACAGATTCGAGACATGGCGGCAAATGTGCAAACTGTCGGTGGGAATCACGCCAACAGTGTGGGACTCATAAATTCCTTGATCGAACAATTCTCTAAGGTCGAGATTTGACGAATGGGGAATTGGGGAGGATAAGCAAGGAGTGGGGGATTAGAAAAATAAGAGGAACCGCTTCGACTTCGCCAGGCATTGGTCATGTCAGACGGGTGGGGGAAAATTTAAGCGACAGGCACAAATTTTCGAGGTGGTTATCAGGCAGTGCATCGGTGGGGGTGTGGCAGCAAGAGCACGAGGAAATTGGGACAACGCATCACTGGGATTGAAAAGGGAGGAGGAAATGATGATGTACGAGCGGAACGAACGAAGGGGGGGGGAACAAAGAAAATGGAAGGAAACCTTACGAAACAATTTCTCCGTCCCTGGCGGCTTCTTGGGCGTACGTTCCATTATTTCGCGCCCACGAATTTCTCCGAAGCAATGGTAAGTCGGCCATCGGAAACCAGGTAGAGGTGACCACTACCCACCAAATTGAAAGGAGCGATGGGAAAACAGCGGAATGCGGTGCGAATTTTAAGAAACCGGCGAGCCATGACGTTAAGCGGGTGGGTAAAGGGGCACCGAGGGGTGCAATTTCCATAGGCGTGCTTTGGAAAGAAGATGTCTGCTTTCTGAATGTTTGTTATTTCATCACACGCAGTTCTCCTCCCCGGGATTTTTCAGTTCCAGTCCCTGACTCTAGGTTTGCAATTTCCCCTCGTTGGATTGTGTCCCCGAGGATGGTGAACCTCTCATTACTTAGGCATTCTAGTGCCTACAGAGTGAGTTCAATTGCTCTAGAAAGCTGGCGGATTTATTTTAATTTTGGCCTCCCATGTTCACAGTCCCGATTCCATTTTCATTCCAAGTGGGGCGAGAGCAGAGGTGGACTCTCGGATTGTGCTCCGAGTGCAATAGAATTACGAAAAGAGGATCTAGGGTATATTTTGGTGCGCTCTTTTGTTCTCGAGGCCACATTAACAGAGGCGGAGAAGGAGCCCGAGCGACCGATTTCCCATCAATGGAGCGAAAATGATCGTTAAACGGTCTTTCAGGATGATTTTAAGAGAGTGCAAACATAACCACAGCACCAATCTGCGAGAGGGATAAAAAAAACCCTAATCCATATCGTTTCAATTAAAGATGATAGGATAAAATAAGTTAATCTGACCTCATAAATTATCGCCACACATTTTCCTGCGCCGGAGATGATAAAATGAAAGTTCTTAGGCACGTAATTTCACACCACGCAGATTTCTTTGCTCAAGCAAAAGCACGCACTCCCAACTTGACAAGAAAATGCTTTGTATTAGCACACAAACACACAGTTACGCCGGACTATTCATGCAGCTAAGTTGTAACCCTTCCATTATATGGGAATATGAACGACATTTCATCCTTATGTGAAGGTTACATGAGAATTAAAATTCACTGCTTAGGATTAACTAAAAAACACAAGGCGACTGCGGGATGGAAAAGTGGAAATTACGGAGACAAGCAAGAGGAGAAAGTGTGTACGAAATGGCACGACTCAGACGACTGTTACAAATCTAGTGGGAGATTGACGGGACACGGAGAGAAAGGGTTGTTTGATCTCCTAACCCCATTTCCATCCAGACGGTGTATAATATCCAATTGATCGGGACGCGCCGCCACTGTTCTAACGACGAATTGAATGTCGGCGCCGCGGATATCATTGCGGCCCTTGTATCGGCGGAGAGAGAGAGAGGAGAAATTTTAACTCAATCTAGTTATCTATTCTAGTTCAAGTTCAGGATTTATTGCACACATTTAAAGAAAATAAGCACACCGGTATTCTCAGAAGTGATACATAGGGGCATATGACGGACACTAAAACACCCGTATATCATGAATTAAAAATAAGAAGTAAGGAATAATTCCATACATTTTATCTTTGGGGGAAAATTTATGTCGTGTGTACGCATTTAGCAGGAAACAAATCTCGGTGAAGGACGGGACAGGAAAGCACATTGGACATGTAACTCAAAATCACTTAAAAGACTTGACCAAAAAAGTTCCCAAAAACATACTCCATGAATGGCAGGTTTTACCTAATAGAAATGTAAAGATCGATATGTTGATGCCATTAAAATAAAATTTGAAACATTCTCACATAGTTATCATCAGCATTGGATACAACTTCGTGCCTTCGAATATCCCTTGAACATACTCCCCAGGTTATCAGGCTAAATACGACCTAAAACACTCGAAGCTCAGTGCGGATGTCGTTGTGACCAGCCTTAACGCTTTCCTTTGGGGAAAATAGCAGAGGGATGGTGTCAGGGAGGAGGAAGTAAAACTTAAGGCTTCAAATTTTAGACCTTTCGTGATATTCTTAAAAAAATGAAGACCCGAAGGTATCACCGTCCAACTCCTAGTTCGTGAGCTTTCAACGATGCACGCGGGGCGAATGTGGCAGAATGATCCAAATGAGGGAGCCCATCGCGAATAAGGTGAAGGGGTCATTTCCGCGATTGCTCCTCTTTCCTTCTGATTGCGAGGCATTCGTCTACATCGATCAAGAGGCTCGAAAACGACCGAAAGGGCGCACTGCGGAAGGAATACGGGCATGCTTCATGGGCACTAAAGAGTATTTTTTTTAAAACAATATGCGAGAAGTAAAATGAAATAGTTACTCTCAGCTTAGAGAGAGAAGCTATCAATTATATGAAACCATAGTCAAATCAATGCCGCTCATAACTTCGTGGTTCAAAGGTTACGAACGAAAATAGTTATCAAAGTTATATTTGAAATTGTTCGCGAGAAAATCTGAGCCACTTCGGGGAATCACTGGGGAATCTTCCCCGGGTAGGAAACACGAGCCGTGGAGCGAGTCTTGGTAGCGAACACGAGAGGCGGAGTAAACTCTGCGGTGAAATACGCCACCAAGGAATAGGAAATTGTCGCCAAACACAAAAAAGGAAAGAGAAGCTAGGCGTGCCTGGAATAGCAGGAAAGCAGATGGGTAACATTCCATGCGACATGTAGGGAAAAGGTCAAACAGCGGACGAATGAAAGACGAGAGGGAATCAAGGGAAGAGAAACAGTTTTTATTCCCCAAAAGCAGGCGAATCAACAAAATATCGCTTTGATCATCACAACCTAATCCGTATAATATTGGAGACCAATTTTAAGTACGTAGCTCTTCTGGAGAAAATATTTCTTTTTCAAGCGAGTGCATTATTTTCGAAGAGAAGCACATGAAGTATAAGCACAAGTGAGTACAAGAATAAGTGAAGTAAGATTATAAGCAAATTCATTTTCTCCATGAACAATTTGCTAATAATGAAAATCACCGTCGGAGCTTAATGGAAATGGTGGATAAAATGATTAATTAAAAAACGAACTATGAGAAGTACTTTCAGTACTCCGTCGACTTCAACTGAATGAATTAGAACAAATGCCATTGCCGAATATTTTGTTTTTCAAAGTTAAAAAAATGTTCACGAACTACATTGATGAAGCAACCTGTATATCAATGGCTACCAACAGCCAACTCTCCGAACACATTTGTCTCCGCAAGCCTAGGAAAGCATGCACATGGACAAAATCTTCCAATTAGTTCACCAACGGGTGAAAGACAAACGGCACATATGAAAAAAATTGTCTTCGATGGCTAAATCAGTGAAATTATGGAACGACTGGCGCACGGTGCGCGCGGAATGATTTCTTGCAAAAGATGGTGTCCCTGAGGTCCGAGCACAGGGATACACGTCACGGCGGCTTATCGATGAAAGTCTGGAATTGACCTTCGATGTCGAGGGAGAACCACGAGACAAGTCACGAGTGGTTAAGGATAGTTAGTGGTGGTGGGGGGAGAGCTATGAGGCTTAACACACCCAAGAATTGAGGCCGGAACACCGTACTCGAGTCCATCATAAAAATCAACCACTCCCCTCTGCCAGCTTACGGCAGAAAGCGCATGGAGGGAATGGAATAATCCACGTATATTAATAGTTGTCTCTCGGCTATGAGAGTCTCAGACAAAAATTTACAAGCGACTTTTGATTCTGGAAACTTCAAGAAGGGCCCACGGAGGTGAAAGACTGCTAATAATACAATTCAAGTTTGACCCCACAGTGGCATGAGAAATCCCGATATATATATATATATATATATATATATATATATTGTTTATATATATATGTATATATATATTGTTTATATATATATATAAACAATTTTTATTGCCCTGGGAGCAAAGTCCCTTGGAGCAGAATACAGGTTACATTAGGTTTTGAAACCTATGGAGTGAAACTGGTTTTAAACTAGTGAAACAAGACATAATTTAACATCAGTTGAACATCGGTCGATAGTGCTTAGCACATTACAAGCTTACTTGCCTCCACAGAGCACCCTCCAAAGGACACCTCATCCGCATGGGATCACTCATCCGGTCGAATATATGCACATCACCACATAAACTAACTCGAAGATTGGTTTTAGTCGGTGGAATTTTACCTCGCACTTCGCCTTATGACGTGTGTATCTTCTTTCCTTAGCAAAGAGAAAGTTCGGCTTGGCACAATATATTTAATTATCGTACCGTTTGGATTATTAACTCTGACCACCGAGGTCCCTCAGGTCGATAGCAGAACACTGTAGCAACTACGTTATCAAGTCGCTCTTAACGCACATATAGTACCACTATAAATCACTGGATTTTTATAATATCTACATATTTAAAAAGATCTGAAAGCATGTGAAACATTGATGGAACAAATAAATTATGAGCAGCCACTTTTAAATACCATCAACCATAATTGAACACACAAAATATCCTTGTAGGTATTTTAAACTCACGCTATCTTTAATACTATTCACCTATACGTAGTCTAAATCATATGGTATTGGTTAGATGAATTTTTAATGCAGAGTGGAATGGGAATTTGTCCCGTTCGTTTGTAGTTTCTTATATTCTCTCGAACCTACCAAAATGTGATTTTTTAGAAATATTTAAGTGACACAGGACAACCTCACTATAGTAGCGTAATGCACTGGAAGAATTGGACGGTCAACTATGTCAACCTTGGATAAAAACAAAAAATTCAGACGTGACGAATGAGACCCAAATACGTAGCATGCAAAACCAAAATCATAAAGAAGGACGGAAATAAGTTGTACCTTTAAGACCCCTATGGAAAACGTACGTCTAAATTGAGTTTAGTTTAATGGCCTAAATAATAGTAAGCGCGAAGTTGGAATAAAAATAAATTTACACCAGAACGAAATGAACTAAACAATTTGATGAAAACTTAGCATGTCATTCTTATAGGTATGATTGTTCGTTAAATCTAGGCCCTAGTATTGAATGCAGAGCAAGCCAAGTTTCAATATCCCTACATATCCATAGGGATGAATGAAGAATATACGAAACAAATGGAGGGAGTAAGAGGGAATGTAATGAGGTCATTTGTGCAAGAGTGGGAGGCATCGCTCACTCTAAGGTTAATTAACGGCCGAATATTGAAACTCCTCCGAGATTCGGTCCAGTGATGGAGAAAGGCTATAATTCTCCTCTCAGCCGCAATGATGGTTGCGTACAATGGAGTTATAACAGGGTCAACTATTTCCTTGATTCGGAGGATTGGAGAGATGAAAATTCAATAATCGTACAAGCGGGCGTTGCGAAGTGATTTCCTTACAATATCTATTAATGAGATGAAATAAAAGGCCTCCTCTTACGAAGAAAAGCACATTCCGTCCCATTGGCTAATTACAAAGAATATATATCAACCCCCCTTACCTGACTAGAAGAAAAACTGAAGGACTGAAATTCTGATTTTGGAAACATGATTTATTTCCCGGTATATGAAGTCCCCATTGATGGTTTTTTTTCCAAAAAGAGCCAAATGAACTAAATTTGAATAACTTCGCTATGCCATACGCCAGCTAAACGCCAAAAATACAAATCATCACCGTGATAATTAAGGGCAAATATTCTCGGAGAGAGAACATCCATCAAGGCTACAGCATTTGAAACCTAATAAAGTCTGGTAAAAGGCTGCAAAACCGAATAGACATACACTACGAATTAACGACAAAAACAATGGTGACTTACATAAATAGGGAAATCACACAAGGAAGCAAACACCCACCAAAGCTGTTCAACAGCTTAGACTTGGAAGAGAAAATACAAGAAGCACGCGGAATGGGTTTAAAATGAATAAACGGGAATGCGATAGAAATTAACTTGATCCATTGCGTTGATATCGCATGCATACCAGTAATAGCAGAGATTCAAAAGGACTATCAAGTATCTTTGAATGCAAATTACTTACGGAATTATGGAGAAAATCAATACTAAAAAAATTAAAATCCCGGCACACGGACGAAATTTCTGAAGGCGGATAAGAGG
This sequence comes from Hetaerina americana, assembly GCF_022747635.1. Classification (NCBI taxonomy): domain Eukaryota; kingdom Metazoa; phylum Arthropoda; class Insecta; order Odonata; family Calopterygidae; genus Hetaerina; species Hetaerina americana. The sequence goes on along the minus strand of NW_027286069.1, from coordinate 71,891,402 downwards.
AGATTAATAAGAGCTATTGGAAACTTTCCACTGGCTCAGAAGCAGAATAATACGAAATGGAGACAGTTGGACGGACGTAAATTCAGCGTAGAATAGCCCGACCTGAGACGAGGTTCGTAAGGAAATAACAACCGCTCCCAAATGAAATATGGTTACCAACAAAGCAGCATCACGCAATAACCTTCGTGCGGATTTCACATATCGGTAGTTTGGTCCATAGGAAAAGCAAATCGAAGAAGCAAGGAGCCTTCGAAAATCCTGGAGCAGGAGGCGGATGCTAAATGGATATAGCATTCGTAAAGAAGAAATATGAGGAAGAGTAGAAAGAAAAGGCCACACGGAGAGCAACACTGAAAAGAAAAACTAGATTGGGGACGAGATTACACACAAAGAATCAGCTAAGAGTAACAGAGAAGGGAAGAATAAAAGTAGATATGTAGACCTAACAAGAAAGGTGACTTGCCAGGGCAAAATGAGGTGACAATCGGCGGAGAAGAAATTAAATTTGCATCCAACCCAGTCAAAATGTAAGATCAAAAAATGAAGCTGAAGTGCGCCAGAATTTGGGTGTTTGTAATTGTTTGTATTAAAATATCATTGATAAAAAGTTCTGCGTAAAGGCCAATAAGCTATTGTCCGATTAATGCGAAATAAGAATTAAGACTTGCTCGGATGTCTCTCATTCTGTCAACGTACTTGCCATTCAGCCTTCCTCCTGTATCGGAGATATTGCAGGCTATTTAGTTTCTCACTATTTTTCACTCAAGATATTCTCTCTTTTTAAACCATTCCGTTTAATTCAGAGTTTCTCATTTTAACTGTGACATTATCAAAAACTCATTCATAACTTAATGTTAGCCACGACTACCGGCAGGAATTTCGGTAGGCAATCTTATACATGAAGACATACCATCAAATAGGTGGCCAAAAACTAAGGTAACCAAAATTGCATGAACAGCAAATTTTTTTATTCGGCAGTTACGAACATTATGAGCAAAGGCGAGAAATAATATCGACAGCAGCTACATATCGTGAATCCAAATGTCTATTTTCAAGGATGGCTTATGTCGTTGCAAAATTAATTCGATTTTTACGTGCTTTGACAGCTGAGGCCGTGGACTCATTCCTGAAACATTTATCTCATAATAATGAACACGAAGCTCTCCTTCAAGACAATTATTATTACGCTGTTATCGAGGGGCACCTTTTATGCCATTTCTCGCAAAAATTCGTTCGCAGAACTTTTTCATAGCAAACTCTAAGGTTTCAAAATTTTCTCATCATCAAATTCTACAGCTATTTGGACCACGTCAAAGGCATAACGATTCGCCTTATTACTTTGTGTGTTTTCGGCTAAAAACCTCATTTTTATTGAATTGATGTTAGGCTAGATCATAAAGCATTTTCGTTGCTAACACCCAAGCAATTTTCAGAACCTCAATCACCCGAAGCCTGAATGGAACGATCAATTTATACTACATTCTCATGAATTTCAAGAAGCTCATAGAGATTATTAACGCACTTATGGGAGCACAAGTATTCTGGTACCGTCAGAATAGAAATCATTTGCACGCTGCTGTTATGGTGTAATTGAATGAAACGTATCGAAAAGTCTTCAAAGAAGAAAAGTTACCTTTACACGACGCGGCAGAGACTGATTCCATCAAATGGTTTCCTATGAAGTTAACTAACAAAAAATTACTTGAAATTACGACCTCAGAAATTAGATATCTTTTGACGCGTCAAAAATACAACAATAATACAAATAAAACAATTAGGTTTTTTAAAACCATTTCGACTCTGGCAGATATAGTCAACTGCCCCAAAACAACAGAATTAAGTAAAAGAACCACGAAAGTGAATGAATAAACAGCACCAAAGATACAAACAATGCGCAAGCTTGTAACTATCGTATGCACTGTTGGGAAAATTAATCTACGCAGGAGAAAAACCAAGAAGGGGGATTTCAGTCTGAGATAAATTGATGAAGCACACAGAAAGATGCGGCCAGTCATTGGATGCACACGTGAGTCAATCGCGGCATGCGTACTGATAGCAGAACGGGAAGAAAGGAGAGGTTTGGGGGGGGGGGCTTGGAGGGATTGCGGGGGGGGGGGGAGGCGGGCAGCTCGAAACAGCCCATACCTCCGGCGCGGGGGCTTTGAATCTTCTCTCTACCTTGATAATTATTCTAGAAAATCAATATAATACTGAAGTACTATGCTGCGCTTTGCTGGAAATACTTCTTCAATGAGTCCAGTTTCTATCATCCTTCTATGTAACAGCGTATAGTTCGCTGAGTATAGGTGCTTCAACCAAATGGAAATAATACCTGGTCGGCAGGAGACGCCAACTCAACGACTTAGTTGATGTGATACGCAATTTAAAAGAGATAAGAGTGATTTCGTTCATTGAGACATTCGTTGATAAACTCACCGTTGAACGCAACCGATTTGTCTGGATGTGGTCCAATTCCGTTATCAGAACAGTGCGACAAAAAATAATTACTTTTTAAAGGTAAACGCAGTAATTAACAGAGAAAATCTCGTGGTTGTAATAACGTATAAAAATAAAATGTCACACATGGTCCTTCATTAATTAACTGGGCCGTCCTATGGGCCACAGTTATTCATTATATTCTTTTATGCTTCAGGAAAAGATTCAGTTATCATGTATCACATTAAATAACAGTTCTTGAATAGTCTAGAAGGACATACGTTGTTAACGGCCTTTCACCAATTTTTTCTCAATTCTCGGGCACTAATGAATATATCGTCTTCGGCAGATAGAGGACGCCGAAAATCGCTAGAGCACCAGTTAATAAAACCAAAATTCACTGGAAGATTTGGTGCGTAGGGGAGAAGTCAAAACCCCGTGGAAGGGGGTTCTTAGAGTGGAGAAAGGATGAAAGATGAGGGAAGTGACGGCTGGAAGGAGAGCGAGCGATCGTGAGCAGTGTAAGGGAAGTAGCGGTCGGTCAATGAAATTTCGGTCGATAATGACAGGGAAGCAAACCTTCCGGGAAGAGTGTTAATTAATCTGAACCGTATAAAATATCAAAGCAACGAGGTTGGCAGTGAAAATGAAGGCAATCAGTGAAGACAAGGGCCAATTATTGCCCACACCATACGCCTTCAGCAAACGAGGAACTTTGTAGAAGTACTATCCCAATTAAATCTGGAAGACGCCGCATGCCCTGTAACAATAGGACTGCCAGAAACAGGTCAGTAATTTTCATCACCAACCCTCCAGAATCATTTCATACAGCTAAGAATTCCCGGGTCACAAATGACGTCGGTATCTCTTTATTTATGAAGTAAACGGTTTGTTTCATGCCTTGAAACCCTTTCTGGTGGAATACTTATGGCTGATCTCATTTCCCAACAATGCCTTTCGATCGAGGGAACTTGTGGAGTTACGTAACAGAAGACTTAAAATGCAGTAATTAGCGGAAGTGATGAAAACAAAAGAAAAAATTTCCCATCGAAAATTAACTCGGCTGCAACAGCTCTCGAATGCCTCTAGAGAGTTTCGGGGAACCGCCTATTTTTAGAGAACAACTCGAACTCAAGACGCCACTTATGAGAGACAATTGGATGTCACAGAAGAAGTAAGACAAAGGGAAAGGTGGAGGACGGAAGCCAAGGGCACACCGGGAATGGGAGAAGAGTAGATATAAAAGGGAAAGTGAAGACAAAGGGAGTAATAGCACGAACTAACCGACCGAGAGATCACGCGGGAGGTTCCCTTTTCAGTCGGGATTTCGTGTCCACGCTGGGTTTTGAGGGACGGGAAAAATGAGTAACCTAAAATGGGCAAATAAGATATTACAAGTTTAACCTGACACAGTACTCTATATGCACCTTACTCATACAAAATCTATCAATGAATTATTCTGCACCGTCATCTGATAATAAAAATTCTCACCCAGTCTTCAAATATCATTTGATATTTCTGTTCAGCTTAGAAGAAAAAACAATTATTTGTTACATTTATCTATCGGGAAAGAGTTCGAATAATTCGCATTAACTTCAAATACAAGCCTCATTCTTTGATTTCGATTTATATATTTTTCAAGTTTTATACAAATTTAGAACTGATAAACCTCCTTTAAAATGTCCGTCAAATACACTCCTGATGAAAAATCAGATAATTTATCTGACAACATATTACCCGAGGCCGCGATTTCTCAGATTTTTCCTGACATATATGACGCATTATTATAGAGGGCAAGTTATGCTAGCAACAAATGAATAGAATTACGGACGCCTCATTTGATTACTAATAATTTACAGAAAGCACGATTGAAATACTAATTAATCTATAATCACTTCAGTCTCATAGCAGTCCATTCTATACCTAGACTTCTAATGAAACCATTCATTATTCCTCCACGCAGCAACTAGAAACACAAATACATTAGAGAATGCTAGCCATATTTGATTCCAATTCAGAGCCGTAAAATAACATTAAAATAAAATGGAGGCCAACATTTAACTAATTATTCCTGCCCTAGGCACACCTTGGCATACGACCCAGCAATGGCTCTAGGGTGCGGCTCAGCTGTACCGCATCTCATTGCTACCCTTGACAACGTCAAACAGTATCTCTACACATGTCCCTGCTCTTGCCCCCAGGGCAGAAACTGAACGTGCGCGCGCACTTAAGGAATAAAATTCTTTTTTTTCATTTTAGTACCCACGCAGCTAAAAATCCCCAACGGGCCTAGTTCCCAACATTTTTTTTATGACATTTCCACCGTTCCCTGCGAGCGCAGGTGCGCAACTTTCCGCGACTGCGGAAGCATATTCTCGCAGACACTTCCGGGCTAATTCCATCTAATCGCTTGAGACCTCCCAGACAATAATGCACCCAGGGTGGCAGCTCTCAGGGACGAAGATAAAATACCAGACTCATTCCGGTGCGCTACCTTCAAGAAATCCCCCTTATGCACACTTCTGAAGGGGGATATCTCTTAGAGGCTTACCGGAACTGCAACACGATAGTAAAATTATCTGAGGAAGGGAGGAAGATTGCGATAGTGCGGGAAGGGGGACTCTTTAAGATTATTCTACGAAGAGAAGATATGGAGAGGGAGGAGAGGCGAAAGGGACAAGTGAAACGTGGCAGTAAAGCAAGTTGGTGGTTAGGATAATGATTCTCCCTCGACCTAATCAAGAAGGTATTGGAGGCCAAGGATTAGACGTAGGAATGGATATTAACGATTTTTGGAAGAGAATTCCCACAAATCCGCAACAAAACGTTTACATCAAGTTCTTGGTCCTTTTTAAATCTACTGAGTCTGAATTTTTAAAATCTTTTTCGCCTGAAGTTGAATCTTTCATGCTCCCGTTATAAATGATATTATTCTCATACGGTTGTGCCTTTATCTTTCGAATGAATTCCCTGATTCCCGAAAAATCCCTCGGGTGGACCAGGGTTTCTAGAGCGTTAACATGAGCTATTTGAGCAATATTTGATAGAAATCTTATAATAGCTTTCATTCACTCAAAACTTTATGACTTCGGTTCGTTTAACGGACGCTTACACCGACTCTCCATTGCTTCCATTAAAGGCTGGAGTGACCCATTTTAATGAAGTAATAATATTAAATAAAAATCCGTATTTTTACATGAAATATTTCTGTGGAGGTCACTACATGATATATTAACGCATGTAACACACTATATTTCCACCTATTTCTATTAAGTTTCAGAGATCATGACTGTTCAATACAATTTGATATTAAATCTAAAATCATCTAAAGATTTAATAGTTATTATATGAAAATAACTCCTAGAGAAAATTAAGCCAGCAATATTCCGCATAATTAAAAGCAACCACCTATTATACCATTATTCCTAAATTGCGAAACTATTAGGATTAGCAAGAAATATTCATTAATACATATCTGCTGAAACTACACTGCTGTAGAATGACAGCATACATAGATGCCTGCTCAATCACGTTAAGACAGAAATTAGCGAACAGCTTACCCAACATTGATTCTGATAAAATCACAAATGCAAGGAAAGACGGGAGCTAGGGCATTCACGATGACAGAATTTATGACCGATAAATTATTAACAACCTTACGAAAAAGTTACAGAAACAATTAATTGTATTCTTATATATTATTACAGAGCTTAATGATAAATTGATCGTAAAAATAGTTGGAAAATAGAGAAGCATCGATGAATAATAACAGAAGTGGTTAAAAGTATTTTAGAAAGGAAAATATTTGAATTTTCCGAAAGAATCGATTAATCTCGCTGAAGAGGATAGAAGGACAAAAGAAAGGAGACAGAAAATGAAATAAACGAACTTGGTGAAGGCATAAAATACGACAAGAAATTAATGTAATGTAGGAGAGAATTCGCTTTCAACATTTTCTTCTAACTATCGTGAAATCTGAATTAAGTTGAGACGAAAAGGAGTATATGGAGGCGAATATGGTTTCAGAGACTCAGAAGAAGAAGAGCATCTGTGAATGTGACAGAGGCGACATGCGTACGTACGGATATTCTAGAAGGAGAAAAAGCTAAAAGGAATTAAATTTCCAGGTGAAAACAAAACTTTTTTTGACTTTGCTTACCCCAAGATAACGGCTCGAAGGGCAATATATATCCGTAATGAAGAGTATGCCCGGGTGAGCAGACACTTTATTATGAATTCATATATGACTACCAAGGAAGTTGACGGGAGAGAGGTAGGGCGTGGAGGCATGGATGAAATGGAAGTCTATGCCAGGCTCCAGCGAAGAGGAAGGTGCACTTATCCGATGTTTGCGCGTTACGCTGCGTTACGTGCGCTGTGATTCTTACATCCTTTCCCCAGATCGAAGGAAGAGGGGCGATTCAATCGTCCATTGGGCGACGAGGCCATCCGACCGGGGTTAACGATTGTTTCCGTCGCCCGCTTGAATGAAAGCCCAGCCTTGATAAAAGGAAGGAGGGAATGTGAGGGCAGGCTCGCCTCAGAAGGATGAACTTGCACATCTCCCCATTTTTCCGCTCCGACGACCACTGGGATCGGCAAGTGAGGCGGTGCAGTACTGGGCGAGCGTGCATTCTAACCGCCAGCAAGTTCGTACGAAGATATGCATCTAAAACCAACCATATTGGCCGTACCGCGATTGTTCGCAGGAAGATACCTGGTTTTCCTAGCCCAAAAACTTCAATCTAACCACACTAATATCAAAACGAAGGAGGTTGACGCGCTCCGAGGAGAGAGGATCCACAAGGGCATAATAAAAACTCGTAAGAACATTTCTGACATGAAATCACTTCCTAGAATACGAATTCATTTCACGAATTACACACATTTTGAACCAGCAATTGTATTTTAATTTTCTAACTAAAATTACAAGAGGTTATTTAAAAATCGACGTTGTATTATGTTAGAAGGAAGACCTACCTGACCATGCGAATGCTTGTCCAGTCGTTTTGACGACTCAATTCATTTAAGAGTGCTATAATCCAAATCGAGAAGGTACTACACGAGTAATAATTTGAATAACACACAATAAAAATAGTAATCTTCTTGATCTAATACTCAGGTCACCTTCCCAGCAGAATATTCAAAATTTGAATGATGACAGAACAACAAAAATACAGAAACGAATAACTTACTGTTGTCATTTTTTCTGCTGTGGTGTTACTCTACAGATAGTTAGGTCTTTCAAACGCATGCACAAACAATTGGCTTATGCCAGGGTCTACCACTGCATTCTGCCAGGTTGATAATGAGTTAAAGGGCGACAAAAATGCTTACTGAATGCGAAAATCGCATGCATTAAAGAAAATTTCAAGGCTAAGAAATAAAAAATTCAAGACAGCGCAATTCTTTCGTGCTAGTAAAATGAACCCGGCAGGCTTACGACAAAGAACAAATAAAACACGCTCCTTGAAAATTTTTCTGCGATGTTCTCTTCACTCTCATCCTGCTGTTGACTATATCAATAAAACTCCCGAATGATCAAATATTATGAGACAATGATTCAATATTGTATTAGCAAAATTTTTTCGTCGACGGTGAGATGAATATGAGCCCAATTTGAGATGCACAATTCTCGAACAAATTCCGACGGAATTCACCAATTTTCAAAATTACAATATAAATTACAGTCACAGAGGTTACGTCATCGGGACTACGCTGATTTAACACACTGTGAGAAAAGAAAGTATAAATAGAATGGTTACGCAAGGAAAAGCGATTCACCGTTCGTCATCAACTCTGGCTCTATTCGAAAATTCAAATCGCAGAGGGCATATGAAAAAATATCTTCATATTTTTACCGACTTTAAACGGGTGTCATTTTTTAACACTCAAATTGACGATGAAACAATGACTACCAATTTATTTATCAACATCAACCTCAAGAAACAATCGATCTACAATATCAACGGCGAGGTTATTCGAGTGGATTGATAAACCCCGTCTACTTGGCTCGATAGTTATCCTAACAAAATTCTTCAATGCTAAATTACTGTACTCAACAATCGCGAAAAATCGTGCATATAACAGCAAACCTTCCTTTTTTGCGGGTTAATTTAATCCGCAAGGTTTTTTAACAAGTTTACTGCAAAACGCGCATGCTACTGGGGACCAACAACTATTTTCAAGCTCGTTTGTTGTCTTCAAAGGAAACATGCCACAATGCCATCACTCCAGGTGGCAGAAAAAAGAACGAAATTCTAAACATCCGACTCATCACTTCGCACCCCGCTGCTTTATTGTTATAAAATCCACGTAATCACAATCCGGCAAGGGGCGGTCGGCTGTTTTTATAATCCCCGTTGTGATATCTATTTTTGCGAGAATCCACGGAGTGAAAGTCCCGTGAAATCTAATTATGCTGTGTATGGGAACTATTTTTTTCAACGAACGTGACGTTCCCTCACGACCCGGATCTTTTTACGAGAGTCCTGCGTCAGAGCTCTCTCTGTCAGCCAGCCAATAGAGAGCCGGTTCAAAGATGAACTACCACCCTCCTTCCCAGCTTTATGGACCTCTCGCACCCACGCCGCATCCCTTTGTTGCCATTTAAGCGGAGAATCACGCCGATCCAGCAAACCATTAAGTTTCGCACATGAGCGGTCATGATGGATGTTTCGTCCGTGGACGCTCTCGAATATCGGTAACAAAGGTTTCAAATCCACCAACAAAAGCTCAAGCAGTCGTGAAAGGGAATTAGAAAGGCAGATGCGCATAATGTAGGCACTCGCAAGCCTTGTCCGAGGAATCATTCCAGAAATAGATGAAATTTCCATCGTATACTGTTCGTGGGAGGTTCCGAGTTACGAACGGCAATACATAAGCATTCATTTTCATGATCTACCGACGTGGGATTTCAATTAAATCTCGTATAACTAGCGCTCTATGTTCTATATGCCGGCAGAAATTGTGGTAAATCCTACGTACACAGGAAAACGATTCGAGTCACGACCAAATTCACATGAGGACGGCACGAGAAAATGTAGAAATGTGCTTGAATGGATTAACTTGAACCTAGACTTACAACATCTAAAAACAAAAGTATTATATAAAGTACATAGACGTGTAAGTTAACGATTATCTCCGGCACATTCAACGGGATGTTACGATGTGTGTGTGACAAAACAATACCTACGAACAGCAAAAGCGATGCGGATTTTGTTTTCGTTGTTCATTTTAAATTTCCGCTACACGTTACTACTACTGCGGCTTCAAAAATGGAACGATTTCCTACACGGTGTTATCATCAGATCAGGATGTTCGAGTACACCGGAAAAAGCTCCAATTATAACTATCTGGAGGTAAATTTAAAAGTTTCATATCCTCTCTTTGGTGCCATTATTATCAATGTTTCTATGAGGTAAGATGGTTTATGAGGTGTCCAGCACAAAGGACTGCTAAAATGACGGCGCCGTTTAACTTTATCTTTAGTGCAAGTGTCTTCGTAATAGTTTTATTCTCCGCATAATGAAGTCATTCAGTCTACAAATAACATAGAAAGCCTAAATAAAGAGCCTGTGGAGAGACAAACAATAAGTCGGTCCTGAGACGTTTTCGGCGTGATGACTCGCACATGGTAAGGTGGGAGGTCTTCACACGCTCTCGCGATTGGTGACCCTGGGGGTAGAGACAGTTGCCATCAACAGCGGCACATAACTCTTGCTGGATTAGCTCTCTATTCTATTTAACTTCTGCTAATATCTTCATGCACGCGTAATAAAAACGCTAAAACGAAACCGACCTAAGCAAGTAACGGGGCAGTGATTGACAAAACGGCAACCATTAAATAAAACCTACATATGCTATCTTACATCTACAGGATACCCTACAAACCACCGACAAGGTGTGGTGGGGAATGAATCCAAAGGAGTTCACGAAAAATCGCGGTCACGCATCGTACGTACATGAAAGACTGGTAATTACAAAAATATGGGTGATTACATCGAATACACAACGCAAGCTGTACTTTGCTTTATCATTTATTTATTTATACGGCCAATGTTTTGGGTTGTCCCTTAATAAGAAAATTTTTATCATCTCTATCGTCAGTTATCAACTCACAATTTAATTAACAACGTGCTTATCCGATCCCCCATAACCCTTTCGTAGCCAGTCTAATATATCTTAAGACTTCCGCGGCGACATCACTCTTACTAAGGGCCACCTGATCCTCTTCCGCCCCTCCACTCGAGACAAAGCGACTAAAAGGCTATGCAGCCATTTTCTGCGGTGTTGAAATTCGATCGCGCTATTTTTAAGAGCGCTTTTCAAAAAATATGATTTAGGTCAAAAATATGCAGTTTTCTCAACAGAACGTGACTTTTAATTGAGCGGTGGAATAATAGACTCGTTACATAAAATTTCAAGCGTGCAAATTGAACATGAATTAAAAAATACGAGCAAAACTACGGGAATCGACATGCTGGGAGGAGGAGAAATTCTATTCGGAAAGTAAGGTAAGAAAAAGCCCACCGCCAAGCCTATTACGTAATTTTCTGTCCAGCCATCACGACTTCTGAAGCATTCGTCAGCAGTCGATCGGTTCCCGCATTCAGGTTCCAGTGACATGAACGCCCTGGCACTCTCCTGACTCACTTTCACACGTTCGCGGACTCAGCAAACGTTGCCGCCTCCGTCGGGGCCACTCGCGCGGTTGACGAAGGCAGGATTTTCCGTCTCACGCATATGTACTTCAGTGTCGAAACGGAATCACGCATCCGTCTTGAGCTCGTACCCCTTCACGTGGAAGATCCTCACACCGTGTCTCCCATCCAGCCCTCATCACCCCCTCCCCCGCCCGCCTCAGCACTAGCCAGCTCTGCGGCCTTCCTCCGAGGCCCAAGGTCGACACCATCTCCTCCAGCAGCCAGAGGCGAGCGAGCGGGGTCACTGGCGGAAGTGAGACCTTCCACGCCGCTCACAATCCATCGGCCGAATCGCAGCTGCGAAACTCTGTTTACCATTCTTCAACCCGAAGATACACGATAATATAAAAACAGTGGGGTGGGGCAAGAGGACAACTGTTACGAAAAAAAACGAGGATAAGTGCCACCGACACGGCATCCGTTCTACGAGAACGAAAAAATGGTCTCGGGATTCTCACCCGAAAAGTTCAAGTGACGGGATTTTCGCCATGACTTGGCGACTCTAATGTTTCCCCAAAGTTGTTCGTAGAAATAGGCATTCGTCCCGATTATTTCGATTCGCGTCACGGTTGAATGCACACGAGGAAGGCACGAGAAAATGTTGGCACTCGGCTGGGTTACCTTCGACCTCAGCACGAATTGGGCAGAGTCAATAGTAGTACCAACATCTGAAAACAAAACTTTTACATTAATAGATATTAGGTGAACGATAATCTCTGAACGTTTCCAAACGGGAACTCGAAAGATTAACGTTCGACAACGCGACGCAAAACGTAAAAATTGGTTTATTATTATTATTGGACGTAACATTTCTTGTATTTTATCCATTTCAAACTTTTGCCACAAGGCAAACAGCATGAAGGAAAGAATTGGAAAGTAATTACGTCACTGTCACATACTACGTCGCACAGCCTTGGGCATATATATATATATATATATATATATATATATATATATATATGCCCAAGGCTGTGCGACGTAGTATGTGTATATATATATATATATATATATATATATATTATATAAAGTTATTATAACAATGGCACAATATCAAATCCATCCATATACACAGCTTCAAAAATATCTTCTTCAAATTAAAAGCATCAGCAAATATAAGCCCCATAGTTCAGATCCTTCACGCACTACAGGAGATATTCTAATCATGAAAAAATACATCTTTAAATCACAAAAGAAATAGAGGTATTGAGGTTCCATAAACACGTCTTCCCATGGATTTGCGATTAATTTCTTCAGCGCAAGATAACTCATACATGCACAATATTCTACTTAAAACGTTTTTGCTAAAGATAGTTTAAGTCAAATTAGAGTAAGTATTCTGCGCTCTAGAGGGTACCTCACGTTGTATCGGATATCATTGAACGACACCGAACTTTTTCGCCTAACTCGCTACAACCAGGAGTGAAATATCGGATACCCAAAACGAGTAATTTCTTTGCTTCGACTTTCTGTTGTAATTCTTCAGTCTCACCTTGTTATTCTCCAGTTCCTGCAATGGCGCAAGTTAAGTTTATCCGCTAAAGAATCACATTCAGCATGCAGATTTGAAGTCCACCATAAATGGATGGTTGGCCAAGGAATGAAACCGATTCAAGACGGAATGAACGCATTCCGATCCAATGGGCGAAAATACAGAAGCGTGATTGATAGAGAAAAAAATTAAAGAACTCAAATTTGTAAAAAACCAAACATCACCTTGCCGCAAACAAATCCCGCAAAAAGCCAAGATAATTCCACGATTTTCACTTAAAAAGTAACAGTAATTAAAAGTTGTCCCTCGTAGAACCAAATTAGTTCTTATTCAATGACAGCAATCATTATAGAGACAAGTATAAATTCGACTGTAAAATAGGCCCTAGACAAAAATTTTAATTTCTGGCCAATGCAAGGCCCAGGAGAGAAACCGCAACAAGTTCCTGATGCGACTGAAACTTCCCGTGAGTATTTGGCTCACTTTTACGTCTCTCTCTCAAAATGCTCTCAGAACTTATAATTTTATACTTCTAAATTATACAAAAAAGCCCTAGTTATATTTACGCCCTCATTAAAAGTAATGCAGAATTACGCCGAGAGCATTCTTATTTACGCATCCCTCTAATTGCGAAGGTATACAACCATCAATCCAAAAATCACTTAATAGGTTTTTCACTGCGGCATGAACAGACTAATAACGTCCGCAATTCATTGTATACTTAGTTTTCCTACCAAGCAGTGCGTAAAAAGGTCCAAATTCACGAGACAAAAATGGTCCCATCCTCTCTTGATGAGCGAAAAATACTCTCCGCCGGCGGGAGCGGATTAATTTTTAGAGGATTCCAAGCGGGCCCTCGGGAAGGTAAATGGAGCCCACGGAGTTAAGAGCGACCGAGCACCCGTGGAAAAAAAAACATGGCACTTTTGGCTATTTTTTTCCGGAGAAGCTTGAGGGGAAAACGTGAACCAGGTTATCCGCCGAAAGAGTTTGCGTTAAAACTCTTAAATTTGGACGGAAGAGTAAATGATGTCATTACTTATCGAGAAGAGGACGTCGCGATTGGGCCAATTAGATGGCTCGTGAAACGCTTAGCAGATAGCAGCAGGGGCGTGCATAAGGAAAGTGAGGGAAGCAGAGAGAGAGAGAACACGGTGACATATATGAGTTATAGAGGCCTTATTTTTTTATGGCAAAGTCCATTAATTAACGTAATTCATGTGGAACAAGACTTGGCACTACACGCGAAACTACGAACTGGGATATCACGGCAATTAAAAACATTAGATAAAGCCACTTTACAATTAACGGGGAAGCGTCGTGCGCGTTTAAAAAAAAGCCACGAAGTTATGTGCGATTGTTGTAGTTCTACAAAAAAATTAAAATTTACGAGACAAAAACGTTAAAAAAAACGAGTAACAGCTCCATGCAGGTTGGACTTGTAATACGAAATCGGATAAATACTTAATTGAAGACCGTCTACGTATCTCAAAATGAATGTCTCTACGCGGCGAGCGGGAACAAATGCACTAAATCATTAGCATTTTGCAAGTGATGAATTAAAATTTCTCCACTTATCCCAAGAAAAAGACACCAGCAAGGTTATGCCATAAATAGGATCATAAAATAACAAATTAAAGTAAAACTCCTAAAGCCGTAACACCAATCGTCCCGCAATGAAAAAACAATTTTTTTGCTGCGATGGTTTGTGGGGAAAGAAATTTCAAGACAGTGACCAACCACAACCTCCCAATCAGAATACCCTTCTGTAGTAGTTTGCGGGGATGTTACTTCCTCGCCAGTGACCAACTACAGACCCAAATACAAATGGGATCCTTCACAGGGTTAAAGCGGCTCCGTTAAGGATACTAGGGTTAATGAACAAATACACACTATCCGGATCTTACATACACACTTCAGGATCATAATAGACAATATGGAACGTACTCGCGCATTTTTAACCACCGACCCTCACTTCTTGCACCAGGGAAATTTTGAGGGAGAGCTTAGAACAAAATGCAAAAGAGATGATTACACTCCCCCACCATTCTCCATCTATCAACACTAAAATGCACGAATGCGACTAAATAAATGAAAGACGCCAAGTATGCCAAGAGCACACACGAGCATAAAATGCACTTTTCGTGCAAACAGAAGACAGGCGTTTAACTGTCACGTGCAATATTTTCACGAATTAAAACCAATAAAACTTCTTGCTTTCGTCGCTCCGAGACGAAAAAGGCTGAAAGCACGCCACATGTACCGTGATTCATGAACCCACAACAGGAAACTGCCAGAGGTTGTTTGCAGGCCCATTTGGATAAAAAATCCAACAAAGTAAGTCGAATCTCCATGGTTACTAAGCTTTAATAGCACGAACTTTTTATGCGGCTCTACTGCAAAAGATATTCGAACACGACATTAGATTTACTAATAGCTCCTAGGTAGGTGGGTAGTTAGCCTGTTGAAACGTGATACCAAGTTATCATGTCCGCAAAGGGCTGAGAAGAAGATAATATAAGCAAGCACAAGATCGAGCAGATTAGATTTTAAAACTTAACGAAAATACACACCGTAAATTGCAAGGGTTACTTTTTGGAGAGGCGCGATGGCTTTCAAGACATTCGATGACGTCGATGAGAAAGTTATAAGACTAAAAAAAAAGGATAGCGGCCGATAATTGTCGACACCCTTAATAAAATTACACATTCACAACGGACACATTGGTATTAAAACGCAGGGTGTTTAAATTTTTTTCTCTTAATGATGAGTTTTAAACAAATGCCATAACAAAAACCGTATGGAATTTTGTTGACATGAGGTTTAAAACGGGAAAAAGGGGGGCTGCTACATTAATAACAAATGGTTAGCAGAAACAGTCAATTAGTGTAGTTTCCACATCAATCTCAATTTCTAGAACCATATCATTCACTACATGGAAATGTACCAAGGTAAAGTTGTGCGATAAGAAACTCTATGATTTATTTTATTGATATTAATGAAACAATTATGTACATACAATTTAATGGAGTTTCATAATACCATGAACAATTTACACACGCCACATAAATATAAATTAATGGTGACCGACATATTCGCTGAAATAATTTCTATGATTTCGATGGTCAAATGCTCCATCATTCGATGCTTATCCCGTACGATCATTGGGATGGGCAGGCAGTTAGAGAAATATCAGCACAAAAGGTAGCCTAGAAGCAACGGCGTATAAATGACAAATTAAAGACCAGAGTGGAGTCCTCCACTCGATAAACACCAAAAGCCAAAGTTGGTTTCCCTTTCGTTTTAATGGTAGCAAATATAAAAAAGCAATGTAGAAAGTACATTTTATGCGCCTTTGAATACGAAGATTGGTCCAACGAAGACACCCATTTTTTTCCTATCCAATACTAACTTTCACAAACACACCATAATAGCTCCTATTCAATATATCCATCTTTATGCGGACTATGAATTTGTGCCTTTTTTCTTCCTCGCCGGACCTTAAATTACGCCCTAAACAAATCTGTTGAGCATTTAAGAGTGACCAATCCAGCTGATTTTTACACTTATTGTCAGCCATACACGGATTTTCCTTTTAATCTACCAAAAATTTCTTAGTTTCTCCAGTCAGCATTTGATTTTATTGTACTAATTTCTCATCTCCACTTTCATTTTACCGGTTACCACGGAGAAAATATGGATTCCAAGATTTTAAGGGTTGGAAAAATTCCATGATTTACAGGTTTTGAAGAGTTTCTATCCACTTCTCGCTTAAATTTTCTCTTGATAAAAACGAGCTTGACGAGAGATAACCCACTGACTAATTCATTATATTACGTCTCGTTCCCTTACTCCTCGTACGACCTAAACGCCAAGGTTAACTTTTGAAAGAGCCCAAACTATAAATTTCATTAAAACTCATCAGCTAGAGAGATGTAGCTCTAGAATAGACCACCCACTCTCACCAGAAAACATGACAGTCACTGAAACTGTAATTTGCCTCTGTATATGTAACGACCCGCTCAAAACACGACATATGGGAATGCTTTCCCGCAGACGGCAAAACGCGCCTTTCCTTTTGGGTAATCAAAAATTCAGGAGAGGAAAGGATAACCATCGTCATTAAATGGCACCATCGCTTACCGCCATATGAATAAATAACGTTTATTATTAGATACGTATTTCGAGTACGGTAGAAATTAGAAGATGGAGGAATTAAGGCTGAAATACCATTAAGGTTTTAGTCTGACGAATTAAAACTCGGAGAGTACCGCTCCCATTAATTTTTATCATGAGATCTTTAACACCAATTTTCACAAAATAATCGTTTTATAACTCTAATTGTCACTATATATTTGTTTATATATATATACCAAGATATATATATATATATATATATATATATATATATATATATACATATATATATATATCTAGGACAGCAACAAACAATATAAAAACATAAATAGAACACACGTTATTTCTTGATAATTTCGACGGAATTTAACTCCGTATTCATCGGAAGAATATATATTGTTTGTTGCTGTCCAAATTTCTTATTCGACACTTCCGTATTACTTCGAAGAAATCATATATATATATATATATATATATATATATTTTCTATAAAAATGAGTATTTGTTCGCCGTTTGGCGGGATTTCGTGTTTGAATGTATATATATGTATGTATATATATACATATATATATATATATACAGTATATATATATATATATATATATATATTTATATGTATATATGTGTGTGTGGGTGTGGGTGAAATAGACAGAGAAGAAAACAAATGAGGAAGTACTTGGTATGGTGGGCGAGGAGAGGGATTTGTTGGGAGAAATCCTGTGGAGGCAGGAAAAGTGGATGAAGGCGGTATTGACCGGCAGTGGGATGTTGAAGACTGTAATAGAGGGGAGATTATTAGGCAAACGAGGAAAGGGAAGGAACAGGAAAGGGATGTTGGAGTGGATGAAAGGAGGAAGAAAGTACTCAGAAATGAAGAGGGGTCTGATGTAGAGTAGGATACTGGATTTTGTATTTTGTTAGGAATCACAAAATATTTATTTAGTAGCTGTATCCATCCAAAAACCTACCTTAACCGGTATATTACCTAATAATAATATATATATATATGTGGGGGTGAGTGTGTGAGTGAATTTACAGGTAACAATTTAGGAATGACTATATTTGACGCAGAGTTTACTGCAGCTTGTTTATTTTCGTTTTCCTCTCCCTTGAATACCCATCATACACATGATTGATATACGAGGGAGGGGAAAGACGCACTATGATACGGTGTAACGTGATTGCAGGGACCTATATCAAGCGTAATATAATTTTTTGGATTTCAGTGAATGACAAAACACCAAAGTAGAACGGCAGAAAAAGTATGGGTCGCTGATAAAATTTTATGCGCAGGATTTGTCATCAAAATAACCTCCCATAAATAATTATCGGCATCGCGGGTAACAATTTTTATCACACTTTTAGCACCAGTTCTGGAAAGTGGCTTCAAACTGTTTCGATCGCGTCTTAATAAGCCAAATGTCATCACAGTACCTACGTATGCTAGGAAACAACCGCCTTCGCAGTCGCCTACGAGTTAAAGCAGCCTGCGTTTCAACTTAACCACACCGGACGCAGACGTATTTTCGTAAACATAATTTCACACGGAGTCGTTAGTACTTTAAAACACAATACGCGCGCTCCCATCGGAGTTCGAAACCCGTATCTTTTGGAACAGCGGCACTGGACTGGAATAGGGGCGTTTGACTTCGAATTAACCCGGTCATTGTTTCTCGTTCATTTCGACTCGACTGTCGTTAAACCACGCAGGTTCCGGATACCATCGCCATCCCGAACCGTCACATTGACCGTTCACCGAGATCGTGCGGCACGCGCGTTTGCAGGACGATCACATATGGCGAGAAACTTCCCTGGGCGCGCCTCCTACCAGTTGTGCGGTGGGGAGGGGGGAATTATTGGTCGGTCGGGCAGGGGCAGAGGGGCCGCCCGGAGGCGGGAGACTCACCTGGTGACACGTGAGGAGCAGGGCGGCCACGACGAAGGCCCCCGCGATCCCTTGCGCAGCCTTCGTCTGCAGGAATATCTGCGGCACCTCTTCCGTGAGCGCGACGCTGCTCAGGGTGTCGGCCATTGTTGTGGATGAGACGGCGGCGAGCGAGGGTGTCGACGTGAGAGTGGCGGAGGGAGTGGAGGAGGAGGGGGAGGCGGGGCCGATCGTTGTGGAAAAGTTCACTGTGGCCGCCATGGCGACCCGATGGCTCCTGGCCACTCCAGATCTAACGGAATGCGGCCCTCCCTCCCTGTGAAGGAGAAAGAGAGATAAAACGAAGGATAAATAGACGTATTCAGAAAATAGCCAATTGCACATTATGACAAGCAATGCATTTCAAATGCGACTTGTGTCCTGATGAAAATATCAGACCTATACATTTCCGACAAACTGAATATTGCAGATTCTATTCTTGATTTTTTTAAACTTCCCCTCAATTACTTAAATCTTTCTTGAATTGTCACATACGCTAACGTAGCATATACATTTCATTCGGTCACGCCGGAAATAATGCTTAATTGGACGAAATACTTAAAATAATACAATAATAATACATGGAACAGGAATAATACAGGAAACAGGAATCAATTTTCATTATAAAAATAGATGACACACTAACATTATGACACCTATTGGTAACGACATAGGATCAATTAAAAACCCCTAAAGATACTTTCATCCACTCAAAGGTGAATTTTACGCCATAACTTTACTTTCAAATCATACCATAACGTCTACACTGACAGACCAAGAACACTAGTACCTCTATGAGTACACACAGCATAGGCCTAAAGCCCATTGGCTAAATTCATTCACAACAGCATTCATAGTAAATTACGTTATACTGTTAACATCTTTTTGAGTATATATCCCATTGTTTACGTCGATTTAAGTATTTATAGTTCACAACTGCATTAACTTAAATCATCGAACTTTTTCCTATTAATTCGATAGCAAAAAGAGTACTTCACAATGTCAAGAGTAAAAAAACAAGGAATAGAATATATTATCAAAATATTTGGAGGAAATATAATTACGGGTATACTAAATTTTAAAAAGTGTTAATTCTACCAACTAACCTAACTTTAACCATATCTAATTAACCAATCATAGGTAAATAAAATAATGCAATCAAGTCTTTGTGACAGATACAAATATGCCATTTAATTTGACCATGATATGATACATATTCCAGCGCCAAAGTTCACGGACTCATTACAATTTAACACTGAAAATATTATTATTAACTAAATGAACATCCGCATCTAAGGCCATTCCCTGGCAACGTATTGTTGAAAAGTTATGTAATGACTTCAGTACTAAAATGGAACGGCCCCGTGGTGCCGGTTGATTGGTGAATTAAAGTCTTGTTCGTCAAGACAACGTATACGGAACAATATACTTCGTGTAATGTTGTGTTCAAAAACTTACAACAGTTCGTAATAAATACATGAGGAGCAGAATAGTTTATGCATATCCCCAACTGTGACACATTTCGACAGGTGACACGGTTCCATCTACACAAAAGATCTTTCAGGGCCAGGTTTCTAACTGCATAATTTCTTCGCCAGGTTTTCTTACATAAGAAACCCACGATATTTTTATCTTTCCAGGAGAGTCCTTATCTTAATAAAAATGCGTGACAATAAGAGAACCGGCGGAATCAGAAGTCCCCAAAAACTTACTGGGAAAGTTCAGAAAAAAATGAAGTCCCTGAGTGTCCATAATATTCTTAGATCTCGCAGCAGCCTTACCAGATACAGAGGAGGAAAACTTAACGCAGTCTTTCCGATAGGAGGGTTATTTGGGAGTAGGTAGTATTTTCAAGGGGTGACGTTGGAAAACAAAACACTTCAGTCATTAGCCTTTTCCCAACATAAACCAGCATGCGTCCCATACATTATAACTGCAAACGAACAAAAACATTACTGAAGGTACTAATTAACAGATATCGCCCAATAGGCAATCAAACTTGCACTGAAAAATACGAGAACTAAACCAGGGTCCTAGCCGAGAGAGCACGTAATCCGCACGTGCTGCACGTAATCAGTAATTTCACCGTTACGCCATTCACTTCGATCGGTACCTCTAAAACGATCCTCTTCCAGACAACTGAAAATAAGTCAGGGTTTCCATAGCTACCGGTTAACTCTACATAATATAACGTATTAAGGCCAGCGGCATACCTCCACTCAATAAAAAATAATTACCTCAGATTCTAATCATGGATGTACTCAGTTCAGTGGAGTAAATCGTTAACCCAGAAAAGTCAATAATTAGCGTGAAACACGAATGCCCTCCCCTTCGTTTATCAGCACAACGATGAATGTTTTTGACTTGGAAACGGGCCTGACTAGAAGAAGAATTCGTTCAGCTTGGGAATAATCGATCATCCCTCACTCGGAAGAATGACTGTCGCAGAATGTCTCGAGAAAGCCTCGTAGCCACATGCGGGAAACTTCGGTCGTGGATTAACATCAAGTAAACGAGTAGCAATCAATTTCGAGAGAACAACAGTGATCATACAGAATATACCAGGTACGATACACAAATCTACATGCTTTCCAAACTAAAGGCCGCAACGCTGGATGTTGAGTGCATTTTGAAATATTTACTACGACAAGTCAACTAATAAATCAAATACGGACGCAATTATTTCACTTTAATTGAGTATGTGATGATTTGGCCAGGAATAATCAAAGCTGGCTTGTTTTCACGACAGAGTTTTTTAAATATTTCTTCGTGAGAGGCTATAAGGTTCATTACATTTTCTACGTTTTTATTCTTTAAACATTGGTCAAAACCAATCAACAATTTCGAGCCGCATCCGAGCGACTGGCCAGCAATTTCTGTAAAACATTCAAAATAGCCATCATTTTTAGGCAAGGAAACAAAATATTTACCATGCAATAGCTTCGTCTGAATTAAAATAATAAAACCAATATAGATCTGCTTCGATTTTATTCAAATCATACAAACCTTTCAGCAAGTTTAAGAATGCATGACTCCGCTCGGTGATATTGAATTCATATCAAATTATAAAATGGCGAATGGATGAAACGCGTTTTCAGCAAAATTACTAGAAAACTTAAAAGAGATTTCAGTAAATACAGGTGTGATTACGTCACGCCATATCTATTAATATCGAAAGATATCAAAGACGGAAGTTTCCGATAATAGATGACTCAATACTTGAGAAAATGATTTCAATAGCTTTTTCGAATACACCATACTTGATGAGTTAATAAAATCGATTTCAAGCTAATAAAAATTCCCCAAAATAAGAAAATTCTTTTTAAGCTCTCACACCTAAGATAGCTCAAAAGAAATGTGTTGAGCGCCTAAAATCCTGAGAGTGGTGGTGCGCTCGAAATATCGCATCATTTCGAAAACTGACAAATTATCTCAGTTATGAATTATGAGTAACGACATGCATGGATCGGTATGGAGTATAAATATATGGATCGGTAATAGTTAACTTCATTCGTCAGGACTCCATTGCAATACACAGTAATATTTGTTTTTATGGAGACATTGATTACTTACTGAGTCTTAAAGATATTATGCTAATGGTTACACGAAACGTTCTACTATTCCGCGAAAGACTCTTGACAGTGTTATTAACAACGACGAAAAGACAGTAATTCACACCCAGGGAGTGGATTTCATCGGGAAGAAAGAAGAACATTAAGAAAATGGGAGGCCATGTGAAAGGCGGGGTGAAACATAGAGCCTGGTGCAAATTGTTCCTCGTAAAGACGTCCATTCTGTTGATGATGTCGATTAATCGAATAAGTTTCACGGCTGAGGTCCAACGAACCACTAGAAAGAAGTTTTATTTTTCTACCCCAGTCAAACGAAACATCTCAAACATTCATCTACCAGGACACAGAAAGAGTTCCGAAAATTGTAAATATTTGATGACGTTTACCTCTCCATCTTACCGAGTTACCGCGGTTATTACAGGTACCGCTAAAGCTACAGGGGAGAGAAGGTTTTCTCAGATTTAGACGGAGGACAAGCAGGAGTTCAAACAGAAGAAAAGCACTCACAAGTTAAGGTATTTTCAGGGCGAAAAATTCGGTCAGTGCGAAAGCATACAAAAATAGGCACGGACTAGAATGGCACCGAATGCCTCCCTTAAATACGTATGCACGCCGCGAACATGATATTTTTTCGCTCTCACACCTGCACAACAGACTGTTCAATGTCCAATTGATTGGAGTCGACATTATTACATTGTTTCTCAAACGCATGAAAAAAACAATAAGTACCTTTCAATTAAAAATTCTGCCAATTAAAAAACACACATTGCCACTTGACCCTAGAGGTGAATATAAATCAAGAGCGACGTAGGGCCATAGGCGAATAGTAAACCTTCAGTTTAGTTTTCGTGTCCTAACTAGAAATATTTATAAAGGACGCGAAGCCCGCCGTACAGGAACATGGCAAAAATATCAAGCGCTGTCAGCGATAAGACTTCCAATTTATATGTTATTTCAAGCTGACAATTCCAAAGGTTGACTGCTCTGTTGACCCACATTTGGAGCCCACAAAATATTCTGAACTAGCAATTACGTTGGGGTTGGTAAAATACTGATAATGAGAAAGATATCTATTAAAAATAATGCATACGCGGCACTTAAACAAATGCATATATCGTGGCGTTACATAAAATAAATTACCATTCATTTTATCATGCAAATGGGCCAGCATTTCGAGCGACTGGTACTATCACAAAAGAAATAACTATGGGCTCCCAGAACGTAATTAGCGTGGTTCATCCCTTGGTGTGATAGGAAATCAGCATAAGAAGCGTATCCGGAAATACTGATTTTTATCTACCACTATGATTGAGCATTACTATACGCCATTGTTTAACTCTATTGTTGCATGCAGCGCAATAAGACAACACGTGGCTCCGTACGCAGGCAACTATAAAACGATAGTGTCACCTTCCTTAGCTTTTTTGTCAAAGGAAAAAGCAGCACAGAGCATGAGCTCATTTCTAGAAGTAGGCCCGAAATGCGGACGATCCCCCCGGGGCGTCGAATCTTGGAAAATACGAGACCTTGGCTTCCATTCTTGAATCGAACGATGAAAAACAGTCTATATTGGTACCATTTCCGTCCGATACTGCAAAAGTCAATACATAGGCCTACCGTAAAATTCTACACCCAATTATGCTGTAATATTTCCTTCCGAAATGTTTTTTTATTACTAATAAAATTAAATCAATATTGTCTCATGACGTAGTATGATGTAGAGCATAGTAAAAAAACATTTAAAGCCATAACAGGAAACAAATATAGCAGCTTGGTGAGCACAACATTTTCAATGATTTGATGGCACGACATTGGACTCATTATCATCTCACTCCAATTCTCATTAAATACCCAATTGAATGCACGAACGAGTTTGCGAGTAAAACACGTCAAGTTCGAAAATTAAGGTCCATGCACAAGGTATGGGAAGTAGACCGTGAGTGCAACACCTGAAATTGCGCAGGTCAGCAGCTTCAAGGGATCGGCAACATGCTTATTGGAATCATTTAGAGCCTCAGAGAGTAGGCCAAGCTGGTGCTTCAGCAAACAAGTTCCGTACATCTGTAGTGTACTTGCTCCAATTAGCAGCATGCCCATCTGTTCCCTTGAGACGTGAAACAAATACATACATGCAAGAGGTCACGCATTGGAACTCGGCGACATATTTCACGACTCAAAACAATAAATGTATCACTAAATACATTGAAGACAAAGCTTCGAGAATTTTCCTCGATTTAACTCCGCAAAATTCCCCACATTCCAGGCGGCTTACTAATCAAAGGCCGATAAGATTAGTTGTAAACACCGAGGGTTCAACCACAAGAGAATGACGTAGTTTGATGTCTAATGAGATTTCGTGGGCTAAGAACGCTGTGGTGTCTACAGAGTAACCGGGCGGCATTATCAATTATAAAGAATTTAAGATACATAATTTAAATAACAGCGTTCTGTCATAAATCATATTGATTTTTTTAAATAAATACCACGAGATGGCGACATGAAATATCTGTTAATTTTTAAGTACACAGGATATGATTCACTCGGGCTTAACTTGGTGTAATAGTGAGATATTTACAGTTTGTAAAAAAATTAGCTGCCATAATTTTCACGATTTATACTGTAACCTTTTAAAAGGGCGTAATTTGTTTATGGAATCAGAGCTGGTCGTGGTATTTTGTTTCAAAATACAAAAAAAGAAATTGTTTCAACATCAAAAAATGAATTTTGATGTGATTTCGATAAACAAAACAACGAACGGAAATGCCCTTTCAAATGCATTTCATTAAATGTCTTAGGAAAATATACAACCACCATATTATTACATTGCTCGGTATGCGCTGTTGATTGAGAAAGCAAAATATAATCAGAGGTAATTCCATGTTTGGCGAAAATATCATCTATATATATAATATATATATTGGTAAATGTAAAGCTGTCGACACATTAGGCGTTTTTAATAAATTATTATTCATCCCGGGATGGAAATAAGGAAACTTGTAGTTTACTGTAAACTTATCAATTGTACTTAAATTTTAAATTACCTTATAAAGTCCCTATTTCAGTAAAAATGCAATTCACTCGTTACAAAATGCCTTTTTAATCATTTCCATAACTATACCAATGTGTGTGAATTTGTTATAAAGGAATGCAACATAATATAGTAATCGCCATAAAATTTTTTAACCACAGCATCACGGGGATTAAAATGTCAGAAAGAATGGCAGGATTATTCGTTACTGAACAGAAAATTGCACAGCTGCGCTCCCCCAGACGTTGACACCCGCTGTTACAAACGTGACTTAAATACGTAATAACAGAAGTAGCGGAAGACTTTCAAATGCTTTGCTGGGGAAGCTGCAACGCTCGCCTTTAAAGTGAGTAATAGTAATTCAGAGGATACGCCTAACCATAAATTAGCATTTCTTCATATCGCCAGCGTGCATTTTTAATGGTTGTGGTCTGATTAATTGAAATTCCACACCTAACGGATTCCACGGCGAGGTCCACAGAGCATAAGGTGAAATTTTCATTCTCAATGCTCAAATAAATATTCTTTCGGAAAAGATAGAACTTAGATTTTCAAAAAGTATCTAAGGAATATTTATTATTCATCTGCAAGTGATGCAGAGTTGGAAAAGAATTTACATCAGCGTGAAGTAATTAAGTTAAACATATCGCGCATACCAATTCTTTGTTTCAATAATAAAATAAAACCAATTAATAAAAAAAACAACAAACAGCTTTCTCCAAGCTAAAAGCCCTCTGAAAATAGTCTTGAATGTAAAAAGTATGAATTATTCAAATTCTCATATTGCGTAATCCAGTCAAGTATTCAAGTCAAGTCAAGCGTTCCGCCATTTATTATCGTCAACAGACTCCGTCACACGTCTGCGTCTGTAAATTACAACGACTTGTAAATAGCTTTTGAGGAACAGGAGCCCTTAAGTTTTTCGAATGATTAGCCAGTGCAATCATCCACAGTAATCAACACTAGGACTGATTTCGCTGTGGGTAGAGCTCACCCCTAACCCGAGAAAGTCCTTCAGACTATTGAAATTCAAACAATCAAGGTAGGGTGTGGGATATCCCTTTTCCCGTGACACCATTCGATTTGCCCAGCATTTATAATACCCAGAAAACTGCACCGCTTAGATGGTTATCAGTGAGTCAAAGAATTCATTCAGGATTTTTAACCTAGGGCCATTCGGCCAGTAGTCTAACGCTCTACCCGCTAGGTACCCACGCCATCCGTAAGGTAGTTGGTCCTTTGTAGTGTGTCCCTGGGACTACTCGTGCCCATGAGACCCTCTTCAGTCCGAAGAATGGCATACAACATTTGTTACATTTTGAATCAAACTTCTTCGATGATAAAAGCTTATAGCCATTGAATAATTAGACACATATCGAGGGCTACTAAGGAGCAAATAATATATCCCGAGGAAAGACCATACCGTTCCACCGGACAAAACTTTGTAATCAAATTATGACAATCATAAAAACGTGCTACGATTCCAAAATGTTTACGAACGCGGCTAGTATTTTTTCTTGTTTTTTATTGTCAATTGCAATACTGAAATCCATGATGTGAAGAACTCCCTACAAATAAAAACGAATAGATGTTCTATTTTTATTAGGTTTTTGGATTAAGAATGTACCCAGTGACCGTCAGATTTACTTAAAAATTAAAAGATTTGTCAGGGTGCTTTTTTTCACGACATACGTGTAAGTAAAAAGGGGCAAATGATTAGACTTACTGCATATAAACATGGGTATAACACATCTGATTATGTATCAGAAAACATGGGAAAGAAACAACAATAAAGAATGTATATCACCATAACAACCGGTGAGCAGGATTGTATTTGCAATCCAAGAAAGATCTGGTAGAAATTGATTATTCCAATCTTCCAAAACGGCTGGCTCTAGCTCTGGGGTAGAGCGTTGGACTAGACCGGCGGGTTCGAGCACGCCTATGGGCACCCCAAGTTCCATCCAAGCTGTGTGATTTTTCGCGTACCAGATATTTCTGGGAAACCATAGGCGGCAAAGGAAAGGAAAGCTGACTGAACTTAACCCCCCTAACCTGATGTGTGAGTTCCAAACGCCGTCGGGTTTAGCACTGGGTGAACATTACCATAACCAATCAAACCGACCTTCGGGTTGATAACTGTGTTTACATGTTTACTTGAATGTTTCATCGTTCAATTAAGCGATTTCCATGAACTACAGTTAAAAATGTCAAAATTGTGTAATTCCATACGCAGTAACATATTAAGTTGCTGTATTCATCGAGAACACAGTAAAAATCGTACCCGATATAACGTTTGGAATCATAGCAGACTGTTATAAAAAATTGTCCAATCGATAAAGGAACAATGAGTATTGCTCAAATTTCGAAATCGGAGGTCACGAGCCGCCTTGACAGATTTGGCAAGGAAAATTAAATCTGGTTGTGTAAGTCTGCCCTCAAGTGTTGCCACAGTCCATTTGAAAAATACTGCCAAACCAGTGCAGAGTTGCGCTAGAGTACGTAATGAATGGCAGAGGGACATTAGGCTTACGATACCACTTAACATTATTTCTTAAAACAAACAACACTTCTTCAGGCTGGAGTTAATGAATTCGTTTTTCGAATTTCGAGGGAGCTTTAAACTAGGACATCGTAATATTTTACGGCTACAAAAACTGTAAATGAACATTTTAATTTGTTGCATTTCCGAAAGAAATGGATCTATTTTTAGAGTCCTTTTTGCTATGGTCAATAACAAATTCGGTTGCGAGGATGTGTACATGTACGTAAAACATGGACGAAATCGAGTGTCAAAAGTTTCGCAGGCCTTGCTTGAAAAGATATTGTTCAGAAACGACCAAATAACTAACAGAGAAATATAATCTCGTAATTCACACAAAAGATTAGGAGCAGCTCCATCAACTGTGCGGGCGAATCGAAAGGAACCCGACCTCGACCGAAATTATGAAAGGGAGAGAAGTGGATCGGAGGGAAAGATGTTTTGGATGAACTCAATGGGGTAAATGCTACTACTGCTCCATATATTACCAAAATGTGGAGAAGTCCACGGCATCTTTATGATATGGCTGACAAGTGAGCCTGAACAGGTTGTCGAGACGTCCAACGCTCATGTCAGCAACAATGTAGCAAAGTAACTAATTGTTATAAGTCAGCAACTATCAGTTTTAACCGCATTAGAAGTAGTGCAAGGGACCACGAGTATTAGTAAGACAGGTACATTCCCATAGAATTATTCCGGGAAATACATGTACCAACAAAACACATATGAAGCCGATTTGTTACAAGGTTACCTGCCGCAGCCACATCCCCACTACCATGCCTCCAAATGTCTACGTCACGGGATCCGGAATTGCATCATTATTATATTTTCGATCCAATGTTTGATAGATAAAAAACGGTAATTCTTATCTATTGACACTAATGCTGGCAGAATGTGCTGCTCAAACTCTTAGCTCATTCAATATAGATGCACATCTAAAACCGCGACGTTTTTCACTTAATGTAAGGATTACGACAGCAAGAAACTATTAAAAAGGCTATTGTGGAACATCTGGATAGCGGTTCCAGGTGCCAAGAGAACGCTAGAGTAAGGATATGCGAAAGGAATTAACGACAAACTGAAGTAGTTGACTGTTGTAATTGCATTTAGCATAGCACATTATCGCACTATCGCCTGCTTAATTATTCCATATGTTTCCTTTAAGGCCTTCTATCATTCCCATTCTTCATTGTATTCGGGCCTAACCTGCTTTGTTTTCGTTCACTCCCCTTTCCTTCGTAATATTCACGGTTTGCAAGGAAGATTAAACGTCTTCAAGATAGGTCTGCAAAAACTTTTCAACAAAAAACGTCATATGGTCATGATTTGCCTAATAGAAGGGAAGAGTACGGTAACATTTCTGGACGAATGGCTCAGCTGTACTTCGGAAAACATTGGTTCAACTCCAAAAACATTTCTCAGCAGAAACTTGGAAAATATGATTCGATGCGTACACAATTCCACTGAAAGTTTCAATATTTTCCTGTAACATGAATGACTTATTGGCACTTAAATTACGGGAAAGAAAATATGTGAACTCTTCAATGTTATGCCTGGTAAGTGTAAAACTCAATATACAAGTCTTCTTTCATAATGAGTGGAGTGATTAAGAATGTAATTCAGAGACTCGTTTTCCAAAATTAAACGACTACTGAGTGCATTCAGCCAGTGGCCATAGTTACAGATCCAAGAAAACGGCCAAAATGTTAGCATAAAATTCTCTAATTACATAATTGTTAAAATGAATGCAGTATATTGAGGCATGAAAAATAGTTCGAAGCAATTAAAAACGCGCCAAACCGCATTGTTTTCATTGGCCTTTAAGTGGTTTTCTTCGGAGAAGGACGTTACTAAAGGTGTAATCAAGCACTATGAGCTACAAAACTTCATTTTCTCTAAGTTCCCACGTACCAACCACATTACACCATTAAAACCTTCCTCATTGAAAATACCGAAAAATATGTACGGTAATGTAATGTGGGAACAAGGGACCCAGAGAGCGATAGGGAAACACGCGGCAACATAATGAGTACACCCTTGTGCCAAACGTAAAATTTCTTTTCTGCAGTAAATTGTATGGAAAGGAATACGATTATTATGACAGTCCACTAATGAGTCGACAAATATGAATGCGCTCTGAGAAATCCTGGAAGTGGATAACGTTAGAAACTGGACCACCAACTATTTCAAAGGCAAATCGTTCGTGGGCGAACGTATTGTGAGCTCAAGATATTACATGCGTTACAAATGTTGTTAAAACTACAGCTTAGAGGGTTCACACAATCAGTCTTGAAAAATCCTGAATGCCGTGGAATGATCAGCAACAATATATGAAAATTGACAATCGTGTTGCAATTTAATAAAATGCATGATCAAAATCACATTAATAATACTGGAATGCCCGAGCAGTTGAGTTACAGTAAAAACTTCAGTTTATTGCACGCTTCTCAGCGTACGTTAACATAATCTGGTCACTGACATTCTAGAAATGGAATTTCGTCAATACATTTATGTGAATCTTACACTATTGAACCATTGCAATTTGAAAACACAGGGATATTGACAGAACACATCGTGAATACTTCTTTGGATTCAATAAAAATCATGATGAAAGGTTTGTACACACATGCCACGAGGTTTAAGGAATAGAATATATACTGAACAACGTGACTGCAACGAACAACTTTGAAAGCTGAATCAGTTTGGTTTGCATGAAACTCTATACTAGTATTCGTGAAATAATGCAAAATAATTTGAGGCGGAAGAAACTCATCATAATATAACATAACAATTAGCAACTGAAGCTAGTTCGCTAGCGATGCCATTCATAGGGCAACACGTCAAAATAGTTTTATAAAATTGACCTTTAATTATGCAAGGAACATTTCTGCCTTTATTCAATCAAGCATCGATCAGGTATAACATTTCTCAAAAAAACAAACCCATCACCTACGAATCACTGGCGGAAAAACTACACAGCCATTTCAGCTACGTTACCCTACATTAAACGGGCAATACCGATAAGATGTAAGAACTGACGTGTAACCCACTTAAATAATTATGATAATTTTAAATTCCCAATGCAGTTATCTCCCGTTTTCAGCAAGTAACAAGAGATTACATTGAGCACTCACAACAAGAAATTCAAAACCAGGGAGTTAGACAAGTATTTTGCTACTTTCCTCAAAGATAGATAAAGCAAGTATGTTAGTTGACTGACCTGCTGTCAAATGTTGTTAGATGCCTTTGCCACTTGTTAATACCGTATGGAAGACTGCAGCGTTGTCATGGGAAGAATCAATACACACAATTCACTAATTAAATCCACAAACTCGAAAATAAACACAGAGAATTCTTCGTAAGATTACAACCACAACACTGACAGAAAGCTCGTACAGGATCTTGCTTCTCCACGAATTACGGAATGTATCAAACCTATCAAACGATTTTCCACTCACACCCACTGCGCATGCTCAGAAGCTGGAAGTAAAAAAAACTTCCAAAAACTTAGATCGGGTTTAACAATGTGAACCTTTATTCGACAAAACCTTTGCTGAAAGGAATATTTAATTTTTTTATTTTTAAAGAAACAATATGTCTGAGCTGAGCACATTAATATAATGAAAACGACGGAATATGATTACTAGAGTCATCTGTGGAGTATCACCGAAGTAGATAGTCTCAGCACCAAATTCAAATGAAGTGTTAAACCCTGTGAATCCTTTTAAGCGTTTATTACACTCTTGCCCCTGGTACAGTGTTTGTCTTGAAATTGTGGGGTTAATTATGATTAAATATGCAATCCATTATACAGATTGTACATCTATCTGGGCTAGCTTTATGGCACATACAGTAGTCACTTATGCTGTCCGTTCTTAATTGTATATTTTAATTTACCTATTCCATTTTCAGCAATGGGATATCCTATATCTGAACACATGTAAGCACCTACCTATTTTCAAAGTTCAAATTTCATACTGTTTATCCTAATAATTGCATCTTTACTTCCACACAGTATTAATAAGTATCACATTTCTTATTCATTCTAATTCCAATCTCCGTCGCCTTCGTTTTTTTGAATTTAATGTCGTGCTGACTGTAGGTCCGTTCGTTTATTGGTAATTATTGAAATATCATCTGCAAATTTTATTCTGTCGAGGACTCTTATTCTTACTACCAGTCCTGCTATCACATGCTGTACTTTTTCTTCAATTCTGTCTAACACCACATTTAACTTTACTTAAACCAATGCATTATATGTTTTCCCATTCTAAATATTGCTTATTGGTCTTCATAAAGTTTTTACTCAGTTGAATGTTTATTTATTCAAGGTGATTTCCAGAATGTTCATTATAATGTATGATTCTTGGGCAATACTATTTTTCATTGTGGTTTCCCTTGTGTCACTATTTGCCCTCAAACAGATACTATTGGCTGTTTCCTATGGTACCAACAGTTAGTCATATATTAAATTCTGTTTAGTATATTTCCAGAAGATTCTGTTGAAATGAGTTAATTAACTGTCAGTTCTTCAGTGCCATTTATCATTCATTTCTTCTTAAACTGTAGTAATAAACATCCACTTCTATGTATTTTATCTAAGAACTCTGTCAATATCCTAAGTTTTTTATGTTCTAGATTTTTTTAAAGTTCAATAGGGAAAGTATCAGTTCCTATTCTAGGTCTATATTCATCTTCTTTATTGGTTTTATAATCTATTCCTTAATAGTTTATAGACCAATTTTATCTTGATAAATTGAATCTTCCCAATTCAAATATGTGCAAGTGTATGCCATTGTCCTTTCATCTCCTTAATACCCTTTGCTGCTAATAAGAAAATATATTTATATTATTCCATCTATGCCTTCATATCTTTTCATTAGCATGAAGGCCAGCTTATTTCTGTTAACTAATCCACATAATAGCACACCTTAATAGAATAACCTCTCTTCACAATTTTACATAAAATTATTTTTTATGAAACAGGTGCCTAAAACTGTGCTTCTCTTATTACTAATCCCCCTCTGTGGGGTCACATCTTGGTATTACTATATGAAAACAAAAAAATTTAATCATGCCTCTCATCAAGAAATGTTAAAATTGCTTGGCAGCTATGAGTAGCAGTTTTAGTTTCAGAATTGTGGGCTGGCATTTTCAGCTACGAAGAGAATTATAAATTTCACAAAATTTTTCTTTAGTGAGTTGAGCTTGACTTTCTGAAAATGGAATCAAAAAGCAATAGACTGAATTATTTGGAATAATTTGAACTATTGCAATTAACTATGGAAGGATAGATTTTGCATCAGCCACTTTCTATGCTTTGTGATACCTTTATAAACCACTTCTCATTCCAATAACCAATCTATTAGATTACTCTCCTTGTCTAATTGAAATGTCAGACCCTCTCATCACTCCTCAACCCACTAACAAGCGAAGCCTCCCCAGATCTTCAAGTACATATACCACACTTTCAAAGAACTTCCTGAATTTTTTGATGAAGTATCACTCTGAAGCATGATACATAAAAAATTACAAAATATCTCTTCAAATGTTCATTGAGAGTAATGCTGACCATATTTGTGACTGAGTTCTCCTTATTCACACTCCAGGGAAGATGAAAAGGGAAATTATTCATAATTTAAAATGAGAATGTTCATACTCATGTAAAACATTATGCACAAACAAACAATGAAACTGATAAGTGATTATAATCCCTTTGTAGCCTTATATCATCCTAGACAACATTTATAGGTTTGGGACCTAGTGTTCAAACATTAAGCGAAGAAGCAGGAGGCTTTTAAGGCAATCTTCATCCTCCAAATACACATAACACACATCTACAAAACATTCACTTAAGTTTTTATCGCAATACATTGCTTTAATCTGCTAATGTCATAAACTCTGATCCCCGTCTTCCTTCTAAAATAAGATATGGAGTCTTTTCAATACCTTTCCTTTAAATATATTACAAAACCTTTTTATATTTTGTTATGTCTGATGAACACTAATTTTTTGTCCCTGGAAATTGCTTACCTTGTAAAAGCCATGCCCAGCTTCAGCATCTATTTACTTTAAATAATTCCCGATGTCTTTCTTAAACCTCTCTCACCTCCACAACCTCAATGTACCTTTGCACTAGTAGTAAAGTAGTTTCTAATTTAAATGCTGTGCTAGCAGCCTCATCCCAAAAACATGAAAGGCACCCACCTTTTTTTTTACTAAACCACCACCATGTATGTTGATCCCATTTTGCTGTCACAAATAGTATAAACTCCTTTGAAGTGTCACAATAGCTTTAAATAATATATACCCTGAAGTAACAACATTAAAAATATTAAATTATACCCGGCATGACCATCTGACAATTTTAGGCTGGTGATGTTACTCAAAATTAGCCACAATTACATTTAAATGATGCAATGTCTTACTTAATTTCATACCACCACATCTGTTCTTTGTGCAGAGGATAAGAGGTTTACTTGAGGTACAATTAAATTTTATTCCACTGTTCTCAAATGCATAGTTCTGGCTGGTGGTGCTCTAGTTTACATCTACAGATGGTCATAAAAGTGCTCCCACTGAATCCATGTAATAATAGCAGCATACAAAATAAGAAATTGCAGACTCATTTAGTTTTTTATAACTATATTCACTATTATGTATCAGCCTCTTGAAGTTCTCAGGGATATACTCTCTCACACAAGGACAGACCTGAAAAAAACTTGATGGTAATCTTGGAAACAAATTATGCCTATGGTCATATTATTCCTTCATTTTTCATATTAAAACCGTGCAGAAAAGCTTGACTTGCAGAGATGATAGCCAGATAGAGGTGATACCCAGAGTCAAACCTGGGCCCTCCGATTAGTAAAGTGCTTGATTCACTTGACTACTATGTCCCCTAGCATTATTTACAAACAATATTTGGTGAGTTTGACCATTAAAATGTCATTCTTATATGAAAATCAACTTAATAAATTCTTTATTGAGATAAACTGTGTGCTTTACATTAAAACATATTTTCACAATATCACAGTATTTATTCATGGACAAAAATATGCTCAGCTTCCCTTTATTACAGTATAAATATGATACAAATAAATATTCAATGGACGTGGGGCATTTTGTGAATAGGGCTTGAGTTAATAGGGGGAAAGTCTTCAGGTTGAGATTCATCATTCCTTCCTCTTCACTTCCAGCAACTGAGGGTAATTCTCAACTATATTCAAAAGAATACCATCAATGTAAGACCGCAATTCTGAGTTCACCTCTTGCTGTTCTCGGAGAGTATTTCTTAACTGAAATATAGAAAAAATGAATGATTAAAAAGAATCATCAAACAGAAATTATTTCAACCGGCAACATCATCATGCACTGGTGTTTTTTTCAGTTATTATAAGGCAATAATATTACTAATGTAGATTGATAGTTTCATCTCGCATGGTACCTACAGTTTCTCAACTGAAGCAGTATACCATTCCACAGGGTTTGATAACCTGCTCAATTAACCACTGTAATGGCACAACCTCCTGCTAATAGTAGTTATACCTAGCATACAAATAGGCATGATTTTTTTCCAAGAGACTGACAGTCTTTTAAAGAGTCAAAAGGACATGTTCATCCTCGCTTTGCATCTAAATAAAAGATAATCACTAATGGCAGACTTCAGTTTCCCAGTCCCAGACCAAAGACTTGTCAGTTATTTAGTTGCAATTTATCAACCAACAGAGAAATAAAAAGAATACAGATTGCAAATTAATTTCAGAGAATTTACACTGCATTTGTAGGTATCATTGAATGAGGTCTACCTACATACTAAAAGACATGTATTATGAAGGGTTCCTTGCAAAAATCAAAAAAAGGTACGCCTTTAGTTAATAAAGAGGTGTACAAATTTATGTTTCAGACAATGTAAAATGCCTTTGCACCGTAACCACATCAATATTGGCATGAAAGTCAGATACATGAGTACATGTAATGATACTCGAAGAAGCTACCATTTTTAACATGATTTGGGTAATACAAAAATTGATGAAAAAATGAAAATCATTTGACTATTTCAAATTAGTTAGATCTCTCACTGAGCAAGCCACAAGTATACATTTGGGTTCCATATATAAAAAGATATTACAAATTAAAAAATATCAGAAAGAAATCCATTTTATGATTAGCAACAAACAAAAAACATCAGATACTACATAATCTGGGATGGTAGCCACTGAAGGCTTGAAAGTCAATAACTGATTTACCTTATTTATAAGATATCAATCATGCAATTGCACTAATAGCTTTGAGGATATAATCAATCTTCGATGTATTTGAAGATCAGCCAATACATTGTGATAAAATGAGGGATTTTGACTGTTCATCTGATAAAATTTAAGGATTCTTTTTTCTCTGGATATTTCATAATCATAATAAAAATAGGAAAACACTAACATGACAATATATATATATATATATATATATATATATATATATATATATATATATATATATATATATATAAAACCCTTAGGGTTTGCCTTGTGGGGTATAGTGTTGATGTCATTGCCATCATTGTGGTCATTTCAAGGGTACAGGGTACTCTAATAAAAACATTACAATGCGCAGCTCTTGGTGGTGTTGAAGAGAGGATGAGTAGGAAGGTTTTCATTGGGTTTCAGTTTCCTCTCAAAATAGCCTTCTGAGCAGTCACCTACATTTAAGTAACCAGACCTATGAGTAAATTTCTGACAAAAAAATAATTTAAATTCACAGCACTTTGAATCTATACCCCACAATTACCATCAGGTTTATTCAACCAGGACCCATATCAAGCCAACTTCCCTATCTTGGAGATTGCATACAATATTTAGTTGCAGTTTTACTCTCAGGATTATGGCCTAGAAATACAATCAATTTGTTTTGAAATACCAAGATATTATAGAACTAGGACTTTGGATTCTGAAAATATGTGAATGAAATATAATATTAATTAATACACTTCTTAGCACGCAACAGGCAATTTAAGGAACATGGGATAATATTTAAATGGTTAACATGTTAAGAAGAAATTTGGAAACCCAAACTTGATGTTAGTTAAATCAAATTATTATTGTCACAGCAAATTGCCAATAGTAGAAATACATAAATTTAAACAAGATTCAAAAGAATGGTCATGAAAGCAATACGTGTGAATCATATCAAGAATTGCTGCATTATTTCTGCTTTAACTAAAATTTTATGCATTTTAATCTGAAAGAATTAGCATTCTAAATGGCACTCAAAATATCCAGATGTGAAGGGCAATGATTTATATGGAAAGAAAACAAACTTTCAGTTATTTGCAGTTTTAATGGTAACCATCAGCCATATGAAGAGTATAGAGCAAGAGTAAAAAAATTAGAATGCAGTATTTATATAAGATTGGATACTCTTATCCCATCATTTATCATAAATAATTATTTTTTGTCACTTTCTGCAAAAGACAACTACTGATACTCTTTCCAGTCTTGCCTTATTTACCTAGTGTATGCATCACTTTGACATATTCTATGTTAATGGTTTCAATACATGGGTATGTAAATACTTCCATAATTATGTCATCCTCATGGAGAGAGAGTTCTGCCCAATGAGCATTAGTAAGTTCCTCTGTGGTTATGCCATCACTTATCTATGCATGAACGAGTTGCTTGCAAAGATTATTACAACTGTTACATGATTTTGGTTATTTAAGTAGAATAAGTTATCATCTGGGGCATTATGTGCTTAGTGTTAATGTTACCTATCATCAGTTGAATAATATGAAATGCTGATTTCAACAGAAGAATCTTCTATAAAAATATTTTGAAAGATATCACTCATGGATAAATGAGGCAAGTTAATTTTTAAATTATGAAGATATAGCTATACTATATATATTTCATATACACCTGATGAAGATTGCAATGTTTGGTACACTTTGGGGATAATGGATTCTTGATAAGTTAAAAATTAGTATGCATGACACGGGTGGCTAGGTGACATCCCTTAGGGAAAGAAAGCCATTTGAAAATCTCCCAAGAATATTCAGGGCAGTGACAACCATATTATCTATATTCCCATGCTCTCAGCTTTCATATCCTGTTATCAGTTCTAAGAAAGGAAATTTCATATCTCTACATTCTTCATATCCGGTCTATCAGGTGGATATTCAAAAATGACAAAGGTCTATTTTGCAATCAAATTAATCTAAATACGGAGTATACATGACAAGTCCTGTTATATTTAGGATATCAATTGCCCACCCACTAAGGAGCATTGAAAGAGTAACTAGCAAAGTTCACCCAAGTTAGAATCTGAATTTAAATCAATAATCAATTAGCAGATGAAAAACTTTTATGCTACTGCAAAAGGTTAAAAATAAATTTACATTTCTAGGTTTACAAATATAAATTTTATTTCAAAATTATGACTGATATTTCGGAAATTTTGATGAGCCCAAATGGATGGAAAAGTTGGGTCCACTGATTAAGAATTGTAGAGGAGAGGAATCTGATCTTTGGAAAAATTTCACACAATTTTTCATATGACACAATCATCAATTTTAAGGCCAGCTTGATAGACAAGTGTTTTGATTCATACCAAGTCACTATGATGCTAAATTCACATACTCCACGTCAGGGGTCATTTCTTTTCTGCCACTTGCACCCAGATAGTTCTGGCCTCCAGGAGATATAACACCTCTTGATTTAGGTGCAAGTACATTGACAAGGAATACTTATATGCATATAAATTTGCATCCTAGACCAAATATGCCATAATAGGATGTCACATGATCATCCCTAAAGTTTAGTTACTTAATCAAAAAATATCACTAAAGTAGAAATGGTGCACAGGAAGATGGGGTAAAGAGACAGTGGTGCCTAGCAGATTTTTAGAAAACTATGCTTCACCAAATTTAGCTTATTGTTACATAAGTATACATGAATATTGAATGAGGATGCTAATAACTTACAAAATTTTCAGTCGATTATCTGAGAACATTTTTAGTGAACTTCATTGTTATATTCCTGTCTACATAAAGATGAAATGCCATGAGTTATGGCTCTCTTTGCCAACATTATTATTTTTCTTTGTTTCGTCAAGTGTTTTGGAAATAAGCTATGTACTTAAGTTAGACCTAAGCAAAACAATTTAATGGGTACTACTGTGCATAATAACATTTTGACTACACAATCATCTTTGAACACTGGAGAAAAAGTTTGATTTATAACTCGTGTAAAATAATTGGCAGAAAAAAATCAATATTTTCACTGCTGAAATCACTTTAATAACTGTTTTTGAAATGATACACCGTGAAGGGAACATACTTATTTCATCTACCTGTAGGTCATATGGTTCATTGAACACCCTGCCATAATATGCAGGTTTTCAATTGCAAATGTCATGGTAATATCAATGAAATGGGACCATGAGAGTAATGGCAAAAATGTAAGCTCATGTTAAATACCATTCCCACCAATGCAGTAATGGGAAACCTTTACTAGGTGTTTCATTTGTACCTACAATGCCATAGGCATCACACTATAGCTTTTCAGCATAGGAATTAGAGGATGACAGGCCAAGATAAATACGCTCACTACTGCACTGACTACCATTCCATATACGACCACTCATCAAATTTTGTTACTCATTAAAACTAAGATGTTTACCATGCATAATGCAAACACTTATACCTAAATGAAATTACATGCATGGTTAATGATGTAAATATGTTCAGCAACCTAGGGTTAGTTTACATACTGCAATTAAAAACTGTAAAAGATTTAACACATGCATGTATTTTGCTAATGAGGTAAGGAGCAGAGAGATATTCCATTGAAATAAGCATCAATAAGGATGATCTACCAAGAATGAGAACAACAGAAACTCACGAAAAAGACAACAGTCTAAAACTTAACCTATAGAAAACATTCTCTCACCTATAATTTTAGTTTTCAAAGGAGCTGTGTACTGCAACATTTATTACTTAGTGTACTTTAAATATTTACATTGCTTTAAAATATTTCTCATCTTTATCATAACTGCTTTACCAGCATGATAAAGGAATGTAAATGTTACTTTTAAATGATGGTGCAATACAAGGTTTGATAGATAGTGGAATATAGTTCTACTCAAGCATACTAATGATGATGTTTGAGTATTACAAATACATGGAAGACCTTCACACTTATTATTATGGCCTCTCACTAGGGAGAGGGGTAAATAGAACTGTTTGTTCATGCCTACATTAATTTTATCTTTGCTCAATCACATCAATTCATACTTAGAGGTGAAATTTATCCTAACAATTGTTATTCTTGTTACAGTTTTATTCCCACCATTGCAAATGCAAGAGAAGACACTTTACACCCCTGTAATTCCCTAATTACAGGACCCATACATACATGGGTATGTTGTCAATTTTGAATATCTTACGTTCGTTCGTTTAAACCTAAACAACCAGATCTTTTAAAACCTTGACATAAACCATCATGATGAAGGAGGCCCACCACCCTTAATCCAAACTACGATATAAGAGTTGATTGCAGACACAACACCATCACAAGTGGTAAGACTTAAAAGAAAATGTTAGTTGAACCACTGCATATATAGCATGTAAATATGGCAAATTATTTTGGATGTAGTAGGAGAATCACTTAAGTTTGAGAAACAATACCCTCATGCCATGTTTTTAAATAAAAGTTTATGCACGGCAATAGGTCTGCAACACATGAATATTATTTTACATACATGAGAAAAGAAAATTAGAATAGGCTTTCCAGAACAATTACAGACTTAACTGTACCCTGGATTTGTGTTACAATAAATAGAGTAGACAAAAAAGTTATTTGCCATTTTATTTAACTGTTTTCCTACCTTTTCTATGGTGATCTGGTCCTCTGTTGAATCAACCACAGACTGCCAAAAGAAAAAAATGTCAGAATCCCAACTGGGTACCACCAAAACCAATTTACTAAAATGTAATACCCACAAAGGCAAAGAAGACATTACAATTCAATGTTCAACTGCTATTTAATACAAACATGAGTTTGTGATGAAAATCAGAAAAACTTTCTGAAGCTTTGCAATGTAGCTCTCTGTGACCGCTGGTTTTGAATAAAAATTAATTACAGATATGGTCCTAACACCTTAAATAGGAACACTACCCTTAGGCTTATTTTTATTTTGTTGGTGAAGTTAAGCTAAGGGGAATTAGGGAAATAGGACAGATGTTAGTCATGAGTACATTGAAACATTATGAGCCTTTACAATACATTATATTAATTAATTTCACAACCAAGGGAATAATGCAAGACTCACTCTTATCATTAAATCATTTTTCAAATAAATAGCCAAATTCTTTTTGGATTTTATTAAGTCTTAAATAGCTAATGCACAAAATGCAAAATATATGGGTACCATTTGAGTTAAGTAACAAAATATGGATTCATTTTATGGAATATTGCAGTATTATATCAAATTGGATATTTACTTTTATTATTAAAACTCAAAAGAAGTCCATGAAACTTTAGAAACTGTTTTGCATGAGATTTAAATTGGCTCAAGGCTTCACCAAGAATTTGATGGTTAAAAATATTTTAGAGAGAAAAATAGCATTCCTTTCCAAAGCCAAGAACATGAAAATAAAACAGATTCCTCTTCTTAAGTTGCAAGTCTGCTTAAGCACCATAATCTAGTCATGATCTATTTATTACAGACAAGCTCTTAGTGCAAGTACATACAAATAAATGAGTGCAGTGAAAATAAAAGCAGCCCTAAAAGTGATCACCATGGAGAAGTATTCAAATGGCCTATTTGAACAGCCACTGATCATTTTCTACATTCCTGTAAAATGACCATTTGTGGTAAGTCATTCTGACCACAGCTCTTTCAAAAACTGCATGATGTCACTTGCAGAAGCCCCAGCATAGATTTCTCATCAACCATTTCCCAATATAACTACAAAAAATAGGTAAACAATCATTTTTGACACGCAGTATGTTGTAACAGTTTGTTAACTTTATATGCCCTCCTAAAGTTGTGCAGAAGCATATAAGTTGCCATCACCAATCACGACATACACATTTGAGTCAAATGTATCTTGTTAACACAACAGAATGAATCTACCAATGTTAAGTCCAATTATAAATTATGTTTATATACTTAAAATGTGGCTAATTACTAATGAAGAAAAATAAGGTATATACTTCTACAGATGTCTACCAAAGAAATAACTATCTACTCTACTGATCAATACCGCTAAATGTCATCAACACTGACAGGATTCATCCACAATTTAATTACTAATGAATTTGATCTTGCAAGTTTCCTATTTTGTCTACTCATTCTACTACCTTTGTATCTGATTTTTACTTATTCCTTACAGAATGCCAAATGACAGCAGCAGCAATGAAGTAATAATTAACTAACTTAGGATGAGAAAGAAACCTAGTTTTCATTTGCTCCTCTACCCTTTCTTAGCCTTCAACTTCTGGACAATACCTTGGAAAAACTTGAAATGAATGCAGTGCCACAGAGTGAATAATGCCAGGTGTTCAACCCTCGAAATAATAAAAAAATCATAGTTTTACATTAGGATATCCTCTTAATGATCCAAAAAATCTGATAAAGTGGGCAAATTACGATAAATTTGTCATGAACATCTGCTGAACAAAAATGTGATGAATCTGCTTCTGTGATGCTGTATTCTGTTAAATGAAACATAATACATTCAATATCTTTCCACTGACTGCCATCATAATTCCTTCCATAGAGTTATCTAATTCCATAACAAACACTATGAAAATATAAATAGCCATTCAATCATGTATTCATGAATCTTCTCAAATAAACTTCACACATTATTAATGACAAAGTCATGAATAATCATTAACCCTTCACGCTAGCTAAACTTAATTAAAGTAACATCTAATAGGGTCTCACGTGGTTTTGAATCATCAGCTTTATTTTATTATGAGCACATAAATGAACACTGACACTATTGGATCTACAACAGCTGCAAAATTTAATACAAAATTCACTTGAACACAAACAGGCTTCCAGTTGCTAGATCAATAATCAACACTGATGATTTTGGAGAAAATTGCTGTTCGTATTATTTTGATGGAAAATGAATATCTTATATTAATTTCAATTGTGTTATATTTAAAACATTTACTTTATTTTTTGTGAGACTAGTTTTATTTATAAGATTTGTGAATTATCTTTTAGCTAACAAAGTGACAGATGAGTTGCCGCAACTGGATTAATTAAAATATCACTGGCATTAGAGATTTAAAAATATCATTTTAACAAATGCCAAAGTATTGTTTTTTATAAACAAGAGTCATTAAGACACCGATTTTGAAGGAAGTTTCTTCCGAAAGAAATCACGTAATTCTTAATTAGAGAACATTTATAAACAGGTTATTCAGCTAAATCTCATACCTGGAAGGCTAAATTTTATCTTTTGCTAATAACTTCAATATAAAATTTCTTATTACTCAGATCCAGAGTTAGCATGCAGGAATTCTCATCAAATCCCAAACGGATACAAAAATGTGCATATATACATATATTCAAGTATCAATGGCAATTTGGACAATATTTGCACAGGGCACCTCAATGCATATTTCCGTTGAATTCCTGAGGATTTTTTTTGCAATGAGGACCATTCCGCAAATGGAGAAAATAAATATTGCATGCTAGCAAAGTAAACAAAAGAGAATGTGGTCCTACTTTGCTCACAGGGAAAAATTAACACCCAGGCATTATTACATTCATAATTTTAAGTCACTTCAACCATTTCTGATAACCTTTTCATACACAAACTGTCAAAAATGCCCACTAATATTTTCCTTCTGCAATTTTGGCTTCAATAATTTGAAATTCTACCTCTTTGACAAGGGGACAGTTTTGGGATGAAAGAAACACTCAAATGGAGCTGAGAACCATTGAGAATTTGATGGACCACACATGGTAAC
This sequence comes from Hetaerina americana, assembly GCF_022747635.1. Classification (NCBI taxonomy): domain Eukaryota; kingdom Metazoa; phylum Arthropoda; class Insecta; order Odonata; family Calopterygidae; genus Hetaerina; species Hetaerina americana. The sequence continues at coordinate 71,847,580 of NW_027286069.1, read as the reverse complement.
TATGCATATAGTTTTTATTGAAGTATTAAAAGAATAAAAAGCAGAATTTGAAGAATAATGGACATATGCATAACCCTCTTCAAAATAAAGTAGTCCACACAGATAAAAAACAATCAATAATAGTGCATAAATAGGTGGTGAGTAGGGCTTTGAAAATTCTTCAATTTGCAACAATAACAATAAATTCTTAATGCAAACAATAGTTATCAAAAGTAAGAAATTGGAAGGAGCCAAAGAAATGGGATATTGTGTTCTCTTCATCCCAATGCTTGGCTATCTGCTAGGGGATGCACCATTTTTCTCCTACCATGAATTCCAAGAGGATCATTCAGCAAATATTTAGCTACAGACATTTAAGAGTAATGCCATAATATAAAATAATAATGTGTGTCAAAAGGTACAAGCAGGGATAGGAACTGAATTCTGTTCTTCATTGTAAAAAATTAACTAAGTCATGCATCAATTTCAATTTTAGAGGCAAATTCCATCTCTTGCCTAAATATCACTAACTCCCTATAACTGTGGATTTGCTAAGCAACTAAGTCAGTCAAATATCAAAATTTCAATATCAATATAATGTAATAATCAAATAATTTACATTTTACATAAATAATTAAAAAAAATTAAATGAGAGTAGAAATTTGAAGCATATCCATTTGAAGCATCCATCCATATCCATAGCACTTGCAAATTGGAGTTTTGCCACGGACATTTGCTTGGTCAAAATTTCTCTACCCTTTTCTTTGGGATTGTATTTAACTTTTGCATGATTTTGTATCATAATTGGATGGTACGGGATGCCTTTCAAACAATTTTTGAAAATATATTATCTAAGTAAAATCCTCCACTCAGAAAACAGTTCAAAATATAAACTAATGGGAGAAATTTTAGAAATTTCCATGTAAAATCCAGAACTCATACCATGATGGTCCTTTTGTATCTAATTTCTGAGTGGAATAACTATGATAGTATTAGATAGCTGGTCAATCAAAACCAGTGACTCAGCATTAATATAGGTAGTCTGATTTCCCCCCAAGTTCACTAAGAAGAGTTACCATTGAGTCTGGGGCACATAGATATGAAATCACATTTTGTTTCTGCAGAGTTACTGATTCGACCAACTACCTTCTAAAAACCACATCTCTTCAACCCCAACTGTTCTGAATGAGAACCTTGTCTAAATATCCTTTTTCTAATGAGAGCAGAGTCAAATATTAAAACAGAGTATGACATGTGTACTTCCTTTTTATAACTCTTCCTCTAACCTTCCAAATTTATAACTCTTCCTCTAACTATTGCATTCGGTTCTTCCTTAAATTTAAAAATATATTCTTGTTTTCCCATATTTGTATTTTATGGAAGTTGTATCAAATCCGAATTTTGGCTAAGTTCCCTCTCCACCTCAGACCCTGTTTTCAGTGCAAAAAAATCGCCCTGATAAGGGCTGACATTTATTGGCAGTGCACTGGTAAGGCTTTGGTCTTATTTTAAATGCAATTTTTAATGCTTGAAAAGATAACTCTAAGGAACTGCTTGAAAGAGTTTTGTGAGTGCTGTGTATTTCTTTGTGGTTGGACTACCTTTTAGAAGAAAGAGTAGATGCCCCCCACACTATCGATTTAGCCCCTTTCAGAACGTAATTTAGAGGAAGGGAAGAAAAATGCTGACTTTTTGGACTACCTACCGACTAAGATGTTTTAGCCAATGATCTATGAACTTCAACCAATTGAACTCCATACCCTGGTTTCAGCATACTTTTTCTCCAGAGCTATCCAGGGAATTATTTTTGATGCAGGACACTTAAATTATTATATGTTTTTATTGAGTTGGCTTAAGGTAGGTGCAAATATTTTAAAGCAGCTGGAACAATAATTTTAGCACAAAATTAAAGCAAGTAACACTCGTAGATATATCCTTTAAAATATGAATAAACTTTTAAAAAGGATGCAGTAAATTTTTTCCATACCCTATTCACACCAGACCGGCACACACATTACAGACTAAACTTATGAATACAATGAATAGGGTAGGTGGGGTATCACTTACCTCATCTTGAGACATAGCCTCTAGTTCTGCAGCAAGACTGTTGGCCTTCTCCTCTTCTCCAAGGACACCACCTGATCTTGAACCAAGTAAAAGTGTCCTACCCTGCTCAAGACCAAGAGTCAACAATTGGGCCTCCAGCTCCTCATTTGCTTCTCGAAGGGCTGAAACGAAATGCACTCATACTTAAAAATTTTATTTATAACTATCAACATTTTTGATAACCTTGTACTAAAAGGTCTTGTATTTACAGGGCTGAAACCATGTGAAAACTATGGGACAAAATTTAAGCATGAAAATTGTAAATAATTTCTCAGTACTTATCCGTTGGTTGTAAAAATAGGTTTGATTAGTGTGGTATCACAAGGCAAGGTTGGAGTTGAATAAAGGGTAATACCATTTTCAGAAAACTTAGGAGTAATGACCAATCAATGCCTAACCCCTGATGCATGCATGCATGTAAATATGGCAAATAATAAGATATAAGATTTATGGAAACAGATAATAAGATAAATGGATACAACGTGCATCTACCACAACATCCAAAATTCAAGTTTTACCTTATTAAAAAGAAAAAAATGAGGGGTAAGTTACAACGGCAAAATTTGACAAGGAATTGGGGTGAAAATGGATAAAAACTGGTGGCCAAGATGAAATGGAACTTTTACTGAAAACCCTTGTTGGCATCTGAAGGATATAAGTTGTGGAATTAAATGGATACCTTTAGATGTAGACATATGGCCTTTAACTAACCTCTGTTTTCTTCACGCAGAGTTTGGACTTCCCCTTGTAATTCAGCAGTATGTGATGGCCGGCCAGCCTCACGCTCAGATGATGTTGATGACACTGAGGCACTGCGGTCACGGAATGCATTGGCTATTGTTTGTGAAGCACTCAATGCCTCAGCTCGTAACCTCTCAACTTCAGCTTTCAACTCTTCGACAAGCTTAAGAAAATAAATATGGGTTGAGAATAACAATTTTTAATGTTTTAAACAACAATTTGCAGAGTTTAAAACTAACCTTAGATTTAATTCAATTACTAAGCCATAAAAATCTACACTAGTGGAGGTAATATTTTCAAAATTTACATTAAATTTTTATTTCACACTTCCTGGGCCTTCTCAATTGACATGGCTGGAATATTATCATCTTGTGACTCTCATTGAAAAAAGATATGCTTAACATTGAAAAAGTTACAATTAAATATGAATTTTTTCAAAAATGCATAAAATCTTTTACTGGAAATGAAGCCCAAAGTCAATTTGAATTTAGTAAAAACTTGTTGTAAAATTGATATCTTCCAGGTTGTTACATTAAGGTATCTCTAGCATCTTACCACTGATGATTTAATAGTGACAGCGCAAAATTGCAATTTTAAACATCTTCACCATTATTAATAGCTTTTTGCAGAGAATTAAGTTAATAATAAGCCATCTGTATTACACATTTTTACAGGAAATGTATTCTGATAGTATGAGATGAAATTTTCATTTAATTTCTATAGGGAAAAACCAAGTTTCGAACATTAAATACTGAAAAAGAGTGGTTGGAAAAAAGTATGCATGATGTCATGCTTGGATTTAATCTAGCTTGGCATTGGAGTGGAACCAAGGGGACACGGCTCTGGGAACAAAAATTATCTATTGCAATGCCATAATCTCTAAAATTTTCATTTTGATGATTGATCAACGCAAGTTACATGTGAATGTGGAGATTACAACTGATTTTTAATACAGGTTCAGTATTGAAAACAAGTGAAAGTGTTAAGCCTAAATGGGGGTGCTAAATTCAAGTTGACTTGAGGTCTTTGAGGCCTTCCAAGCTAACTACATGTTTTAACTACATGTATGTATTGCACAGGAGGCAGTATACTTGTTAGAATATAGATATACTTACCCACATTTTTGTATTCATAAAGAAATTTTAATACCTAAATATTGATTAATAAAAAAAAGTTTCATTGCCCCTGACAATATGCCCTCGTAGGACAAATACTCTCCATTCCTTTAATTTTTTTGCATTAGTCTGAAAACAGCACTTTAGCTTTTACATCGGATTTTGAACAATGACATAACAATTGTCAATTACATACACCCAAATATTTTTAAAAATAAATGTTTCAGAACCTGATGTACTTGTACACCCAATTAGCAAAATGTAATCATCAGATCAATTTTGTGGTTATACTTTCCCCCAATTAAAATAGTTCAAATTAAATGATTATTATTGCTTATAAGTTAATTGTATAAAAGACCAATCAACAGTGAGATCATGCACTTGGTATTTCAGGATACCAGTTATGATGGTAATCTAGAATGGGGTCATGTGCCATTCTCTGAATTAAATTACCTTTGCATTTCTTATTGTGTCACGTTCTCCTGCTTCCTGTAGACTGTTTGCCTGCTTCTGCAAAGATTCTAGTTCAGCTCTTGCATCATCTTGGCCTATCATTGCTTCAGATGCCTCCTTACGCAACCTTTCAATTTGGCTTCGTGCTACATTAGCCTCTTCCACAGCAGCAGCACACTCTTTTTCAAGTGTTTTTAACCTGCATAAGTACCAAATTGGTGTAGTGAGAAGATTTAATAAATGTGTACCAAAGTTTATCAGACATTGCAATGATATAATTAATTATTCTAATATAGTCTTTCCTTTCATATTACAATGGAACATGGTTTCATCTGTATTCTTAATCTATGGTGGACAAGAATTCTTATTTGATAAGTACCAAAATTAGGAGTCATAATCCCAAGCTACTATTTTCTGATTAATCAGCTCAAACTCACGATTTCATAACAGGTTTCACTTAGTCATTTAAACATTGACTTCTTAAATACATATTAAATGGATAAATAATCTAAAATTATGCATGTGTGTACCTCTGCATCAGAAATATTATTCCATTTGGTAAATTGGATGTTTTCACAATTAGCCCTACAGAAAGTACAAACAGCACCTTGAAACTATAGATTATCATCGACATATGATGATAAAAAAAACCCCAAGTTGTCAACCCAAAGGTTGGTTTTAAAGGCAAAAGGGTAGGTCTAACTTTGAGCTAAGCTCAGTGGTGTGTGAAGTCACACATTATGGTGTGGGGGACAGATCTTTTCCCTTTACGATAGTAGATACAGATTATTGCAAAGCATGCAGTCAGGCTAATAAGATTTCATTGTTTTTCAAGTAGGTACATGGCATGGAATACCTGATATGGCAGTTTTCAAGCTCCAGTTGTTTCTCTCTTTCAAGACGAGAGATAGCTTCTCGATTGCGTCTCACTTCTTCCTGAAGTCTTTCTGCTGATCTCAGCTCCACCTCCCTCAGTTGTTCTTCTAACATGACAACCCTAAATAGATGGGTAAAAGAATAGGATAAGAAAAATATTCAAGCCCTTTCCCAACAAAGTGTATTCTTTTAAGAATATATGTAAGGAATATATGTAATAATTTGATTGATGTGTGGTGTATTGTATTATATGTAATGGCTTAATTTTTTTAATTTATCTTTTTTCTTGCTGATTAATGGATGTAAATGGGATGGGGATTCGCTTGTTTTGTTAAAGAGATTTGTGTTTTCAAGTCTGATTTTATCTATTATCTTTTGCGATTATTTGGGACTTGTGTGCCACCTGACACTGTCTATCAGCACATGTGTATTTTTAATAATAAATAATAAAAAAATAAATATCATGCATATTGCAAGTAAATAAACTAGAAACAAAAGTCTACTTTTAAACTTATCAAACCACTGAAAAAATGACCTGGCCTAGGTAGAACCACACTTTTTGGAAGCGTGCTACGGACCATTAACTCAAAGAGTATTTTCCGGTCATTTCGTCCGCTCAATTAATAAATAGTAAGTACAGATTAATTGAGAGACTCTGGCACGTCATGCGTGTTACATAACCCACAGGATAATCGTGTTCCTTTTTGTTCTTTGTATTACTGCGACTTAAATTGTTTTGTCGTACTATCATAAATCACGCAGAAGGAATACTTGTATATTTGAAGGAAATATAAAAATTCATACGAGGAGAAATTCAATCGTTTAGCTGACCAAACACTATTTTAACATCACCAAATGAAAGAATCTTTTATGCTACAAAATTCGTTCCTAAACACTTTTTAAACAAACTGGGAAATTGTTGCTTAAAGTAACAAAAGAAACTCTCTCTTTCAACATGAAATTATAAAAAAATTACATTTCATTGTATATTAAATTTACATGTTAATTTAATTTTATGATTTCACAACATTAGCTGGTGCTTCCTTATTTAGAGGACAAATACGAACTTCCGGCACGGAATACCTTGACTTTTCCTCCATCAAAAATTTTTATTAAGCCACAAAAGGAAACCACAATTCCTTGGAATGGTTGAGAAACCTTCTTTAACAGGATGTAAGTAGCATATTTAAACTTGCGACTTGCGCTCTAACAAACCACGGGGTTTAGCACTAAAGCAAGAAAGTATTTTCAACGCCATCCTTTATAATAAAATCAATGGAAATAATTGCAAATAAATGCGTCTATGTTACATATATTTCATCATCATTAGTTGTAAAATCACCATCCACTAACGGTATAGACTTTTAAGTCATCTTGTGAGATAATGGCTATTTTCGCAATATTATATCTGTATACGTAATAAATAAGCCCCTAAAGAGAAAAATTTCAATAATAAAACTAATATTCTAATAACAACAAAGTATAAATTCTTTTATGACCCTAAGCATTGTGCAAACAGACAAACATATTCGTAATCGAAAACCTAACGATGCTTAATCTTCATCCTTTTTTAAGTGTGCAAGTTGAGGCTTACGAGAAACGCTAGGAGGCTTACACCAAAAATTAGCAGGAGGGTCAACGACGAGCTTGCGAGAAACTGCTCCACGACGAACGTTGAAAGAAACTAAAAAGAAGAATTATCTCTCAAGGTTCACGACTGCGTTATGTTCTGCCCCTTTAGTCGAGGCCAAGACAATGAAGTCATTGTCTCAACGACGTTACGATGCCGAACATTATGTCATCAGAGTTTAGAAGAGAATTCGGACAATAAAGACGAGCAATGAATATTAATGTGAAACGCTGCCCACCCCGGGATTCCTCTATCTCTCTCTCTACAATGTCAATTATCACAAAGTTGAATTCGAAACGTAACATAGGTTCCTGCTGCAAAAATTCTCCAGTTGTAAGATTCGATCTATATGAATGTAGCGCTCCCAACCAAAGGCGTAGATGAGGTGCTTCTGTCTCCTTATCCGGCCAAATGATTTCAATCCAAATGAGTAAGGGAGCTTTTAAATCATTTTACCGTAGTCCTGTGAACGGTTCCCACATTCATGTAGATCCCAGTGTCGGAAACATATCTAGGATTTATTCTATGAACAAATTTATATATTAACATAGAAAATTTCTGAAAAATTTAGGTAAATCTGAAAAATAATTTGATAAACATATTTTGCAAAAACATAACCTCAGCCACTTCAATGTGGCCGAGTGATGAATGACACAACCTAAAAACGCATAAAATGCGTAGAAAATGAGAACAAATTTTAATACAAAGGGAGTCGCAGTTCTTCAAAATATGTATGCAGCATAAAATTATCGCATAAATCCGTAAGATAAATTGTTAGATAAACAAAATTAGGAACGTCATTGCTGACATGTCATGCTGGTTTGAGGCGTAATTCAAGCAAAGGGAAATTATTGACGACATGGTATACCCAAATGGAAATTGAGTACCTACCTTGCTTGAAGAGTGGCATTATCTTGTTTGGCTCTCAAGTATTTGTCGTCTGTGCTCGACTGGTTGTCTGCCAATGCACTGACTTGCTGTTGAAGAAGTCTAATCTGTAAAGAGAAAAAAATGCATTTAAGGAACTGGGACGGAAATCAGACCAAATGTAAAGAATCTCTCCGCAAAAATATTATCTTTAATTAAAGTTAGTAGGGAAAAATAATTAACCAATCCCTATCAACAATTTCTATGAATGGTTAAATGAAGAACTAAAAAAATATCGTCATTCTCTTAATTTGGAAATTGGTCAGTCGCCACGCTAACATCCCCCATTATTTGCGAGTAAAATAATGACATAGGCCTAATTGACAGGATTACATGACTGATGATATTTATCACACATCCATGGTCCTGCACGGACGACCTTCCAAAGTCAGGCATGGCGTTTTACTGGGATCTAATAGATACGCGAGAGGTTATTAATGGTTTATGGAAAGTAACGCGTCGTCTCAAAGCACGTACATACTATCATTATCCTTAGGGCTCCCTTCCATGCTCCAAAAGGTGAACTAGGAACTCGCTCGTATTCATCTTCCCATCGATGACTGATTTACTAGAATAATCGTAATCATGAACACCGAATACTTTACAGCTTTCAAACCTCCGATTAAACTACGCAAATGAAGCTATAAACTCCAGTAACTGCATAATATCGCAGTAAAAAAATCTGAAGTGTGATGATTTGATTGATGTGGTGGGTCATCTTTTGCTACGGTAAGACACTGTGACATTACCAAATATCCTTAAATGACTAGTACCTGAATTCCCTGCCGTAAGTCCCGTGAGAAAGCTTCAGGTTAATACCTAAATTACAAACACAGAAATGACCTAGCATTGGTAGTCGTCAAATTATAGATATGAAATTTTCTCATCTGGAAATGTGCATTGAAAACCTTAACTCGGAATTCGCCGTTTGATGTGACAGAAGTGAATGAGGAAAAGTGTGGGAAAATCGATATTTTGGATTGAATTGGGTATGGCAGGTATTTAATACCAGGAATTAAGGGGGAGCATATCAAAGTTAGATGGTAGGACATTAAATGATATTTTCAAATGTATTCCATTAAGCAATCCTCTGGACTGATGTATTGCAAAAAAATTGATTAAAAAATACTTGACGGAGCTGCACAGAAACAATGCAATTATTGTATAAGGCGTTTTAAAGAGTGTTCAGGTCAGGTCGACAGTGATTAGTGTATTAAATCAGACGTGTGCAGAGTCTCTTACTCTACTCTTGGATGAGATTCTCAAGATAAGACCTTGTTCCTAATATGCGTATATTGTGCTACTGAACGTCATGACCTACTTCTTAATGGAAATTCAGGGGTCCGCGAAAAAACATCTCTGGACGCGAAATGAGACTTTTTACAGCAAAATGCACTGAGAAGGGATGAAAAATCAAAAATATCTTTTAGTTCCAATTAAGTTGGTATTTTGAATAACGTGCAGCGTAAAATTCAAAATGGAGAGCATTTTCTTATGATTTACGCACCTTTACGCGATATTAAGCATCCTTTCTGATGATAGAATCAAAATCAGAAATTATTATTCATTTATCTATTGTTTTTTTACATTTATAGGGTTAACGGTGAGTGGGTGAATTGTGTGCGGGATGAATACGTCAGCAGAGAGGTAATCTGATAATTGGCATCAACATTAGCCTCCTTGTAGGGTAGAAATAAATGAGATTAGTGTTCGAACTTCCTCTTGTCAGCGCTGAAATATTGCATATAAATGTTTAATCTACGTGTTCGCTACGGGTCACCCATTCAGAACTCAAATTACCTCTGGAAACTCTGGTCAACCCCGATCGGGATTCAATTGGGAATGGCCTCGAATAAATGAGGCATTTTCTGTCTATAGCAACGTAAAAAACTTCAACAACCAACAAACTATACGACGGACAAAGCAGATATGACATTTTTCATAGAATGCCTGAAATAGAGTAAGCGATCATTAAAGATATATCGCCTTCCCTGATAATTATGAATTCTTCTCTGATAAACATGAATATCGAATGTATAACAGAATTTCATGAAGGTGAAGAGAATAATGATTTTATCATGAGAATTTTGTTTATCACAATATGTTCCCGCTCAATTTTAACTGATGAAGTTATCATTTTGTATCACTTTAACAAAAATTACAGGAATTCATCCATAAGATAGTCTCCAGAAGAAGAAGCCATGGGTTCAAGTTGATGATTCAGCTCTTCCAAACGCTAAGCACATATTTACTGAGGTTTTGTATCTGTACTTCATCTACCCTATTATTTTCATAATCTTTGAAACAATTGATTTGTATCAAAAAAAATAATAGCGGTGCATTCCCTTTGAGTTGATCCACCCTTCTTCTCACAAGAAATAAAATAATAAATAGGCAATACTCCCAAGAGACGACTTTGGTGAAGAGAAGATCTTTGTCTATTACCTCTCCCTTCTACCCGAAACAATAGGCACTGATTTAAAAAAAAATCCAAGTCATATCTTTTAAATCGGAGGCTTTATGGAAAATAATTTAAGGAAATGAAACAAATACGAACTTCTCGGGAAAGTAAGAGCAACTAGATACAAGGACAAACGACGAAGAGCAACATTCACGTTGGTCATCAGCAGTCTCGCATAATCACTCCAATATATTAAAATTTTGCTTGAAAGCATTTGATTGCACTTAATTTTAACATATTCCCACACTTAAGATAAAATTTCCCCACACTTAAGACAAAATTTCACCAAGTTGAGATTTTGTTACGGTCAACTTCATTTGGGAATGACGTCGAAAAGGACCAGTGAAGGTCTGCGAACTCAGAAGGATGGAACATACGTAAACATATGATTTCAGTCTGGTCTATTGAAGTGGTCGTGAGGTGATATTAATGGAAAAAATCGTGAACAATGAGGCAGATTGGACGATGAGGAAGATTGGGCAAAGTGGTAGCATGTGGGCGGAGGAGTAGTTGGCAGGCGAATGCCGAAAAAAGTAGTTCATCAGTGACAAAAGGAATGACATCGACAGGAGAGAAGACCTATTTTTGGACATGTCACAATCTCTCTGGAATTCACAGGAAATAAACCAGATACGAATTTCCGTCTGATGCATGAAATATGGCTTAAAATTAAAAAGAGACATAAAAAGGGCGAAGCCAACGAAACCCAGCGGGTCTTCCGGTCCATCATTTTTCAATTACTCTGCGCGTTTAGATCTTTTAAGTGCTTTGTGCCCTTATTTGATTCGATGTTGTTCTCATTTCGGTCCTTCTGTCTTTCTTAAAACCTCAAGTGGCAGTAACAACAAGCATTCTTTAAGACCACTCCCAAACTGATTGTTATCCAATGGCCTCCGAGATCTGCTCCAGTTCTGGGTTAAGTAATGGGGTTCTTTGAATGCTGACCGGTGTTCATTAAATACCTAAACTGAGTCTAAGGCTATTGAAACATTAAACCAGCCAATACAAAAATATGCCCATATGTTTAAACAATTGAAAATGAAAATGCCAAGTTCGATTAAACAAAATAGTGAAAATAAAGACATGAAAAAAGGTTTCATCCGCGCACCGCGCAAGTTAGAAGAATGACAAATCACATTTATTAGAATAAGAGAATCGTACGAATACGAATCGTACGTGATCTGTGACGCGAAAGAGTCTACTCACTCTGGTAGGGTTGTCTGGAGTATTTTCACCAGGAATTTAACTTAATCCCATTAAGCAGTTTAACACAATAACATAGGATTTTTTGCCGCACATAACTCCGATTAATCTTTGAGAACATTTTACGCTTTATTTTTTAATTAGGTAATTGATAAAAAATGATTCGAAAATTCATTAAAGGAACGAGACAGTAAAATAAATCTTTGTAAAAAGTAATTTGTCACGATGTTTTCTAATACTTTCTTCTTTGCGGTTCTGTAATAATCACAACTAGTCCCTTTTTATAAAATCAGATTAACATATCGTATACTACGAAGAAATTATCACTGATTTTTCAGTTTAAGAATAAGATACCTTTTTAAAGTGTTATTTTTCATTAATCGTTACATATAATTAACAAGGGAAGAGCTCCTAAGCCCTCGCTAAAATAAAATATCTAGGCAAAACGCTCACCACACGAAGAAGTGCGGATTACTGTACACACTAAGGTATACCTGAAAATAAGATATACCTCCTTTGGAGAAATTTAGGAAGTTAAGAGAAGTCCCTTCCCTTCATTCTCACTTCATGTATAGCTCCTTGGGCTATGTTTATCTCATCCAGATCATCGCAGACGTCAGCACGGGGGTTTACATGAATAAACTTACGCTGGTGACGCAAAACTTTTCTCACGAGGGACAAGCAATTGTGGACTCGACAGAAGGAATGATCATAGCTAAACCACCGCGCCCATATGCGATAAGTGGACGCGAAACACACAAACGGGTCTCACACCATGGCCTCGGAATTCCACCTTAACCGCGGAAAAGATTCCCCCGAGTCAATACTCCACGAGTTCGGCCCATTCTTTTCCTTATGCTTTCGGCGATTCTGGTGACTCTCTTCACCGCAGAAAGCCAAGGCAAACGAAAAAACAAATCTGAATAACACCTAACGGCGTACAGGGAACGAGGAATTGAAAATATTCAAAATTCTTCAGCGTCCAATTTCTCCCTCTCTGTTGACAGTTAAATATATAGTATACGGAAGAAATTTGCTAGTGACATTCACGTACAGTTTGCAGGATGGGGTGATTTCCTGGTGCTAATTTATTCAATTCGAAGGCTACGCCGGGCCAAAAAATATAGTTATGAAAAAATACGAACGCACCTCTCTAAGCTTAAGTCCAACATGGACATCGAGACACCTGTTGGACCGGCGCGATCACTAAAGCCTGGTGGGAGCGGCCACATTTGAAAATAACTCTGCCGATGGTATGTGCGATACATTTCAGAAAGAGTATCCGGAGACCGAAATTTCCTTACGTCATTCAACCTATGACGCATTAAATATTTCAACCCAAATTTTGAATTGAATAATTTCATGGTTATTACGTCGTAATAAATTATAAATATACTTTTTACACAAAAATAATGTTTTTTGTGAAAAAGTGCCGTATTAAGTATGTCCGGAAGTGCTTACTTCGTTAGGTATTCCTTCAACTACATCAAACCTGGAACTGTTTGTCTTTTTCGCAATTACGTCGAATCAGAAGGCGAGTTTTTATCAAGTTGCATACCCAATTGACGACAGAACTGTATTTAGCAATGTCACCAAAATGGATATTATTTCATACGATACCAATAAATCATTGAGTTATTTAAAACTTAAGGCCCCTACAGCTCTATCACCACCTAGGGGAAGGGACAATAGAGCCATTTTCACGCCCGCAACTCCTTCGTTCTATTGAAAGATTTAGTCATTCGTTATAGGATCTTTCATAGAACTGGAAGAATCCGCCGTTACCAGAAGTGAACAGCACACTTCAACCGCACGAAAAAGGATTCAATTAAAACTATTAGAGGAACACATTCCCAGATCCCATTTAAACTATTCAGAATGGTCGATTGCGCCAGGTACCGGTCAGTATTCCTTTTAACAAATAATCTGTGAGTAGCGCGAATCACCATAAGAACAACCAGAGCTTGCTTCAGTATCATCTGTATTAATGGCATTCGTCAGATGTGGATAAGACTATAATGTCTCCATGGACGAGAATCAACAGAAATCGACTGTTCGTCGTTCAAATATCAACCCATCTCGCAATCACCGGTAATTTCCGATGTCAACCTCACCTGATCCGTCATATCCTCGCACCAGAACCGAGCCTCGGACTTCCTGATACCATTGTTTCCCGGGGTGGGCATGTTCATTTGCCATGGATCCAGCGATCCGTCCCCCACGAACTCGAACTGCCCTTCCCAAAGGTCGAGATCCAGGTCGAGACCTCCGGTGACCACGCTGCTCGTCGCGGTCCCAGTGCTGTCCCGCCATCCAGCGGGTTGACCGCCCGGATCCAGCGGGCACAGAATTGTCGTCCCTGAGGTATCGTCCCTCAGACACGCGTCCTCCGTGTCACTCATCGCGTGTCGCCCGGAGTGTTTTTTTTTAACCAGGACAACACGATTCGGACGGCGAATCCAAAAAAATTAACAATCACTCGAAAACACGTTCGTTCGGCACATGGATGCCGAGGTGCATCACGACGAACGAAGTCGATAACGAGTCGAAGCAGAGGTTCGACGCTTCCTCACACCCACATCTCGTCCTCCCGTGTAAGCGGTGCCGAAGCCACTGTCTATGGCTCCCCGTGAACTCCTGCGGCACGGCATGTGTGCGCGAAGGGCAGTGAGACGAACTCCGACCACCGAATACGCACCCTTCCTTCTGTCTGGAAAGTGGGAGGAACCGCATAGAGGGTGAGTGGTTGGAGTGGGGGAGGGGGGTGGGACGACAATGGTTCAAGGTCCGGGACAGAAAGACTAAAATACTGACTGGGGTCCGCTAGGCAGACGAACTTTTTACAGTGCAGTTTTCAGTTGAGGCGTGCACGACACCAACGGGGAGGCTTATCAACCCTTCGCCCCCTTCTCTTTTAACCAGGCATAATGGCCCGGCATGCATTGCCAAGCACCGGACGGAACTTGACCGAGGACGGATTTCGTGGGCGGCACTGGGCGTGGGCAGTGGCGTATTAGATCCGATAACCTCGAGGGGCGAACAAGGGGCCCTCGGTGTTTTCAAGCGGTACTTTTTTTTATATCTTCCCTCTCCTCTTCCTCTTTCCCGCTCTTTGACTTCTTTAATTATCAGCTGTCGAAGAAAAAACGGGGGTTAGACACCGACGGAAGATTTAACCAAGGGGAGGGGGAATGAAAAACTCTCTCAATTGTAGATGAGGCATTGCGGGGAGGCAGTCGGAAATGAATTGAGATAATATTACATTGGCAGTACCAAAGGGATAAACCTCTTCCTGGCAACATCCTTCAAACTTTCATGGTGGGCGGCAAGTGTCGATGAGGAATCGCGGAGAGGCAGTCGGAAACGATTAGAGATAGTATCACACTGGCGGCTCCAAAAGAAAAAATCTTTTCCTGACATTATTCATTTATTATTTCCAGATAGGATGTGAAAAAAATCTTGGCTCTTCACAAGATCTCGTTTGCTCAGTCGGCCTCGCACAATTTCTGGGAAGTTAAACGAAAACCTGTCCCAAGATGAAATAAAAAGTATGCAAATGGGTACACTGTGGACCGATTCAGAAATGAAATAAGATAGAATGGCAGGAAAGGTAGAGCAATATACACATTGAACTCTATGAAACGCTACTGCGCCAAAATATAATTCACCGTCCATTTCACATACTGGTGACCGATTAGGAACTAGCAAAACATTTGGAATCAGATTATCGGAGAACATGTTGATAAATATTTCATAACTGAGCATAAAATTCATTGACTATCATAACTGAACGTAAGAAAAACCATAAACCACAGTTATCAACCCGAAGGTCGGTTTGATAGGTGGAGGCAGAGCTCATATAATACTATATCTAACGGCATGTGAAATTTACACACCAAGCTATTCTTCGTGCTCTCTTTATATTCATCGTAATATATTCCCATTCTTTCAAGTTAATGTCAATATCAACGCGTAATATCAATTTTATCAATTTAACAAATTAGATACTTGGAATATTTGTGTGTGTATAACATCGAAATCTGTAGCTTAACTAAAATGGATTCATACAGATTCATACCTGTATATGCCCAAAATTGAGTGTTACTGAATGATCTTCATACTGGGAGTGGAAACATTTTAAATTGAAACGAAAACTTGCATAACGGCAATTGCCAGTATAAAATAGATGCTATTTGAGATGACCAAGCGAAGGTATGGCATTCATAATTCTGCCATATCCTCAAAAGTTTAATTTTGAATAAACATATCAACCGACTTAGTGCCGCAGTCAATTCAACAGTACATTACCACCGCAGCTGTACAATTTGAAGAATAATTTATTTGAAATTTTAGATTGGGTGACTATAATTTGCAAGCCCCGGTGGCGGCGGGGTAACGTCCTCGCCGGCCAACCCACAAGTCGCGGGTTTGATTTCCGCCAGAGTGGCTTTTCCTCCACCTAGGGCTTAGTATTCGTAGTTGTCTTCGATGTAATGTGGGGGTTAGTTGGAAGAAGGGACTGTGAAGTGTTAATCATGCCCCATGAAAGTCGTTGAATGAATAAATAAAATATTTGAAAGATAATTAACAAGCGTACAAACGGAATTTTTTTATTGGAGTTAAAACTAGCATTGTATTAATAAATTTATTCTTTCCCTCCGGCAAAAGTTTTAATTTTTGAATAGCCATTTTCCTCCTGTTTCACAAAAAACTTTCCATATGTGACGGCGAAATAGTAAAAAAAAAGTACATACTTGAGTATCACTCGCTTGTTCCGCGAATTTTTATATGCATCACATTAAACAACTATCGTATTCTTACGATAACCATCGCAAATGACAATATTTGGTAAGACACATACCGAGCAAAATAGTGCCTACCTAAATAACCTGAAGAAACCAAGTCCGAAAGGTACAAAAGCATACAAGGAGGACCGAACAAGAATTTTGGTGTGCACTCTAATTTATTTGCGAAATATTTGAGAGTGAGAAATGCTTATGCCCTCCAAAGCTTCGCATTTCAATAAAAAATATTAACCCATACGACAACGGCTCATACGTAGGATAAAAAGACCATTTGAATTGGACTGTATACGCGTATTACCTACTCAAATAAAATCGATGTGATTAGAAGAACATTCAAAGAGCGAACGTTACCTTCCCATATGCACTGAGTTACTTCGCAAGTTAAGTAACCTACTGAGAAGAAGAGTTTATCATATGACACACCAACCTAACCTTCTCACATAATCTCAAAGAACAAGTCTGGTTCAAGAAGTGAATTCAAAATAGATTCTAAACTATTCTAAAAAGAAACTGTTCAATTTCTGATGCCATGGAGTGTTCGACAAGGAATGACGACTGAGACTACAGAAAAGCTTCGAGTGTGACGGATTTCATTAATATGTAATTACTCTACGTTGTCTACCATGAAAATATCACCAGTTAATACAGTCACTCATCCACTTCCACACCTGAAGTAATTATGCACACGTTATAATTATCTACTCTACATAACGAGGGCCTAAGTTGCATGACAAGCAGATGTTATTCGAAGGTATGGCGAGGGGAGGGCAGTTAGGCAATGGCCTCCAAACTTATTAAACATTTCCTTCAGTGCTGTGATAAATTTGAATTGAGAAGCGCTATTTGACCGGTATAAATACTATTTCAGAATAAGTTACCCTCTGTATTAGCACCGTCGGTCAAGAAATTTAAAAAAAATTTCTTTTTGGGATGATCCTGTTCCCACAGCCGATGGGCACACTTGCTCCTTCCTCAACCGCTCCCTCGACACTTTCCCTTCGCAACAGAGCCGAACCCTTGGGCAGCAAACTATACTAACCACCGTAATATATTCAGTGAACCAAAATTAAATAAAACAAATATGATAGGGCTACCATAAGCAAAAAGACTACCTGACACATTATAGCACTTTCATTTAAAAGCAACCTAAGTTCAAAATTCATACACAATATCACATTTTTGTTAGCTCACTCCCATATGAGTTAAAAACTTTAATTGTAAAGAATAATGACTCTTCAAATTTGACTACCTATTGCAAACACGAGCGACAAACTGCGCAATATAGCTTAAATAGGTTTGTTTTGCAGATTTGGTGAAAATATTGGCATTAGAAAACGGCGGTGTCGTCATAAGGCGATAACATTAAAAGTTTCGTCGCAGGTCCGGTTGGATTAGGTGTATGAAGTACACTTTCACCATCGTTTGCCATGAAGCATAAATCAGAAACAGTTTCCCATAAAGCACAGCACCCTACCATCTTAGGTAAACAAAAAAAACAAACTTCGAATTAATTCCGATTAACGATAAGCCAATCCAATATTTAAACCCTGCTCATTTGCAAGATTCTCCGTAATAAACGAACTGATATATTTTATGGCGACCATATCACTTCATTCCAAGATTCAATCTCACAATCGCAGCGGAAACGGAACTGGTGAGAGAGGGATCGCACTATGAAGACCTGCGACTGCGACGTCCAAGGACGGAGAGACTAATGCGTTCTACTAACTTCATTCCGGCTGAGCATGGAATGAATGCAATGGAAAGCTGTACAGTAAGGCAAGAAGGTGCGCTCATTGCGGAGGGGGAGGCTGCTGTCTGTCTGAAGGCAGAGAGAGAGAGACACTCAAATTGACAAGATCCACTTCACGGAAAAGGTGAGTCCTCATACATTAACGCTATTACGTTAGATCGAACTGCCAAGGCAAGCGCGGTGGGCGAGGCGAGGAGGAGCGTCGAACTGGCTGTGGAAAGTTGAAGCTGGGGGGGGGGGGGGAAGACCATCCGCGAAGAACGACTGAAGAGCCGTGGAAACAATGAGCACTCTCGAGACGATGCCTTCTAAAGGAGATTCCCGCCTTCCCTCGCTCCCGACATCCCACGTCCAGACGACCAAACAAATGAAGGTGGAAAAGAGGCGTTTCGAATCCCAGAGGGAAACGCGGAGGGCGGTGCCCGAGGCCCGAAGTTAAGAGGATACTAGGGAGGACTGACGAAAGGGTGAGAAGAGTGGGAGAGGGCAAAATAAAAAGAGGCATGCGGTGTGTGCTGAGCATACGTAGCGAAGGAGATAGAGGTGGGAAGGGGAGAGAGACCGGATGTTGCGACACGTGCGAGTCAAGTCTAGAGGCAACCTCGAAGGGGGGGGGGGTGAGGACATGTCGGCACCAGAACACACGTACCTACGTGTGTACTTCGCTCGTAGTACGTGTGCATTGCTTTGGGCCCGAACCCAAGACAAATCAGTCTCCCTGCACGCACGAATGGATGCCTGCAGTTGCGCCGAGCCGTTTGTTGCACAACAATGACGAAGGAATGGAGGGGAAAAAAAGGGAACGGGGACGAAGGGGGGGGGGGGAGGGGTCTCATCGAGAAAGGAGGGTGACAGCAAGCAGCATTCCGCACTCGCGGCCGTTCCCACAAAATCAAACAATGTCCCCTTACCCCTCCCCCCGTTCCCGAAACCTCTGGCCGTTTGACGCGTAAATACGAAGACCGCATGTGTTTCCTAGCGAAAAATAAGAAGGCGACTCAGTCAAATCCTCAAGCACAGGCCATGTTCTTCCTCTTCACCGAGTCATAAAAGTCGTCTTTAGGGCGCAGCTGAGAGGGAGGGTCATTTCTCGCGTCACTTGGGTTTGTGAATAATATTGTCGAGGTACCCGTTTTCGTTTGGATCTTTTGGACGCTGCCAAAGTGTGTTGGAAGGGATGTCGCACGTGCACAAAAATACAGTAAGGTCGCAGACGAACTGCTTGCTCATGAACGCTGGAAAACTCGCGCCAAAACCCAAAAATTAAACCGATGCGGTGGTAATGAAAGCGGAATGCGAGCGCGAATCGCAGCCAATCGCAAACTTCAGTCCTCACGAGCAGAAGTCTCATTTTTGCCTCAGAGGTTTTTATTACGAGAGCAAAACTGATAAGCGCAGTTTCAGACGTCACTTGGTAATGTCTCTGCATTAAGACAAAAATTTGTTAATATGTGCTAGTCCGAGATTTTATTAATGAGATTCAGATAACGACAAGGACTCGAAAACAATGAACCCTGGAGCGGTTTGATTAATAAAATTGAGGAATTATGAAAACAGTAATCTTTCCCTGAGAAAATACCTTTTGAGTACCGGTACAATACGAGGTTTCATTGATAAAATTTTCCCTCACTCTTATAAACGGAAGTGGGGCTTCTAATATCAGAGAACTGGTGAAGTCTAGTCACACCAGAGGGCAGTTATTATCGCTTAAGTCTCTCAAATTACGGAAAGTTTTCTTCAAAAAGTTTTTTTTTTGAAAACTAAACGAATATTACTAATTTTTAACGTAACATCTTGGCTGTGTACTTTGAGAAAACTCATTACGTGTATACACAGTGAAGTAACAAAATAAGCCTTTTTCCTCGCTGGGAAACAAAGGTCGTCGAGACAATATTCTATCAAATTATTATTAATTTTCATCTCCGCCTATCTATCTATCACCATCGAGATGAAAAACAGGTGCCATTTTCTCGAAAATGCCAATTCACAATACCATACTCGCGAAGAATTAGTGACGTAATCGAGGGCGAATCGGTGGATAGGTTGAAGGTAGTCACCTCAAATGACTTTTAGGTCCATCGTCTTAAAATATTCGACACCAGTAACTGGGCAGTTATTGCAATGCTTCCCTTTAGAAAGGAGCGACTTCATCTGGATCTTGAACAGCTGCAATGAAAGCACTCCGATTCAGGCGGGAGAGTAGCAATCCCATAAATTCGCACCAAGTTGCTAAGCAACAAGCTGAATCCATTTCATTTAAGTATGAAGTAATACCTTCCAGGTAATGTTCCTAGAATATACAGCATCTATCAAATTCAGCTTTCACGAAGTTATTCAACCGTTTTGTAACTCTTCTACGCATGATAAAAAATGTCCTAATTTATGACCGGAAATAATAAATCAAACTACTACATACAAAGAGCAGCGAAATTTATTTTTGTCTCTTTTAGAGGATCAGTCCAAACAAATGTATCAAGAAATTAAATTGGAAAATTAATGCAACAAGACGTATTGAACATTGGAACTAGAAATATCTAAATGAACTAGCATTTTAAAAAATAAAAACTAATTTCTTCAGGCAATGAAGGCCAAGAGAGCTTAGGGAGACTTTTTCCCCATGAATCATGGCCCAATACTCGAATTCTATACCCGAATTTCCTCCACTTCCAACTCGTATCCGCTACACGTTTGGATTTGTAAATTAGCTCCATGTTCAACTGTTTTGTTTATCGTAACCAAAGTTAAGCTCCTAGACTGAAATGCACCTTACTTAGCTTGAATAATTCAAGTGAAAAACGTGATGAATTCGACGAATCAAATGTGCAAAACTGCTCATTTCAACATATCCATTTTGAAAATTAATTACGCATGAAAATAAATTAATTGCTTGTTTCTAGCAATAAGAAGTTACTGTAAATAATGCAAAAAATATAATATGACATTTCCTCAAAAGGTGGATAGCTTATTCGAAACAAATAAAAAGACGCGATTCAAGAAAAATCGGGACTACTTATTAATTTGCGGAAAGAAGTGGTTTGCAAATGAAAGGATTTTAATGGTGTGGGGGCTGGTGCATTTAATCACTGGTGGGATACGGTTCCAAAGTAAGTTAGACATTACTTTGTCTACGAACTAATTTAAATCAGTGCCGGGCAGTTACATGTCGAATGCTTCTTAAGCGACGCTTGCTACAAGAAAGTGGAAATCCCATAACTCCGTAATGGGAATAAATGCGTGATATTGTTGTTACAACAAAAAAATCCACGCTTCAAGAGAGAAGAATATTTATTTATAATTTTTTTATGAGAGTAATTTTACTTATTTTACCAAACAGAAAACAATTATATTGTGAGGGTTGAAAGGCCTGTTAGGTGTTAGCTAACGCCGCAACACTTCATTCTGCAGCGAAATCCATAAGTTTATATCGTACTTCTTTACTTCTTTCACTGCGGCTCCGATGGGAAAATTCCCTCCTGACACTGAATATATAACACGGACCATCGAGGAGAATGGAACTATTCCGGAGTCGAAAAAATAACTTCTTCAACTTTCCGAAAAAATATGGTCTGCAGGCAGCTCCACTCTATTATCCTAGGACGGACTATGAAAGGTTCCCCAGAAAGTTCGTATTTGCTGAACATTTCAATACTGGGCGGATTATTCGCTGGATAACCTTGTGTGCCGAGTCATTCCCGTTTCCCAACTTAATCATATAAATACCAATTTAAATATATAATACTATACCGTTAATGAGTGATATATTATATTTCCTGATGTGAGACCGAGATACATCTTTTAGAAAAAAATATGTATCTCGGGCTTAATTCTTCAGCTAGAGTTAACATTCTATCACAGCGAGTAGTTATTTTTGATAACTTTATACAACCTTGATCAATGGGACGATCCTATTATATTTAAAAAAGAATGTTATGCATAGATAATTAATCTTCACCAAGATTGAATGCGTAGAGAACAACTTAAATGACTTCCTAAATAAATTCTGATGACTGCTCGTAGCATTTCTATTGAAATGCATAAACTGCTACACATTGCAGGAACGATTTGCCACGCGTGTGATCAAGAAAACCAACGCGCAAGCTCTAGAGGCAGATTTGTTACCTGGTATCGACGAATTCCACTGCAGTAAAATAAGCCAGACCTACCGATCTGTCAAGTTCTCTAATAGTACTTCTCATAATCAGCGATAATACCTTGGCTGTCATTTAAAGCCTCACAATCGATTGCCAGCACATAAATGCTAAAAAGCTCTACACACGCTATCTCAATACAAGGTTTTAACTTCCCAGCTTCGCTTATCTCCCATACTTTACCAAAACCTCTTAATCTCCTGTTTTTGTAAAGCTGATAATAAATCACGATTGCAAAGAAAACATCTTTTTATGTAGTTGCCGATTGGATGACTGATTTTCGTTAAACATTCATTCAATCTAGACTCTCACCTCCAACGAAGAGCAATTTTTTCGGATGCCTCTAAGAGCCCAAGGTCAGTCGGTGCCCGTACCTCAGATGAAAGGTTTCACCCAAATCCACCCACACGCAGGTCTCCTTTTCGCGGAGGAGACGCGCCTCCAGGCGTCGACAGTTCACTCCGTGTTGAATTCTTCCTAACCATTTTAAGCTGGCCCCTGATTGGCAAAATTAAAAAAAGCGTTCCGTATCGCAGCGGTAGAATTCTGCACGTGACGCCAATGTTTCGCTCGTCATCGCTGCACCAAAATTTTTAATTTCATTTCCCCATGCGAGTTATCCGAGTCATCAAAATGAAAAAAAACGAGGACAGAAAACAGTAATTACAGCGAGGGACATCTCTCCCCACACCTCGGCAAATATTTGGGACATTCAAGGCCCTTGGCGCAAAACAAAACACGGGAACATTTTGTAAGCGGAAAACTCCCCTCCCACGAAAGTAGAGAAAAATTAACGCGGCGTCAGCGTTAACGATGTTGCCTTTGAAAGAAACTACGCTTTAGAGGTTTCCGCCGCAGGATGCCGTCACTAGTTCCTTTCGGTGAATATGCGTTGGCGAACGCTGCTACGTTTCTCGCTTCCCGGGAGAGGATTTTTTGCAAGAGGAACACACGTGAAGGCCTGCATCCAATCTTCAGAAAGGGCTACCGAGGGTGGTTGGCGTGACCCCCTTAGGCTTTGCGATTAGAGCGAGCTCGTAATGACTCTCTCTCTCTCCCCAGATGAGGGCTCCTCTCCTGAGTTCGGATTTCGTGGGCTACCTAGACCGATCAAAGAGAAGACTCCACTTCATCAACATTCAACCGGGTCCGCTTTCAGTCTTCTTCTTCAGAAACTACGAAATCTTGCCCACGATTGCGTCGAGAATCCAACAAAACTTTTCAATACACCCGCCTTAGTACAATGGCTTCTAACGCTTCCATTAAAACTACGTCAGAAAATTCGAAAGAAATTATCCATGAAGTTGCAAAAATGCACAAATCAAATACTCTCGACTCAAGGATCAAAATAAGAATTTTTCAAGCAAATGAGGTAACATACGTAGTTAGAACTGGACACTATCAAGTCAATTTGTAGTGCAAAAATACAGTTTCCGCATTAATTCGGAAATATTTCCAGTTTTCCATTAAATAAGCGTGCGTATTAATATGGATCGCAAGAAATTAACGCTGCGAATGCATTCAATAGGCGAGTAACAGAAGGGTTCAGTATCAAATTGAGTTCAACGGATACTAATTTCAGGTGGACGTTTATTTTAAAAAGAACAGCAAAATATCGATCAGTAACGATGGGTAGTTGTAACCGTCTCCAAGTTGGAGATCGATAATGGACAATTTTCCGGCAAAGCCTCCCCGGTTGAAAGCTCTTTTAACCTCTTCTTTGAAGCATATTCTTGAATTACGTACTTTTATGGAGCATGAAAAATCCATGACATCCATTACGCTTCACTGCCTAACGTCGATTTCCTCCAGTCGATAAAATCAATTGGTATATTTTGATACTAATAGGCGAGCAAATACGAATTCGAACGGAAAGAGAGTCCATGTTCATGATACAAATTCCCTAATCATAAAAATATGGTTAAAAGAGCAGTGATTTACAAGTTAATCAATGATTAAATTCCCCTTTAAGTCGATAATAGACTCCATTTTTCGCTTTATCGCAGGGAAAGCTATCCAAACAGTGATGTAAGACACACAATCCTCTAACCTCAGGGAACTGGTTAGTAGTCGCGCGAGACTGGGCAGTTATTAGAACTGAAAATAATGAAAAATATTAGTTTTACATCAAATTAAGAGGACTATATTCGTTTAGCGAAACTAAAAAAAACGAGAAACTGCAATGGATTCATATATAAAGCTTGTGAAATGAAAAATAATAGGGTCCGCAACACAGTCACTTTTAAGTGAACTAGTTCACTCCGTTTATAAGCAGTACTGACAAATGCAAGCAAATAAAAGTTCATTTTCTCATCCGGACTTTCTGAAGATCAATAATGCATCATGAATTTGAAATCATTCCGATTGGGTTTACTCAGAAAACACTACATGCTCTTCATGTCGGACAATTAAAATATAATCGAAGTTGATCCATAACTCGACCAAACACGTGCCCCTACTCTGACGGTTAGGATGAATGAAAGAAAAATCCAGACAAGGAAGAGGTGCCCGTAAAAGATATTGTCGGGCGTTTATAGAGCCGGTCTCTTATTTTAAGCTTGATTGAGAATAGAGAGAGATAGAATAATTTCAATTTCAAATTGAATGATTCAGATGAACAACTGCTTCTGTAAAATACTCGATAAACAATTAGGATAAATCTATTTCGGGAGGGAGCAAAAAAGGTGAATATGGAATCAATTCGAAACAAAAAAAAGTTTCTTCCCCATTTCATGATGCTCCCTCTGACCACACAAATTCAAAGCTCAAATAAAACGATTGAAATTCACATAATCATTTTGACATTAAGTTAAAGACACTTCGGAATGCATTAAAAGGAGGGAAGTTGATACTGAATCCCACTGGGGAAGTACGTAACGTAATCTGTAGTTCGACTTTATTACTCTGGTTGTGGCGACCCGACGCACCGGCGGTAAGAGTATGAAGATGCGGAAGATAAACGAGTCATCAGCGAGACGACAAAAACATCCATTCATGGTCAAACATCGTGATTCAGGGCACGCATCGGAGGTTCCCTTACTTTTCGTACGTAGAACATTTCCTTCGCGATACGACCCATTAATGACGATAATTAACTCTAAATTCAACTTACGCGGTAGCGAGACCTTGTGATTTCAAACATTTGCAGTTGTCATTGGTGCAGCTCCACCACTAAGCATTCCAGATGAACCTCCGTTTATTTAAAACAGATGACGCAGCCATCCCACATTTACTAATCATAGCGAGGAAATCTCAATTGACGCCATCGAAGGGACGAAGTGCATGCGGAATCATCTCGACTCTTAGGCTCGGCAATTCTAATAAAAGAAGCGCTCATTAATTTTCATCGCCATACGGATTCTTTATCACCAAATAATTTCAACTATGGGGTAATTCAAATGGGCTGCGTGTAGAAAAATTTCGCAATGTAAGTTTTGAATATTTACGGAATATTTATTTAACGGCGCTTGAGGAGAATATTACTGATTTATATAAAAAAAACATTTTCTTTCTGCTCGTATAGTTGCGAATGCTGGTAAGATGTCTTACATCGGGTAAGACCTTAAGCATTCGTCTTTTTCTGTTGCTAGCAGTAATAGAACTAAAAATATCGTTGGAAGCAATAATACTACAGCATTAACCCCCGAAAGGATACAAGATACGCAACATTAACAGTAATTAAGTACATTGAACAGAGTGAGTACTCCAGCATTAAGCGCCGATGACGATTTGTTTTAACATTTACAACGATTGGCTTACAGTAAGGGTAATGCAAATCGATTACAGAGAATATTACGAAAAATTATAAGTACAGATACCTTAATGGTCCTACGTGTCAGATCTCAAAATATCATCGAAGATTATCCAAATATCATTACGAGTTGAGACCCATGTTCACGCTTCTCATCTTTAAGAGAATTGTTTGCCATGAATCAGGACAGTCCCAAAAGGGGCGAATGTCAAGTTCTATTCCCATTTAGGAGTTTCCAGACGAAAGCCCCTTTCCTATTCACGAGGCTAAGTTTCTTATCAAGTAGTTCAAAGCGAAAGGAAGTTGGCAGACAGGAGACATCCTGACTAAACCCATGACGCAAGAGACCCATGTGAGGGAGTTGGGAGAGTTTAGGCGGTGAAGGGGTCGCGAGTCACTCAATCTACGGAGCTGCTAACGCAAGTTCAAAGCTCCCATATCCCAATCCTCCTGCTCGGATGCAAGCATCACTCTGTCGCGGAAGAGTCCCCTCGCACTTGTAAGGGAATTCCCACTTTCACGTGAGAGCGGACACTTGTAAAGCCTCCCTCTAATCTCGGATCAAATTTAACGAAGATATTGCGTGCGTGCCGAGAGGTAAAAAAAAAACACATTCAATCTTAGGCACAGGATTTTGGTTAAATTCTTCGTCCTCGGAGACAAAATTTTTATCATGAGGAGGAGGGAATATATTGATGAATGACCACGTGAGGACAATGACCTATACGACATGGGAAATCATTCAAAAGCGAAGAGTTTCAAATAATTTCAAACTCAAAGAGAGTTCTACGTGTAAAAGTATTATGACCACAAACAATGTTGAAATAATTCACCAGGACCAGAATTAATTACCCTTTTGCGTAATTCAGAAATGAACACATTATTGAAGGTCTCATGGCGTCACTTGGTGGAACTCGAATCATTTTCGACGTTAAAAAAATGCTTGTATTATATACAGCATCTATAGTATTACCCATATATTATAATTTTACAATATTCTTTATGCTTCTCAGTTCATTGTCTTTATGAAGGATAATCCTTGATGATAAGAGTGAGAGTCAAAACCTACGATGGTTTATGAACATTTTTTAAAAGTAAACTATACAAGTATACTTTTATTTCTAAATGGAAAAATAACACATTTACTGAATATATTATATATATATATATATATTAACACGTATACTGAAGACTTTTCAAGGAAATTGCGCTGTTAATCAGAGAGCCGCCCCTCGCCAAGAGGTGCGAGACCTGCTCGGATTCTCTCCTGGTTTTTAGCCCCGCCCTCATTCCTCCATCACCTCATTCTAATATCTGCAGACCCGACGGGGCATAAGTGGGGAAACTACGGCCCGCCGAGCACGTTACTCCTGCCTCCGAAGGTGTCACGTAATGTTCCACCAAGAGAACACACTTTACGAGACCCCTTTAAAGTGCATACTCCCCTCATATCAAAAAGTCTTCCCACTTCTGCAATGTGTTAGAAATTGGCAACATTTTTTGCCGCGGGCAGTTGTGTCACAACCTGAAATGTTGGTGAGCCATATATCCTTCTCATTGGATTAAATCGCTCATTATCAAAACGGTATTTAACCACGAATCCACCCGAATATCGTCCAACATACGGCGGGCCGGAATGAAACTCAGGTACGACCGGCTTTTCCTAGATCATCTTAAGCAATTTCGGCATTCAATGATTTCCTAGTGCTATCACAAAATAGGAAGAATTTTTTTACTTCGTGATCGTAAGAATACGGCCGACTTCCGGGAGCCACTTACGATCGGCGACACTTTACTCACGCATTTAGCATTTACAAACTACGGCATGACCCCTGCAACACACGACACACGGACCGAATCCCACCCCCGAAGGTTTTCAGCCCGGCCCGGCCTAATGCCAGAAGGTAAAGGCTCCTTGGAATTTTAGCGAGGAGTGTTAAGTTCTTCGAGTGATCCCGAACACCCTAAAAAAATCGGTCACCTGCAAACACACTTCCCCCTTGCCATGTGCACAAACGCCGGCTGGGCGTTGTCTCCCCCCATCACCCACATTGTGCCACGTGTCCTCGCACGGGGGCCGAGGGTGGAAAGGATCGAATTTTTTTCGGGGGAGGAATCGACGATGGAATTTAAACAAAGAAGCAACGAGATGCACCTCCGGGGCACGGGGAACGACGCAAATTCCCGTGTCGCCGGAGATTCGCGTGCCAATGACTTCGCGTGACTGCGTAAGCCCAACCGCCCGTTCACACCCGGCACACCTATTTCTCGATGGGGGAGGAGGGGAGCCAACGGGCCTCCCCCTAATCATTTTCACGCCTTCTTTCTTTCGCCCCTCCGCCTACTCCTCCCCCCTTCTTCTTTGAGACGGGGCGGAGGCGGGTAGGGACACGTCGGAGACGAGAGGGCGGGGCGAGAGTGTTAAAAGAGGGAAGAAGGTGAAAGGATAGAGAATGAAAGGGGGGTGGGAGTGATCCCTTAAAAGGATTGCCCTCACCGAACTCCTCCGCCTGGTGCTTTTTCTTCGTGATACACGACCGCACGGGGAGGCGTTCTCTCAAGTTGCTCGGCTCAAAAAGACAAGAAGAGCGGGTGTCGAGAAGTTGCGGGAGTAGGAGGAAAGAAGTTGGCGTAAAACGGCAGGGTCTTGGCGCAGGGGCGAAATGAATCATCGGGTGTGACTAACTGCTCGTGATTCCCAGGGACTCGGGCAAAAAATTACCGCAAATCCGTAATACATGTATATAAAACTGAAAATGTGCACATGTGGAGAAAGGTACTTGATTAACTGGGTAGCATATAAAACCTCCCTTAAGCCCCAAGGGCGAATTGACGGAATTTGGGTGTGGACAAGGACATAGGTTATTAGAATTGACTGAGTATATTAAATATGACATAAGAAATAAACTAATGAAACATATTGAGTTTACAATGATCGAGAAGTAATCAAACTGATTACTTCCCACGAAAGAGAAAAAAATTAATGTAAAAATAAATGCTTTGAAAAACGAAAGGTTTTCGTGCCTCCAGGTATACCAAAAATTGCAACAGTCTGGCGAGAACATGTCACAGGAAGAATTGCGACCGATGTAAGTTCTATTTCCGCCGTAGGGGCCACCCGATGGGAGAAATATTCCACTACAAATTCAATAGAAACTGACAAATAACACTAGTAAATAGATGCCCATATAGTTTTCTATGTGGTGCATGATGTGTCCGCATGCGATTCTGAATCATAATAAACCAGGTGAAGACAACCTACTATGGAGTCATTTATCTGTCGGGTGAAGAAGCAAATAATAATGGAAGCACTGAATGGAGTGCAGTGAATTTTGAGCAGTGACGCTTTCATTAGGCTTGGGACTTCCATTTGGAAAATCACTATTCAGACTGGAAAGCTCAATCTCACAAAAAAACATTACTTCATCTTCAATCTTCGACTAGCGATTTCAGAATGTTTACTACTTACGAAATAAAAATCTTGTGCGATATAAGCGCTCTACTAAATATGCTACACTTTGCTGGTGTGGCACATACGAGTATTATGGATCCAAATACCACAAGATGATGTTCGAATAATGATATACGCTAACAATAGAACAGTTTCCCCGTCAATATTATTGCATTTAAGATTAAGCGTTTAAAATTTTTAGAGCAAATTGTGCTCTCTGAATGAACCAAGGAGACTTGAGCGCAGAAATTTCAAAGTTTGTGAGTAAGAAAAAGGAATAAAAGATATATTTTTCATTAAAGACATAAGTCGAATGCCCTGAAAGAACGGTTGTCATTAGACCACAATAGCAATTCTGAAGAAAACTTACTATGAGCACAAAACTCCTTAGATTCTCATTTCTAATATTGAACTGGAAGAGAATTATCACGACGATAGCGTTCAAATCTTAGGATGGCGCTAGTTCGTAACATCTGGGCGACCGCTACTTACATCCACAACGCCAAACACGAAAGAGTCAAAACAAACCTTTCCCTTCAGTAAGAAGAGAACATGAAACACCTTGGAGTTGACGGCAGTGAAAATAGGATTTTTGGGATTTGGCGAATGCGTTGGGAACTGGAGGGACGTCGCGATATTCCACAGAGCCTCAAATGACCTTCATTCCAACACTGCCGTACACCTGAACATACCTCGTCATAACAAGTGAATGAGTGGCAACTGAAAATAAGGAGCTTCATGCGATAATACATTACACAAAGCAATTCTGGATGTGATAAAAGATCATTAAGTACTCCACTTAAAGTACTTTACTTCTTCAACGTAGTAGAGCATCTTTAAGTACTCTGAAGTTTATTCAGAGATTTGAATTTACTGGATAACAATTTATTATGGTGAAAAGAAAGATGTAGCTCCTGCTGTTGGGGTAATACACGCCCCTAGTTAACGTATGACGGCCTCCAAAAACTAAGCTTCCTTCCATTAATTCCAACCTACAACTCAGTAGTGGAAAGACTTTTGAAATTCCTCTTAGAAAGGGGTCGCATTAGCACACCAAAATCGCAACCCCACCATTTCAACATTTTTCCAGGTAATACGTATGATAGCACGGCAATGATATATTTTTGCTTTTCAAAATAAGGCCAGAAATCAAGATGTCTTGAATTGGGATTCAAGATTACGGTTGAAGTAATTGGGATTTCATTGTGCTCCAACGTTTGAAGTCATATCGCACCGTATACTGAGGAAGGTTTCAGAAATAGTTACACGATAATAAAGCCAGCGACGGGATTCGAAATAGACCTTTGAGTAAGGAACAATATCACAACACAGGAGTGAAATTTGACCGAGAATGTAAATGTCGAGGATTTTGACAAAAGTTAATCGACATTTCAAAAATCAATTATATTATATTTAACGTATAAGTTTCAATAATTTAATCCCTCCACGATCAAATTTGAGATGCTGTTTGACAATCGGTTCTACGATCACATGGTATTTGGAAGGTGCTCCATATGAGGTCAATAAGCCTAGGAAGCTAAGTCATACATTAATTAACTTGTGAGGTGATACAAGATAATTTTTCTGAGAAATTGCCTTTTTGTCTGTTACAGCAACTATTAAGAATTGATTGATACCAGCAATAATTTTTTTTCGACATTTTTAATAACAACAACCAAAAGTATTATTAGCAAGCAGGTTAGCATTGTATCACAATATTTTCTCCTTTAAAATATTCCATTAATTGTTGGTGAGTAGCGATATAAATTATGAAGTCGGACAAGTGACTCGATATTACTGAAATTTGCCGAAACAAAGCATATTTGCCGTTTACATCCCAAATATAATGAGCGCCTTTGCCAAGGCTAAAGCGAAATGATGACGTGAACAACAACCTGGATGGAGAACGTAAGAGATACATCC
Organism: Hetaerina americana; assembly: GCF_022747635.1. Taxonomy (NCBI): domain Eukaryota; kingdom Metazoa; phylum Arthropoda; class Insecta; order Odonata; family Calopterygidae; genus Hetaerina; species Hetaerina americana. Next base: position 71,816,258 of record NW_027286069.1, on the reverse strand, counting down.
ATGGGTAATGATGACACATTCCTATGTAAAACCCTTTCCTCGCAAGTACCCTTCAACGAGGCTCATTTCACATCCTTTCTTCCTGACATAAACATGCAAAATTCCGTGTCTCCCGGCAATTTTTATTTCATAGCAAAAGTGTGAGTGCGGTGAATCCTCTCCCTGAGCACTTTACTCCGATTTATTTCACGATTAATTTAAGTCCCTGAGGATATGGGAGGATTAACGCAACAATTCCAAAGAGTCGAGTGAATACGCTATTTCACGTGCGCAAGTCTATAGCAGCTCGTGAGGAGTTATGGGGAGCATGACAACTGCCGTTTTTAATTACACACCGGTGATATGAAAATGCTGAAAGATTAAGACGAGTCTTAATGAGCATGGTGCTTTTCACTGCTGTTATAACGCAGCGAAAAAACAGACAATAAGATCCTACCAAGGGTGGGATTCAATCATGGTACTACATACTGCTTGTAATCAGTGGTCGAGTAATTTTTCTACAAAAACAGGGGAGATCATTATATTCCGAGCGTCAAGTCACAAGTCACGCGCGGACTATAGTACTCTTTTCATTTTGACAGTTTGTACTGCGGCGACCCTTTTCTCCCAGAAACAACTATTATTCCGTCAGAATCTTAAATTTTTGAACGACGATGACACTTGCGACACAGCCACCACTGCAATTCCTTCGCGCCAGATTCTATCAAGGAATCATGGGAGTTTCGAGGTTTTTTTCGCGGGCTGCTTTTTTTTGCCTGTGCACGCTCGCCCGTGACTGTGACATTTTGGTGAGCAGAACGAAAACTGGACGCGATTCATGAAGTTGGAGAAAGATATATTTAGAGGATGAGTGGGAATGAGTTCCCTCGAGAAGGCCGCCACTTTTTCCTCCCCTGCGTTGCCGAGATCACGGGGATATAAATACCAGAGGCGGCGAGAGCGCGAGGTGGGAGGCCGCGGGGGATGGAGAAGGTGGGGGGGGCTGGGAGAGATAAGTGCATGCAGTGGTATTACGACCTGGGAAAAGAGATGGCGAAAGTGACCATAGGGTGACCTATACAAGGGTATCGGAAGCAGGCGCAGAGACAGCTGTGAGGAAAAGGTTGAATTCCCTCTTGGCATTCGCGACGACTATAACCAGTCTCCCTTTGCAGTTTCTCGCGTGGAGAGAGACCAAAAACGCTGCACTCACACACCCGGGAAAAAAGAATATCTCATAAACATTCATTCCTACGCTTGGAGTTGAACTTTCAAAACAAAAATGCATAAAAAATCAACCGGCGCAAAGAAAGACGAGGCATTCGTACACACGACGAAATGTGTAAATTTATTCCTCGTCCATAATTTCAAAGAGCGAGAGGAGAAATAATTAGGAGATATTCGAAATTAATTCTATTTTATTTGAATTACAAAACATACTCTTAGCACAAGAGAGAAAAACAAAGTTGAAAACTTTTTAACCATGACGACTGAAAACGTGAAACTTTAATGCAGCAATGTTTAACCTGGTGGTTGTCCCCCTTGCTGACTAACTGAACGTGTGCGGTGAGATTATTATTACTATAGGTAATCTGCCGGGTAAGGCAGTTTTTGGATGGGCACGACAACAAAATATTTCTCGTCTCTCCTAAAAAAACAAAACCCAACATCTTTCTCCACAACAAGGCCCTCTTCACCTCCGTATACTTCCTCCCTCCCTCCATTCCATCCAACATCCCTATCTTATTTCTGCCCATTCCTCGTTCGCCTAACATTCTCCCCTCTATCACAATCTTCAACATCACACTACCAATCATTATGTTTTTCATTCATTTGTTCTGTCGAGGTGAGGTTACCACCACAATAAATAAAGTTTATGAGGGTAAAATTGTTATTTTCAATGCTGCGGTATAAAATCGCCTCGTCACCAGATGTGCTTCAACACTGACTGTTAATGCCACGACCTCAGTTTTTCACTTTTATGGAGTATTTACAAATAGTTTTCGCATTGACGATAGCAACAACGCGAAATACTGAACTATGATCTCAGTTTTTTATCAGCGAAATGCTCCAGATGTTTTATTTAGGCATTTTGACACCAAAATTGTCTCTAAAGAGCCCTTTACTCCGACTAACGTCTTTCCACTTCAAACCTCGACGAATGTGGATTAATGGTTTGGTTGAGTGACGACCCAGCCCCAATGTCTAAACCTCCACCATTAATGGTGACACTGCGCGGGGTCCCAGAGGAACTGGAAGCTGTGGAGTTAAATTGATTTGGGGAATAGTTACGGGCATAAGAAATCCTTGAAACGACCTTTAACTCCTTTCAATTCCCTAACGTATTTCAAAAGAAGAGAAAAATGTTAAGGCCGATGAATCGAATCCCCTGACGGTGATGCCATTTTGATGCATTTCGTATCGATTTCTGTGGTGGAATTCTTTTCCAAAGAGAAAAAAAACCTTAGTTGACGAGTTCAGTATATAACTTATCTCATGAATGGATTGAAATATGCCTGTGCATACAAATCATGCCTTCTCTCTTTGAAAGGAGTCTGTATGACTCATTTACGACAGCCAACTGAATCGGCTTAAGGACAAGGTCTAAATCACTTCAGATTTAACTTCAACCTTGGTGTGTTCCAAAGGTACATTACTGAGACAAATGCGCTCATGTCAAAACAGCCAACATTTCTCTCCTGGCAGATTGAAGGTAGCCCCTCACTATCGTTCTATTTTCCATCCGAAAAGTAAATAGCCGAAGGGGAATGATAACACATTTAAGAGCCCTCTTAGATAGGTAATGAATAAATTTATAAATATTGGATTCTAGAATGAACTTTTATTAATCGCGCCGAGAGATGTATAAATGGAAAACATTTCCACGCACAGAGATTACGCGTATAATTTATTGATTAGAAACCCACAATAATTTTCACTTCAAACCAATTATCGACAAAATGGTGACTGCTTGTCACACACATCTACGTATATACAGAAATTTACCGATGCAACACCGCAGATATTTAGGCTCGAACTTTCACTTTCAACCGTTCAACAACGCGGGGAATATATACCAGGAGTATATGAATTATGTAGGAGGAAAAGGGGAAAGTATTTTTGGCATAATTTACTCGTTGGGAACTGATTCGATCAAACTCCCCCCCCCCCAAACCTCCGACCACTCACATTTGAATGCACGGACCCGTTGAAGGTTGTCCATGAAATTCAAGGGGCTTCGAGCATCTTGTACGGGAGATGTTTCCGACAGGAGTCAAGGGAAGGAGGATGAGCCAAGACTCCTCGTCTTTTTTCATCACTCTGCTCCGTCCTCCGTTCACTATGCTCACGGGGACGTCTTTCACGCTAAAGCTGCACACAAGACAACACTGCCACCGCGAAACGACGATGACAGGCCGCTTCTCCTCCAACATTACATTGGCCCCTGGAGGATATGACATCAAAAATATGGCAGCGTTTCAAAAACCCTGTGACCTCACCATTCCCCCCTTGCTCCAGATTAACGTAGCAACTACGCCTCCAGACAGAGAAGATTCCTGCCCAACGGGGTTTATAGAGAAGCAAAAATTTTGAGGGGAAAATATTTAAATAGGATACAACCAAGGGGAGCTGATGAAAATTACTCAAATAGTTTGCAATAATCTGAAGGTAATTGTTTTAACTGATTTTTACTTCCTATTTATGTTTCGCTTTCGCTCGTTCATTTTGATAGTATTCAAATGATCGAACCGTTCACCAAAATATACCTATGCGTTTGGTAGTCTTAATTGCAGATCAATTACCGGCGAACGATTTAGGTTGCCATCCACACGTTACTGTTAATTTGGAATAACCACTTAAACTTAATTCAAGTTTTTATTAAAAATTTATTTCGCCTTGGTGAAAAAATTTGGAAATACATTATCCCAAGTGAAAAAGACGGAAAGGGAAAACAAACGAGCAAGTATTAGGCATGGTAGGGATAGGAAAATGGGTTGCTGGGAGGAATCCGAATGAGGCAAGAAAGGTGGATACACAATATTTTCCCTGTCAATGGGAATTTGAAAACTCTGATAGAGTGAAGAACATTAAGCAATATGGGGAGAAAAGGATGGGCATGATGGACGGAATGAAGGGAGGTAGAATGTATGCAGAATTGAAGATGGGTTCGCTGTAGTGGCGGCCAGACTGGTTCTCGTTGATTGGTGCTAAAGATTGTAAGTCATCCTGTGCCCATCTAAAACCTCCCATAAACGGAAGACAAACAAATGATTCCTACAAACAAGAGGATAAATTAACCTAATAAAGCTTACATGGTTTACATTGTAAAGTTCGGCGCTTAAATCGGGACACTCGGTAGGTGATGGCTGATTTTTTCAGGTTTCGGCAAAATCGAGTCACAATGCGTCAAAATGTCTACAACAAATTAAGCGTTGATAAAAAAAACGAATTGCCAAAGCGTGAACTCGCGAAACCACGCCTTCTCCGTCCAAGTCGAGCGAATCCACGACCGACTGCCCATTTCGACGACGTATTTCCCCATAAATGAAGCATCAATTCGCGAAAGGGGAGTGCAACAGTATTCTGACGTCATGCACCCGCCCAAGAGGCCGCTTCCGCTACGAGAGCGTTTCGCAGAACGCGACAAGGGCTGTGTCGGCCGGGAGGGATAGGGGTTGCGGAGAGGGGAACGGGGTAGGATTGGAGCGAGCAATGAGGGTGGGGAGAGGGTCTCCCCACCCTCAAACGTTGGTGAACTGCGTCCACGTAATGTGGCGAGAGGCAGGCTGGCAAGGGAGGAAGGACAGCAAAACCACGTAAGAGCAAAGACTGAAGAAGCCTCATCAGTGTTGCCAACTCGGATTTAGTGATAGCTACACCCAAAAAGGCACTGGTAAGGAAATGAATGCATCTGAATGAGGTTCAGAATGTTTCCTGCTGTTCGCCCGTAATTCGTAGGACACTACCATGTTTTTCGACAAATTACTCACCAAATAATTAACTATCACTCTCGAATCAAATTTAAAAATCCGAGAGCAGTGGGGAATAATACAAAAATAAATAAAAATATCATTTAATCTCCTGAGCATTATAGCATCATATTCAAATTATATTAAGGTAAAAAAAATCCTAAGGTGGACCTATCGCCAATAGGACTGATGTGACTAGTAGTAAGCGACAAAGTCGCGGGACTCTCGATAACATGACACGAGACGAACAAAAACCAAATCTAAAGGAAATCCGAACAGAAAAGGCAAATCTGACCAGAAGTCCTGCGTCCTTATGCCCTTCGGGACGCTGTCGCATTCCACCATGAGTTTGATACTATCATATGATCCCAGAATCGTAATTAAATATGTCCATTTCCGTAAGTCAAACACAGTAAATGCTCACAACGACGAAGTGGTTCTCATGATGGAAACAACAGAACTTATGAATGTGAACACAACCTCTCGAAGTAGATACCTTATGCTCTATTTAAGAGCAATGCTATTGAACCATGGAAGTCATACCGCTAAGTGTCCATGATTTTCAGGGTCTCGCCGCACTGAATCTGAGGGACGCAGGAGGAGGCCAGTCGGTTCCACAGCCAATAAAGAACTTAGCATCGACCGAAATCAAAAATGTCGCAGCCAACACTCAAACTATGGCGCACGTTCTATCTTAATATGCGTGTCAAAAAATGAAAACTTAAAGATTAAAACGCCGATAAGTATTAGTTCCACTTAACACTAAATAAGTGTTGAGGTCACAAACGGTACGACGTAAAAGCGAATGGTCTAAGGAAATCTATGGCTTGGCTAAGGTGAACAAGCTTGGAAGTCTAAGCCAAACAAGCGAGGAGCTCCAAGTACCAAACTCGATGCGTTCGTGAATCCTTACACTTCGTGAAAAGCAACGCGAGACTGTACGCAATGAAGGGTTTATTGAAATAAATTACTCCAAACACCTCACAATCTCGATTTTTCGGGGAATGCTCCAGTGAGTCAGACTTAGTACATCGGATGAGTATAGCTCGCCAGCTAACTTCAATATCAATAGCTTGAAAAGACCCTGCATGTTGTGATATGACGCAATGGGGTTTCTTGCATTATGTCAGACATCCAGAGATAAACTGAGCCGTATGAGAATCGCAGGAGCCTAATTAATACCCATCACTTCTGCCTCTCTGCGATGTCTCTAGTGCACGATCATCGCAAAATTGATCAAAAACCTCCATCCGCTTAGAATCGTGCACGGTAGCAAAGCAGTAAACACATCTGCCATGTTAACTGCAACAGCCTGCGGCTTTTAACGTTTGTTTATAAAATCCTTTCGGTTTGTTAATGAAAAGCTTTGGATGATCCAATTTCGAAAAACAATGAAATATTCGGATCCATTCCTGCATACATATGTTTTCAGCGAATCGTGTATCTCCGAGACGCTGACATACTACCTTGATCAAAAAGTTCCCGGAATAACCACCGTGTGGCGCTCCCATCGTTCCGATTTGAGTTCTGTTTTTTTTGTTCAATTGGTACATCTGTTGTTGATATTCCCTTTAAATCTTAGTGTCATAACTTGACATTTGCAAAAGTTACGTAGCCAAGAGTACATCTATCTCTGTGTGTGTTGGCGATTTTTTACAATTGCAGAAATGGATTTAAATTTGCAACAACGAACTTGTATTAAATTTTGCGTAAAAAACGGATTTAGTGGCGCACGGACGTTGGAAATGTTGGAAAAGTGTTTCGGCAACGATTCTCTAAAAAAAACGGTCGTTTACCAGTGGCACGAGCAGTTCAGAAGTGGTCGTGAGTCAATCGAAGATGATGAACGCAGTGGCAGACCATCGACATCGAAAGTCGGTGAAAAAATTGATAAAGTAAAAGAAATGTTGGTCAATAACCGCAAATTAACCATCAGAGAAATAGCGGAGGACTTGAACATTGCCTATGGATCCGCCCAAGACATTGTGGTTAATGATTTGGGTTTCCGTCGTGTAGCAGCAAAGTTGGTGCCGAAAGACCTCAATTTCATGCAAAAAAGAGACCGTGTTGACGTCGCAAAAGACATGATTTGCGAGGCTGAATCCGATCCCACATTCATCAAAAGGATCATTACTGGAGACGAGACGTGGGTTTATGAGTACGACACGCAATCCAGACATCAGGCAAGTGAATGGCGTTCACCAAATGAGCCGAGACCAAAAAAACCACGTCGTTTTCAGTCAAAAAAGAAGGCAATGCTGACGGTTTTCATGGATTACAACGGTGTAGTGCATCATGAATTTTTGCCAGAAGGCCAGACAGTAAACAAAGAGTATTATTTGGGCGTTATGAGACGTTTGCGTGAAGCAATTCGCCGAAAGAGACCAGAAATGTGGGCAGAAAACTCGTGGATTTTGCACCATGATAACGCACCGTCGCACAGTGCTATCATTATTCGTAATTTTTTGACGAAAAATGCAACAAATACCATCCAACAGCCACCGAATTCACCTGATTTGGCTCCCTGTGACTTCTTTCTGTTCAATCGAGTTAAAAAACCATTACGGGGAACGCGTTTTAGCAGCCGAGAGGAAGTAATGGAAAAATCGCAGGAAGCACTGATGGACATACCGAAAACCGAATATAAAAAATGTTTCGAGGATTGGATCAAGCGCTGGCATAAGTGTGTTGCAGTCGATGGGGATTACTTTGAAGGGGACAATATAGATTTAGATGAATAAACTTGTATTTTTAATTTTCTGAATAAATTCCGGGAACTTTTTGATCAAGGTAGTATGGTTTCCGCAAGAAAACAGATATTATTGAGATACAACAACTGTTCAAAGTTTTCTTTATATTAGTTTGAGAGAAACGGCCGTCACATGTTTGAAAAACGCAAAAATCAATCAGAAGGGAATTTTATCGAACGAGTATGACGCGAATGTATGACATTGATATGAGTTGAATGTATCCGTGGACTTAAACCGCGGACCTAAAAAAACTCCTTTCCCACATCCATTCCCTGACTGGAAAGTCATTATAGAAAAGATTCAATCATTGACTGTATTGTGCTTTGACTAGAGCTTATGCTAAGCGTGGCACGGCACGCTTAGCATAATCTCTAGCGTGGAATAGCACTGTCCGTGCTCAAATCTTTAAACATGAGCCTTAAACGCTAAAAAAATGAAAGCGAAAATGAGGAACACACACAATATATATATATATATCATTTTCACTTTAATGTTCATAGCGCATAAGGCTCATGTTTAAAGATCTGAGCACGGGCAGTGTCATGCCTTCATGCTTAGCATAAGCTCTAGTCAAAAACACAATACATTTAATGATTGAATCTTTTCTATACTGACTTTCCAGTCAGGAAATGGACGTGGGAAAGGAGTTTTTTTTAGGTGCAAAAGCCGAGAGCAGCTTTACAGGATGTTACAGACGTTAAAATACTGAGCTGGGGCGTTTTATGTTATATGTGACTTATTCTCAGCCGCACAAAACATCGATTTGATTTGAACAGCGTTTTCTTAAAAAAACATTTATAGGGAATTCATCATCAATGGCCGTCAATCAATGCGATTTGTTTAATGCAGCTCTCGACTCGACATTCCCATCTAGTCTCTTCCTGTGTTAATTTGAAATCTTTTGAAGACTTCGATTATCTGGCGTACTCATGTATCTCGCTCATGGTCCTCCTCTGTGGTTCTCCCAGCACACTTTGCCTTCTACGTGCGAGGCATTGCAGGACTAAAACTCCTATGCAGAAATATTTAATGCAACTTTATCGGCACTATCAGGTGATGGGAAAGCACTATCCGCTTATTTATCAGAGCTATAGATATAAAATACATTGGCGAATCATTTTCAAGTAAGTTGAAAGGCAAGGTATCAGACAAAACAAATAATGGTATTCGGAATATTTCGATAAGAAAGTTTCCGAGTATTGTATCTGATAGATTTTGCTCTTCAATTACAAAATTAAATCAAGATTTTTGGTTAAATAAATAAGATAATGTGTACACAAATATAAATTGAGTCTTGATTAATCATCTAAAATAAAGCCAATTTGAAATCAAACAAGAATAGTGACAACTTCTAAGGGAAATAAAACCGTTGTCGACATTCTGTTGACGCCCAGCCGCCTTCCTTAGTCGCACGCTTTACCTTTTTTTTCAATTCTTTTTTCACTTTTTACTATATATAATTTGCCTTCGCCATCTTTACTTGTTTCTCGTGTTAAAAAATGAAGTAGTGGGTACCGTCACATCTTCAACCCCTGAATGAAGCGGGCTTGTTCTCCATGTAGTCTGAATTGGTTACCTAGTTTTAACCTCTGCAGATTTTTCGACCCCAGTATTATGACCTTTGTACACAGAAGATGGAGGACGGAAAGAAAGACGTAAAAGGATTTTTTTACGTTTTTATATGCTACAAAATGTGAGACCTTAATCAATTCAGCACACCTTCACTTTCCTCCTTATCTTTCGCGGAATCGTTTATCTTAAAACATTGGCCCGGACGGCTGGCAGATGAGGTGTCATCATTTTTGAGTTCCTTCTTTTTTGGAATTAGGAAACTGCCACGATGAAAATTATCGCATGAAGGAGAGCCTAATGGCATCAATAGGGTAAGCGCAATGCCTCCGATCTAACACTTGAGAGCGAAGTCGAAAATGCTTACCTTCAGTAGTGGACAAATATCTAATACCCCAATATCCAGTGCATAGATTCAATGAGTGCCGACATTAATAAAAAAACTACTCTTCTTCGACGTGCTGACAATTCTGAGTGGAAAATGACGCTAGGAGACTCCTTTGTGGCTCGCAAGTGGACCTCAACAACTCCTTAGGACGTCATTTCTTTATTTTCTTCGTTCACTTTTATTGTCTCACTTATCGATTGGCACATGAATGGCACTTGTATATTGAGGCACTTTCCTCTCTTCGAATGGAAGACAATTCAAAATGCGGTGACAAAAAAACCTTCGATATTTTATCTTATAACGTTCGATTTAGTCTGGGCTCAGAGTGACCGGCAATCAGAATCACCGATAAACATCAAAACGGTAAAAGTTAAATAAATACAATCTCATTTTCAAGCCAAAAAAATGTCCCTGAAATGAGATCATGAATTCATAAAATTTTTAAACGCCTTATTACAAGCACTTTCCCTCACAGAAAATATCCGGCATGCTACACAAATATGTAATTTTAATTTACAATAATATTACAAACACTTACACAAAAAAGTTTGCAAAAAGCATTCGAAGTTAGTGAAACTTAGTGAGTGGCACTTTAAAAAATGATGAAATATTTCTCCCCAAGAAGATTAATATAAAAGACTGGATTAATCGATGTAAGCGGTCATTAGCAGTTAAACCGGGGCAAAATAGTTTGAGAAAAACATTTTTCAAAAATGCAACGCGTTGTGTGCTTATAAACGATCACTATGCGCTTCCGGTTTATGTACACCGATTCACTAAAAAAAGGCATTCAACGTTTGAAAAATTAACAAAACACGCCGCGTCCGACTGAAATGCACTCTCAAGTGCGCCCGCTTCGATGATTTCCTCGCTCGACTCATGAACGAGTCCGTCACGTGACCCATCAATCTCCAAGGCACGCAATGAACTCTCCCTCCTCCCCATCCCTCCCCCAACGACTGAATTCCACTTTCCGACTTAATCTTTGCTGTTACGCGGCATCCACGACGACACGTTTCACTCCGAAAGGATCACCATACGCAGCATATATACACACACACGCAAACACAACACGAATTCCCTCTCACACCCAACACTCCCTGGAGGTGAGGGGGGGGGGGTCGAAACGGAACGGCGAAATTCTTCCCGAGACACCGATGCGAGGGGAGAAGACACGACTGTGCCCTCAGGGGCCCGATGCCGCTTCCCATACAGCGCGTGAACCGACTCGACCGCGGTGGACCCTGAGAGCCGTCGACCACAACGAGGGTCGCTCCGAGGAACGAACACACACAGACAACATCACGTACACTATTCCTCGCTATCCCCACGACACTTGACGTCACACGCCAATTTGCACGAGTTCCTCCGGTCGCCGGATAGGGCGACGAAGGTCCGTATCCATGCAGGAACCTCCGGGGAGAGCGGAGAAGCAAGAGTACGGACGCATATCCAGACGGGTTAACTGGCCGACTGACTTCCGTCCGTTCAAGTTATTGCTGCTCCCCACCGGCTTCGAGAGGGTCCCCTCCCGCGCCCAACCCCCTTCCCGACTCCTCGCCCCCCCCCCCCCCTCGCCCTTCCTCAATAGCTCCTCCTCCCATGCGTCCTTCCTCTTCCTCCGTCTTCCCTCCCCCCCACCAATTATCTCCCCTCCACCCCGACCCCCTCTCTCCCATCCCAGCACCAAGTCCCCACCACTCCCCTCGGCAGTCCCCCCGCCCTGCCGAGTCCCAACACTTGCCTCGACGCAGAGCTAGAGAGCGCTGGACGAGGAGCATACACGATCGCGGAGGAAAAGAGGTCCACGGATTCGTACAGATGGCTTAACAACTCATGTATTCAGCCTGTGTCCCCTCAATCATCCTCATCCCGCAACCACACTCAAGGGACAGGTGTCTAAATACTTCGAATTGAAGAGCGAATACCGTAATGCACCACTGTACGGAGGAATTCCATATGCGCACCGATTTTTTACATTTATCTCGAAATCAGAACGTTTGCTTATAAATGTAAATGCGGTTATTATTTTGGAGTTCGTCGAAACAAGGTCGATGCAAACAGGGGGGGGGGCTCCTTTGTCATGGGGGCATGCGTTAAAAACCATTCACGGACGAAGATACCCGCAAGACTATTATCATTGCGGAGTATAATAATTGGATACAGTGCCGATTGCAGAATAGGACTGCGAAGTCAGCAGGAATTTGTGGAATCCGTAAATGTTTAGGCTAATCTTATTACACGACTCATTGAAGTTTACTTCATTTAATCGGAATAACTCCATACACGTTCCAATTAAATTTTCTGATAAGTGTAGCGGATAGCAGAACAATTTACGTTTCAATCGCTAATTGATAGCGTGGCATGACTTATGATGTTAATTCTTGATGGATTCAAAGTGGATGTTATTTCGGTCACCCTAACTAATGAATTACACTATTGTGTCCGTGCAAAGAGGGATGAACAATCAGCGTGTCCTTTATTATCAGCATCATTTCGTTGTTTGGATCATCTTCATTGCTACCGACGAACTTAGCTAATTATGCGTTCCATTCGGAAACGGGCTCAGTAGAGAGAGGGAGGCAAAAGAGAGGTCACGCACCTCAAGGGGTCTCCATGGCCGCCATCTCGGAAAGAAAATAGGAAAAACACGAGAACATAGTGTCGGGGAGGCTAATGATGGGATTTATAAGTGCAGGTTAAAATTTCAAACGGTGACTGACCTCATGTTTAATGAGATGTCGTCGCAATGTAGACTAAATTATTTCTCACATTACACATTACTATGAAATAACCACACTACGTACAAAAAATCGAATCGATAGCGTCGATCCATTTTGGCTGATAATTACTACGCCGAGAGAAAAAAATGGGCTGAAACTACCCCCTTGATGTCGAAGCAGAAAAATTCAAGCTTTGATAGAGGGCGAAAAAATTAATCCCTAACATAGAAACACAAAAGAAAAATATTGAATAATCCTCACATCCTTCTGCTCCAATATCAGTTTTTCAGGTTAAGAAATTGCTCACCCATGTAAAAAACTTGCTATAAAATCATCTTGTATGGAAGCCAGCAAATGAATTGGCTGAGATTATTTGCACGTATGACCAGCAACTTTTTTCCGCGTCGGTACTCTTCAATGCTATATTATAAATTCCGAAATCACTGCGGGTATTAGTGTTATGCGATTTCACTTGGAGTTTGATCTCTACCGTTACATCAAATCTTCTTTTTAGAAAACTTGATCCTAAAAATATACGCCACGTGACGTTTGGGCAATTAGTTGAAAGCATAAAGCCAAAATTTCAGCGGAAGGCCCACGTCATGACAACGACCCACTCTTTCCACGAAATGAGAAATTTCCCTCTGCGACATTTTTAACTCACATTTCAACCAGCAGGAGTTAACACTTCCATTGAAATTTAGGGATTATCTAATGTTGTATGGGAAATCTAAGAATGTTGATGAAGTTGATAACTTTAATTTCAAAAGGGTGCCCAAAATAGGTTTGTGAATCATCCGCCACAGATATTTATTTCAATCCTCTTTAGAACAAGACATAATCACGAAATAACTGAAATAAGTATCTCATCGTCCATGAAACGTCTGCTGAATTTCATTAATTACTGTACTAATTTCATTAAGTATTTTAGCAGCAACATTCAAATCATGAGAGATGCGTGCGAACAGTGTTCGCGAAACGGCTTATGAAATCGAAAAAATATTATTTCTTGGTTCAAGAAAAGGATATTGAAATACAAGGATTATGGATAACACATGTAAAACGATCCACAACAGGCTATGGATAACACATGTAGCGATCCACAACAGGCACGTGTGGCAGGAAGTGATGCCTTACCCGCCGTTAAAAAACTTAATATTTTAACATGAAATTTAGAACAATTAGGAAATTATTTTGTTGTAGCATGAATGGTCTTGATCATAATTTTATTTTGTTGCGGTCAGGAAATTAATGGAAGGAGATATATTCCTTGAATCAATGTTTACTACAGTTAATTTCCCTGAACTTCTCAAATGTGGTTTGGCCTGTCAATGAAATGTGGGGATAGAATTATACTTCCGTGTCGCCATTTATTTCACACGATTTGTTTATCCAATGTGTTCAGTCCAATAAGCATTTCTGTACCTCAAGCGAAACCAAACTAGGGTCTTCGATTAATAGTAATGAGTTTTCTGTTTTTTTAGAAATTCAAAAAAACTGAGCAGGAACACTTAGTATTTTGTTTAATTCTCAAATTGGAGCTAATTGTGCAGCATCAAATATGAGACCACATTCCAGAAGAGATCTTACGAAAAATCACACCTATCTTTACCTTTTTTACCTAAATATTCTCCCTCTATTTTTTTGATGAAGCTATGTTTCTTCAATGCAGCCCGGAAAATATCCCCACCCCTTCCGAGTCTTTTGGCGTAAAGGTGACGGTATTTCATCTACTATGAGGGACATGACGCAAATCAGCGCTGCATTTCGTGGAAGTAACATTTAATCTGTTGCTGACTTAAACGATTTACATTATAACGTGCTGTGTCTGCCGGGAAGTGGGGTATTGTTAGTTTAAGAATAAAAACATTTGTTAACAACGTAGCAGGCAAATCTTTACTTTCCTCAGACGAACGACTATGAAGCTGAAGTTCCCGTTCAAGTTGTGCTCTCATCTCTGCAGCTGCTCCTTCACCGTTTCCGAAAACATATCTCAATTTCATTCCATGTTTGGTATCATTAATCTGTTGCTCTGTTGAGATTAAAAGCCACCGGTAGCTCTGTAGGTGGTGATGGTGGCAAGGAAAATGGGGACGTTGCGGAAAAGGGAAACGACACGTCAGGAGGATTCTTCGCCAGTACCCCCCGCCGAGATTTCCTTCTAAAATATGAAGCGGCGAGAGTGCGGGGGAGAGAATGGAGGTCGAGGGGAGGGGAGGGGGCGAAAGAGGGAGGCGCGCGAGCGGGCGTCTCCCCCAAGCGCGAGGATGCTGGAGCAACCGGATGACGGATGTGCTTATTTTGAGAAGAGACGGGGGAGCCTGGTCGTGGCCCGAGTTTTCCCTTTTCCATCCCCCTCTCATTTCACTCCTCCCTCTCGAAAACCATACACCCTGCGTCGGTCTCCCCTCTAGGGGGTAATTCTCGGAGGGATTACAAAGGCTTCCGGGGAAGCGATCACCAGATGCCACCCTAGGATTCGGCACACGCGGAAAAACCACAAAGAGGAATCCAATTTTCATAAAGCAATTCGTTCTGTGTCAAGAAGATAGGCTATGGAAAACACAACGTTTGACGCGCCCGCAATACAATTTCCTACTTCGATCTGTTCTACTTCAATCAAATATTCAATCGTTTAAAACTGTTCCCACGGACGAAAGCTGTTCATTTCATGGTTCTACGTAATATACGCGTGATTTCGGTCAGGGGTAAGAAAATATCATCAAGTACTTTCTACCCAAGTTCCCGCGGTGCTTATGTAATTAAAGTCACTATAAATTTGGCTTGGTGATACATCGCATTTCACTACCCCTTAATAAGTTTTTGCTTGTAAAACCATGAGTTTAGTACGGTATTGAACTATCAAATCTCGGCAAATCCAAATATAATCGAAATATGTGGTATAAAATAAGTTCATTAGTTTTATACGTGTGTACGTATTATAAAATACAAGTACAATAACAGTATACAAGTACTTATTTTATTCCACAAATACGCACTTAAAGGCAACCAAACTAGAAGGCGATAAAAATAACAGCAAGAATTAATTCAGTTATTAAACAATTAAACAAGTAGATTAAGTTTGCGAGGATGCTGGTCTAATATCCTAAGCATACAATTCAAACAGTGTGATCCTCAATAAACGAACGTACTTGATTAGTGAAAACAAGGTTAAGGATGTTATTCGCGTGATGTGATGCATCGTGACCTTGAAATCTTAGCATTAACATAATATGGGAATGAAATGGAGGACTCGTTTTCCGTAAGACTTGAACAGGATAACAAGTTGACTTAAAATGGATAATCCAGTTTTCGAACAAGATGGGCCGGTCGCCTATTTTAGAAAATCCAGTTTTTCATCAGAAATCCAGTCCAACCAAAACAAAGCAAACAAAATTTGTAAACCTTCATTTTAACGTGAGGTCAAAATGCAGTAATATTAAGTCATAATTTAAAAAAATAATCTTAACGAGACAATAAAAACATCAGAATGAACAAATTAACAAAAACGTGAGCTCTTGAGGTGGAAAAATCGGCACCGGAATATCTGTAAAAAGAATAAATTCAAGGTTGTAGGTCACACCGTCACGCTTTGGGTCCGGTCATGTATAAGACATGAAAGCAAGGGCGTGACGTGCATACCGCCACGACGGCAATATCATTCTACTCGCGGGTTCACCAGATTATTTTCGGATTTTTTCTTGAAATTAATGCACTATCAATGATCAGCTATTACAGCGAAATAAAAATATAATATCAAATGAACTCCACCAAATTTCACAATTTTGTATCATAGAACATGAGTTGCCAGTTTTACTTAGGAGAAAAATCGAAAACCATGTTTACGTACGGCGAAAAGAAGAATTAAATATCCAAACTTGAAGTATGCCTGAATTCCACGTATTTGCTCAGCGATGCGCCCAGGGTGGTAGGATTACAGTCAGAAGTGTCAAACTGTCAAGGCGGAGAAATCAGGAAGAGAATCTCCATGGAAGGGAGGAACTTGTCAAAATGTCTCTTCCTCTGGAATCCCAACATCCGAAAATTGTTGGAACTCACGCCGTTGACTGACAAGTAACTAAGTGAAATCGACGGCACTATATATTTTAATTGACGACACTCAAGTTTTGAACGGAAAAATGTGCACATTTTGAAATATCATTCCATTTTACTGGTAAGAATACTCGGGCGACCTATTTCGGACCGCTTTTTTAAGGATATTCATAATTACGAGCGACTACAGTTCACGACATGCGAAGGATCTCATTCGCCGTGGATATTCAGGCCCCCTGATAAACATAACAATAAAAACGAGTGGAGTTCAGAGCAGTGGAGATCATTCATCCATCCCTTGAAGGCGTCACCCGACTTTGCATGGGGATATCCTGGTTCCCAGGGCGCCGCCCCCGTTTATCCCCGCCTCGCTCCACTGCTCCCCCGTCGGCCAGGGCACTCGCACACGGTGAAACGAAGATGATACTCGAACTCCGAGAGGAGACCTCCTATTATAGACCCTCTCGCTCGTCTAATTACTGAATTCCAGGGCTCCCACTCCAAACACTCGGCCTCTAATTCATTCACTAATTTGATGCGTGTGATCACTTTCGCCGCTGAGGAGGGAGACGGAAAGCTCCCCTTGAGCGCAGTCTCTTTAGATGCCTTCATGTCTATTTCCGTGCGCGTTCACAGAGTAGGCATGCACAAAAGCACCCGTTGTGTTTGCCATGACCACCCGTGAAACAAATCGACCAAGCTGTTTTGAAGTTACTGTTCCAACTGGAATAGTCGTTGAAATTCAGCTCTCATCAAAATCCCCTCGGACAGGGTGCCTTATTCTTGTCATGCATTTTTATATCCTATCATCACAGTCTAAACTTCCATCATGATGGTGTATTTTCTTTCAAAGAGTAAGGATAGATTTAGCTTGGTTTCAACGGCAGCACAACCAAAAATAATGACATTTGGAATGAGGTGACCACATGATGCAAACAATCCAGTTTTAGTTCAGGGAAATATCGGTTTTAAATTACTTTTACACCAAATAAAAAATATTACGAATATACGCATGCATATATCATGCCTGCTGATTTGTTTTTACGGTTCTCAAAATGCCAAATTTAAAGTTGCGCCAACCATTTGGTCAAGCGAAAATGAAGACACGGCATTACATTTTGGGAATAATGTTTTTCTTCCTTCCCTGTAATTCTCTTGTTTGGTAATAAAAAATCCATTCATATTCATGAAGAACCCACCACCTCAAAATCAGGGCATAATATACGTACAGCTTCAACATAAACATCCACAATGAACCAATTCGAAGAAACTACCGAAGAAAGATGCCGCGACAGTAACTTTTAACTGAGTATCCGCTAATGCGCATTGCAATGCAACAATTTCAAAGGGTAAAAATAATTCACCTTGACCGGGATTCCGGTGGAAAATATTCATAAAAATTTGAATATTTGTATTTTTATATCGTTAATTTGGATGTGGATGAGCAATATGCTTCAATTGGTAAGCAATGTCTATAGCGTCAAGGGTGAGTGAGTTAGCTGAGTAACAGGCAGAGAGTGTGGAGAAAAAAACTGTATCGCCTCAATAGCATTGCGTGGCAGGACTCTCCTATACTATATCTCGTCTTCCATTCTAGTTTAAATGTAATTTATTGACCTGTGTTTATATTTCAACTCATATCATTACACCATCAAGGTTGTTTACTTGTGACTAAACTAAAATTAATTTTCTAAAAATGGAATCAAATGGACAGTAATCAGAACAGAGTTTGATGGCTGATTTAAGATAATTTACATTCGAAAATATTCATTTATTCATTTTGGAACGTGTTCTTCCAAACTACATGGCAGAACAGATATGAAAATGGAGAAACAACAACCTACAAATATGTGTTACGTAAATATGAGTACCCATGAATTACAAATGAAATGAATTATTCAATACAAGAATTTGGTGACTAAGTAGCACAAATTTTTAAATTGTGCCTGGGCATATTTGAATCGTTGCTTGAGGAAACAAGTTACATATAATAATTTCATTAATCATTTATGAACGCTGGGGGAAAAAATAACACGTCTAATTCCACATGCTTAAATTACAAGGTCACTCCTGAAAAATGTTGGCAAAAAGCAAAGAATATTTTTTAAATACGATTGTTGTAGTTAGTTGACTTGAAGTAATTCCCAAAAGGAGGATATATTATTCTTGAGGGAAATGATTAGTAAATTGGCAACAGACAAAGTGAAGATTTTTAGAAATTTAAATTGTTTCGATAAATTTGCATGATAAGCTTGGAGTAGAATACCTCTTTTGCATGGGCATTAACTGAAGTGGTGAAATGGTTCCTAAGGTAACATTAAAATGAAAAAATGTGTAAGGAGTGAATCCGGTACAGTTGTGGAGATCAATATGTCAGCATGAAGAGTCCACATGATATTTTGTGGCATTATGGTAGGCATTTAGGGATTGTGGTTTGACTGGAGGTGACTACAGAACTTTAACTTGAGTGTAATTAAACAGCTTGTAAGATAGCCTTTATCATACTGCATGCTGATTGGATATTATGATTGAGATGGGAAGTTTTTCTTCTTTGAATACACTCTACAACAAAGTGTTCCTTAGCTCTTCCAGATAAAGTAATAATGAAGAGAATGTTTTGAAATACATTTTTTCTCACAAAATTACATGAAAAATAATGACTATATGGAAACCATTTTACTAGCTAGAACATGTCATGGGAATAACATAGGTTAAGTATATGCTAATGTTTTTATTCATATTTATCAAATTCAAATCCAACCTGAAAACCCCCTGGAGTCCTAAACATGAATGCCATTGAGATAACTGGCTTAAAAATATTCTCCCCTTTTCTTTTCTTAATGCTTGAATTAATTTTTAGGTATTTACATTAACCTTATTTGATTTGATGCCCTTTAACTATGTTTCATAGGAAGCCAGCAAACAAAGCAAGGGAAAGAAGTCCATTATGCTCAAGTGGGTTGTTTGTGCCGAGTGATAAATGGTATGACTTCGCATTGCATGGAGGCTGAGCCAAGTGATAAATGATATCTCCTCATAACACTACGGGTGTGCCATTTCGAGTAGGATATCTATCCTACACACAACGTTTGTGGCCATTCATCATCCAGAGGGATTCTGATTTGTATTTATATCCTTCCATATAAATAGCATAAATGTCAATACTTCACATTTAACAAGGTGTGACAACATCACATGGTGGAATGAATTTGCCTCCAGGTCATTAGCCACCCTATGAAGTTTTCTGAAGAGTATTTTCATAAAAATAAGTAAAAGAAGAAAAAACAGTAAGGAAAAAATATTGAAGATGACAGAAATGGAGCTAAGAATCAGTATAAAAGATATCACAAAGAATGTCAAAGAATGGAAAGTTGGACTTACCTGTTAGTTGCAGCTATTAATTAAAAGTATAAATATATTGAAGATGACAGAAATGGAGCTAAGAATCAGTATAAAAGATATCACAAAGAATGTCAAAGAATGGAGAGTGGGAATTACCTGTTAGTTGCAGCTATTAATTAAAAGTATAAATAAAACTGTCTCAGTTTTACAGTCTGGCATAATAAGCAGCTTAATACTTAGAGTTAATTGAAAAAGGAAGAGGAAGCTAGAGTCCGGGTTGATTATCTACCATTTACTATGAAAGGAATATACATGTACCCAGCTCTCAAAACATACCTCACTCAACAGCCAAGTCAACTTATTATGATAAATTACTATATAAATCAAATTTACTTTAATCAATTTTGCAAACATGTCAAGTGGACTAATGCATGACCATTATTGAAATGCAACCCTGAGGCTGTTCCAAGCTCCCTTTGTATTTGTAATAATTAGATTTACTTTTTATGCTTTTACACTAATCCCCTCGCTGTATTTCTACTGGTCAATACTTAAAATAGAGTAATATAGATTTTTTTTACCATAAGTAGTATTATACTGTGGATGAAATTCACTTTTTTATTGGCCACAGGACACCAACGATTATACTTCATGAGCTAATTATCAGTGAGAACATATAGGGGATATTCACAAAATAAATGGGCTTCATTTTAGTAGGAAATGTATTATCTCCAAATGAACTACATTCGTCATTGAAGATGAAGATTAGAAAGAAATGCTGGATTGGATAGGTATACTTTCAACAGAATTGGAGGAGGATTTATTGCAGTCAGATCCAGGCTGTTTTATTTTGAGAGGCAAAGAAATATATTGTTGTTCAGTGTTTTTCCATTCAATCCCAACTAAAATGGTAAAATACAAATAATATTGTGAATGCATTATGATTGGGAAACTCCTGCCAAGCAGCAATGGCCACTGGAATTCTACAATTTGTTAATTTTTAGCACTTTTTACGGAGAACTTCATTAAAAAACAACTTTCTCTCCTATGCTATTATCAATCAAGAAACAATACATGCCCATAAAAATAGACTAAAAAGTGGTTTTTGGATTAACGCTAAATAAATACATGAAAACATTTCTAACACAAAAGAGGTACATGGTTAATATTATTAAGGTTTTGTGGTATTAATTACACAGAAAAAATTGCAGAGATTAGTAATTTCTTCCAGTAATTCATCCTTGACATCATAATAAATATGAAATGAAGATATTCCTAATAACTTTGCCTAAATGCTAATTAGCTCTCAAAATTGTTTTGGCATTTACTCCCTATCTGCTGATATTTCAACTTTTCAGTTAACACCTTGATGGGAAAACTCAAGTGCCAACCTGGGAGAGTATGGGGAAAGTATTATTATTTTCAGTCTAGAGACAGCATTTTTTAATCGACCATTGATTTGATAGCGGCTGATTTTGGAGAGCATGATTCAAATATTTACACATTTTTCACTGTGATCTCTTGATGCATTTTTTGTTTCATGCTGATCATATGAATCATTCCAGGGATAAAAAATTATTTTTGCAGGAGACTCGTCATCCTACTCTCTTTCATATTTGTAAAATTACAAAACCTTCAATATGCCACATCTGATGGGCACATTTACAGTGCTTTTCAAGAACACAAACCCTGTGATTGGTAGTCCAGGATAAGAGTACACAGTAGCAGCATTAGCTTGGTGACATGCTGTTTTCAGGAATACATGACAGAGGTGATGGTACCCATTCAGCCTACCTTGTTATGGGATGAGCCTGAACACTAATGGCCAAATAGTAGACAGAAGCCTATCTTGTGCTTATGAATGAAAAGAATTAAGTTATAGTAAATTCAACTATTTGCATCTCATATTACTCTTAGCATTCATTGAAAGTAAGTTGTTTTAGAGGTCAAACATGGAGAAAAACTCAAGAACATCCACCAAACGCAACCTAATTCATTACAAATGCAGAAAACTCAGCACCAAAATTATTGCTGTAAAGGCTTTTAAATAATATTAAAGCAGATTTAGGTAGGAGAGGTAGTGGTTCATTCTGTATCCCTAATTATTTGCTTTTTTTCAGGAGAGAAGAGGGGTGAGTCATGATATAATGTACATAACTATGAAAGTATCTGAGATACTATATATCTGCTTCTCTTGAATTTTTTCCTATAAATATGAACATTAATGTTCTCAAAGCAACAGATGCATATTTTATTTATTTTGGAAAAAATTACTGCAAAAACTTAATGCACCACTTCCCTTTCCATTAATTAATAATAAGAATAAATTAATTTTATAGCCAACAGGCATTCCTAGAGTCAGCCATTACTAAATTAGCCAACTATCATGGGCTTGAGCTAATGGGAGGGCTGGGGGATCTGGTAATTGGGCGAAATGAAAGACTACATAAGTACTTTCTCATGATCATGAACTCTTATCTATACCCCCACTAACGAAAGGAACCAATAAATGGTATTTGTAATTATACTATGTCTGAAAATTCAATTAAAGCTCAATTTGATTATTGCATTTGTGACCTTGTGGAATCATGAGTATTCATGCTAATGAGAACCTACGTCGATTTCCACTGGTTTTCATTGGTTCAACTGATTTGACCTTAATGTAGCTTCTTGCCAGAAGGTGCCTCATCAAGGTCAAAAAAGTTGTACCCATTAAATCAGTATAAAGGTACAACTTTTTCAATTAAAAGAAAGATAAATTTTAGCAGTGGTGTGAACTGGCCATTAAGATCAGGAATGTCAAAAGCTTCTCCAGAAGAACAAAATCTGACATAAGTTACATTAATTCAGTGAAGATAAAATGACATTTCTTCTGCCTTTGTTGAGGGCCCAGTAGTTACCCCTGTTCTGATAGTTCCAAGGTCCTGGCTCAATATCAGAATATATACAATGAATATTATATACTTTTTGTAGTATCTTGAACTACAAATAAATGGTCTTAGCCTAGTAAATTTAAAGAGACAACTCGTTCATAGTTAATAAAATTTACGTTACAACTTCGACTGAAATAGTAGTAAGAAGCATTATACCATATTATTCTTTTTCTACACTACTGTACTTTTTAAGTCCTAACTTACAGGACAAAACATATTATTTAAAAATATTAAAATATATTAATATAAACCCCATAATGATTAGTTTTTATAGATATATAATAAATACTTTTCATCAATACAAATTTGGCATTTGTGACTCTCTGAAAGGTTTTGAATGGAGTTCCTACTACCCTCATACTGAGAGTTAACAGCCAAAACATTTATTACGCTAAGATTTATAGTACAACATTACTGATAACAACAGACATAGTGGCCATCAATTAATTGCATTCAAGTGTGTGGGTTTCCATTGAATATTGGGAAATTAATATATTTCATATGTTGAGGACAATATGAAATGCTTAGCATTCTCTTCTCATATAATTAATGACTGGAAAAAATGGGATTTTCTCTTAACTACTTATACTCTGCAACATTTGAGATAACATCCCTAATAAAACCTCCATCAGAGTTTGTAAAATTTCGGTAATCTAGTTTAGTGTAACTATGTATTTCATTAAAACAGGCACATTGCACAAACTCGAGAGAATGAAAGCCATAAATACTAATAATATTGAGATTCAGCGCTTTTATTGGGGTGTATTTCCCAGTTCAGTACTCTCCAACAGCGCAAATGAAACCATAAACAGAGAACTACACCTCAATCTACCTCAAAGTCAATTGCTCTTGATAAACACTGATGCAATTTTAGTCAGAGACATATCAAAAACTTGGGGATGTAACTGGAGAAATATTTAGCTGATATTTTAATGCTATTGAATATCTAAGAAACCACCTAATTCGTGTGTGCACAAAGTAAAAACATTTTTCACAAAAATAAAAGCATATGACATGAATATGGAATTTTTATCACTACTTTAACTGTGGTTTCCCTGAAAGTTGAAATTCATATGATCCTATTACTGTGATTTCCCGCCAAGGAATGGCCATCAACCATCATTATTCAAATTAAAATGTGGGTAACTTATTACAAAGGTTGTTCTCTAAATTTCACCTGTTTTCTTTAGACATTTTATTGGTTTTGTAATTAGGTACCAACTTGTAAATTTAGATTGTATGTAACTAAGGTCATCTCCTTCCTTATTTCCTTCGGAAGAAACATTTCAAATTGTAAAGGAACATCCATGCTCAAAGTAGGATCCCAACTTTCAATTTTCCCTGCCATAACATAAAGCATAAGATTCTAATAAATTTTGTCTTCCACTTCCAAGTCTTTACTCTTTGCCTGCTTTTTCAATCCAAAAAGAGTATTGAATCCACATTCTCTGTCTTTCCCTTCAAAAATATAACATGTATTCCTGATACCACCATTTAAGAACCAGTTTTGGTGGAAGGCAATATATTATCTTGTGCATGTTAAGGGAAAACAACTCATAATTGAATCTACAGTTTAATAAATCTGATTATTTGAACATGAAGACCCGATTTTATTTTATCTACTTTAGGGATCAGCTAACACAACTTGTTCAGCAAAAAAATGGTATGGCCAAAGTATATATTGAAGAATATTTATAATACTCATCTTATTGTATTCTTGGAACATTTTTTTATTTAATGATAAAAATTCATAAAAATTGAAAGCCATGGTTGCAGTGAAAATATCGGTGAGAGAATTTATATTTTATGTCATGAATTACTGCCTGTGGCAGCAATATATCAAGGAGAAAGTTGGCCGACATTGTGTCTTGCAATGATCTGCATTCAATCATTAAGGTAATGTTACATTGAAACAAAGAATAGGTGGCAAGAATCTTCATTGCAACTATGCTATAAAACTTTGACTAAACTTTGAATTAAAAAATTTAAAGACAGGCATCAACAAGGTTGACAATATTATAACAGAATTACATTTGAATTTGACTGCGCAAATTAAATGAAAAAATCCAATACAATAAGAGGGAAATTGCTCCCTGACACAAAGATGGAAAAAAGTCTAATTAGCAAAATGCATTAAATTCAAAACTACTATTGGAGTCACAAAATTAGAATTAGTAGTCAGAGACACATATTTTTCACAAAAGAAATAAAATTTCCACATCAAACTAAAAGATACAAACCTTTCATTTGTATAACTTTTAGGATCACCCATTTATGTTTTGAATAGAAAAATCAATGAAGCAAACATTCAAATACTTGTCTTGTATGGCATGTATTACCCTAAACATTACTGCTAACAAAAGAATAATTGAATCTGATACTGATGCATTACAGATGTAAATTACATTCATATAGTTAGTAGATCAAATAATTCACCACTACAAAGGGCATGATCTACATCTTTTACACTCTTCCTTCATCAAAACAAGTTCTCCTTCAATATTTGATGGGTTCAAAGGTTAAATTTGGAAAATATTCAGATGTGACTTGGACAATATAATTTTAAAAAAATGGAAATGCTAGTAATAAAACAGAAGCCTTATGGTGAAATGACAGTAACAAAAATCTCAGAAATAAATGACACAGCTCCTATGAGAAATGAAATATTTTATCTATATGATTCAGTTTAATTTAACCTAAAATTAAAGAATGATGTTAAAAATTTGAGTAATATGAAAATAGCACAGTAATATTCACTTTACTATGAACCTGTGCACCATATTTCTGGGGGGACAATATACCGCTAGTCCTCCCAGAGCGCTCACTATATGATCTGAGCTTGGAAGCCAGTCAATTTTCAATAGTAGAAAACTTTGCTGATTTAATTCAACTCCATGGAGATAGAAGACTATAGTGGTGGATGTCTGATTAAAATGGAGAGCAAAGAATGATGCCATCTTCAAATATAGGAATAAATTGAACCAAATAGTGTTGAAAGACTAGATTTGGGATTTCATGAGATTTGACCGAAAGAAAGCATTGAAAGGCCAGAAATTAAGCAGAAAAATGTTGGAAGACTTTTTGAAACCTCCCATTTTGTAGTTTCTAGCATACTGTTACCGAAGTTACAACCTCTGACATTTCTCATCCAACTAAGTTTTCCAGTCAATAGGGACAATGCCTTGTGTTTTCCTCTCTATACCTTACTTTCCTATCATTCTACCCTCAATTAATATCTTCAGCATCCCACTGTTTCCCATTGTCTTCTTTGAACTTCACCTTACTACCATCTCTCTTCCTCTACCATACCCAGAAACTCTTTATTTGGTTTTATTTTCATCCAATTTCATTCCTACAATCTTCTCACCACCATCTCAAAATCCTTCAATATATCTTCAATCTGAAGTTTTTACAAATCTTTTCTTTACATCTTTACAGGAAGTGCCTGTTGTCAACTGCCACCTCTTCGTAAATTCTTATTTACCCAACGTAATTCTTCATTTAATGTTCCCACTCTCCTTCAAAACACTTCCTAAATAGGTGACACAGCATCTATAATACACCTTTGAGATATACTGCTCAAGAATGCTATATTTGTAACAGGTCATTTAAATAGCACTAAACTCATAAATAAAGGAAGAAGTTACCAATACTCCAGGTTAGCAAAATTAAAAGCCTACATAGTTGTCTTTCTTATTATTTTTAAGGATAAAGGACCTAATTTTAAAATACTAATTGAAAAAACACCTTTGAATTGGCAACACATTAAGAAAAATTCAACCTCCCCCAGTGCATTTCTGCAGTCCACTCACATAAACTTAGCTGATGCAAGATGGAAAATAAGTACAAAAGGGGGGAAAGGTTGAAGGCAGATTTAAGCTAGACATCACATTCCATGGCTGACTGTTAATTTGGGCAAATCTTAGTTTGGATGGGCATCTATTGAAGGGAATGTACTCACTTGTAAGAAGATGCAGTAAATAGGCTTCCCTACCTGTGGGTTAGAGAATGTGAGGAAACCAGCCTCCTCTACCTACTCTCATCTACATTCACTCCCCTCTCCGATTGTTGCTCAAAATTACATCTCCCTTCAGTAAGTATTACATCCCCAATTATCTGCGACCAGCTGGACCCACAACAGACTACTGAATGTTGACCAGGTTA
Source organism: Hetaerina americana (assembly GCF_022747635.1). NCBI lineage: Eukaryota > Metazoa > Arthropoda > Insecta > Odonata > Calopterygidae > Hetaerina > Hetaerina americana. The sequence goes on along the minus strand of NW_027286069.1, from coordinate 71,789,387 downwards.
CCCGTAAAATACTGTTCATTACTAAGATTTTATTTTGGAACTTCTTTTACTTCTACTAGGTTTATAATAATAAGATAAAATACACGGCTGAATGTTAAACAATACTGGATTGCCAAGGTTTGGGTATGCAAAATAGGGCAACTCCAAACATATACACTCGCAATATGTACCACCCTGTCTTGTGGTTTTCATTCAGATTCACTCATTTCTTTGTAGAGAAATTCCAGGGAAAAATACTTTTTTCCAGACTTTTAGTGTTTGAGGTTGACCTTTTTAGGGCGTTGAGGTAAATAAATATGAAATGCATAAAACCAGAATAATTGATTGCAGGTTGAAGTTGATATCAAATTTTGCAAAATGCATTCTTGAGCTACTTTATTAATTTCTCAAAATTTGAATAAAAATAATCAATAAATATAACCATTATTAATATCCATATATCTACTTTGCTGGAAGGTGTGTTAGCCAGCAGCAAAACTACACTATATCATTATGAAATGTGCATTTTTGAGGAGAATTATTGAGTGTCACATTTCTTTCAAAATCATTGGACAGGATTAATATCTGTTTACTTTATTAATTTGAACTCATTTGCACAAACCATAATTTAGAAAATACACACTTCCCATATTCTGCTGTATTTATTCAACTATTGAACCTATTGTTTTGCATTTAATTTGCAATTAATAATGTATAAAAAAGGTGCTACACTGGGGCTTAATTTGACATATTGAACCTAATGGACCAAACCTTTATTTCTAATCATAATAGCATCTGGCATATCTCATTTATGCCTGCGTAAGTTATTTAATATTCTTCATCCAGCATGTTTAATGCAAGTGAAATTTACTAAATAAAATCCTCTCAGAAAAATCCAGGCACAAAAAATCAAGTAAATAAATGCGTCTTGTACTTTTGAATGTCAAACAACAAGGTATTTAATACCAAAGATTAGTATTAATGTGCAACACTTCAGTTGCCTGGGCAGAGTTCACTGGATATCATGATATGCAGTGATGAAGTACCACCTCAATGCCTATTGGATTCACTCTCACACAATTTTCTTTATCCTTAAGATTGTGTGAATTACATTTCCAATATTGCAGCTCATTAAACTATTTAGGGAATCAAAGGCATGGGTTCATCTGTTGCACACAGTATTTTCTGATAGGACAAATAATTTGTTCCAGCTTAAAATCATGTAGAATACCTAGGCTCAACAGACTATTATTGAAACAATCAAATTAATTGTTCCAATGTGCCTACTATCTGCTACGAGTGCCTATTAACTCGTGGAATACCAGCAAATGGAAATAATTGGTTTGTATTGAACCATCAACAATATGGTTTTTGCTACGATCTTAGTCTTAGAGGCATGAAAGTAAAAGTACGACTTCGTAAGTTTCTCACCTTGTGGTTGAGGTCAAGGACTCCTTCCTCGAGCGAGGAAGGGTCTTCTGGGAATAGCATCTCATCGCAGTTCCCCTCGCCAGCTGACACCCCACTTCCACTACCTCGTCCAGATGATGATGAGTTGAAGCTGGAACTGCGATACAGCTGACTACATTAAGAAACCAAAACATATGACATGAGTGAATAATTATAATGTTTCGATATTTTAATACATAGAGGATATTTTAAAAACAGAGAGAAACAACAGTGGCAACTTTTAAATTCTCAATAACAGAATTTCCCTTTACCTACACATCCAAGCACTCATTCCAAGGCAAATAGAGATTTTCACGCACGTCTCGGTTTTTTCAGATATAAACATGTTGGTTAAAACGTAATATAAAATCTAATCATGATCGGGAACTAAATTTACGTCCGTAGTCATTTTTAAGTAATAAATCTAAAACAAGAAACGGCACAGTAAAACAGTAGCTTCAGCAAAAATCATTTAAGTAAAATGTTTAATGAATTATCCCATCGATTGGCATTGACGATACAACCATCCAGCAGTATCAAGACATGCTGTGAATTAAATAAAAACCATGGACATCGAAGCTATCGCTCGATGCATTCAATTGTTTCCAGTAAACCCACATATACAAAGGGAGAAAAAAAACCTACGTACTTATCCATTTTATTATTTTAATCAGACCATTTATCCCGAACGTTGACTGCACTTAGTAGTCGTATTTCTTTATAAAATACCAAAGGAATTTTATTCCGTCATGCTGCAGGATTCAACTTAAAATAATTCCAAATATATAGTATTCCTAAAATACAGCTTTCATCAAAGAACGTCATCCAAGGATAAGGCAGAGAATTAAACATTCACGCATGGTGTTAAACATTTTTGCTTTTTACCAGAATCTAATGTCTTTGCTTAGCTTATACAGTCATTACTATGATTTCAAAAATGCTCGGACTTATTTTGCAGGGCTGTTAGAGTGCAGTCAAAATCATTTAAAAGTAAAAAGTATTTTAATAAATAATAGAATTGTGACTTTCTATTCATTTACTTTTCGTTCATTGAAAGAATGTTTCATTCCCACTTAATGAGGACATCTGAACTCGGTTTCACTGAAAAAATAAAAATATTAACTGACAAACAACATTCCCATGAGAACATTTCTTTCCTCCGCGCATTAATTAGCCATTTATATAGTATCGATGTAGAGATCTCTGAGAACGTTAACTCTCATTTCCCGGCGCGTGAGCGGTCGAATGAAAAGCAGAGCCGCGAAAGCACACTAACCGTGCAAGAGTACATACATGCTGCGTTTGTTTCGGTATCTGAAACGTGCTATTTTCTAAATTTATTTCCTAAAAACGACACCGGGTGCGGCGTTCGTCTACTGACCGGAGGGCTCCTTTTCGTGTATAGGTGGACAACCCCAGCTTTACCCAAGTTACGTGATTTTTCTCGCAAACCAGAGACGACATTGGGAAAGGAACTGGTTCCGCTAACCTGTATGCACGAATTTCATACATCATAGGTATACTAACCTAACAAGCCAACCTTCGGGCTGATCAAATGTTGTTGGGTGTATATTACAGAGACACACATTTGAGCGACTAAAAAACGATCAAGTAGTGCAGTCAAGTAATTCTAAATAAACCCTGCCCACACGTGTTCCGTTCGGGAAATTTTTATAACTACAAAAGCGGATACCTAAAAGTAGTTGTGTTCAGAACTTATGCAGACTTGTGCAATCCCATGCCACCATTTACAAGAGACCCCGTCACGAAAGAAATAAGTCGTAATCTGACGGTCGGATGGAAGGAGGCTCTCTATTATTGGCAATCCCCCAGGTTATGCATCTAGACATTTTGGCATAACCCACAGTTTCTCATAGAATAATTAATCAATATTTTTTTATTTCAACTCTCCAGTGAACGAAAAAGAAGCCAAAATGGCTCAAACTGCCGACGTCTTTATTGCATGGCCCAATGTGAAATTCGCTGTAGCAGGTATAACTGAGTATTCTAGAACGATGCAATACAAATTAATATTCAAACTAATTACCGTAATAACTAATCCATTAAATTCAATCACATTTTAATGAATTATTCCGTTTTAAATCCTTACTTCAGAACGATTTTTCAATATTGTAGTATATTTAATTCAAAATCCGGTATATTTAGAGGGAGTGATTTAAATACACGTATTATATCCATGCACTGTCATTTATTAATGACAACGATTTGCATTAATGCCAAACTTTTATCAGATGAATTAATTGCCGACTTATTGTTTTCTCACAATCAGATTTGTTCTGTTATCATAATGAAAAAACTTTGGTAATTCCGAATGAGTTCATCACTCAACGCCAGTTAGTATTTTCGGTGTATTGATTGATGTCACCTAATTCCGAGATAATTATGCTATTTTTGTGAAATATGGCCATTTTTTCCCAGGAACGATATCGCAATTAATCAAAATCAAGTATGCATATGATTCGATTTATTAAAAAATTAATACAAATTGAAATATGACTCAAAATGCTGTACTAATTGATTTTTGATTGAGCCGTCGAGCACATTTGAGAGTTAATCGTAAATATGATTCAGAAGATAAAAAGAGTGCATAGAACTATTCTACATCACAAAGTTCCAACGCAGTACAAGACAGTTTCCCCTTTACCTTGATTTCATAATAACGAAATTAAAACTAAAGTCGCGAATGCGAAGATCAAAATAACAAACAACGCTTGAATTTGGTAAGACCCACGAAATGCGCAAAAATTATTAGCATTGTCGGTAGGAAATCCGCACTACATGTTACAACGCATGTTACTACCTTGGAATACTCCTAAATCAGCTTTTACCTAGGATCCTAGTTTTATATGAACGGTTAGAATAGAATAGGGGAGGGTGACAATCCAAAATTGTCTTTGTCACTAAAACTGCACGAGGAAATATAAGGGGCGACCGAATTACATTTTGAGAATGGAACATTTCAGTTAACTTTATGCCCCACGTAAAAACTGGGCAAATACTTAAGAATGCGGATAATTTATAAACTATATTAATCCGGGCTTAGTTGTCCCAAAACCATTGCCCCATTTCTGTTTTAAATTAGGTACTGAATTCGAAAATTTTAATTTTGGGGCCATTATATTAGGAGAGAGTTCCTTAACTATGACAGAAAAATGTGGGACAGATCTAACACAGTGACTTTTACGAAAACCTGTCGTGGAAGCATTTCCAAACACTGAAAGTATATAATCAACAAACGGATCTTTAATGACTAAATTCACGGCCAACGGGCCCTGAATTTAGTTAGTCCTTTTCGTCATTGTTTCCTGAAAAATGCGAGAGATTATCAGCGTAAAGGGCCCGCACTCTTAATCGGTCAAATGATTTTTCCTCCTCTTCATCTCTCGCATGAGAAAGAAAATCTAAGGGCGACGGCGTTAATGATTCCGTCATGGTATTACCCGCGGTCGTTTTTAAAACTGCCCGTTCGTTTCAATCATCCTCCCACGATGCAGAGGAATATCTCACTCTTTACTAGTATTTTTCCGACGATTTACCTCGTTTTGAGGGAGGGGAACCGCCAGAGGCCGCCTGTACCTTCTCCACGTCACGTATGTTGTCGTTAGTGGCGATGAAAAGGGATGGAGTAGTTCGGTCTGCAGTCTCGCCGCACTGCTAGAATACGCCGGTCACACACGTTTATTTGATTAGACGATAGCAATTCATGCAACTGAAGGCAAACGTGAGGGCTTCCTGAGCACGAGTGTACTCTTTGGATTTTGGAATCGGGCCAGAAACACGTCGAATCCAAAAAATCATAAAAGGGCGGTGAAGGGGGGTTTCACCGGCGGAGCCGAAGAGACGAGGGTGCCGGGGAGCAAAGAGGATTATGACTTTGACGACCCTTTCCCTTAAGCAGATTATTAGGGAAATAAACAACAGAAGATAGGGAACAGTGCACTTTTGCTTCGGAATGGCGATGCAAAATACCCGCGAGCGAAACAATCGCACTAACTAGCCCAGTGGATATTTTTTAACGCCGAGGTCTCGGGGAGCGTTCCAGTTGAAATGATGATTCCACGTAATTCAGTGTAGGGTATGTGCGATATTTTTTTATATGCTTATTTCGCAGGCTTCGCGCCATATCAGGTACAGAAATAAAGCCGTTAGGGAGATTTATTATTTGATAATGACCACTTCGGACGGCAATGCTCTCTTACGCCATTTTTAAAGGCATTGTACCCACCGTACTTAAAAAGATTTCCATGCACGTGGTAATAAGCAAATGGATCTTCAAAAGGAGTAACTGTAGTGACTAATTACTTACAAAACCAGTTTATAACTTGCCCCTCATATCCAACAAGGCAATTTGAATATTATATATTTTAATATTTATACATATATCATATGCATGTTATATATATATATATATATATATATATATATATATATATATATATATATATATATATATATATATATATATATATATATATATATATATATATATATATATATATATATAGGGTTCGTCCGGAAAATAAGTGTACTGATTTTTTCCCGCCGCTCCAGGCGCGCCCAGCACCGCTCCGACGGGCTGCGATTGGAGGGGGGTATGTTGGCAAGCGACGCTGAAAAAGGCAGTCGGCTCTGAGCTGTGGTGTAGTGAGGAGCTCTGTTAACGCGAACCTCCACGCTCGACCCACGTCACGGAACGCGATGCCGAAGTTTTTGGAGCAGCGTTATTCCATTAAATTTGCGGTAAAGCTTGGGAAATCGTCTACCGAAACTGTCGGTATGATTAACCAGGCTTACGGGGAGTCAGCCATGTCCAGAAACATGATCTTTCGGTGGCACAAGATGTTCGTGGAGGGCAGAGAAGAGGTCGACGACGAACCACGGCCTGGACGCCCATCAACGACACTCACCGACGAAAATGTGCGAAAAGTTCGCGATGTACTGAACTCTGATCGTCGTCTTAGTGTTCGGATGATAGCAGAGCAGTGTAATGTGCCAAAAACAATAGTGCACGAGATTATTAGGGAGCAATTACAGATGCGAAAAATTTGTGCAAAGTTGGTGCCGAAAGTGCTCAGTGATGATTAAAGACTCAATCGTTTGGAAATCGCGACACAACTTGCGGATCACTGCAAAAATGATCCACATTTTTTAGAGAACGTTGTTTCGGGTGACGAGACGTGGATCTTTGAGTACGACCCCGAGTCGAAGAGACAAAGTGCGGAGTGGCACCCCATCATCACCCCGTCAAAAGAAAGCTCGCATGAGCAAATCTCGGATCAAGGCGATGCTCATTGTCTTTTTTGACAAACGGGGAGTCGTCCACTACGAATTTGTACCTGAAAGACAAACTGTAAATGCTGCATTTTACGTCCAAGTGCTCGACAGGCTTCGAAAACGAGTCGCCCGCGTCCGGCCAGCGATCAAAAACATCTGGCGGCTGCATCACGACAATGCGCCGTCTCACACCGCGCTTGTCGTGTCGGACTTCTTGGCCAAGCACGGCGTGGCAACGCTGCCGCACCCGCCCTACAGCCCGGACTTGGCACCACCGGACTTCTTTCTGTTCCCGAAGATAAAGAGGAGTTTGAAAGGAACGCGATACGGGACTTTGGACGCCGTCAAAGAGGCCGTGACGACGTGTCTTCGAGAGGTTCGCGATGATGCCTTCGCGGGAGCGTTCCAGGAATGGGAACGCCGCTGGAACAAGTGTATCGACTCACAAGGGTCCTATTTTGAGGAATATTAGCTTAAGATATGTAAAAGTGTAATAAATTTTTTTTCCTGAGCTCAGTACACTTATTTTCCGGACGAACCCTGTATATGATTATTTGTAATATAATATAAATTATGTATTTATAAAACCACATAAACTTGTCTTATAGGAAATCAATTAATCGACGTCCATCAACATGTGTTTATGTAGAGTACCCCATTACTGGATTTAATACTATATATTACAGAAAACTAGGATTACATACAACCGTAAATGATCCAAATGATGTCATGTTTTACCTTGCTAAGGCATTTGATCCAAGCCGTTTCCCGGTGCTAAAAAGAGAAGAGAAAGAAAATGTTAGTTTCAAAAATTAAAAATGAAGGAACACATTAATACAATCACGAATAACAATGGTTATGATTTCAGTGTGCAATTAAACGAAGTGAACATTTAAGGTTTCAAATTACATCAATAAACTAAAAATATAATCAAAATTCTACAGTAATTATTTATATTACAGAATAACATTCACAATTAAAGGCAAAATTTTAGCCGTCGAGGTAGCAACAGAGTGAACAACGCTTTTTCAAGTTGCCAATAGCCATTATATTTTCAACACACCCGCATCGCGGCCAATATCGCTGACAGCATTGAGACTAAAATATTCAAAACAATCCCCCTGATGAAATGATGTCCGCACAAAACGGGAAACGAAGAGATTACGGCCCACTCCCCAGCATTTCTAGCTGCGCATGTACCGATTTACACCGCACTTCCCCAACAACAACCATTGCTCAACAAAAGTTGTGTACTCTATGATACTATATATGGCCACGTCGTAACTGAAAACAATGATTTTCTTTTTCCAAAGAACATGCACAGTTCTCGTGAACTTAGAGGTGTGAATATTGCAATCGTTATGTTATTACTGATTTACAAATTGAAACAATATTATTCTGGCCATGTTCTCAATGATTTCTTCAGCATTTAAACGAAGATATGTAAATTTTCTATTTCACACCATGAAGGGTGTAATAGAAGATCCAGCCTTACTGAATGAAAACCGTAAAAATTATTTTTGCAATGATTACATGATTAGCAGACTGGGTAGCATTAATCTGCTGACTCGAGGGCAAGGCGATTGCTTGGAAGTTGAAATAAGCTCCAATATGCACGGAAAAACATGGCTTTCAATATTCGTTAAACAACTTTTGATGCTGAAAGTTGGCAAGTTAAGCGAAGTTGACCACTTAGTAATGCTTTTCACCATTAAAACATGCAAAAGCGGCTGACAAAAAACAAGCACAGCGTGTAGATAATCAGCTGCCTTAACATAAATGTTAGAATAAAGTTGACGGTAGTTTGTATAAGAGCTCAATTAAATTTTATTGATATCGTGCCCATATGACATCAAGACAAAAAAAATATATATTAAAGTTACGTTCTTGAGTGGGTTGCTGTAGTAAACCAGCAGCAGAGACTTGTTTCATTCGTAACGGAAGAGACCATAGCGTTCACCAGTGGAGTGGAAGATGTAAGGCGGGACCAATTCCACATTCCCATGAAAATATATCGAACTCGCCCACCACGACAGTGTCGGCGACCCGATTTTTATTATGTACGGCCATAAAGCCAGTACTCTATTCCATTATCTGTTTCAGGTCATTGAATGTGGTATGATGGTATAGTGTTTGGTCTCCGTTGAATTGTTGCGGCTAAATTCATAATATATTTTATTTTATACAACATTCGGTAGAATCGGATACATAAGCTACAAGTTCACTAAAGTCGAGCGCAAGTAGTTATAGGCAAATATTTGGCAGAAATTAAAAGAATGCAAACATAAAAAAACCACCTCCGGCTAACGGTGGGGCTGATAACGCCGCCATGCATCGTCCGAAATAAAGTTTTCCACCAACGCTAAGAGATAGACTGAGGAATCCACCTCTTGTGCAATTTATCATTTTCCATTAGACCCTCAATATAATACACATCGAAATCATCTAAATTCTATCCCTTCATTAATATCTTCCATAATCGAAGGGGGAATATGCCGCCAATTATAATAGTAAATCAAACGAAGGAGAAAGGTGGCGTTAGCCAACACAAATATGAACAGAGACATAAAAAAGGGCACTCAAACGTATTTTCCGAATTTTCGTTGGCACAACCCACCTTCTTCCGCGGACAGAGGGAACTCTTCCCCGCAGATGAAGGTGGTTGTGCCAACGAAAACTCGGAAAATACGTGTTTCCTTTAATGTGCGTCTATTTATATTTGTGTTGGCTGACGCAATCTCGCTTCTTCGTTTGATTTATTAATCACACCAGTTAGACTTTCATAGAATAAATACCTATAACCACACACCTATTAGATAATTTCTATGCATTATATTTGCATGAGATATTTCGATATGGAATTAGATTCTCCATATGTATCTACATGCCTACGTAACGGCACTTCTTCGACATTTACTTAAAATTGCAGCCCGATGTAAACACTTTAAGGCCAACCTCAATCACTAAGCATTCCGTTTACTTATGTCGATATGCAGTCGGTGAAAATCGGATTCGAACCATTCCGAGGACGGATTTCCCGTACGTATTCGAATGTAACGAAACGCCAGGCGAACGACAATCATTGTGACGTCACCCGGCTGGAATCCGTGTGGGCCCACACCTGTTTTGATCTCAGTGGCGTCATGTATGGAGTGGAGAACGGGAGGGGGAGCGGGGAAGAAAATGAGGGAGTGGGGGCGGGAGAGGGTCAGCTAGGAAGGATGTCCACGTCACGGGGCGGAAGTGAATTAATGGATGCAAGAATGCAGGAGGGGGGAGAAGTAGAATGAGAGGGGAAATCACGGCGATAATGGGACACGCACCTCCACAACAATGGAAGGGTGGGGGCGGCGAGGTGAAAACGGGAGACGGGCACTCAATTGCACGGCGAATGGAGAGAAATGAGGCCGCGGTGCGCGCAAAAGCAGCGTCGAATTCGCGGCTGCCGGCTAGAAGAGTACATGTTGGCTGTAGCATTGCTGCGTGTGTGAAATTTACACGTTGACGCGGCTGGGTTGATTCCTTTCCCTGTGCCACCTGCGATCTCCCACTGCGTTATAGTAATCATAAAATGGAATAAATAGGATTATACTTGCGGTTGGGCAAGGAATTCGACGCTGGGTGGTAAACAAGAGCTCTAGTAGGCTACCATGCTGCCAAAATTGATTTAAATTTCAAGTTCAATTGAATTTCTTCAACTAAATATGGCTTTTGATTCGTTTCTTACAAAGCGAATGAGCGAGCATCTAATTCGCACATTTACGAAACATATTACTTCTTCATTTATTCGGAGCGTATGAATTAAACAAAAAAGAAAGGACGTCGCAATTTATTAATATGTCGAGCATTCATAAGCATATTTTCATAACTTAAACTTTTTCATATTTGAGTTTCAATGAACCCGGGATGTTAGAAATTAGGCCAACAGCGAAAGACACGTATAAAATTGGATCAGCAATCATTTAATTTTTAGAAAAATATTATAATTACAAAATTTAAGAATCAAAACACCAATGGAATTAATTAAGATTGAGGGAATATTAAATTCCATTATTTGACTTTTTCTTGACGAGTTTACAAGTTGAGTGACTGGTGGCCAATTAGAGTGTTTTAAATTGGACGATGAACTAAAATTAGGAATAAATTTCCAACCATCGCATTTTACAGCTAAACATGCAATGTAAATGAATCCTAGCAAATGGCACTTCAGTAATAATTTTACCATTTGTTTTACAAATTAATAGGCACTTTAAAGTATCTTGATTATGAAAAGATATTATTTGTGGTTTTAAGAAATATTAGAATGCATAGCATATAGTATACATGTATAATACGAGGGTGGTCTGAAAAGTCTCCGACATTTTTTAAAAGACATTTTTTCTGAAATTTTTGAGGTCGGAAACTTTTCAGATCACCCTCGTTTATTAATTCTTTGAATTTTATTATCATATGGGGGACGTAGTAGTCCAGTGGATAGAGCACAGGGCTGCTACTTCCTGCACCACCACTTATTGAAATGATGGTGATTACCATATAATAAGCAAAAGGGAGCGGAGTCTTAATTCCTAAATGATTAATGAGGAAGAATGAGACGACAAATTTTAACGAAAAAAACAAATCTTATCTCATCCATATTTTTTCACAAGTCAAATTTAATATGGCTTATTTGCACTTTATATTCTGTCTTGTGTGAAGAAGTGGCTATCTGATTTTCGTGATGTCTTAGACATGAAATGTTTAAGAGACATAATGTCCAACTACCTGTCCTGTGCAACTAAATTTCACCTAAGAGATCTATGTAAAAATTTATTCAGTCATATTCGTGGTCTATTCATTCAATTTCATCTTTTGGACTGTCAATAATTCGGCACGAATAAATACACCACTGATAAATCCGGAATTATCAGCTACGAAGGAAAAAGTAAATTCACTTTAAATAGTGTTTCGGGTAGAAGTAGGAGCTCGTTCTCATCAAATAGTTTGGGAGACAGATTTCCCCCCAAGAAATGTTAATTTAATGGCATTCTTAAGAATTTAATTTATGGAAAAAAATATCTTCGACGATTATTTCGATGAAATTACTCTCCGGCACTTATCCCCTCAGAATTGCGTCTGGAGAATAGAAGCGATTCCATTTTTAAGCCTATAATCCTTCTTTTTCTTCCTCATCCTTCCTCCAATCTACTAACGCTCGCAGACGAGACAAAGACCACGTGCTCATGGGAGATATCCAGAAAATATGGGCGGGAAATGTAAATAAGTGTCGCGGGAGAGAGCGTAATCTCCGGGGAGCGGGGGACAGATGATCGAGCAAGTTGGATTTGACCGGTTCAGGGTTATGGGGTACATTAGCATACACGTGCGAGGTGTATGCCCCCCTCACCGCGTCTTCACCATTCGCAAATCCGACCACAAATCGCCGAGTCCCGAGGGGGATCATTTCTCCAGCCAGCGAAGACAAGACGGCATGTGGGGAGGAGTGGAAGGAGGGCGGAGGAGGATTCGGGTTCGGAGGGAGTTGTGGAGGAGGGAGAGGAGATTGGGGGAAAGGGACGATGAAGGAAGAAGTGGAAGGAGTTGCTGGAATGATGTAAAAGGTCAACTTCGCAAGTGCACTGAGTGCTGCGGGCGAATGAGGGGGAGTTACGAAGAGAGAGTGAGGGAGACGGGAGGTTGAGACCGCTTATGATCGATAATGGAACACGATATCCCCGCTGAATAGACCATGGCCCGGGAAGGAGATTTCGAACGAATGCAATCCACCGAAAACAACTTCGATATCGACCAAGCAGATGAGAATCCCCCGCTCGACGGAAATGTCAGTCGCGCCGCGGGGAATTGGAGCGACGTTTCATTGGATGAATATTCAAAGTTATCTCATCCGCACCCGTCAATGGATCCAGGGATCCTATCTTTTGCATGTCATTCAAGACCCTTTGTAATTTTACGACAACCCGTATACGAGGGTATTTGCTCCCTAAGTATCGTTTGGAAACTTTTTAAATGGCATAGGCATTTGAATCGTGCCCAGAACGCGGGAAATTTCAATGAAATTCGGTCATTTTCCATTAAAGACTTGCCGCAAAAGTGAGTGCACTGGAGCCAAATTCCCAAACCAAACTGGTTAGCCTATTTGGAAAAACCTCTTCTCTTTTCCTAACGCAAATGTCGAGAGTTTGAATCCAGCCTCAGGCACGAATGTTGTGTAAACTTTGGTGGACCGCTCTGCGTGAAACTGGGCGAGATATGAAGATCCTAGTGATCAAGCGATAACCACTGGCGATCGGCTGTGAAAAAAATACATGTATTCCGAAACCCTCTATGTGTTCTAACTAATGAAGAATCCAGTAACTAAAAATGATTAAAATATTAATTTTCACACTTAATGCGTTTGAAGTTCCATCTTTTCACAATAATGGAACTCCGAAATTTTCACTTAGTAATGCTCAAGTTATTATGCAACCTATGAGGTCGTTGGAAATCGGTGAAATCATGAAAACATTTTTGTCGTACAGGTATGTATGTTTGCATACAAGATGACAAATGCGAAATTGAAGAAATGACACCATAACAAGGTGTAATGAATGAACCCGAAGGGGAGAACAAAAGATAGTATAGCACCACACTTCATTCGCACGCAGTTTTTGCGAGACACACCGAAGAGTCAGGTATCAAAATTCCAACCGAGCCAGAAATTCCGGACAAGGCAGCCGTCGTTCATCATACCTTTCGCTCTGGATTCCAAGAGATTCCATATAATTTATTGTTCCAAGCGTTATATGGGAATCGTGCGGATTTTTGATTTCTCCAATTCCTTTCAACACCACGCATTTCTTTTTTTTGTGCAGACAAATTTTAATATGTGCTTATAGCTCTTAAAATAGTTGTAATTTATTTAAATTATGACCAAAAACAACATTTTGATGAGGCTCGTTTTAACAATGATACACGCAAGCAGCTACACTCCCTCCAATGACGACACAAAATTTCTAAGATAAATAACTAGCGGGCCTGTTTCAATATGGATTTTCATTCATGGGAGATAAATAATTGTTTGGTGAAAGTGGTATACGAATGTCTAAAAAAATGGATATTTCGAAAAGGAACGCAAAAAAAGCCAAAGTAAAATATTTGAGTAAAGGAGTCTGGAATACATTAATTTGTTCTTATTTCGACAAGGAAGATATGTAAAAGCACTTACAAAAATTCTAAGGCTCCTGAAGCTTTCTAATGCAAATAATTTGTTAACTACTTGCTAGCCTTTGAGAGCATCACGAATGCCTTCGTCGCTGGCCAAGAAAATCATGATCTTAAAAGGAATACGGTGGAATTAATACTAGAAAGCAGGTAAATATCTGATGAAGCCTCTCTTAATTATATCATTCCAATTTGGCCAGCCGGGGTTGAATTACAAACCCTAATTTACATATTTTCTAATTTACATATTTACATATTCTACTGAATCCCTCCCGGTGTTTCGACCACGAAAGAGAGTAACAATTTAATGCACAAACCCCATCGTATCGGGGGATAAATTCCGAGGATAGTCTGACGTTTTTGCTTGAAGCAAGTTGCCCGCCGTCTCTAGTTTCTCACCTTATTTATTAACATTTTCCCACGCGCCACTGACCGTGACATTTGAAAGTAGAGAGGCATCGTGGTAGTCACGCAGCAACACGCCAGCTATGAACGACGAGCTAATTTAATGTGACACGAAGTCATCGAAAAATAGCGGAAGAGGTTATTTCTTTATTAACATTGAATTGATACCGAAAACACATATTATTTTTGTATAACAATGATAATATTTCAAATACTTCTCCAATATGCTGGTCCTTGAAGTATTTCAGGATACAATCTGAATGCAAATTTCAATTAATTCAAAAGTGCTGCCATAGAAATAAAAACTGGACGAATCTGCATAATGTGAGCCCATTCCACGCAGCTGGGGAAATGACAAATTCTGACTAATCAGAGGATTTCACGTTGCTCTACTGATTATTATGAATAAGCTGGTTTCTGCTTCGCATTGACTAGAGAAAAATCGATATTTTGTTCGCTTTTCCCCATTATCCCCAACACAATTTGACATCCTAGCTTTTAGATTTCAAACAATGGGCGGTGGGTCGATTCGCATTATCCTCTTAGAAGGAGGCGAAGATGGATTACACGAGGAGACTGAAACAGCACTCGACAAGGGACGGAAGTGGACTGTTTGACCAACAGCGTACAATTTCCATTTCGTTCGAGAGCCGCCTTATTGTTATCATTCTGCAATACCGTTTACAAGTAGCCGTGTTTCCATTCCATTACGCTCTATGCATGCCACCCGACGAAAATTTTGTAGGTATCCTCGGTTGACATCCTATATCCATTATAGATTATGTTGCGCACTTTCGCAGGCTTGGCTTAAAGCAATGGTGGATGATCTATCCGAAGTGGTCAGTGTATGTGGCTAGCTCCTGTGTTACAAATACGAACCGAAAAATGACTTTTTCGATTAAAACAGAAAACCATTGCAAGCAGTCGGTCCTCAGTTCGCCCGTACTCTGAGAGCTAGGTGTAAATACCACAGTTGGGAGTTCAGTCCACAGGGCACCAACGGGTGGCAATGGGTTATTCATGACTAACGAACGATGACGGTGTCGTTGACTGACTTCTCAATAACCTTTGCAAAGGTTCAGTTTTCCCGTCACTACAGGTCAAGCCCACCAATGGGAGTAGAGCTAATTATTTAATAGCCGTGACGTCGCTAAGCACCAAGGACGATTTAACATTACTTCAATCCAGTCTGTGCAACTTAAACTGGAGACCCTTCGAGAAAGAGTCCTCAGGAAATTTTTCCTAACAGAAGATAGACCGGAGTTGAAAAATGCAGATAATAAGGTCACAACCTGCAATTCGTAAGCAAATTATGAAGCCTGTGCTTCGTGTGGCTGTTTAGTGGTCGGCAGTCCCAGGCCCTATTCCTCCCGTTGATTGTGAAAAGGTGACCTTTCTGCTGACTAGACGGCGGACGTCAACGTCTTTGGTTTTCGTCACCGTCCGCCCCTGTCGCGTCAACAACCGCCGATTCCATTCCCGACATAAACAGATCTTAAACGGAATACGATTCCCTCTCTTTCCCGGGTGGTGGAAGGTCCTGGCCCAAAGAGAAAGGGTCCCTAATTACGGCGCCGTCACTTAAGGACGACAAGGTCTGGAAAGAGAAGGAGAGAGAGAGAGGAGGAATGGTTTGGAGACGAATTGCCCTCGGAGTATCAGACATTGGTCGAAAATTGTGGAGGAGGGACGAGAAAAAAATATAAAGCGTTCAGGAAAGTGGCGATCAGGGGTGGTAGGGTCGGAGTGCGAGCGAGTGGCTTTAAAACCAGACATAAATCACTTTGGCCCTCTAATTCGCTCCCTTTCCCCAACCATTCAATCAGGCGACTGACGTGTTTACAAAAAAATTGAAAAAAATATATTCCCCTTGTCCCGACTAAGGGAATAATTCATTTATTCTTCTCCCCATGCTAAAGGGTTTGTCGCAGGGGCTTGAAATAGAGAAACGAGGGGATTGAACCGAGCATTCTGACAGAGCGATGGCAATGGAGGGAAAGGAAATAATGTAAATTACAACTGGTCAGAATGAGGAGGCAAAGGGTATGAATTACGGAAACGTAAACAACCTGCCATCAATTTCAGCTGGGACAAATAGTTCCTATCACTGTTGCTAGGCCCATGATTTGAGTTATAAAGTGAGAACTTATGACGCGCTGAAGGGTTCCTGCAGAAATATTTCCTATAGTAGTGATTTCTTATCAAGAAATGCTTGGCATATGCACGGACAAGGAGTTAATACAAATTCCGCGAAGAAAAAATATAAAAGAACGGTACTCGGAAATCGCTACGACAGTAAATGTATACTAAAGACGACGGTTTGAACGCGGATTCAATCATTTGGCATTCCTTTTGCCATGGTCAAATCCTCCAGGGGCGCTGCACTTTGAACACTCGATTGCGTCATCGCACGGCCATTCTCCCCGACGAGCCCCGCAAAACTTACCGAATGACGTTTTTACCGACCCAGGAAATGACTTCGATCGCGGGCAGCCGGATTATCGCCACAATCCTTTTGCACTCGCCGTAAAAAGTTGAAAAAAGGCGGACGCACAACTCCGCGATCATCAACACGGCGACATTTCGATCATGTTCCACGCACTCTCTTCGACACCCTTTCCGTTATATCACTCGGCCCGCGAAGGGGACGGACGGAGGGCGGTGGGGTGACTGTCGATTCCGTCATGCCCGATTCCTTTACCCACCCCGTTCGATATGACACCGAGGACGACTGTGACGGCAGTCGAAAATGTTTTCAAAGGGAAGAAAGGATGGATTGGCGGGGAGGAAGAAAGAGAGGGAATGGAGGGAGGCGAGGCGTAGGGGTGGGCGAGAACGAGGAGCTTGAACCGCCGCCGGTCGGTGACCCTGAGGGGGGAAGAAGACTGCGCGGGGGCGGAAGGCGACGGCGTGAGGAAGGGGGCGTAGCAGGTGGGTGGGTGGAGAGGCGTGTCTTGCGTGTTCGGAAAAATGAATGAGAGCGACTCTTGGAAACAGCATTATCGATTATATGCAAGGGATTTGCACGGCCTAGAATACCCAGGGTGAGCTAATTCATGGAATATCTCTCCACTTTTCAACATCTCAGAAACTCAGCCGCGAGGGCTCGGGTCCGGTGTACTCGCACACGAGTTACGACGCCGTCACGTGTGATGTCCTGCACCCGTCGAGTTGCCCTCCTATGGAGGCGTGGAGGCCGGACTTCCTCTGCCCTTCCTCCCCAGGGACAGTGCCGCCGGGTAGGAAGGGGAGACGGGAGTCCGGCCGCGGCGTCCGGCGCTGGGGAGCGAAAGCATCGATGAGTGCGCGTGCGTTTGCGCGTGCGGTGAAGGTGTCCTCCCCAGGGCGGACGATGGACTCGTTTGAATCAGCGGTCTGGCACGAGAGGGGCCCCCTCCCGTCGTGGAGGGGAATATGAAACGTGCTTTTCTGAAGAAAAAAATGT
Organism: Hetaerina americana; assembly: GCF_022747635.1. Lineage (NCBI taxonomy): Eukaryota > Metazoa > Arthropoda > Insecta > Odonata > Calopterygidae > Hetaerina > Hetaerina americana. Next base: position 71,771,617 of record NW_027286069.1, on the reverse strand, counting down.
TTAGAACCTCCCTCCTGCTATTCTTTTCCGTGCTATTCTATCTCTATTTATGCGGGAAATTCCCTATTTCGAGATGGGAAGGCCCTCATCATAATATTTGCATTATTAAATCCCTATTCACACCTTTCCAATGCTAAATCCAATGAGATGGCATTAGAGTAAAACACTCATCTTTGCGTTGATTATTGCAATCAAAGGTTGATTTCCCTTAAGCGATTCGGTACTACAGCTCGAACATCCTCTAATTGCGACGAGATTTCCGAGTTTGACCCCAAGATGTCATCTGGACCGGGAACGGGGCTTTGGTCACATAAAGTCATAGGGCGCAGTGGAGCACCGATATCCCTGCGGTATCGAGTAACTACACGCAAGGAGGCTAAAAAGGAATATTAATATTACTGATAAATTCATCATTTAATCTAACTCTGTAAATATATAATATGGTAGGACGGGGTTCGATGAAAATTAAATGAATGTAAACCCACATACAATGGAACATGAATCAAATTTCAACACAAAACAGTTCAATCATAAAACAAAAAAATATTAGTGGCAGTCTCATCGGTCAAAGACAGATTTTAGTTAAAAGACGAAAACAACAAAACCTACTGAGGTAATCTAAGGGACTGCGTTGACGTAAATGCAGCATCATTTCATACGGTTTTTTGACAGAAAATCGACACAGGAATGGTGAAATGAGAGTCGCGACGCTGCTATTTCTGAGTATCACGTCACCACACGAAGCAAGCGTGTCGACCACACGAAAGGCTCGCAAACATCATCAGCCCGAGGATCATCATCCATCCCAAGATCGTTTCCATATGGCTATCTTCTCATCTCTACCATTTCTCCGATCAATTGCATGATTTTTCATTATTTACGCTTAAATCACACGCAACTGTGGTCAAATGGCTGAGTCCCCAGTAGTTCATCCGTACGTCAGTGAATACGCCATTTTTTTTATTTTCAAAACATACTTATTTGCTATAAGATTGTTAAAAAAGTTGAATATAATATCTCCCAAGCACACATTAGAGAGTTCCCGCGATGAGGAAAGGAATGGAATTAAGATTTGATGAAAGCAGGTCGACAACAAATGTATGTTGAAATAATTGAAAAGTCTTTCTCGGAAAACGGTAAATAATGAGACGGTTTTGAACTTAAGGACCTAGTGGCCAGCATCGCTCCTTTCACGATAATGGATATAGCTGAGGAACTTGAAGATTTAATGGACACAAATTCTAATTTCAATATCCAATTTTACACAACAAGGAGAATGAGACGGGCTTAGTAACTCAAAGAGCACTCTGTCAAGAAGTTTCAATACATATAACTGCTTCACAAGAACTCGAGTACCCTTCACGGTAAAATACGTTAACGGGTCAAAATACAATGCACCATGAAATTTGAAAAATAATAATAATAACGGAAGAGGCCATTGAAAAGCCTATTTCGTAATTTAAATGACTGCAAGAATTATTCAATAAACGCGAAAAATCCCAAAAATGTTTGTATGGCAAGCATGTTTAATTACGAAAATTCCTTGGGTGTCAGCTGTAGAAAATATTTTGAAAAAACCAGCAATGTAATATTCGGAGACGAGGTTTTCTCTCATGATCCTCTTTGCTCGAATTTTCCGTCTCTCATGGAAAGCATGGAGCCCAAGAAACGATGAATTATGGCAGAAATAGAATTTCATCTTCAAACTGCTCGTGGAATATGGCTCGGGCCACACTCTTTGTGTGAGTGGGAAAGAAGATGATAATTCGCTGCCATGTGGACGACAGTGGCAAAGTATTCTCTCCCTATGTCCCTTAGACGTTTGCGTAATACAGTCCAGTGGCGGGTGTTCGCGTAATGATTATTCCTGGATGCCAAAGAAATGGGACAAGGATGTGACACTTCCGGGAAATATCCTGACTGTGCCGCAAATAAACTGACTAGGTTCTCAATTGCTCACGCTCTATTCATCTCTCGCCATCCCTTGACGTGTGATTATCTCTTTCTAAAATATTTCGACCTATAATGGGAGTCAAGCGTCACTTTTGAGGATGAGTTACTAAGCAATTACTGCCGTACAGCGCATTTTAAAGTGAAATATACGAAACTTCCTATGAACATGAGCTCAGATCGAGTGGTTAACCAGGTGATTACCACCCAATGTTAAAAACAGCATAATCGGCTGAAACTACACTCGCAAATTCTCAAATTGATTGATATGAATCTTTTTGTTCAACTAATGAAGTGAAATTATAAAACGCGCATTAAAAATTATAATATTTAACTTTTTTCAATGATGTCAGATTCAACTTACTAAAGACAATTTAAATGCACACAAAATGGTGATAATCAATCTGAAAGTGAAGTTGAATTATGAAATAGAACTCTGAAAATTCAAGGTGGCTTGATAAGACTTAGAAGATCACTTGCATCAATAACAAAATTTGATTGAAAAATAATATATTTACAATGCATGATAAGCTCTTTGAAAAGCAGTTTGCTTACAAATGGAAACATCAGGTCCATCATTTAGTTGCATCGGAATCTAATCAAATAACTTAAAGCAATTGTTTTCAGAAGATATGAGGTCCTAGAAAATTACGGTCCAAAAATAGTTGGTTTAGTTGATGCAAGCATAACCATTGACGACAAATTTGAGGAAGTTCTTTTAACAAGACAGTTCATTAATAAGTATTTACATTGCATTAATTAGAATGTGCATAGGATTCGCTACAAGATTACGATGATATACTGTTTAAGCATGCTCGAATTAGTTTCATGATAAAATTTCAGTGCCGTCATAAACTATTCAGGTGAAAATAGAACTTGCCAAAATAAACGTTCCCATATATTCCTATCCGGTCTGGGTATAACGGTAAGTGAATTCCAACCAAAGGTCACGTGATGCCCATGGGAATGGAAGGAATGCGAAGCCAAGTGCTCCGTGACCACGCTTCATTGAAGAGGAATTCTACGGCTCATAGAGACAAGGGAGTGTGTGTTTTTCTCTTTCATTGTTAGCATTGCAAGCAAAATGTGCGTAAAATGAACTGTAAAAAAACTCGCAGAGCTCGAAAGAGTATAACAACAAAAGTTATTTCCTCGCTAAATTGAAAAACTCTTCAATATGGTGAAACTTAGCGCCATATATACTGTATTTGACAGCATCCCGAAGAAAGCACTCTTTATATCAAGAGGAAAGACAATAGAGTATAAGGAGGAAAGAGGTTTAAACGGCGGGACAAAGATCTAGAAAAAACATGCCATTGAAAAAATTGATAACTGTATTCAAAAGACATTTAAAATTTAATTATTAAAATACGGTTCATCAACCAAAACAGGATTCCCACCTCTAATTCTCATTCCTCAAGTAAGAAGGATTCCTCAGCATTTGCAGATAAAGCCTTATCCTATTATTAATGGCACAAAAATGCACTTCATGCTAAATTTATGAGGCTAAAAATACAAATAAAATGATCAACGCAAGGAAACATTGGCATGCCATGCATAAGATCCATTTCATATTCATACTTTTATTAATTAGGTGCACTGGTTCGATTATTGACAATAATTAAGGCTGAGAGTAATCTTTATGTAAAACCAATGGGAACAAAAGATGCAGCACACACAAGAAAAAGCCAAAAGAGAAGTACTGCAGGGGTTTTTTCTTCGTGCGAATGCTGATCCGTACCCATACAAGTGAGGGTAACATTTGGAGATTATCAAACGTAACTGTATTCAAAAAGCTGCTGCAGAAAGAAGTGAAAAAAATTGCATTCGTAAAAATTTCCCATTAAGGGACAGCGGAATAATTTGTTGAAAAAGTACCGAGATCGGTATAATTGTCAGGTTTGGTAGCCAGAATACAATTTGAACAATTTAACTTACAAATATTTGTGATTAAAAGGTTTAGTGCTGTTAGGTGCTCTCCTTCTTTGGGAATTCAGTTTAGAATTTTCGAACATCAAAATAAGCTTTCGGCGAACGAATGAAAATATCACCTCTCCGCAACATGGAGTACCCAATATGATTAAGGCGTTAAAGTATTTTTGAGATATCATTCAGAACACGTATTTCGAATGGCATGCAAACTCGACGTAAGTTCAAGCAAATTTGGAAATTTTTCCACACCAAACCCAAGAGTGGGCGCTCACATAACATAGCTGGGAAAATGAGAGGAAGCCCCAGGAACTTGGACTGAATAATAAAATTCCGAACACTCTCACGCCTGCCACATATCCCCATGGGCCAAGGGAGGGATCGAAACAATCAAGGCGGTAAATCAACAAGGGCGGGATTGGCATTACGGGAGAGATGACGCACCATCCATAGGAAAGTCACTTTTATTTCGAACCCCTTCCGCGTAAACAGCCACCGCATTAAAACGACCGTTTAGGGGGCGGGGTGGAACTGAATACGTAGAGTGAGGGCGACGTTATAAATAAAAGGGAGGCACGTAATGCTCTTATCTCGAGCAACTTAATGATGTGAACTTGGACATAAATTCAGCATCACGTGGACGAAATTCTGTCATAAAAGTGAAAGTGGAAATAAGGTCTTCGTTTACAGTTTTACTAACGCTTTGATGAAGGCTAAGGTTGAGACTAGCAGAGCAAGGAAGAGAGGATGCGGGAAAAATAAGTGAGACATGAAGATCACTTAGAAGTGAGTCGTCTTGAAGATGCATCACGCTCTTATTGCGAGAATAAATCATTGACACCGGGGTGAAAAATCAAAGAGTGACCGCTTGGTTTTCAGTTCTGGTCCCCGAACGCGGGCGATAATTAATTCCCGGAACCCCGGCCGAAAACGAGGGATCCAGGCAGAGGTGGAACCCGATTGCCATTAAACCGCCAGCCACGATGATAAAAAGAAACGACCTTCTTTAAAAACGTACTGGATGGGTTTTGGTGATGTGTTTTCACTCGCTCTACTCGCTCACTTAACGGTTCGGTGTTGGAAGGGGAGATAGAGGGCAAGACAAGGCTATGCACTATTTATGAATTTACAACGGACGATGAAAGAAGATATTGGACGGAAAGGTAGAATGAAGATGGACGGAGAGACACTCGATGGGTAAACACGGGGGACTGAAATGAATAAAATCATCACGGAGAGTGGAGGAGAGAGACGAGAGATTACGACGGAGGATGGGGAAGGACTTCACAACAGCTTCGCTCGAAGCAAGAGAATTTGGGGAGACAATGTACACGGCCCAAGAGAGGGAGAAACTTTCGACAGGGAAGCAGACGTGTGAGTTTATGCATGCGTACGAGGTTGAGAGAGAGGGTAAAGTGAAAACAGAAAAGGAAGGTATAAATAAAACGGAGCTTCAAAAGTGGATATAAACGTGACCATATGTTCTCTCCATTTACCTTACCCTCCGTCCTAACATGAAGAATATAATGGAAATAGTCTCAGGAATAATTGAAAAGAAAAAAAACAGAAAAAATCGTACTGTTTGTGATCAGCATTAATGCAAAATATTTCTCAAGAAAAGGCAACGAGAATTGTGGTTGACTACCCCGAAAAAAACCCTCACTCGGGAAAAGCTCTATTTGATGAGGAGGGGTGCCAGAAACCTGAGAAAAACCCTACATGAAGAATACACTAGAAGAAAACAAACTGTGACACAATCGTACTTGCAAGGCACCAAGAGAACATAACGAATAACAGAAGAAGAAAGCAGCATAAAAGTTGTTACAGGGAGAGAAGAGGATAAAATGGAGTTGAGAGATAAAGTAATCCCTTTCCCAAAAGTCGTGGGTTTCCCCAACCTCTCGCACCCACCCACGACGCCCACTCGGAAAGGGAGGAAGGAAGAGGGAGAAGGGGGTGCTGCAAAGATGCTGCAGGATGGGCGGGAGAAGTGGTGCCTGTGGGATAAGAAAAGGGGCAGGAGAGGGTGAAAAAGGATGTGGGCGGGGTGGGTGTGGGAGTGATGAGGGGTCGGAGGATTTAGGGGAACGTCGAGGGGTGCGGGGCGGGAAGAGGGGGAGGGGACCGCGGAAATCTCCGCTGGAGTGCGAGAGGGAATTCCTCGGCGCGAAGGGCGTGGGAGATGGCTGGGGGGTGAGAATGGGGAAGGGCTGTGATGAAGGCGGAGGAGGAGCAAGAGAAGAGCGGGGGTTTGGAATGGAAAACGTGTGCGGGGAAGAAAGGGATGAGCGATGCTTGTACAAAAAGGAGCGAGAGGAAAAAGAGAGGGCGGGCGCCGAGTGGGAGGTCGGAAGACAAGTCGAACGTTTGGTGGGAGGGCGGATTCCTTTTTGTTTGGCTCGGCATCGACTCGGCTCTCTGGGATCCACCTCGTAAGAAGTCGTGAGGACAAAGGCAAACGGGTATCGGACGGCACACTTGCTCAAACAAGGGCGGAAAAAAATAATCTAAATATGACAGAGGGGACATGGAGCGGTTAACGCCGGAGGAAAATAAGGAGGTGAAAAAACTAAACATTTGCCGGAGAGATGAAAGGGTACATGTCGGAGGAAAGATTGCAAAGAAAAACATGCAGTCAGAGAGGGTTTTTCTTTATAAGGAGGAATCGTTCCTCGACTGAATAAAAATCACCCAACATAATAACAAATATGTATAATACTTAAATATTAACCCCGAACGTTAATTCAAAAATATCAATGACAAGCTGCTAATATTCCTAATTATGTTATTCCGAATTTTTGGAAGGAATTCAGTGGGACGATAAATAGACTCGAGTTATGAGGCACGGCGTTTCCTTGAAAATTAACTCACAAGTTGGGACCAGAGCGAAAGGAAAGGGGTCGTTACTCCTTATTCTCCTACCAGAGGAGATGAAGGTGGTATTCTCATGTTCACGAGAAATTCGAGGAGAGCAAAAAGAAATATTTCAAAACGGTTTTAGGTATTGAATTACTAAAACCACTCTCACTTACACTCCACTACGACTATTTCCAGATTTTTTCCCGCAACTTTTAATGTAAAAAAAAAGAGGTTTGATTGACGCCCAAATTAAATCCCGGACTCGAAGCCAGCCAACCAATTCTCTCTGTGGTAATATTCATTAGGCATTTCTGTTCGTGGCGGTTTTTATTTCTACTTTTAACTTTACCTCTAACGCCATCACGTTTGCTGAAATTTTATACAGGATAAAGAAATCAATTCGAAGCTATTAATTTTAATGGAAAACCTCCCAAGCAACGAGCCACGGGGATGAGGACAAAGAAATAATTTGGCCCGCGATTACGAATAAAGAAAGGACGAGGAAGGAAAATTTCAACGGTAAATACACAACTGCTGGAGGACCACAAAACAATGGGCAATACTTAAGTGAACAAGAGCAAAACTATTGATTCCCTGTTCAAATAAAATCAGGAAAGGGGATTCTTTGAGTTGGCGTTTTTAAGCGTTCAAAATATTCCTGTAATTAGTGTAATCAGTTCTGTAAAATTAGAGTCACAGGGCGACAGATTAAAATACGAATTGGTGACTTTCAAAATGCTAGCTCAGCACCCTGCTCTCACAAATAATCACAGTTGCTTTTCATAGACGGGCACAGTTGGACACACTGCATTGGTGTCTTTGGCACGTAGAGAATTGTAACTAATCGAAATATAAAAAATCTCCGGCTTACTTTCTGGCGAATGTCACCCGGAATGAAACATCTATACGTTTTCGAAGGGTTTCCATTAACCACCGACCACGGTTTTGAGATTAACACGTCATTACACAGGCATTATTTGCAAGTAAATTGGAAGCAAGCTCTAAAAATAACTAGAGAAAAAAGTGGTGGAAGGGGAACTTGGTGGGATTACTGCTACCGGTTGAGACAAGGGAGTGAGTGACTTTAATGAGAACAGGGAAAGGGTCTAGAATTGTAAGCCTGAATTGGGGCTCTTGGGGAAGTTTTGTAGGGATTAACGAGGGTCACGCAGAAGTAACGCCGGGGTGTTCAATGGAAAATAAACTGATGCTACTCGGTTAATACCAAAGGAGTTGACGAGGGAAAGATGGTGCGAAAGAAGATGACAGAGGGGAAACTTTATCATTATTCATCAAACTGAAATACACTCGTCACTCTTTTGTAGCCCCCATTCAATTATCTTAGTACATATCTAATTGTAAGCTTTCGGTATGTTTGCCCAACACATACACCATCGCAAGCCTACATTTTCACACACACACACAACGATTTGGCTCCTTTAGATGATTATATCCTTAGAATTGGATCATTTGCGTAAAACTATTTTCGCCGTGAACATGCTTAACTTATTTTTAAAATAAATGTAGTGAGCAATTTGATCATTCATTTTTTCAAGGGTTATTAGAAGTTCATGCTACATTACCATCAATAAGATTTTCAAAGAATTTTATATTGTCTCACCATGTTATACCTCATTAGATCAAGGAAAATCTGATTGCGAAAAATAAAACTGCAGAAAACTAGAATATATACGTAGAATCAGTTAATAGAAATTGTAATGCCTAATAGAAGTTTAAAAAAATGACTTGCGGGCTACAGGATGTGATCGAGTACGCCATTGAGATTTCAGTCGTTGATAAGCAATTCTGAACGCCACTTAAACATACATGTACAGGTAAAACCAGAGTAAATGATACCGTAGTGAGTATTTGAGCTTCCTGGAAAAATGGAGATGATCCCATACAATTCTTCAAATCCTTGGTAGTGCCAGTAACTTGTATTTCTGATACTGGAAGATCGTTTTTGGACCTAAAATTACGGAAGAATGAAGAGCTTAGAGCGCCCTAAACACCTTCATCTAAAAAATATATACCTAAGTATATATTTGACATTCTGGAATTTTATGACACCATAAACGATTTTATGCACGCACAAAATAAGGACTTTTAACGCCAACGCATACTCCGTTTTAGTCGATAAATGGGAATATAGTAAAATGCCACACGATCCTGCATCACATTCACACTGTAAGCATTGAAGATCTACTCGAAAACATGAATCGCTGATCTAGCCTTAAGTCACGAGGTAAGAAATTTGTCAACAAAGTGACCATCTCAATTAAAACCTTCGGCTAATTAAGTGTCATCCATAAAAGCCCCTATAAAAAGTAGATACTCTAAAAGTATAAGATTATTTTGTAACTGTACACATTTTAAGTGAAATGCTTCTATCGTTATTACAAAAACAAAAATGCAACTTCAACAGAAGTATTTTACCTCAAGGAATCCAATTTAAAGTAATAAATGATGAATTTGTTTACAAGCAATTTATACAATCAATTTTTTTGCCCCTGCTGCTTATTCGACTCTTATTGCCATGCCATTCATTCCGAGTTATCCGCCGTCTTCAAAAAGGTTTTTACGTCACTGGGAAATTGAAAAGGGAAGGGTGTGAGACTCAATAGATATATTTACTCAGCATTTGTTATATCCAACTGAATTCTTGTAGCCTTGCTCTTTGATATAAATGTCTTTCGTCCGTAGGATCAACTAAATTAATGGTGAAAAAATAAATATGAGGCACACCAAAAGAGAAAAAAAGGCGGTCAATGACCGACAAAATCGGATTAAATGAACTGAAAGACGGACGGCATTGGAAGAAATACTGGTGAAGGGAGAAGCGGCTGAGAAAATTGAGACGAAGAAGGAAAAAAATGGGAGATGATTGAGAGAAAATATCGTAAAAAAGAACAGGCGAGATTGTTAATCACCATACATACTCAGCAAGCTCTCAGTGTTAGTAGAATGGAATCAAATGAGTGAATGTCATCTAATGATATACATTGTAATACTCAAAGGATAGCAAAATATCATATTCTGGCCCCTTCATCTTTATAATAAAGAGAATAAACCAAAAGTACGATGCCGCTGATTTCCTCGAGCATACCATGTAAATGCAATTCATACTTATATGCTGGTAGCGGAATTGGGAGGGGGATTATACGACGGAAAGTGAGAAGAATTGATGGAAACATAGGGCAAACTCTATAGGAAGCAAATTGCACAAGAATAGGGAGGGATAAGGATTTGGTTAACAGGGGTGAAAACTAATGCGTAGGGAGAGGAAAGTGGTATATTCTCCGATACTCCGATAGGAAGAGAAAAGGTTGCAAATTATGTAGATGATGTTTTCGGAGAGACAGCCAGCGTAGGAGCAGAGTGAATAGGTGACTGCAGGTGTAGGTGAGAGAGAAGGGGAAGGGAACGAAAGGATGATAGGGAATGCTCTAAGTTAAGCGTGCAGTGAGAGGTTGTAGAGTGAAGAGAAGTCTTCCTCGCCTGATGGAAGCTAACTAATCGACGAAACGTGAAATACATTTACAAGTATGTTAGTGCCCCTTTCGCGGGTTATGTATATTTAAATACGTTATATCGTTGTATTTGGAAACATGAAAAATATTCAGGTCAATATTGGCAGGAGTTTGAACAGGTTTCCGATAATTAATTAACTCTTTTACAGATTAACCAAATCTCCAAAAGACAAAGGCAAAAATTGCTTTAGTGTCCAAAAATAATTGCAATATAAAAATACCGATTAGTAATATCATTCTTTTTAGGGAAAGGAATCTGAAATTTTTCAAGCATCTGAAACCATAAAAAAAAATTTCGAAAATTTGACACACATTATTTTCTATGAATATATGAGATTGCAAATAAAGCGTCATTGTACAAAACACGTCATTCAAATGTTGACAATTGCCTATTTTATTCGATACCCCCGATTCGACTATGCTGAATAAACTTGAGAAAATACTTAACCCACACACAAACAGGAGTTAAGTATCGAACGGAAGAAGTAAAAATCTTCACATTACTAAACAGAAACAATCTCCAGCGTATTTCGTGGATGATAAATCGATTTTCCACAGTACACATATTTCACAGGTCTCATGGCTGGGCGGAGTCACGGCGCTCCTCCTAATTGGCCTTGCATTTTTAGACCGGGTTGGGGAAGAGCGCGCTGACTACAGGGCCGGCGAGGAACGGTGTCGGTGGGCGTGCGAGCGAAGAAGGGGAGGCCGTGGGCGACGTGTGGGGAAAGGGTTGCGAAGGCGCGTAGGATGGAAGGAGAGGGGGGATGTGGGGTGGATTATGCCGGCTGGAAGAAGAGCCTTGGGGTTTAAAGGCATGTCCGGTAGGCGGCGGAGACGAGATTCACAAATCTAAAGGTCTCCGGTGTGACCTCCCGAAGGAACTGCCGAACTCCTTGCCACGCCTCCCCCCTCTCCCGACCGCCTGACCTCTCCCACGTCTTCATATATCCCCACCTCCAGCTTCCATTTTGGCCACGGGATAATGTTTCTCCCCACGCGAGAACGAGAAAGAAAGGAGGGAAATGGCAAATGAGGAATGGTGGAAGTAAGGGGGAAGGAGGAAGGGACGGCGAGACATGCGATTGAATGAGTAAGGGAGAGCGTTGGAGTGGAAAAAGAGACTCCTCTTTGCAACCGAGATTCACTCTGCTCTCAATCGTATTCCTCTATTAAGAACGGGATCGGGAAATGGAGGAAAGGATGGAGCGACGGAAGGAGCATACATGAAAAGCGAAATATAAGGATTGAGATAGAAAGAGAGAGAAATAATTTTATTCATTACTCCAATTAAAAAAAAGTATTGCCCTTCGTTTTTCTAGGAGCCTTATAGAGGACTATTGCCTGAACAGGCGGTTTACTATAACTATAACAGACTCTCAGTTTCGGTATAGCAGCAACTATTGGTACAGGGACGAAAATCGCCACCGAGATTGTCATTAGTAGCGGGCTTGACGACAGTTTTTCATCATATAACTTATAGAGCGATGATAACCCCAGCAGCCTTTCTCGGCGTAGGAAAGGGGAAGGAAATAACATCGACTTATCATATTAACACTGAGAAACCGAGGTTAAATTATTCTAATTTTGGTGGTATAGGTCATAGGCATAAATATTAAGTAGTCCACCGTTAGGTAGGTTTTGGATGGACACAGATTGAAGAACGATATATTTCTTACCTCTCTTAAAACCCTTCATGACCCCGGACATTACTACCAATAAACCCTTTTTCAAGTCTCTACACTGCCTCCCTTTATTCTGTCCAACATCCCCATCCTTGTCCTACCCCTTCCTTGGTTGTCCAACGCTCTCCTACCTGCCACAGACTTCAGCATTCCATTTCTAATCAATATGCTAAGCATCCATCTTTCTTGTCTCCTTTGGATTGCTCTCAACTATCCCCTCTCCTCCGCCGCTATGCCCAAAACTCTCTCGTTTGTTTTTCTTTCAGTAAATTTCACATTTCCCATCCTTCTTCACACTCACATATCAAAGATCTTCAATCTACGCCTATCATCTCATGTCAACAGCAATTATTCGATGCCGCATAAAACCAAAATCAATGTTTTCACAATCTCTTCTTAATTCACTAGCTCAAAGTACCTGACATCAATTCCCTCATCCTTGCGAAATCTCCTTTGCCTAACGCAATCCTCCTTCTTATGCCCACACTTCTTGGAACTATATTAGCCCTATTTCAAATTCCACTTCGAATCCCGGAGATGACAGATTTTTTTCAGTGGTATCCCGATCCCTACTTGAGTTGCTTTATGAAGAGTACTTTGAGTGAGTACGACGTCGGTCGGATGGGACGTGAAAATGCAGACCTCTTGGCGTCTTTCGACAAGAGTAGGCTAATGCCGACGCCGGGTTTCTCTCAACCCTACCTTTTCCATCCATCCCTAATGGTGCAAATGACCTTAGCTGTCGGTCGCCTCCCCTAAAACTACTATTACTACTTCAAATTCCAATCAACTCGCATTGACTTCCCCATCTCCGCAATTCTAACTTAATTGTTTGAGTTGTGAAAACAGGAGAACTCGAGGATAACTAACCATTTCTTTTTGAAAAAAACATTAATTAAATTAACGGGTAAATAAATTATTGCGGCATTACGGGTTGTAGGAGTACCCTCGAGTTGCGAGTCCAATTATTTAATAACATCAACCGCTCGCTACTCAATAGGTTGCTCTTGATTATTCGGGCAGCAGAATCAACTGATGATTCTCTCGCAATAGAATCGGTTCAAGTCCCAAAGTTAGCGAAAACCGAGTTTGATGTGCGTGCACAGGGAGCTGGAAGCATGGAACCCGAACTCCCCTTGAAGAAATCCCACAATTCCATCTGCTTTCCGAGCATTTTATTTGCGAAGTCTATCCATGCCATTTCCACAGCTCTTGTGATTACGAAACCAAATAGACGGACACTATTATTACGAGAATCCGGCATGAGAGGAATGAGAAAAGGGGCAGACAGGAAAATGAAGTCTTTTTCAATTGAAGAATGATAAAAAGAACGAATTTTCACATAATCGTAAAACAAAAGAGGAGAGGGTCATCGAAAATAGTTCTAAACCAATCAATATAAGCCCTTGATACCCTTCAAACTTGCAGCGTCAGAGAAGGTATCGAAGAGCCAACGGAAATGACATGGACCATTATGGGCTAAAATAACACCCTCTCTCCGAAAATATTTCTCCACCGAACTGGATAAACATTTCCACAACCGAGAATGGAAGACTGGATTTCTCAGCCAGCGTCCCACACCCACTCCCACGAACAAGGGCTGAAAACACCGGATTACTCTGAACAAGTCGACTCCGAAAGGGGTGGCGCCGGAAGGGACGGGAACGACTATGACGCCTCGATTTCGTTTCTCAGAGAGGAAATGTACACATCAATATTTATCAAAATACCGCGCCAAAAATTGAAACAAAGCGGTAGACTCCCGAACGAAATAAAAACAGGACGTCACCGGATGAAGTGGCTCATTATTCCTCCACTTCTAAGGGAACCAGGGGGAGGTTGAAAGGATAGGCGAGGGTGGTGCGATAAGGGGGAGGGAGGGAGAGAGAGAGACAAGGATGGATATGCGAAGGGTAGTAGGGTGGGGAGGGAGGGCCGGAATGGCGCCGAGTCGGTGTTTCCACGATTAAAGGGAACTTCCAAGGGGATTGTTACTGAGCGCCGAGGTTAGGTAAACGTGGACAACACGCAATGGCCCACTGGCCGGTCAGCTATCGCGATTGCTCAAAGCATGTACGTTATGTACCTACGCCGAGGGCGGGAGCGGATTCAGCGTGTCCAGGCAATCTGCCGAGTGGACGAGGAGGTATCAAATGTTTGCCCAACATGCTCCGCGGAGCATCGTTAAGGGTCAAGCGTTTGGCTAGTTCCGACCGCGGTCCAGCGAAACAGAGACGGGACTCACCGATCACACCGACGGAAGGACTTCTTCGGGTAGAGTTCCAATTATTGGATCCCTAGTGCTAGCATAACACTTAAAATACTTAAAAGTAATTAAAAAGTATACAATTAAATCTCCACCTTCCTCAATCTGCGAGCCACCATTCACATTACCCTCAGCCTGGACGACGGGTTTGACCGACTATTAGTTCTTGAAAACCCTTTCACATCAATTGATTGTCCGGCAGTGTGAAAAATAGCATGCATTTCATGTGCTCGGAAATATTTTTAGAGTTTTCGCGTTACGTAATGTCATTAGAGGCCGTGGAAAGAAACAGTAGGGGAAGATAAAAGCTCCAAAAGGTATCTCTGAGACTTGGAAGGTGGATAAAACTACGACTGAGCTAAGGTAAAGGGAGTCTTTTAGTATAGTCTATATTCGTTCTTGCAGTGGTGGAAATTCTCAACGAGGAGTCATTTATGCATTACGTCACATTGAAATTCACATAGACTATTGTTATCACCATAAAAATGAATTACGAATTACATTCAGGGAAATGAAAAATTTTCAACTCAAAAGTTTACGTAGTGAGAGGCCACAAGATGAAAAATTGACGGCGAATGTTCACCTGGAGAATTATGACGAATGCGGGCATTTTGTCCTCCGCACACGGCTCACATTTGCACTTGATCAACTGGAAAACTAGTACACAGGTAATTGAGACAATAATAGTTTGGATTTAGCATGACATTGGCCCAACGGAGTGATAGTTTACCTCTTAATGAAAACACTTTCTTAATCCGACGTGAGCCTTGTACTATGTGAACGGTGTTACGTTAGTTATGACCAATAACTCTTTGAAATATATTTTACAAGTTGACATAATTTTTTTAGAAAATTGTAGCATAAGTCCCATAAACAGTAAAATATATCAATTTACGATTCGATGACACAAGAAAAATAAAAAACAATCCATATCACATTAAGCACAATGCATGGAGTGCAAAGTTTCATTTTTAACGTTTTTAAACGTTAACTTTCTAGCAATATTTTTTGTTTTAAATACATTATAATGGTCATAAAAACTCCAATATTTCACACGCCAACCAGCTTACAAAGGAGAAAGTCTGAAGGACTCCCAGTTGAAATACTTATGCTTTCCCTTTAGACGTCGCCTTCGGGACACCGTAATGCGCGTGGACCGTTTTAAAGCTTGCCTGAAATATTAAGTTCCCAATCCTGGGGGACATTTCAAATGCCTCTGGATTCAACGGACCTCAGGAGGCGATAAACGTGGATTTCGACGTGGTGCTGCGGCACGAATGTGGCGCTAATTTAGCCCCCTTCCGCCGGCACCCCCGTCTCTTTATTCCGTCTCTCCCACTGTTTATTTACGGAGTCAACCTCGTGTTTTGGTTTTTCACAAAAACCTCGGTCTGGGGGGGGGGGGTACAGGGAAGGGTTTTAAGGGAGGACTGCGGCTTGGGCTAAGGACCATCAATGCGCAACAGCCATGCGCAAGAGACCAAGCTACGTACCCGCCGCACAATCAGCCCTTCCTTCCTCCCAAACCAGCCATTTCCCTCCCTTTTACATCTCTCGCTCTTTCTCCCAACCCGTTCCTCTGTCTCTCTTCCACAGCCACTCGTGCGCCCCCTTCTTCTGCCACCGTCGTGCACCCCACGGTTCGTTCAAATTCTCTCTCCTTCTCCTCTTGCCCTCCCTTATTTTATAGAGCCTTAAAGAGAGAGAGAGAGAGGCCGCGGTCTGCTGCTGCGGACCTGCCACGACTTCCTACGACTCCTTCCATCTTAATTATATTTCTGACGAGTTTTTTTCTCTATGAAAAAAAAGCTATATATGCAAAAATTACTAGGAAAAAGCAAATTTTGGGCGGGCACGTGGCTTGAATCGACAAAATCTGAGTAGGGGAAAATACGAATGAGAAGTAATGGACTGCAGGGACGGAGTCGAACATACGAAAAAGGAGTTGATTTTGGACATAGGGAAGGCTGAAAAATAAAAATATTCAGCAGATCTGGTTGAAAGAAACACACACTTCTTGACAGCAATGCTGTTATCTATTAAAAGACGTAATTATAAAAGATTATCCACCTCTCGTATATCATGAGGAATATTATTCAAAACAACGGCAAGCAACATGTCTAAGTTTTTATACTGTTTTCAGACATCATGGGGGTGGTCAATTTGCAAATATGACTTACTTGGACTTGACCAATAATTACAATATTGTCATATTGGTATACTCCAACTAAATTAAGCTTTCTAAACCAAAGGACTTAAGTCTGTTTTTTATAATTCCTATTGGAAGGAAAAATCCAGAGAAGGTTTGCCAATGATCATATCACCTTTTCATCCTAATAGACAATCATATAAAACCATAAACACAGTAATCAACCCGAATATCGGTTTGGTAGGTGATGATCGAGTTCACCTATGAGTCCTAAGCCCGACGGCGTGTGAAATTCACACATCAGGGTAGGGGGGCCAGTTCCTTTCCCTGTGCCGGTTATGGTTTCCTAGGAAGATCAAAGAACCAAAAGTACCAAAAATCACATAGCTTGAGTGGAGCTGAGGTACCCTGGGAGACTTGCTCGGGAATCAAACCATCTCCCTCTGGTCAGTTGTCCAAAGCTCTACCCATGGACTACCGCGACCCACAGACAATCATTTAAGGAGTAAAAAGTAGTTTCGGAGATTTTCGCAAGACCTCTTATTCATTGGGGTGGGGGATGAATATGAAATACTTCATTTTTGTTTTTCAATTCCATTTCATTTTTTTTCCAAAAAAAGTTCATGAATTTTGAGTAATTCACTTGCAATGTGAAACTTTAGTTGCAATGAACTGATTTTCTCGATTTCAAAGATTACCCTATTTTAAATAAAAACTGAAATCAGGAAACTCTTGACTAGGAGGATGCGGAAAAAAGGAATCGCTTTGTGAATCTTAGATTCCATCAACTCAAATACATTCAGCTAGGGGGAAGAGGGGAAGATGCGAGTAAACGAAAGGGCTTCTTCTTTTTTTACTCTCTATTATTTGTATTTTCTTTCTTTTTCTTCCTCTCTAATTCTATGAAAAAATATTAGAATGATCTAAATTTTCCAAAATACTTTTGATTGAAATTTTCACGTACTCTTCTAACGTAATAATAGAGTAAAAACCTCAACTCTGAAAATTCAGGGTATTTAAGAAAGAAAAATTTCTAACACTGGAATTGTAGGGACCAAACTTTTGGAAATTTTTTTGAAATTGAAGCGGCAACTTCCATCGATTTCACCAAGCTTGAAACCCTTTAATGTACCATTCGTGTCATAAAAAAGTTTTAGTTTTTTTCTTTTAGCTGATTTTCAATTCCATGTACAAGAATAAAAGATACATTTTAGTACGATAAAGTGATATTTGAAAGTTTATATAAAATAAATAACACTAAATAAAACCCACAAAGGGGCATGAGGAGAAACTAGGGGAAAGTTGTTCACGGTCAGAAAATTTTCAATCAAAGCTGGTTTTGTGTGCGTAGGAAAATGATTAAGGACGGGCCTTAATAATTGTGTGCATACGACACTTGTCAGCAAGTAAATTTTGGAGTAGTATACAACACTTGAAATTTCACTAACTGAAACACATATTAAAAACATGAATAATGGCACTGACAATGGGTAAATTGAAATTAATATCCCATTTCTAAGTTATTTCCACAGAAGAGTCACGCTTATGGTTTTTTGCACTGAAAGTCGATTACACTTTTTTAATTGACCGAAATATTTATTTGCACGGCCAAAAATCTAAGTTATTTGATAACGCATTGCCATTCACTCGTAATCACTTCTAAACAGAAATAAATTTGAAGCAAAATCTTCCATAGCAGGGAAGATTGAAGTTTCATTTAGTGAGTTTGAAACTAGACGTGGAAGCCGTAAGAAGTTTTCTCGTCCATTCCCCACTAAACCGAGCCCACCGGAAATGGCAATGGATGCCCACGACCGGGAAATATGTTAGCGTTAAGGCCGCGTACTCAGCCCGTCGTATCGTGATTCTTACAACTGCCCTGGAAACATCATTGGGCGCTCAACTTTGGGGTTCATTTTCCGTAATGACGTTCGAAAGAGTGATCAGGGCATGAAAATATAAAAAAAAGCATGAGAACTTTTAATTAAACAAATACCTACGATATCTTACTTGAAGCCAACGAAGCTGGTCTTTAAAGACTTAATCATAATGCAACAAAGATGATTCCGAGGTTAATATGTATATCACAAGATATTTCTCCTGGAGTCAATTAATAATAATAATAACATGGAAGAGCACGCATAAATTACAATACCCTAATTATCATAATTTTATTTAGAAATGTTACAATGATCAAAAATGTTCAACATGAAAATTAAAAAAATAACTAACATTATTCATAAGAAGATTTTGGCCATCATCAAGCCCTACCATTTTCGCAAACAAGGCACATAGAGGACGGAATTGTTTTCAGATTTCATCAAAAATGACAGACCTAACGGAGACGGTTATTCGATGTGGCTGACACC
Source organism: Hetaerina americana (assembly GCF_022747635.1). Lineage (NCBI taxonomy): Eukaryota > Metazoa > Arthropoda > Insecta > Odonata > Calopterygidae > Hetaerina > Hetaerina americana. The sequence continues at coordinate 71,752,880 of NW_027286069.1, read as the reverse complement.
AGCAAACAGACCTATGTTCTATCGATATAATGTTTTCATTGTGTATCTTTTAATACGGAACGTTTAAACGATATATTTTTATAAATTTCGTTGATCGTCACTTTTCCTTGCCAACTCGTATTCTGGTCATTCAAAGCTTTGTTAATTCAACTCTCGAATTGATAAAAAATAAGAAAGCTCCATAGAGGAAGCTAGGCCGATCGGACTGACTAGTGTGTGTGTGTGTGCGCGCGCACGGTAGATAATTAAAGATCTAGGCTAACGTGGGGCGGGATATCATATGTTTTCCTCCAGTACCCAGGGTAACCAATGTGCCTTCGACCTCGCCGCTCCCTTTATCTAGCTCTCTGGGGAATTCACAGCGAGGGATGAACTGGCATTTCCATTGGAAGAGGGAGGGAGAAAAAATAACACACGGCCTCTTGCGTAACACGAGTTTATTCTCGTGTAACCTCGCAACTCTAGGGTAGTCAGTGGTCAGGCTACCAATTAGGAGGTTCGAAACGTCATCACGTCTCATTGAAAATGGAACACCAACGGACTTATTCCTTTTCACTTTCCAACGGTTATAATTAAGAATAAAACTAAGCTTGTCTCAGATAAATATCTACTCGCCCTGATCGCTCACCAGGAACTCGATAGTAATTATAATTAAACTCAAACTGCGTATGCTTACAAAATTGCAACGAATTCGAAGCCACTTAGTACAGATTTATCTGTTTAGGTTATCTTCACAGTCGACGTTAAGCACGGCTTCAATTGATGGTAAATGCCTTTTGATTATCCATAAAAATAGGAGATTAACTAAAAATATGACTATTAACTAGCAAATAAATAAATAATTAGTAGGGCAGCATGAAGCGAATAAATCAATCGGAATCCTTTAGTGCAAAAAAATGAACTGCCCTTATTTGGCATTGCCGAAACGTTTGTCATTTAATGCTTAACGACCAGGTTAATTGGATTTTCCAATAAAACGTTGCGATAAAGTCAGGTACATTAGACTTACAACCGAACATCGAGAAAATGGCTTGGGGATTTACGACCTTGATTATTATATTGCCTCTTTGGCTAACCAAACAGTTGCCTACGATTTCAATTGGTTAATTTGTCCAATGACTCTATATTGAGGCATAATTTCAAAATTAATCATTGCTATTCTTGTGTTTCTATAGTGCTAGTACCGCCAAGAATGCGAGAAATCATTTCTTACATGCTCATGAAACCAAGGAGGTAGAAAAACTCACTGAAGCTATGCATTTATTTGAAAACTACAAATTATGGTAGAAGATTTATTTTGAGCAAAGATTTGCTCAAGTGACGTTATAAAAGATCTAACAGCTTGGCACAGGTGGAAAAAAAGGAAACAAATATTTCCTACCATTAAAATAAACACGTTTGAAGAAAAAAAGCGGCACGGGACTGAGCAAAATGAATTACGGGAAATATGCAAAATAGCCGCCAGCACCATCTCGAGTGCGGGAGAAAATCGATCATGCCCCGTCTGAGTAACCCTGGCTGCACAAACCCCCGGAAACAACACCCCGAGCTTCTAACTCACCCCCGCGGAATGTCTCTGGGTAATGCGAACCGATGCGACGCCGTTAAAGTGGGCGAAAACGGATTCCCGTCGATATTCCAACCGCGGGCTTTTAACTCTTCCCTACAACGTTGAGACTGCGTGGGGGGCATTGGAATTGATTACGCCACAAATGAATCCTGGTGAGAGCTGGAGAAAAAAATTCTCTCTAATGGGGAGACGGAGAAACGATCTTTCCGCACCGGGAAATGTAGAGGGATACTTCAAGGATTTTTTTTTCCTCCCGAAGGAGGGATACGGAGAAGCGGAAGGAGGAGTGGCCATGGATAGGGGGGGGGAGGAGAAGACGTCTGGGAGGCTGAATACTGCAGACGACCGCAGCATCCAATCCGTTATTCAGGAGGGGTGGGACCCGGAGGATGGCTAGGGGGGAGGACGCAGAGTATGGAGCTGAGCGGAGGACGACAACATTTCCCGCCCACCGAGAGTCTGTGTGACTTGAAACTGGCCGGGGTCCCATGCCGAGGATTAGGGAGCGATTTCGGTCCGTTGGAGGACATTAGATTAAGTCAAAAAAAAAAGAGGGAGAGAGAAAAAGAGAATGGAAAATTGAGTCGACGCTGCTGCTCACTTTGTCACATCCCAAAACCTCAAGGATAACAGCACGTTCCCGGATGGTGTGCGAATTCTCCGCGGTGTCAACGTGGCAAGAGTCTCGACAAAATAACTATTCCTAAACCAGATTAGTTTTTATTTATCTGTGTTCCTGCACTTTCGTGCGGCTTAAGAAAGGTCACATACGCGTTCCTTGGTGTCCCATGAAATCTTATGTGAATACTGCCGAAAATCAGCGGAGCGATCAATATTACTGCCCACGACAATATGATAGTTAGTGAACAAAGAACTTATGGATTGACTTCTGAAATATCAATGGCTCGCATTTTACCAACGTACTTATGCGAATACAACCCAAATGTTTAAAATGCCAGTTTACCTGCGTAAGATTATATTTACAACCATTTCCCTCTGTACGCCGATGGTATACGGTCCCGCATGCTTCTTTCCTTACTGATCCGAGTGGGGTGTTGCATACATTTAGGGGGAGGTCACATTATTGGTCGGGTAGCAAGGGCCGCGCTCTCAATAACGTATTTGACTTTCTTCTATAATTTCTAAAAATTACTTTTAACCAATAGATGGAAAAAAGAGTAAATGTAGACCACTAAGTCATAGTCATTTAATAAATTATGCACACTACTTGAACTTATTGACAGTGAGTAAGCTTAGTCTGTTAAAAGATTCAAAGTGAATAATAAACACAGGATTGCCTTTCTTGACTCAAAGCTGTAACCGCAGTTCTTCTTGGTGTGATATATAATCACTGTCGTGAAACACGAAAATAATTTGAAGAATCTCTTTTTTTTGGGATCAGGTTTTAGACTTCCAAAATCATGAATAGGTCGCAAGGAAATTTTAACCACGAATTCTATTTCGTTAAAACAAGCATTATGAAACTATGGTTGAAAAATAATAAGTCAGTTCAGCAAACAATTGACGGAATAACGGAGCAGACATGGTCAATAATGTGGGAATAATGGGAATGGACATGCCTTAGAATTATACGGCAATTTTGAGTTTTACAACAAAGCATTCCGGAAGCTGCGACTGTTGCACACGCCACTCGAACGTAAGTCAGCCGCGGCACAAATTTCCCGGTTAATATGGAGTGTGCCGCAAGGTTCGATCGACGTGTTGTACCCCCTCATTCGAATCGAAGCAGTTATTCAAAGCGATAATATCTCTAACATATATCTCATGGCGTGCCGTCGGTTCCGAAGGGCGATTCGAAACATCAACCCCCTCACTATTCCTCCTCCCTTATTCTCTTTGACACCTCGATTATCTTCTCCGTTTCGGGATATAAATCGTAGATCGGAGGGGTCGCCAACCTACGACCCCCAGGTCGGATCATACCAGTGTGGAAGAAGTTCATTACGGCCCGGCGAACGGCGTTGCGCGGCACTACCATAGATTTCTTGCAGCAGACTGTCCATCGTAGTAGTCAAAAGTCAACTGAGGGAGAGCGTGGCCCAGCAGTTCACACTTTGTTACATGATGGCCCAGTCCGGGGCAGTAAAAGGCCGTTGAACATTGCTGTGGCCAGTCGCAAATGGAGGTTTTTACAGCACACGCTCCCAGGTGACACACGACTGTGTAGTTGACACGCCCCCTAAAAATGAACCGGGTTCGTTCACTGGCGGAACAGAAAGAAGGGTTCATTCGCATGACCCTGCAACAAATGGATTTCATACTGATGGATAAAGGCGAGTCCCTTGGAAAATGCTAATGTGGGGAAAACAGGGAATACATGCACACATCAAAATAAATAGGTTGTAAGGGGGTGATCTAGAACAAGAACCATTCTTTTTTTGCATTATTCATCGTCGATTCTACCCGTTGGGAATTTAAACGGTTTCTCATCACGCGAAACGCTTGAATTCTTGGAGAGGTGTAGTGTGAGAGGTGGGGTACGTGATGAACCCACGTGACTGCGATAGGATAAATGAAAGTGGTTGTAGGGTGAAGGTTCTCCAGATCATTTCTGCGAAACTGACATTGAAAACAGCGGGGGGAGATAATAATATGTTACTCGACCTTTACACTCAAGGATAATTTTTAGTGCACGCATATTTTTGTGAACTGCTACGGTTTTTAATCCTATATTTCTCCGTAGTTCCTATCTTCTCTCGGCCATCACTCCAGTGAATTTATGAGTTTCGTATACATCCGAGCCCGACCCAGAAAAATATTTTGGGTAGAAATTATTTTGTTTTGTATGTTCGAATCGGGAAATCAATTAATTGATTTGTCCCTCGGATGCGTTTCAGTAATCTCATCGCTGGAAAGAAGGAAGGAAGCCCTCCAAAATAACATTGATGCTCTCAACCTTATTACTTCCGTATTTTAAAAATAAATTCAATTTTTTTTCATTAAAGTTTAAACATGGACAGTAGCGGACATACTTTTACGAGTACGTCGGCTTTGATATGCTAAGATTGAAAAATATTCCCAATCATAATGAAAAAGGAAGTTTAAATTATGAATGTGAATTACATGAATTGTACTCGCAGGCAATCTCGATTGGAGTATAATTGTGCGTCAGAATGTTAATCCGCCTTCTTCGGAAAGAGAATACATTAACTTCCCGAGAATTGCATTTTAACGGAATATTTTGTAAGGAAACGTGGCAGCAAAGTAGACACTAGCTCACGCAATCGAAAGATTAAATACATACTAAATTGAAATCTAAGGCGACTGTTACGCAGCACATAACATAAATAAAAGCGAGTAACGCAGGCGTTTACATAACTGCCCACAAAACGAACTAACGTTCCTAAACATAATTTTAAAGATTTAGACAAGTAAATGGAGAAATTTTTCTGACTTCATCAAAATAGTACCGCATATCTTCAAACAGTAAATTGAGCCGTACGATTATACCTGGAAGTTTAAAATCATTTTTTTACGTAGAATTTTTTCCCTTAAGTAATGACTAGTTACCTTCAAATTGCCATCTCAATATCAAAGTTTTCAGGCAAGTACAAAGGGTTTTCTAATGATACGCAAGGATTGGAAGTATGATGTTTTACAAAAACCGTAAGAACCTAACCTGTCACAAGGATCGTAATAATCCACGTCAGGCTAATCAGTTGCATTTATTCCGATCATTTTATTTCCATTCGATCTCATTCTAATCAGTTTGAACTCATTAAAAAAAGATGGCAACCAGTAGGCACTCGCATGACTTCTGGGATCATGAGTAGATGCAGACGATGTTCAGCAGTATTCAAATATTAAGCCGAAGAATCTTGCATTTGACATTGATCTCTCCTAGCGCCGAAACGATTCCAAAACGGTCCATAAAATATTCAACCCCCATAACGCCCAGAGAATTTCGTGCAATCATGGGAGAGAGTGAAAAAGGGGTATTTTCACGCAGTCCCCGGGGGTTTTCCAAACATCGACCGATGGGCCTACCGAAGGCGTTGACCTAAGTTTGACCCAAGGTAAAAATAGAGAATAATATCTCATGAGAGAAGGAGCTGAGTGCGACATGCGCAAAGGGAAACTCGGAGTGGATACAAAACGCCCACTCATCGGAGAAAAATTCTTTTAGCAGGGTCGGTGGTAACTGGACAACATGGTGCGGGGAGACGATGCCCTTGTTTACATGTTACATTAACAAAACACCATGCAACATTTTCACATTTAGAGAATAACGGATCAAGCAAAAGAACTGGGAGCAAACAACAACACAATTTAGATTTGGACGTTGGACTATGAGTGTCTAATCATATTTTTCCCTAGTAGTGAAACAAAAAAGTATTAAATTTTTCGCACGTTTTCTAATGAAACAACATAGGGCAACGCCATAAAATTATTCATTGGTTATTTACCGCGTAGACTCAACATTTTACTGTAACATCAAATACTGCATCGCTTAGTGTGACGACATACCGTTAGGAGGAATAACTTTGGAAATTAGCCCAGAGAATAAAGTTCTTCCTAAGAGACGAATTAAAATTGTACGAGCGCTTCCATAATATATTTTCCAAAAAAATTTGAACACTGATTCACAACAATTGCAATAACAACAATATTTGCAGCATCTCAAGTAAAAAAATACGTCTAGCCTTGCATTTTCTGGCTGTTCTTATATCTCAAGCATTACCTGAGCCTAAGAATTCGGTTTTTTCCCACAAAATTTTTCGAAAAAATAATTCAGTTTTACAGTTCTTAAAAGTTGAAGATACAAACATGAGTAATTTACAAACAGGCAAATTATAAGTAATTTAGCGGGTGAACTCAGAGTGATGTATATTAGAAGGCATAAATGGTAAATCCAAAATATGAATTTAGGTTTGGGCATGATAACAACGAATTTCCCAACACGAGTGAGCAGATGAAATCCATGCCTTCTCGGATAAAAAAGTGATTCGGATTATACTGATGGATCACAGCCACGAGAAACATTTCAGAAATCATGGCATCTCCATCGGAAAATAGAGTTCACACACATACGACTCATGTAGATAAATCGAAAAGTTAGGGCAGTCGATATTCCGGAGATCACTTAACGCCCGAGCAGGCGAAAACTCAAATAACCATGCAAATCGCGGTAGCAAAGCAAATACGCTAATCCATCCGTTGATAAAAAAATTAACAAAAAATCGAACTCTTTCTAACGCGAAAAAATAAAGAAAGCCTGGAACGCATCGAGCGCCATCCATGCACATTCGAAGAGGGAGGATCCAACGGAAAGGGAGGAAGGGAATGGACGAGGACATCCATCGGCGAAAAGAGAGAAACGAAAACAAGAGAAGCGCAAAAAGAGATCCCATTTACCTCTCCCACCTGAGGAAAGGCAGGAGTGCTGCATCGTAATGCACCTCCCTGTTGACCTCCAGTTCCAGAACTGACGGAGGGCCTCCCTCGGTGGGGCGAGGGCCCTCTGGAGGGACGACGACGAGTTGGAGGGACGAGAGGGAGAGGGTTTTGAAAAGTGCCAGCCCGGCGGCGCGGGGGGAGGGGCCGGCCTCCTCCCGACAACTCTTTTATTTACTTTCGATTCGAGAGCGAAGCAGGGCTGCTTCCTCTTCTTTTTCCACAGTCCTCGTCCGCAGCAAACTTCGAAATTCGACCACGCGTTCCCTCCGCCCCTCGCCGACGGTTCTCCTCACTTCCCCCCGGCGACTCCGGCACACCTTGGAACGGAAGGGGAGGCACACGCGTGACACAAACCCACACACACACACAGGAGACAGAGAGATTGGGAAGGGCAGGAGAGCAGCGGCGGTGTGGAGAGAGGGGGGCGGAGGAAGCTGGGGTGCTTTGCAGGGGGCGAACATTCGGGAGGTGCGGAGGAGGGAAATGAGGGAAGATGGGAACAAATCGACGGCCAAAGCATCACAAATTTTACACACACACTTAAAGCAGGCGGACATGCGGTCTGCGTCGTTTTTTATCTATCGCCACACTTCGGTAAAGCAAGCTTCGAATCGTAAAATTTTATAATCTACACCTGCACAATGCCCGACGATCTGCTGCGGGGACCTGTGGCAGAGGGTTTAAAGGTTACTGGTCACAAAAACCTAAGAGGAAGATCCCGATGCAAAGGTAAAATGTACCAATATATCAGGAAATTACTATTTTTTTCTGGCTTGATTGTTGCAAGGGGGGCAGATGGGTCTTTTAAATGAATTTTGGAAGAGGAAAAGAATCTATCGCTTCGACAGTGTATCTCTCCCATGGCGGCGTCACTATTCTCCGACCTAATAATGTAATATGGAGCTCGGATTACTTTATCGATTAAGTGTGTAATATCATTCGATTCATGCCTTTTAATCAAGTTTAAACTAACCTTGTATCTCCAGGAGCTCCCATTCCAGGTTAAACAATTACTGAGCGGTGCTTTTTGTTCTTTCGTGGTGGTTTTACAAGAATCGTGCCATTTTTCTCAATAAAAACGCTGCAATTGCACGAGTTCGCTTTGCACTCCAGGCGATTTTTTGCGCCCTCTTCATTTACTGCGTCGAGGGAGGTAACCTCCTCGCTCGATCCGTCCTAGTTGTGGCAAACGTACGCAGTATTACCATTTGGACTTGCGCTCCTTGGAATTGATCTAATTCTGGATTCACCAAAAGGCTTACAGTAGGATTGCAGTAGCTATTCCTCCCTCCCCGAAATACTTGGAAATTTATCTCCTCACAATTTATAGAATTATAATATATTGAACAAAACAAATTTCTCATACATGTGCCAAAAATATTCGTTTCAGTGGTGAAACTGCACAATCCTCGCTATATATATATATATATATATATATATATATATATACACACACACACATACACACACACATATATATATATATATATATATATATATCTATATATATATATATATATATATATATATATATATATATACACACACACACACACACACACACATATATATATATATATATATATATATATATATATATATATATATATATATATATATATACACACACATATATAACCGCAAATTGAATTTTAATATGAACTTAGATTCATGAATCTTGACTGCGATTGGTATTGAGGAAACGGGATGAGAAAATTTCAATGCAGAGAGGGTTTATTCTTTAGGGAATAAGATAATGCATCGGTTTCTCGCCTTTCAGATATTCATGTACTTTACCAGGAAATTTCCAAATTAGTTACGCAATTTGAAAAAATAATTTCAATATACAATGTTTTTCGTATACTCGATTCACGTTCTAATATGACCCTCTATTTCCGCACCGTATGCACCTGAAATCGAGAACACATTTAGCACTGAGGTGACTGGAATAATTTGAGAGGAGCAAAATGAGTCTCCATATGAACTCTCACGGTACAAAATATTATCGCACGGGATTGAAGCTATGGCACTTGACCACTATTGTTAGAGATCCTGTTCAACTGAAATCCACACATTAAAAAACATTACTTCGCGTTACACGGGTATTTACTTCATAATTATCACTATATTATGGCAAGAAACTAATCGCTGTACGCAAAATATACCTGTTGAATAATATAAATTCGATTTTTATTCGAAGCCCTCCTACGTCTCTAAAAGGGGCGTGCCCATAGGTCAAGAACCAATGATATTATCAACACGTATTGGGGCCAAAAAGCATGAAAAAGATGATTCAACGGAAAATCACCACAGACGTCTAAAAACGACCTTGGACCCTGCGGAGAATTTAAGATAATTAATTCTCAATAATGCTTGAAGCCTCAAGCATAGAAACCGACGCAAAAGAGAGCCATTGAAGACTGAAACAAGAGATGTGAGCATTGTTATGGCAACTATTGGAACCCAGAAAAGGCAAAAGCTGCGGGAGGACCACATCCAAAGGAGGAGAAAAAAGCGAAGGTGGAGTGGAAGCGGCAGTTGAGCGCGAAAGGAGAGCGGCATGGAGTGAGTAGAAGGATATGGGGAGAAAACGATCTTACCTGAACTTTCTTTCGAATAATCCTTTACGCTCGTAGCACGGGGGAGTCGATTAAGGAGGCTTTGCGGATGTAATAAGGCGTCCCGTGATTTTTCTCCCTCACGTTAATAAGGCGGGACGGCGCGAAGGGGGTCGGATCCCAGAGCGGACGGCGGAGAACGGCCGGGTGCCAGACACTCACTCTCGCGGGGAGATTTCAGCGGAAACCAACCGGAGGCGGCGCTGGCGCAAACGGCACTACGGAGCGAGCACCGCTGCGATCGGACTAAGGAGGAAGGCGGAACACATATGCGGTGCTGGACGCGGGGGAGGCGTGGTGGCCGGGAGGGAGGGAGAGAAGGAAGCAGCAGATAGAGGGGAGGGTGACGTATCGACTGGAAAGATGGCCGGCGCGCGCATTCGCGCAAACACACGCACGCACAGCGAGATGTGTGGCGGAAAGATTGATTGGATCCGAAGCCCTATTGTTCACAATAGTTTGAGCCTTTGATGAGGGCCATTCAGACACATTCACATGGCCCTTCCATTCCTCTATTCCCGCCCACCTCCTGACCGCAACCCTTCCTCCCACGTCGGTTTGAGTCTCTTCAGTGCGTAGGAATACGAACAATAAAAAAACTTGATATGATATCCTCGAGTGGGAGCTGCAACATCAGCGTCGCTGTTTTTGTCTCTAATAAAGCGTTGTCGTCATCTGCTGTTTTGCCAAAAGACAAAAGGGAAATACAGACCGAGCGAGACCTATAACTTTTTTGTGACAACTTTTATTGCGATAAAAGCCAGAGTTCTAAGCGCCATTCGAACTATTAATTCATATGATATTACATTTGCACCGTTCGTATTTTTTACGCAGATAACTAGTCCTGAGTTTATTAAAATTTTTCACGTATTTAAGTTTTTCTTAGTTTGCATAGGCCAAAATACATCGAGCACTATTAAATACTATTAAAAATAATACCATTCGTAGTACTACACATTTTACTCGAGGCGCTTACGTTTTCTCTGAATGACCTCCACGTAAGCATGAACCTTAAAGGGACGACACCGTGAAATGAGGAAATGTGCACTGTTAATTCGCACGAATACAAGTAGCAGTGGCAACCACATTAAAATGTATTATGAAGCTGGAGGAAGATCGAAGTAAGCGTTGAAGTGCTTGGATACACAGAGAAAATAAGCATTTCAGTATGTTAATGGACTAACTAGTTTTTATTTCCAACATTTTGGCACTAAATCTGTTATATTTTGTCATTAGTAATTCATTTCATGTGCAACTGCTAACGCGGATATAGTATTTAATAATAATCCTACCGACCAAGAATAGAAGGCTGGGAAGGCTTTGTAACGAGAACGTCGCGTGTTAGAAGCCCGCCTCAACATATCGCGTAATGGACTTTCATATGGGAGGCGTACAGTGCGAAAAGACTTGAGCTGCTGAAATATCGAATTATCTGTTTTTCCAATCAACGATAAAAATAAATTCTCTCTTGCAACCAACTATTCACACATGATTAGTTGGACAAAAGCGATTATTTCACCAATTGAAGCAATGTGAAAACATAATTAATAATTATTTTACCAAGAACTTAACGCTCGTCCTTATCCTGATATTTGAATCATGTCACAGTGGGTTGGTAGCATACGATAATATTACAAAACGCAAAGGAAAAGAGCATTCGTGATGGCTGAATTGCGTGATCGTGATCTGGGAGAAAGAAGCACCTTTCTTAGCGGAGGTAATTCGTCACTGTACACGACGACCGTGAAATAAAAAGTGCACAGAGTGTAAGCTGGCGATCGTTGACTCATTATAGATGCTGGAAAAGCGAGTAGAAGAGTAAGACTTAAAATGACCGAAAAAAATGTCTTAGGCCTTAAGTTTATGTTCCAACTCTCGGTAAAAACACGCAAAAAGATGCGCTTCCGTGAACTCATTCTGTATTTTTGAAACATCCGACGAATTTAGGTTTTCTGGACGTGGCGGAAGTGACGCGATATTTGTCACCATCCACGGGCGCACGGGCGAGCCCTGAAGAACTCTTGAGCTGCACCGGACGCAGACTCTCCCTCGAGAGGGTCAAGCAAACAGCATAAACATTCTTGAGCTGAAAGCACCAGTTTCTTTAAAAATGCTCCGGAAATGTTTTTTTTCACACTCGAAACTCACAAAAAAAACACCTCCGCTCCTGCAATTCGGACCCAATTAGGGGGCCGTGACAATTTCCGGTAATTGGAACGGACCATTGAGAAGCGAGGGCTCGAGTCGTTCTCCGATCCTCCGGGACACTCCGGGATTTCATGTATGACCGAAGTGATCTTAACACTTTTCAAATGAAGATGAGTTTCTTTCTCTTTCAGCCTTCATCTCTCTTCGGCTAATTATTTTCGATTCCTGCGGGTAAAGACGGATGTACTGGTACTCTTGAAATCAATGCATAAGTTCTTATCTATAGCTTAGAGGGATACACCTCCACTAATGTGGAGAGAGAAGGGCAAATGGCAATTGCGGCGAGAGAGACGGACTGTGAAATAATTCATTCACTAGATGATTTCAAATCGGAATACTGTGCTGGTAATGCATTGGGTGTCTATGGAATTAGGAAGTGAATCATAATAAATGTTCGAAAGTTTCCTCCCAAGAGTAAGTAAAGTGGCATAGGGTACCATTTTATTTTCCAATAAAATCATAGCCTTAGAAATGCCTTCTTCGTGGAACATTCCTGTAGTAGGTGTTTAGAGCGCAAATAAATGTTTTAAAAACGCAGCGGGAGTGATTCAATAGATAACCACAACTTTCGCCATTTTGAGTATGCATGATCCATTACAAACAATACGCTGGTTTCGACCTCAAGGGAGGTCATGCCAATATATATGCTCAAACTGACATTACTCAAACCTTTGATCAATAATGAGGCAGTTTTGTTTCAGATTTTGCGCACCAGGAAACTCATTTGATGCAAATGTTCACATTTCATGCACAAACTAAAACATATTTGTCGCTGATGCCAAAGTTAATTCTGCGGGAGACCAACCGACTGATATGCAAGTTTTTTAAAAGAGAATAACCACATTATATGAAAGACCATCAGTTGCAGTGGGGATATACATGCATGCATGGGGAGACGGGCAATACACACAAACACACTCAATGCATCAATAATACGCCGCACTCCATCACACTCGCATTCTGGGAATGCCGTCACGTGATCGTGAGCTCTGAGGGAACAATTGAAATCAATTTCCGCACACTGGAGATAGATGTCATTTTCAGGAAAATTAGCGGATATCACATTTGGAGTGACGCAATATAGGTTTAATGAGACAGTTAATTTGATGAAGATTTGATTGCTGTAGGGTCCCTTTGAAATTACAGATTCAAATATGCATCATTTTTCTGCAGCGTTACAAGTCATAAATCGATATAAGCCCGTTTAAGTTGTCTTTAATCGCCAAAACTCCAATATCACATTCAGTGTAACCTCGAAAACCTGAAGAACTCTAGTCGAGTCCCGAGGATTATTTTAAAGAGGTGTCGCCGTCGTGACGGAAATGAATATCAACTAATAACGAAAATCGACATTATTTGATTTACACTGTAACACTCGTTTTTTCTCATAGCGCATCAAATATAAAGGTATGTTTTTTCTAAAACTATTGTCCACTACTGAGATACATAATTTCATAGGCATGTGAAAAACAATAGATTGCATCATATTAAACAGTCAAATCGGTGGAGACCGCTCGTTTCTCTATTTCAATACTGAAGACCTATGGTGCAGGTTGCGGGTTCTAATATCACATTTTCGATAAGATTCAAAATGGCCTAGCCAGTCGTATTCCTTAGGATCTAAACTTGAGGTAGGTACAATTTATCCTAATTTAACTCGACGTTGCAAATTGTTCATTTTTTTAGAGAATTTTTTAACGAACCAAAATGTTAAATAAAATGACCCACCTTCAAGACTAATTCACAGATGAAAAATTGAGTAGCATATGGAATTATTTGAAATCGCCACGCGAATTCGAGCCGATTGACTGAAGTAGGATTCTCGATTCTGCTCTAAATCGAGGTTGCTATTTTCTTCAGATAATTAAGTGGACCTTAGATCTCGTACCAACTTCTCCACAACGATGTGCCTTAGGAAATACCACGGTATAGGAATAAAGGTTTATTAATTTATCATAATAAATTATGTATATTCCAATGCAATGGCGTGAAGATTTGGAAATGCACAATGTGCTTATCGATGAAATTGGTTCTGAATGTTTGCCTTGGATTAAATAATAATAATAAACTTCGATCGGAAATGCATACCTGGGATAGGCGCTCCAGAATTCCAAAATATTAATCTGCTCTTGAACTTTAGTCCAATTCTACGCAGATAACAACACAACTATGCATAGTAATCAGTCATCACCATTCAACATTGATATTCCACTACGTCATAAAGGGATGATGACTTCTTAGTTGCACTCAATTTCATGAAAATTTAATTAAGTACTGCTTTTAGTGAACGGGTGAATTATAAGTCAGAGCCGTTTTTCACGTATTCATTCCAATTAAATACGATATACTCGTATGCTCATCTCGAAGTAAAACGAATGCGGGGGACTCGATATGAATTTTGAAAACGACACCCTTCAGGTGATAGGTGCACGATTTTGTCATAAAGAATTGGCACAGGACTCCGTTAGCGGCAGTTCGAAGGGTGGAAAATTTTCCAACGCCATCACATTCCCGTAGCAACCGAATATTATTTTTTGTTTCTTTTTTAAATGCCCTCCCTCCGAAGGGCAGGACCGGCCGGATCAAAGCAAACAGGGTGCGGCCAAAGAAAACCACGCGCAACCCCAGTCCCATCAATCGATGCGTGTCTACGTGCCTTCCTCTGCACGTGAGTATGGATTGAAGCGACCGCATGCACGCGCCTCCACGCTCCCCTCCAACTCCTCTTGGGGAGTCCCACCGCGAGTCACCCCATCTCCCGAGGCATGACCCAACTTCGACTCCCGATGCCGTGACTCGGTGGCCAATCTCCGACGAGATTGCATGCATCTAACCTGCACATGGGTATGTATTGTGGGCGTTCATGCTCGTAATTAGTCGCCCGTGTGTAAGTACGTTTGTGCCGTCATCATCATTAGTTATCAATCCAAGGATCTAGCAGCTATCCAAAACTATCCTGTTGCCGGCCAATATTTTTATTTCTTCATGCATAGTCGTTTCCTGCGTTGACGTCTTTCATTAACTCCTCGTCATTTCAACATTAGCCTTCCCCTGTAATTCTTCCCTCCTGTTTCCTTCAAAAATTTTCTCCAGTAAACTATCATTCTGATGGATTTTTCGATCAGCTTCTACAAGCGTCTCTCTTCGTCCACTCTTCGAAATACTTAGTCATTTTTAAACAAAGCCAGGAAAATAATCTTATTTGAATGGTTTCATTCTTCTTTATCTTAAGCTTAGGCTGAATTTAAGATGTTGTTTTTCCCACGAACGGCATTGGATCAGAATGACATTATCCGACCGCGTTAGGGGATAAAAATAGTTTTTTGTCAAAAGCAGCCTGGTGTATAATCACCCCCTGCCACACACCCTAGCGGTGGCTTGCAGGGCACCATGAAGATAGATGTTGCACTTGAACATCCTCTTAATGCAAACTAGTTTCCTTGTCAGGTCCTATCTGATAGGAGGGCTGTTTTCTTACATACTAACGCTTGCAATGAACGAATTACAGCCTGGCAACATTGCGTACGTATATGGAAAGGAATTTAAGCTGAGAGGTCCATCCAAAATGGACGACGAGTAAAAAGGCACAGAGAACATGTCCCGTATCTTTCCAGATTTTTCAGGCACTCTAACTACGTGATAGTGGTTTCCCAGAAAGCTTTGGTACTCAGAAAATCACTTAGCTTTAGTTTAGATGCGGACATCCAGAGATTTTACCCCTGAACCTTCGATCGAAAGCAGAACTATGTATCTACTCGCCACGCCGCTCCGACTGTGGGTGGGTGCTTCTAGCCAGGGTTTTTTCAGAGATTACGGAATCACTTGCTGTTAACTAGATACATCCGTTCAAATGTCTCTTTTTTATTGCCTATCACTGAATTCAACATATTAGTTATGACCTAAGCACGTTCAGGTTGAACAGTCAGGAATGGAGAGAGAGGGAATCGAGGGCTAAATGCAACAGACTAACAAAACTAGATAACCTCAAAAGCTGGCGATGAAATATTTCAAGGAAAGACTCCTATTATTCCTTCTTTACTTTCATTGGCGTACTCATTTTCCCCCATATCTCACCAAATGCGGCTGTACTGTCCAATTGTAAGTTTTGATACTCTAGTATGATGAACCTTCCGAAATTTACTACCCACTCAGCTCAAATTAATTTTTAATTAGATTTATGAGTAAAAAATATTAAATTCTGAATGCTTCTCACTACAAGAAACCTCCTCTGCCACCAATTAACAATTACTACGTTAACTCAATGATTTAACATGATTTTTTTCTCATGTCTTGTTATGGCCTAAAGGACTTTGCTACGTGTTTAGTCATTGATCCATCCTGGGAATTAACTTAACAAATATTCCATAGTTCTATCACATTTAGCGATTGCATTGTCATGTGTAGAGTAGGGATCATATTGTGTAGTCGCACCGCCTTTTTATTACCTTCTTAAAGAGGAAGTAATCCAAAACTCAACACATCAGCCATAGTTTGATACATATTTGAACGGCTGAAAATCATATCGACCCACCTCGAATTATTTTTTAATTCACACAAAAATCTACTCCATTAATCACACTTATTGCATTGAATGCACTCTTTAATGCGGCATTACCTTTATTTAACTTACTTATGAGGATTTTCCAAGGCTTGATAAAGGTGGTTTATATTTATCACAAACTTTTTAGCTTTAAGCAGTGCGAGAATAGCCCACTAAGGAGCTCAACTATTATAATATCAACGTAAGCACATTGGGTGGGCATTTTGACCTGCCGTTTCATATAATATGTTAGAAAGCAAGAGCAAGCAAGTTCTGCTACAAAGTAGGTTCCAAAATGAATCTCAAAGTGAATAGGCACGAAACTGTGGGAACAAAGTAATGCGCCATATTTTGTGACACGAGGTACATGGTCGATATAGGTGATATATTTCCATGAACCAGAGGATATCACACGCAGGAAAATATATGTTTCTGAGGCCTCCAATATTTGATTAGAGCCCTGTTTTTCAAAGCTACACGTCGATTTTTAAGTCTCCAGGAAACGGTGTTAGATGTACAAGAAATCTTTAAAGCTCAAATTTTGAAATATTTAGGCAAACAACAAGTACTTAATCATTAATTACATATCATTAGCAGACTGCGTACGTACACATTACAAGAAATTATAAACTTACTCTTAGCTTTGAGAAACGGTTCCCAGAATGTTTTGAAAAACTTGTCCAAACAAACCAGAAATTTATTTAGGGCTCAATCCCGTTCTAATTATTTGACAATTTTCACAGGCTTGAAAACCGATTTCTCGTCAGGAAAAATGGTGGTAGTCGGGATTCTAAAACGCATTACGGTGCCGGCCCTGTGGATATTGCAATTTCTTCGAGAAAAAAAGGCGAAATTGTCCGTCCCATTAGGACTCTCTCTCAATCATGGAGTAACTTTCATTCGTTCATTTAAGGTATTCTTTCTATTTAAGGTAAGTTTTGTAGGGTTTTAAATGCCCATTTTGGTCCAAGCACAGGTATAACGATAATTTCATTTTGATTGTCCCCCATTATTTCCTTCTTCAGTCTTCGTAATTTCTACATGCCTTTAAGCTGCTCAAAAATTCTAATCCATCCGTTCTTCAAATCGATTAATTAATCTCCTCGCTATCGCCGTCTCCATGTCCCAATGCCTATAAATATTTCCTTCACCCACTTTTTCCGCCTTTTTCGGATTTCACTAAGCAACATCTTCTCGTCACCCGCAATGTTTAAAAATTCGTAGTTTTTCTTTCTCGCAGTCCGACCAATTTTGCCACGCCCACATTTCAAAAGCCCAAAATATACATTTAACCTTTTGCATCCAAGACAAAAATTTTAGAACCAAAAGGGCTACGCTCCATTGGAACCTAAATCGCTTAGCTTTATTTGGAGTAACTCACTTGAAAACATTTCAAATACAAGTTTCTTCAATCCAGTTCCTTTTAAATATAATTGGTATCTGGATGCTACTAAAAAAAACTTTGTTTTTGACTTATTTCCGAGGTAAAGTAAAATACTAAAACTAGACCTTTAAAGGCTAACGAGGGACGGAGGGTCGATTCGCTCACCTGGAATCCCCATAAATCCCTGAACGTAGAAATACCTACTTATATCCGTACATGATCTGAAGTATGACTAAATTGCCGCCTTTGACGCACAGAATCAATAGTTGATAGCTTTACCAAAACAGCAATTTGTCACTGTTCTCGGTTTCCATATTTGTCCGTTATCCGCAGTTCAGGTTTACATGAAAGAAATTTTTTTTCATTGCTTTGTGTCCATTTTCCTTGAATCCTGACTACTACCTGTTCTGAAACGATTAAACATTTTTCCACATGGCGATACGTAAATTTGGGTTTCACCGTGTTTTATTTCCACCAAAGGATTTTTTCACTGTGCACTTCACTCCTTTAGTTTCATTTCTCGCGTTCGCTAGGTTTATAGGTTTCCATGATTCACAATAGCAAGGAACACACTTGACGTAGTTGGGAAGGTGGGGAGCAAGGGGGTTGCGTGTGATACAAGGGGAATTACCAAGGGTGTTAACGTCCGTTTCGGGACACATTTTTTCCATTTGTTTGGTACTAATTTCGTTTCACTTGTCTTTGAAGTTTGCACCGAGGCGCTACTATATTAGCGAGAACCGGCGTACTCAGCGTGGTCTGCCCGTTGGCTACTTTACAATATTAGCGCCCTCCCCCCCATTCATGCTAGGGGCACTGTCGAAAATTGTTGGACAAAAATGTGAAAATTTTCTTTCTTGGATGAAATTTCTACCCAATGTCCTGAATTCCTAAAAATAACATCATATATTAAAAAATGAAGAACTATTTGAGAAATTTTTTTTTTGAAAACCGGATGCAGTTTTATAACCATTATCCCTTCCCACTATTTTTCCCGCATAACTAAGTTAGAAATTTGGCAACGGGTTTGAGCCTTGGACGCCTTTTATAACATTTTCTGTATATTTTGACGTTACGGTATCAATAAATATATTTAATACGGCTTTGGATACCACACGTGCTCGGTAAAAATCGTTGCGTTAACGCGTACTAAGAGCTCAATTCATAACCATTACGAGTAGCTTCATATTAAAACCTTTACGTAAATCAGGCAGGGATTTCAGGGCTAAAAATGTGATTTGGAATATGCCCTCATTTCCGAACTACAGCATTTCCACGATCCTTTTCACTATCCTGCGGGCATGGGGCCGAAATGGGGTCGCTCTAAAAGAGAAGCTCACAGGAAACGTGCATCGGTGGCTTGGGGGGGGGGGGGTAAAATTTATGTTACCACCTTTTCCACAGAAATAGGTCGCGTCTCAGATCGTTGGCCTCCGACGGACGGCAATATTCCATTCATTTCCCGATTTTGCGAAAGTAGTAAGTCGATATTCCATCGCTAATACCCAAGAAATACTCCTATGAAGATCGGAATGAATTTCCAACAGTCGGAGCCCTGCCTCACGATTTCGTTCTTTTTTCTTTTACCCGAGATCTCTTTTGAATTCATCGCTGTATCCTTTAAGGATCCTTTCATCTAAAACCTTACCGTAGAACCAGTTAGTTTTGGGCGATGTTCGATGTCGTACAGAGCGGAATCACTTTAATTGAACATTGAAAATGCAATGATGTGTTGGCGATGGAAACGGACTGCAATGAATTTACCAGAGAGAAATACGATTCGACGACGAGACGCGATAGGGACGATTTGTATCCCCTGTCGACGAATACTATTGCTGACATTGACGGGGATTCAGCGGTGACCGATCTCCCTCATCACCTCATTACTTTTAATATAGAGGGTGGGTACTAGAAATTACCTATCAAACATCCAATATAGTTATACTCCTGATAACCATAGGAATTCAACCGTGACTTATCAATTTGTATCCGATCGAAAACTAAATCGACCCTAATCGGAAAGCGAATCGTATCTACATCCTTAAATTTGCATCAACACTAAGGTAGCTACGCTGAAACCGGCTCTAATCAACTTTTAGATTATATATGTAATCACTAATTAATTTAAAGAGTTTCAATTAAAGGCGCTAACAAACAATACTTGAAAAGTGCTCCGTTTATATAGAAACGATTTGATACAATTTTGTCAAAATAAGCGAACAGACCGATAGGGAGATTTTGAGGGCAATAAATCCTAACAACGAACAGGTTCGTGGTCGAAATTAAATTCGCATTGTCAAATCAAAAACGTATTGATACATGATTCAATTACTGTGGGTACAGCTCTACTTGTACATCGCGTATCTTACAGGTTCGAAATCTCGATGGGAAGTAGTGTGCCCATCGCAATATCGCTCAGTCACATGTAGATCCTGCACGAACGTATTTAGCATATTCGGGACTCCTACTTTCTGCCGTAGGCCCAAGGACCGAGTGACGACGCCTTCAGCAGTTTTATTTCACCCCTTTTTCTTCCCTCCAGCCGCCACTCTGAAAACATTTCCGTCGGCAAATGCGGACCGCAACGCTGTCGCTGGGTTGGAGGTGGAGGGAGAACGGGGAGGGATCTTCCATTTGTTTCCCTGCATTTTATTTCCACGTTCGCTGCGCATCTTTTTGTTTTGTTGTGACACGTGAATACGCTGTGCAGACGCGAAATTGCGATGTCGGGGTGTTTGTATAGCTGCCGAAGCCGCATGGGGAGAGGTATCAATGAGCGCGAGAGATATTTTATTTGCCGAGGGACGAGTTTGGACCTTAGGACGAGAGATCACTCACGTAAACGAACATCCTGGAACTCGTATGCTCAAAGCTGAGAGGGAGGGAAAATTGTCAGGGAAATAAGTCGTAAAACAAGAGTACGGGATAAAGGGGACGGGAAAATATTTATCCGCTACCATATTTTGTCGCACTCTTTCTCTCACCGAGTAGCAATTGATGTGCCTTTCGCTTATTTTATTTTTTCGGCAAGGTTTTCGGGAACAATTACTTTCGGCGCGGGCAGAAAAATATTTGATTCGGATCAATGGTGGCGCAATTCGCGACTGGCAAACGGGATCCGAGCGGCTATTTTTCATCCGCCCAAAGCTACCACAGAATTCACTTTTATCTCAGACGTTTCCTGAATTAGTTTTACATAAAATAGACTGAAAAAATGGGAAATTCTTCACAATATTAGTTTCTCGGCGTGAAAAAAAATCAGAACTGTTATTTTTAAAGGAACGTTTATTAAAAAACTATGGATTTTAAAATCAAAGAATATTTAAAAAAATAATAACGTTTATATTACTTAGAATCAAGCGTTCTCGTTCCGTTGGTTGCAAATTTTTAGTAAGGGTTGAATAACGTCAAAAATATAATCTGCGAATTAAAACATTAAAAATATGTTTAACTCAGTGTTCGGCTACTAGGGACCTTTGATGATGACGACGGCAATGCTATGGTTACGTTATAGTATATATAGCTCGAAAATAGAGCATTCTATGAAGAAAAAGCTATTTACACCTGGATTATTAAACAAACGTACTGCTCATTTGAAGTCATGAAATATTTTCACTCTGGCCAAATTAAAATATTGATCTTTAGTTTAAAAATGCATTTAGAAATTACGACCCAAGAGTGTATATTACGCATATTATAAACAAAATTGAAACGTTTGCAATAACCATAGCACATCAGGCAGCAGGGAAAATTTGTTACATTAACTTCCGCATCCTGATTAAAAATGTAAATAAGAAACAAAAACGCACGGAAGAACTCGGCAATAATATCTCCTACGAAATCGTACCGTTCTGCATCAGGCAAGGAAGTCGACAATAAGGACCATAAAGCAAAGGGTGTTTTTTCTCCTTTTTAAAGAGAAAACGGCTGATTTATTAAGCCGTTGTAGACAAATGTTTCCGCGACCAAGGTTTCTTGTCCACTACCCGAAGGTGGACAAACGTTTCCGAGTCCTAGAAAAACAGATGTGGCAAAACACAAAATCCGCCGACACACTCGTGCATGCATCGTTTGGTTTTATATTTTCAGAGTTCACTCCAACTTTACATTGTCCACGGCACGGTGGTTGATTACAGTGGAAAAGGGATTGGAACAAAAACTTGACTCAGCGGTGTATAAGTAATTCATCTTTGTAAACGTTTTCGGTGTGTGTGTCATCATATTTCTTGTGTCTCATATATCCTTAATACATTCGCAAAACTGTTTTGGACTTAATAATGCTACGTTACAATCTGCTTAAGTTTTCCTTTGTCACTGATCCTTCACATTTTTCAGAAATGCAGCATGTAACTTCTTTATCGTAATGCATATGGCATGGCCCTTGTATTGCTGGGATACTCTTCCCCACGGAGAATTTTGTCAGACCATATGAAACCGAATTCGTTCGAAGAATTGCGTTAAATGTGCCATAATGCGAGACCCAGCATATTTTAATGCATTTCTCCTATCTTAAGTAATAGCCATCATCTGACAGTACACAACAGACTTGTCTACCATGGTGCGAAAATGACTTTCAGGCAGCGATTGAAATTATTCACGGCTCCCCAAGTTTATCATCAACTAATGCCACGGAAAATTCATTTTCCAAATGAAATTCAATGAAAAACCAATTGCCCAGTTGAATACATACACTTATTGAAGGCATCAAATCCAACGACTGGCCATCATCATTAGCGCTAAATGGCCGTAAGATCGGTTTTCCAAATCTCTCCCTACATCTCATGCCCCTGAAAGCCTACAAATTTGGTGATCAGCATGGATCCATGAAGGCGTATTTTTAATGTCAGAGTGGTTGAAGCTGTTCACTCTAGAAGCTGAATTACAATAAATGGTTCATTTTGGAAACATTAGAGGTGATAATTAGACCGGGTTGTGAAAACCAAGTTGTAATCTTATGTGCGCCTACTATTGATGTCGGGACGTTTCCCTCATTCGTACTGCTGTATCGACTGACTAACTTCAACACCCTTTAGAACCAATGCTTCGCTTTCATCACCCGAACTCCCTGGTTCATCGGAGTGGATCCCCCGAAAACAAAAGGACGAACGTGTTGGCGACGGCGACACGTTTAAATGGTCCCCGAGGGAGCTGTAGTCATAACGACCGATCCTCCTCACTTCCACTTAGCGACAGAGCCCTGTAACGGGATGAGAGAAAGTGGGTGAGCTAGCGCATGACTATCGTAACGTATTGGGGGGGGGGGGCGAATGTATGGGGGCGTTACTGCTTGCGAGGAGACGAAGATGCTTCTAACAGTCGGACCACTCAATGTAACGCCTAGCCGTGAGACAAACACGTAAGGTTTCGAAGCTAGAAATACCCCGCAGGAGTCGAGTACACTCGATCGTGAATAATTATGGCGCAATGAATTGACAACTTCCAGAGATGGTTTAAAAATAGAAAGAAAAGAATGACTTTCGTGAATTTTTGTAAATTTGGCGAATTCGTCGATTATATCAATCTATAAAGTTCTATTGCCAATCGTTTGTTGTATCAGCGAAGTGATTGATCTGTTTAGTTATTTAATTGTTTATTTCATACTATATGCTATTAATAAATGACCACCTAAACTTTTTCCCCGACTGCGTAGATTAAAAGACTTTCCAGATCGGCTCAGAGTTGTTCGCTGGAGGCTGGATAATTTCCTCTTGACTATGTCAGAGAAAAACAAAGATCCAAACTGGACATTATTGCTTCATTGGCTGAATTTTGTATTCTAATGGTTGAATTACGATATTTATGAAAGGAAAGAGAATAATAGGAATCCTCAAGAAATCAACGTATAAACCCGAATACGATGTCACTCTTGAAATAATTTTCACATTACCTGCGTTCTTCATTTTACATTTCTCTCATTTTGCGGCATATTTTTGGGCAGTAATACTTCCAGAGAACTAAAATTTATTTCAAATGTGGAATTGAAGACGTAACGAAAAGCACGGGCGAACTCTGAACTTTGATATCCTTTTCTATGAGCGAAGTTTGAAGTTTTCTCCAGAAGCCATTGATTCTCAAGCGAAAAAGTTAGATTTGACATTTTCATTTACACATTAATACGCCGATCTTCTCAAATCAGAAACGCCAATTTGATGAGAAAATCTGATGAGGATCTCGATCGTTGATTGAAGGACCGTTCGATGAAGGATCGTTGAAAGAAGTAATAAGGATATTAAATCAAATTAATAGTGTCACGCAACGCAGTTTAAATATACAATGCAATTCTAGGGAATATCACGTAATACATTTTGATCACTCACAACAAAATGACTAAACAATTCCCAGAGAAAAAGTGAGATGATACTACCTTGACTCTAAATTTTAAGGAAACGTTTACACCCAAGTACCCCTTGAATTTTTATGCTAATATAGCAAGCTTTATTCTTAAATAAAAAGTTTCAGATCAATTTTTATCAAAAGAATGATAATTTTGCATTCATTTCAAAAGCCATGCTAACGGAAGAAACTCTTGAAGGTGGAAAATTGGCTAGTAAAGCATACATTTCTGCATTGTACACTGTGGATTCATATATAGGTGCATCCAATTGTTTTCACTCGTATTGATATACTCCGCAGAGGTTTTCGCGCACATTTCTACGCTCTTTCATCCTTCAAATACGCCATAGCATACCGAAAAAAAATCCCTAGGTGAAACAGAAAGAGAAACAATTCTCTTTAGTTTTCGTTGAACTCATGAAAAACACAAGGGTCAGGCAGAGTTTCTACACGGAAGATGCAAGAATGTAAGGATATCAAGCACCCCTTTGGCGAATATAAGAGTGGGAAATGCGGACACGCCGAAAGGAACTCTTTGTTCATTGAATCCCTCAACCTACCAAGTCCTATTCTCCCCGTGTAGTGAGGACGCTTTGACGTGTTTCGTCCTAATTAGTCCTCTCAAAAGGGAAAATTCACCTGACGAATCCCAGAACGTGTGAGTAACGATTTTTATGGAAACACTTGGGCTGCCGCAGTGAAGAAACGGGAGAAAATTATAAAAGCATTGGCGTCTGAAAGTAGTCGGCATACGCGCACGAACATTCAATATTTGTTCGCAAAGATGCGAATCGGAATTAGTAATCAGTTCATCATGAGGAATATATTGGATGTGCCTGAGTAAGCTAGCCAAACCTAGGATCTATTACAAGGCTAATATTGAATCCTAGACCTAAAGGCATATACGAAGGGAGACAGGGAGAAAATTAAATACTCTATTTATGGAGACTATCGCATTTTGTCGTTTAAACTTTGACCCTTGAATAATTTTGTATCCTTGATCTTTAAAGGTTTATTTAAATGGATCCTTAGTTATTGCAAACTTCAACCCTTCCTTTCAATACGCTTCTAAATAAACCAACATCTTTCCTTTAAAGCTCGCCCATTTATTTTCCATGGCCTAGCTATTGTGTTTATTGAATATCTCATCAGGATGTGCTTTTATTCGGTTGAATTCCCGTATAGACTGTAAGATTTCTGTTTCTCACAAATCTATTCACCACACCACACCGATCAATATGCCCTTCATTCATTTTTCCTGCCTCCTTAGGATTTCTCCCAACGAACCCCTCTCCTCGCCCACCATGCCTAGAACTTCCTCATTTGTTTTCCTTTCGGTCCATTTCGCCTTCTCCATTCTACTGCACACTCACATTTCAAAAGCCTCCAATCTACTTCTATCATACTGGTTCAGTGACCACGTTTCCGCGCCGTACATAACTACGCTCAATATCAAAGTTTTTACGAGTCTTTTGTTAACATCCTTACTCAACGTCCCTGTTATCAACTCCCTCCTTGTGAAAGTCTCTTTGCCTACCACTTTGACCGTGCTGGTTCAAAACACTTCCGACGTATATAAACTGTTCTACCTGCTCTAGTATTTGTCCTCCTATTTTGATGTTTAGCTTAGCCTTTTCTTCCTGGGAAATCGCATAACCTATGTTTTATTAACATTGATTCTCATCCCATATCTATCGCGCTGAATTTCCAATTCACTCAGCAACACTTGCCACCCATTGGCTAACTGACAAATTAGAGCGTGATCAACAGTATTGATTCGCGGTGGTCCAGGGGTAGAGCGTTGGACCACTGACCGGAGGGCACGGATTCGATTCCCTGGCAATAAACTCTGGGCAGCTGCAGCTCCACCAAAGCTATGTGATTTTTCGGGCACCAGATCTTCCTGGGAAACCGTAACCGGCACAGGGAAAGGAAATGGCACCCTACCCTGATGTGTGAATTTCACCCACCATTGAGCTTAGTACTGAGTGACCTCAATCATCACCTACCAAACCGACCTTCAGGTTGATTACCGTGTTGTTGTTGTTAATACATTGAACAGCACCGGTGACAATGGACAACCCTTTTCGAAATCTACGAAACAGGCAAATACGTCCTCTATATTCCACTCAATTAGTGATCTCATTACTGCAATGGCATCACGCGTGCCTCTCCCTTTCCTAAACCCAAACTGATCATCCCCTAAGTAATCATTTGCCCTACTCTTTATCCTATTGTTGATGATTCTGAGAACAACTTTAGCTGCGTGGGATCTCAAACTTATTGTCATGCAGTTCTCACATGATGTAGCCTTTATTTTTTTCGGTATAGGAACTAACACTGATCTCACAAAGTCTTCCGGCCAGATTCCTTCCTGACAGATAATACGAATCAGTCCATACAGTCTCTTCCTCCCACATTTTCTTAAACATTTTAGTAGTTCCTCAGGAATGTTGTCTACTCCCACGGCCTTATTTGATTTAATCTCCCTTAATGCCTTCTGTATCTCATCGTCGAGTAAGCCTGAACCTCAGCTATCTCTTCCTCTACGTCATGTTCTCTTCCTATGTCAAACCTTGTTGACCTAAGTTCTTTACTATACAGTTCTTCTATATATTCCTTCCATCTCTATTGCATCTTTCCTGTGTCAACTATTATCTTACCCGCCATATCTATAACTGTTAGCATAGATCTTTTTCCCATTTATGGTATAAATTCGCAGCAGCAAAGCTTCGTTGGGTGTCAGCGTGATGTTCGAAATTCTCATCTTCGACATCCTACGAAGTTCCGGAGACTCGCAGTAGAGACCGCCCTATGCCTCAGCGACGGGCGCGCCAACGGACGAGAGGAGAAAGTAAATGTCTGAACAAAACATGAAATCAGATAGCTAGATGCGCTGTTTTCGAGCAGAAAATAGTTAGAACTGCGATGACAATTCTGCCATTACCGACGCATTGGCTACTACGGTGAAAGGGCCACAAAACTCGACATAATTTCTATACTTATGCGTCGAGTTGGAGATCATACATGCACGTATATTTATAGTATTAAAAACTTTATTATTAGAGCGACGAGGAACCGGGAGTTGATATTAATCTATTTCAAATATCTCCGAAGTTAAACATCAACTTCCTATTTGACTGACTAAAGGCTCTCCAACCGACACATAAATTGGGACATGAATACTTCAGGCAAAAATTTCCTACGTGAATACAGATCAGTGCCCTCGGGGTCAATATACTAGACATCGCAATGATCCTATCATAAATACTGACAAAAATGTCTCAACTCTCATAGTCCCGAGTGACCTCCAAAATATGAATTCGCCACTATGCATTGGATATTCAGCAATATTGCGTATACAAAACGAAAGCAGGAACTTGGAACAGAATAAAAAATCATTCCTGCAGAGAGAAAGAATAACATTCCCAAAATTGAGCGCAAATTAATTTTTCTTTGCGAGATAAAAAAGCCAAATGTGATTTTACTCTACTCGCACGTCACTTACATTAGAAGAATTGGAAATAATGGAAATACAAGGAAAACAAGACACGAATTCCAAATTTTGAAGAATTGGTATGTTATTGTTATTGCATTTATTTAAAAACACTGAATTCTCCCTACAATCAGAATGTTTCTGATATTATATTTTAAAGAGCAACAAACTTACCATATCATCTGTTTTCTCAAATAAAAATCATTGATACTTCCTGATTTCTGCTTTCATCGCCGTCACAAATTTCGGATTGGGCATTTATTATACATCGAAGCGATGGATCCGTTTCATATTTTATGCGTCAACTCAAAGGCATGGAAATCCCAGTTAACTATTTCTGGGCACCATACCAAAAATAGTTAACATGCGATAGACTGACGATCTATTCATACGGGAAAAGAAAAAATAGTGCATTCGATAGTACAAAAATAATATTCATGATTTATAATTAATAAGTGAGAATTTTGTTCCAAAACTTTCACAACCTATCGACATCATCAGCCCAAATCAACATTTTTCTCGTCATTGCTACGAAAGCTCACATCTGCGAGCGTTAGTGGCCCGAATGGAGCAGGCCAATTTGCTATTCTTGGATGACTAACTATACTACTGCGAAGGAGGGCTTTCTATCGAGTTTTGCAAAATATTTAGTAGCCCACTCTCAAACACGGAATCGAAGTGATTTTGCTCTCTAACTTCACAAACACACTCGACATCTCTAACGAACGAATGAACGAACTTCCGAGGAAACCTTTTGGCGTGCCAACATCGACTTGAAAACCTCTTTCCTTTCGTGCGTGCTTGGAAGCAGCACGAACTGGCACAACACATCCTCGAGTAAGAACTCACATCCTCGTCCATCGTGTACACCCAATTCCCTGATAAATCAAAGAGTGCCTCCGCCACCGGCGAAACAGGTAGGACGCAAGGATCGGTACAAAAAGGAAATCCTCCACCACAAGCAAAACCCCAATATGCGCATGCATGCAGTGTTAACGCCATGTGCGAGATTTAGTGTTGTAATAGTATTCGTTATTCCTTACTGTCTGAAGGATCCCCATCGCCGGTTGGCAAAGGCGTCGCCATGGCTGCGGGGGGAAAAAAACACTTTGAAATAAAAAAACCCCAAGTTGAAAATTATGATGAACAAAAAGATACATAAGGCACCACAAGGATCTACATAACCGGGTCTCAACAGCCAGTATTTTTGGTGCGATCACTCAATGGATTCAAGAAAATGAATCTCGTCATAAACTAGCGAGAGTTAAAGAATATGCTACAGCAACAGAGGAGGGAAACAAGGGACTGACTGCCCAAATTTTTTGCTGCGCTATGAATGTTTTGCATTGGATTATATGTGAAATATGTGAGATAAAAAAGGAAAACACCATTGAAACCGATGAAGAAAGTGTTTTTAAAAAACGTTTTTCTTGATGATAGGGTGATTAAGTGAAACTTTAAAAAAATCAATGGGACAGTTCTAATTCACATTTTCACCGTTGACAATTGAAATATTGGACCTATAGCCTTAGCTTATTTTCCGTAAATAAGCACCACTGAATCAGTTTACATTGTAATTTCACAAGAAACGGAAAGGATAATTTCATTTTGTGGGCGTTGCAAGGATATTCTATATTATTATTATTGTTATCATCGGTTAGAAATCGGTAAAGGTAGGTTTTGGATGGACACAAGCTACCTAATGGTGCATCGACCATTCCCGATTGTCTATATTATTATCGTTATCCGATTGGGGAATTTACGATATTCCATGTGGTAAAAAAATTTTAATCGATGACTTTATTTTTTTTCAGTCTCGAAATACTTGGCTGTCGTTACCCAGTACTTACAACTTATAAATGGCACGTACAATGAACATAATAACTTCTCACTCTGTGAACACCACTCATCAAGAACCACAATAACAGAAGATAACAGCACCATATTACTTAAAACCAACTAAATAATACACTTTTAACAACACTACACATAAGGGTACAACAGTAAATAAATAATATACAGCGCTAGGGAAATAGGACAAATATTTTTTATGATTATTCCTGGAAAAAGACCTCATTATCCATGAGACAATCCTCTTGAGGATCATGTATTCGCCCTGGAGATTATGGGGATGGTTCCAGCCTGCTTTTCTGTGGCAGTATTTAAACGAAAGATAACCACGAATTGCGAAATATGGCGACCCTTACAGCTGAAAAGGCGTTCGATAGCCTTTTTTTGGTATTTGAATAGCGTGACCGCCTTCCGTTAACTTTCGGTTTTTCCGTCTGTGACGGCAAAGGCTGTAGCTCACTCCGGCGGGAAATCGATTGCAAGTCGAGCTTCAGTCCGCAAAAATATCGGACCACGATGGAAATATGAGGATACATATAAAATCGGGCGGAAAAAATTCTCTGACACCAAAACATTGTTGCTGGAAATTAAGGCAAATTTTAGCGTAGTGAAAATACTGGAGTTCCCTCTTTCCGGGATAACATGGAAAATCCAGACAGTTAACTATTCACAATAATTCTTAATAAAATCTGGAATTTGAAGAGCAATTGATTAATTATGAACTCCTGAAACCGATTTATCCTTTTCTCAATTGTTTTTTCTAGAGAAGGATCAGTAACGTTAAAATATATTCATTACGTGAGCGGGGAAAAACACTGAACATGAAGAAACTAAACTATATACATTTAATACGAGGTAACTAGTAAGGCAACTATTACAGCTAACAAGTACTTAAGCCACACGGGGCAGAAACAATAAACATAAAACTGTTCTTTGTACTTAATATACGGTTTTGCATCCATATCATTACATTCCCTGTTCTATGGAGGAATCCTTAAAATAAATAAACAAATAGAGTAAATTTGCTCGCGTTCAATAAGGAGGATATTATGTCACAGCTTCAAAAGGGCGATGAATTTAATTGAATGAATGGAAAAACTCAAAATTAATCATCAATTTTTGCTGTTAAACAAAAATATAAGGTACACTAAAGTACCAAAACAATTCATAGAAACATGATAGGGTGCAACAACTGTAAAATGAGTGTGTACAATGCTCTCAGAGAGAGTATTTTGCACACAAAATTGAGTAATGTGGAAACTCATGCCGGATACATTACTGAGTGACAAAAGAATCGTAAAACAAAATATGTGCTCCTTACAACTGTTTAGGTTTGGACATGAAAAAAGACAAAACCAGATAAAAACATTATCTTAAATATTGCACTAGTGCTTTACCTCATACTCCGCCACCAAAGTGAAACAAAATAATAGTTATTTTTCAAAGTAAAAAGTGGACAAAAAATGCGAACTAATGTGGAAAAATAAACTTAGGTGAAAAATACACAAAAATATACTGGCACTAAAAAACGAACAGAAAATTAAGACTACAATAACAATGATATTATTACAGATAATAAGGAAAACCGAATAATTAACAAGGGACCACTAGACACAAAATAAATAAAAGAACACGATTTATAGAGACCACTAAAACCAAAAAGCCAATGAATTGCAGTTCTAATGATGTAGTATTAAGTGCAAATACATTTTTTTAACACTGAACCATTTTTTTTGCTTGGAAAGCTAGGCACAAGAAGGGAATCATTCCATTTTTAATTCAAAAGCGAACATTTACCTAGCTATCATTATGTACTACCCCATTCAATCTACTTTTTAGGTCGAAATTTGAAAAAGTATTCCTTTTTGATGACAATTTTAAATGCAATCCACCTTTCCAAGTAACGCAAAAAACGGCGAACGGCGAACTTCGGTAGATCTTGATTATCTGAATAGTGCGTGTTCAGTGGGAAAAATATCCCATTCGCGAACTTCCGTCTTCATTCCCTTTAATGTTCTAAAAACGCTCGATGCATTGTGACAATTAAGACCTTTGACAATTCCCTCGAGAATGGGGAAAAATAAATTCCATTCCACTTCGAGAGCTTTCAAACTGATGATTAAATTGTTCTGCGTGACACACAATTGGAGGAACCTTCTTGCTTTGCTCACCATCCTCATGTTTCCCTTGCTTTAGGAGTACGCCCACTCCTCGGATTTGTTCATGGACTCCCATCCTTCCACTCGCGAATACGCGCTTTGAAAGGGCACGCTGGTTTTTGTATCCCTCCGCGTGCATCCGAAACAAGTGGGCCCTCGCTCGGCCGCTGTCCAAATGACGGCGAAATCGAGACCATGGAACTCTGGGACAAGTTGAGATTGCGCTCGAGTGATATCGCGACCGGTTGCCACATTATGTGGATTGGAGCGTAATCGGTGAGGCATATACCGGGTGAGCCTAAAATTTTAATTCACTCTCCGTGAAACAATATATGAGCAATATTTCCATTAGTAAAAAATACGATGCATTCGGGGAGCATTTTTTTTAAACAATCAGATATTCGTACTTTTGCTTAAGAACGCGTACAAAAATGAACCGTCTAATGTTGTAGTAATTCCAGCTCTTACAGAGATGCATATGGCGAATCTAGGGCATCCAATTTCTCAACGAAAGAGCAGCGGGGATTTTTTTATATCTTTACGAATTTTTATAATTAAACGGGAAATATTAGATTGCACGAGGAACGTTCTATGCCTAGATGAAATCATCCCCCAAATGCGTTTCTCATCGACTACCTGAATACAAACAATGAAAAATTCCAGAAAAAACCCTTCAAACTAATCTAATGAAAAAACTTATGATCCTTTAACTTAATTTTTTATTTGTATCTCTATGCTAGTAAGTCAAAAAAAATGGAGAGTAACGTGATATAAATACAGGTGGCCGAGGTTTTTTGAATTAAAATGAAATTATAATTCCTTTTCTCAAACGCATTTTAACATTAATGAAATCAAACTATTTTGTTAACTTTCTAAGGGATATTTTATATAATCCAGCCAAATTAAGTCTTAGACAATCTATTATGCTTTCAAGCACTCCCCGAATCGAATGAAGAATCAGAGGCACATTCATCTGAGAATTTTTTTCAAATATGAACTCAAGTAGACAGTTTCAGTTGTCCATCATAATGATACCTAGAATTGTCCATCAATGGTGAGGCAATATTTTCATTGAAATCCGGGTATGACGATTGAAACACTCACGAGAGTACGTAATTACATTTCATTCTACAAATAGTAGAAGATAAACCAAGGAAAATATAACTCGGAATCGTTGACTGCATTCAAGTTATGAAAAGTTATTTTAGTTCGAGAATTGAGTCTGAATTTAAATATTAATTCAACGCTCGATATTTTTTGCACAAGATTCGATTCCGAGTCAAAATTTACAACGCACGCCATTCTAAGATAGTGCCCGAATATTTTTAGGCGCGCCCTGGATTTGAAACTTCACAGTCCACTCGCAGTTTTCAAAGGATACTGTCGCTTACTGCCAATACCCAGCCCCAACAATTATTCAAATAATTGCAATTCTCATTTTAGACGCGCTAGGAAGGGTAACTGTATAAAGGGTCGTCATCACTCTCAAATTCACGAATTTATACAATTATCGCGCAATTATATTGCAGATAATAGAAGGATATTGATATTCTCCTTGCATTGCCACCAATTTCCTAGACAAAAATAGACAGCCAAGATGAGAAGCGTATCTCATTGGAAGGCAAAAAGAGAGATCGGTGTTAGGTTTCGGCATTGTGAGGACTTGCAGAAAGACAAACAAATGCTTAGGATTTATTAATCACTCGTAAAATATACTCATAAATCCATTAATAATAATCGATAAATTATGTTTTTAGCTATTTTTCGATATTGTGAAAACTTAAAACCAGAAACTAATGCTAGGGGAAAAGTTATTTTAGAACAAGAATTAGAACACGGAGGGGGATGCGCACGATGGCGATCAAGGGGGGACGGTCCTCACCCTGGCTGCTGCGACCTCCTCAGGCTGGACCTCGCCCAGGCGTTTCTCTGCAGCCCCAGGTGCGTGCCCCCGTTGGTGTGCCTGGTGGGACTGCCACCGCCCCCGCCACCGCCTCCCCCGCCGCCCCCGCACCCGTTGACCACTCCTTTCCGCGGGGAGTAGGAGGGGGAGGACCCTTCGTCGTCATCGTATTCCTCGGCGCCGAGTTCGAACTCCGGCGCGGGCCCTTCGTCGCCTTCCCCATAGCACTCGAAACTTTCGCCGTCCGACAGACTGGAACACTGACTGTGAAAGAATCGCAAGAGTGAATTTAGTTGGGGAAGTGGGCAGAGATCTTTGTGTGGCTGTATTTCAAAAGTTTATGAACCAATAACAGTGACAAAAAATCCATTACAGGGACAAATATTTAAGCTTTGTCAGCTGATTATAATAGGTGTGTTAACCACAAACGGAGTAATAAAGGCAGAAATAACGGTAAGGAACGGACATCACCGGCTGCGGACCTTGGAAAGAGCAAATTGCATGAGACTGTGACTGTCTCGGGAACAATGTGTTACATACATACCTGTATATTATATGTAGATTGGGTGGGAGCATCCATCAACGAAGCGGGTCTAGCTATGCCGTAGGTATTATTAGTCATTGTATGACAGAAGTTTAGCTGCGATATATTTACATTTATTCACTCGTTTTAATCAATCATATCTGCACCCCAAGAATTCGAATAAGGCGGCGGACAAGTTATTCACACAATGAGAGCCTACAGATCTTAAAATTGATATAATGGTAAGCGGACCGGAAACACTAATAGGGCAATTGGATTTCTTCATATCAAGGAATTATTATTAGAGATTACATCGCTCGGATTACATTAACATTAATAAAGAGTATGGAGTTGTAAATTACATATATTACACATCAATAGTTATTACTACAGTAGAATAAAATTTGGTTCGAAATCACTCAATCAGAACATATAGTGAAATATGATTCCATTGATTGCCCTGATCCGTTATCTTTGGACTCATTTATTCTCTCTGAAGAGGCCTACTTGGCTGGTGAGACACAAGGTGTCTAAAGTTTTATTATATTATCAAATATTACGACCTAGGGTATCATTGGTATCCTTGATATTATGAATTAGTAGCGTCCGTCATTTCCTAGTGAATCTAGAATGAAAAAGTTAAAGATATAATGGGAGAACCACATAAAATATCCTGATTTAATTACCAACACTGAGCCATAAAATATGATTAGAGAGATGTTGAGTAGCGTGCGATAAATACGCTATCACAGCTTTGTTATGGTTATATTCCAAAGACAGAACATTAGGGTTCTCGGAGGTATTCGGGTAGATCATAAAATAGCCTAACGTAATCCTGATGCGAAATTTACAGCACAATTTGTCTGAGAGAGAGAGAGATCTTTCTGATTATTAGAATTTATTTCATTCAGCATGATCTAAGGGACCAACCATGGATGCCATAAACTTGATTTTTGAGATTTCTTTATCCTCCTTTCCGTGTTATTACCGTGAAATTAACTTAATCATTTCTCTGATGACTACCCTGCACAATGGGTCCTTTTCGTCGAAATGAATTGTATGAATTAATACCAAGTTGAGTATAATAATTCGTAGCAAGCGTCCAAATGAAATTACTAAAATTGTGTACAAAAACTATCCGTACCTCATTTCTTCATTTCCGTTACCGTACATTTGCGGATAGATTTTTTTTTCTGGAACAGGAAAAGAGCTATCCACGAAAAAAAACGACCTTAGGGTGAGGTTAGAGGATTTTTTTAGTGGAGTCGGACGCAGTCGGGTAGGCAAGAGTATTCTGCGGCCATCGAGTATGAAGCGGCGGCCTATAAGTGAGAATCTTGCACAGAAAAACTAAAGCATCGTCACTTTACCCAAAACTCACCACTGCTCCTTTTACATAGGATTCCCCTCCCTTCCTTAGCAAAGTAATTAATGGAAGATTGCTAAATTACTCTCAAAGGTGAAATTATGAATAGAATTTAATTACAGACGCCTTTAACAAAAATTAAATCTGTCTTGCCAGTTCTGAAGGGACCTCGGGGTGAAATTTGTTTCGTTCCAACAATCTTAAAACAGGAGATCGATTTTCAAAGTCACAGTTCAACTTTTCAATAATTCTCTAAACTTTTAGCAGGCAATTCTGGTAATTATTCCACTATAAGTATAAACAGGCGATGAATTTTGCACAACATTTTTGTACATGCACACGCTATTCTTTTAATATTTTCAATAAGGGGCTATATTGGCTCACTAACGGGTTATGCAGTAATTTAACTTGCCGAGAAATCTAGAGAAACACGCCGTTTGGCGGGTGGAGAGTTCTACTAGGATTAATTCCAAAACTAAAGCCATAAATCCAACGAGCAAACGAGAAAAAATACTCCAAAACTTACTACATCCATCCTTTAGTGATTGAGAGGATTAGAGGCGGTTCCCTCAGGATTTTAAAGTATGTACTAAAAAATGTGACTTCTGTGACCGACAGGCCCGGGGTAAACCTGTTCCGTTGTGAAAAATTTGGACATAACGCTACTTGGGGGAGGAGGGTAGCAAAGAACAATACGTTTACGCCTCTTAGGAAACAAGAGAGAGGGTAGGAGAGTGAAGGGGCGAGCCGCTCTCTGGTTCCGAGTCTGTCGATTGGTAACTTTCGCTCGTTTATTAAGCTGTCCAAAAGTTAATCATGTTCTCCTAAAAAACTCCCATTTTTAAATGTCTCTATCATGTTAGTGTATTAGTCGATTTAATAAATTCACCAACCTATGGGGACGTCTACATAAAATCGATAGTTTCTCCCGGAGATGTCGGCTCGGCGCAACTTGCCACCCCCGCAACCGTGCTTCTGAAAGTTCCATCACCAACCAAAAACACGATTTTTTTCCATTCCTTCACCTTCAATAACAAAAATTCTGCAAGCGACAGCATCCAAGACAGCAAACTCAGGGAGTCGATTTCGCACGAGAGTTTCCACAGCATCGGGTCGAGAGTCACCTGAACTTCTCCGACTTCTTTGGCGCTGAGCTCACATCCCTCAAGAATAAATGGCGGGGTGTGAGGATTTCTAGTTAACCACAGGTCCCTTCGCTTTCTCCGTCCGTGGCACTCATCTGTTTCATTGTCCTTTGGCTTATCGATTGCAGTTGCAAGCGTGAGCACGGATCCGTGGGTATCGACGAGAGTGCGGTTTTGGGCGCTCCTTTCAGCCGAGGCCGGCAGCGGCAAAGTTGTCAAGGGGGCCATTCTCTAGCGTTCCCCCTCCGTCCCCGCCCCTCTCGTTCACCACCTCCGCTCGCGCCCTCCATTGCCATTCCCTGGCGTAATTTGCGAAGGCCGGCCTTGAAGTAATTACACAATGCGACTGCAGAAACAGTTCTTAACGACAAAAGCGAAGTGCTATGCACCATTCATTCCCTGCCCTTCGGCTCTGCACGCATAACGGACGAATGGATGGAGGGAGGTTGCCGGCCGGCTTCGCTTAAATACCACTTGCCCGAGCTAATTCAACAGCTTATTCTAAAATGTTAATTGAAAAAGGTCTAATATTAGGTCTCGTCTTTTTTAATCCAACACAGTACCTAAAGAACCGCCCAACGTAAATTCTTGCGTAAGATACCTATGAGTCCCTGCAAATTACGAGTACATGATATCTGTGTAGCTTAAATGAAGTTCTTGGACATTTTAGCGGGAATGATTGAGGAAATAAAAAGGCAACAGTTACGATATGCTTTTAATGATAAACATACCTTCTATTAGGTTTTTATATCTCCTCAGTAATATGGTTGGAGTGAAATGTTTTCTATGACGCTCTTCATCCCTGCTCGCACGCAAAATGAATGACTTGTTCTTTGATCGATAAAATGCAGAGGCAAATTTTATAAAAAAATAAATGTTGCCCCCACAATTTATCGAGCAATTGATTTGCCTCCACATTTTTATTGATGGCATTTATTTGATTTTTTATTCCATTAAGTAGGCTAAAAATGCTACTTCAGAACTAACTTTCAACGCGTCGCACGGAAATGATCTGATGGATGGATACCTTAAGTGGCATCAAAAGCGATAAAGAACTTGTGGTTTGGAGGGATTGGGGGAGATGGATAGGGGATGTCTTAAGGAAATAGATGGCTCTGCATGTGAAGGAGCGATAAATTGGCGGCGATGAATGGGGACGCACCTGTGGTTCGTGCTCTTTCCGTTCGTGTCGGGAGAAGCGCTGCCGCCGATCGCGGAGTCGGTGTCCATCGATGTTGTCATGAGTCGCTGGTCGTCGCAGTCTGGCTGTGACGCCATGACCGTCACTCCTGGTGAAAGCATATCTGAAATTAAATAGAAAATCCACGGGTCAAAATAAATCACGAGGAATTTGGAGGTAAAAGATGGGGCTTGCAGATCAAAAGGCATGGACAAACATCAATTGAAAGCGTGCAGAATTTGATGTAAAATGTACGAAAGGAAGAGGAATGGCGTAAAATAATAAATGTGATGAGAAACAATAAATCATAAACCATTAAATGAAATGCATGCACTTTTTGTTAGCGTACACGGTATTTTTCTATCAGTGTACACATAACAGAGACACAACAAATCTATAACTATTATTTATTGATCGTCATGGTTTCACCACTGTGTGGCATCATCAGATGTCACAGAGTGGCGAAATAGCACTGAGTGGCATCATCAGATGTCATCATCAACAGGAATACGTGACGATACCACACAGTGGCGTAACTATGGCCATCAATAAATATTAATTTTGGTATTGCTGTGCTTCTGTTATCTGTGTAAGGAGAAATTCCATCGAGAAACGGCTAAAATTATCAAAAGTTTCTTTCAGCACACAATACCAATAACAATCACCGTTTAATCTTTTTAGCGGAGTTAAAATAATTCATGTCTAAGAAGTTACGTGAATGAATTGGTGAAACATGGAATTAAGCGTTTTCACGTTCCATTGATCTTAATACAAGTAACCCCCTCATGATGAGGTACCAGGACGAACATCTAATTAGAATTATCACTATTATTAAGCAAACAGCTTGGAGACGAGTGACGTTCGGCTGTCTAAACCGGGTGAAAAATTGAAAACGTGCACTCAACCCCAGATTTCACTCTATACCATCCATTAACGCATTGCATATTGCCGCAAATCAGAAGATTTTCTCAACTGTCATTAGCAGGGAATTTTGGTTCCAAAAATACAAACACCACCGACATGAGAAAGGTTTAGGGAAGGTTAACTGTTCATTGAGTAGTAAAATAGGAAGGATAGTCACTTTATTCATGCGTAAGGTGGCTATCATTCAGTTCAATTATTTCTAAGTAACTCATCCAAATCAGTTGTACAAAACATAAATCCTGTAGTAGTACCACTGGAATTTGATAATTGTGGTAATTGACATCGGAGTTATAAAGAGGAGGAATTAAATTAATTCGAACTTGAAATTTAGAACTTGTGACTGAGCGCTAACATAAAATAATGATGTTCGTTTAAGAAATGGTGTCAGAGATCACCAATTACCCGTGCGATAGATGCATGAAGCATTGGTAGGAGACGAACACACAGCCGTAGATATGACTAAAAGGGAGTTAATTCCAATAATTTTTCTAATTTCATTATAATTTAATGCATACGCTCATTCGTTAGGACCTTAAAATTTATTTGAAAGAACAAAATCTTAAAAATAATTTTTATCTTCAAAATATTAAATACACATTTACAAATGTGTAATTGATTAATATTTATAATCTTAGTATATTCAGAAATGGAAATGAAAATTTTACATGCAAAAATGTCACGACACATAATTCTTAAACTTTTAATGAACTCATTCAGGATCATCAGTCAGCCCATAATGTGTGTAGATGGAAGGGGTAGGGAAAGGTTTTGGACAGAAAATGAGCGTGAAAAAGAAAAACAAAGGCATTATTAGCTCTTCGTTAGCACTATACGTATAGAGTAAAAGTCATAAAACGAACTCGATCATGACTTCGCTTGAATTGACATGGAGTCAATCCCATTTAGACGAACCTGTGGGAGGTGGGGGTGGTTACGAGACCCCTTCTCCCAAACTGCATAAGTGAGGAACATAGGCAAAGGTAAATTTTGAGAGAGAGAAGCATGAAACGGCAGATCCTTTTTGGCATTTAGAATGGCGAACGAGAAAGAAAGTAGAAAATGGGAGAGGAGCGTAACTGGATGGAGATGGATACTTGAGTGGGCGTGCGTGTGGCTCGGATCCTCGTCTTTCAACCTCACACGGTTCAACGGCTGAGCGGTTGGTTGCTGCCCGTCGACTGACCGGGGGCACCCACAGGAAGGTGTCACACTCATTTTTCATCCTAGGGGACGCTCCTCGGGATGTCGGCCGCTAGTGCAAGTCAAGAGAAACCAAGCCGACGGCGAATACGTCTGGCTCACACCTCGACTTCCCCTGTGGGTGGGCCTCGGGTGAAGTCGAAGGGTGTGAGCAAGCCGAGCGCAGCCGACCTTACCAGAAGGAGACGATTTTCGCAGAAAAGGCCCCCCCAAAAAAACAAAACTCTGCTGGGAAGATTTTGAGATGGGCGAATTCTCTACTCACGTCATAGGTACGATTTTAACACTTCGAAATTACAGGAAAGCATACCGAACGAACAGAAAATTCAAATTTTTGGACGAAGTTTACATTTTTAAAGTATAAAAAAATACTACGCGAGTTTCGTTGGGTGAAATGAAATGCACTCCGTGACCACATTTAAGTATGTGTAAGATAAATGAAATGTTTCCGCTTTATGCACAATTAAATTCCCAGGGGAAAAATTATGCTTAAGGGAAACAGTATTTTAAGAAGGTTACGGCAACACACAAAGGCAACTAACATTAACGCGAAAAAAAACAATACTTCCCACTAAACCTCAACCGAATGTCGCATCTTGACTTCTATTATCATCTTAAATTTGAAAAAAACCGACCTAGGGGTGTGCCATTTTCAAACACACTTGAGCCATTTTGACCTTGGAAATAACAATGCGCAAAGAAAAAGCCCAAAGCAGTAAGCAGTTACAGAGTATTCCACCTCAAAAATCATAAGCGGTGAGGGTCTCGTCATTCAATACTATATTTACAAAATACTGATGGTAAAACCGAAAATCCACCTGAAATTTATTTAGCATAAATCCGCAAATCATTTTTTCAATTATGAAATAATATTGTGCACCTAGGAGTGCGATTGTTTTCACAGAAATACAACGTCAACGAATATACTATCTCAGTGTAAGACTAAGGATAAGTAAGGAAAAGCGATTCATTTGGTTCCACTCACTAATTAAGAAACCAAGCACGGGCGTCATAAATTCTCTGGATTTCAGCATGATGTGCCATCCCGTTTGAAGAAAACAGGCGGCTCTCATATCCTAAGCAGTATACAAAGTGACGGAATCAGACAAAGGAAATAGACTCGTTTGCCCAACAAAAACAGCTATGATAGCGTAACATCTGCACAGGGCCATGGCCATACTCGCCTAACTACATACTTACTTTGCGGGCGGGACGGCGCACATGTTTTTCTTTGGCGTGGCATTTGTAACCAGCACACAGCTTGATTGCTTTAATGATAGACAACTTCATAGATCTAATATTTACGCCGATCATGCGATTCTTCTCCATTTCTTACAATTGTTCCCATTTTAGCTTCACAACAAAATAACATCGTCATCATTTCCATTTCCTAATGAGGAAACTCGAAGTACGCATGCGAATAGCACAATTAACAAGAGATTTTCTAAGGACCAAGACAGAATATACGTAGAAATACTTTTTTCTTGTTTGAAAAGTTTTCTGTAAGGATACTTATTAAAAAGAACAAAAGAAATAAATTGCTCTTCTGGAATTACAAATCCTACAAAATGTATTGCGTTACAAATTCCTACTATGAAGATTAACTTGTGCTCACAAACAAGTTGCGACTATCCCCAAAGGCCCGTTTTTCTCAAATGGTGTTCCAGGATTCCATGAAGTGTAAAGGAGGTTTTGCGAGGATAGCTTAACGCCAGAGCACCGACGGGCAGCTTTCATGAGGGGAGATCTCTACATATTCTGTCACGGACTATTTCTTTGGAACAGAATCCGACCTGAATTTAAAAGTATGCATAGAGTTTGATTTTTTACTGTTTCATTATCTTTAACTACCCCCCCCCTCTATTATCTTTAATTCCACCCCTGCCACACACCTTTTTGGTGGCTCGCAAGGTATTGATGTAGATGTAGAACTATACTTTTATTGTTAAATATAAAAAACAGCTACAATCTAACTACATGACTGAATCATTTTCAATTTCAACTTATTTTTTGCTTGATTTTCGGATTATTCATATAAACAATAGGAACGATAAAATTCAATAGATACTCAGGTTCCCACTAGATATTTTACGAGTGGCTAAGGCACACTAATATCGAAAATACTTTTCAAGAACATCGCTCATAGATTGGATTACTTATAAACCATATTATCAAGTGCTAATGTGCAACTTTGGAACAACGAATTGCAGGATTAGGAATTGGTTTGCTATTTCTTGTTTTCAATTGACGTTTTAATGCTTCCTTATGTTAAATGTTTTAAAAGTGCTAACTACGACATTAGAGCGGATGAGGGTAGTTATTCGAATGCACTCTTGAGGAGAGAGGAAGTCTTCTGGGTAGTTTTAGACAAGGTGTAATGGGTAGTAGCTAAATATCTCCAAGGAGAAAGGATGTAGGGTAGGGACGGCTCCTCGGGAGACGGGAAGGCGGGCGGTTGTAGAGGGGCAATGGAGAAAGGAAAATGTTTCTGCGGAGTGCGAACAGATGGGTGGTTTTATGTTACTAACTTTCCCACCCTCTCCCGAAACGTCTCTCCTGGACCCTTGTGACCAAATGCCACTTTCCCACTCCATTCATTCGTTCAACTTGTTCTCGGCTGACGAAACGAAAGAACGAATTGGATTAGAGGGGAATGGGTCGTTAAGATATGCTTCGTTTAACGAAAACGTGTTATGGTGTCGTATTTACAGAGACATTAAACACAGCATGAAAAATAAATTTGTCATATGAACATTTTTCATGAAAACGAAGCAATGATTAATGCAAAAATACATTAGGGTCTTCAAGTTTCAGGGCATCCTAATTTTTTATGACAAACTACACGTGACAAAAAGTTGAAACTTCTGTTACTTCTCAACTTAATCTCCATGCATTCGCACATATTCACCAAAACGCCGACTCCAGTCGGCGAGAACGCTTCTGTAGGGTAAATTACTTATATACGAGTGCATCTTTATTGTAATTTGTGGCCGAGGCTTCTTGGGTTCGTTGTCATATGACACTCAGCCATCTTTTAACTATCATATCGACGGACGCAATTTTATACACATCCATAACACCATTATCATATGTCTCTCAATCAAAAGACGATGAATTTCAATTGGTGTTAAAGCAGGCAAGAGGAGAAAACGGATTATTTCACGTTCTTCTTGCACTCCAAGACACTATTATTGAAAACGCTTCTCACTCTAGCGGTATCTATTCAAATTCTTGACACTTCGATGTAGCAATCATTGTCTTTTATTGGTTAAGATTGCCCACGTATTTCAAGCTGAACTGCATCGTTCCATGTCCTCCCAGTCCCGAGAAAAATTGGGAAACCTTGAAACTTGAAGGCACCCCGTACATTGCTATTTATTGTGGCGTTTTATTAAAGGGTCATTGTATATAACGAATCTTCTGTATTAACACAGTAATCAACGCGAAGGTGGGTTTGGTAGGTGATGGTAGAGTTCACCCAGTACTAAGCTCGACGGCGTGTGAAATTCACACATCAAGGTAGGGGGGCCAGTCCCTTTCCTTGTGCCAGTTATGGTTTCCCAGGAAGATCTGGTACCCAAAAAATCACATAGCTTGGGTGGAGCTGCAGATGCTCAGAGTGCCTTCCCCAGGAATCGAACCCGGGACCCTTCGGTCAGCTGTCGAACGCTCTACCCCCTGGACTACCGCGACCCACTGTTATTGTATATTAGGCCTGATATTTTTTTTCATTTAAAGTACATACGTGGAAAAAAAACTGGCGATAACGGTACATTTCAGCGTGCACATGATAAAAAAATTAAACTGATACGTAGAGAATATTAGAATTTAGGGACTGTGCAAAACCAACCCTTAATTGGTTGAATACCTATAATGAAAAATGAAATATGCTTGCTTGCATGAAAAATGCATTTAAGATCAAGGACATATATTGGATTATCTTAATTATGTATGAGATTGTTAAAGTACCCAGGCGGTGTGATTGTTCAGAGCAGATCTTACTGGGAAAGCATAGGCGGTAGAGGGAAATTAACTGCCCCCCCTTCCCTGATGAATGGATTTTGCACGCCGTTGGACTTAGTACTAGGTGACCTCTACTCTCACCTACTAAACTAATCTTCGGATTTATAGCTTTGGTTTTTTTGAATAGTATTCAAAGAGTTTTCATTTTTAACTGAGCGTCGATATTATAATCAATTAAAGAGACCTATACTAAATAAGTAATAATTTTATTTCCGGGTCATAAAAAATATCTTCAATGCATTTTTATTATTAAAAATTTAATAAAATCATGCTCAACCAAGTACAGCGTGGGAACTATTAACTGTTGCATTGTATATCTCAATCTTTTATTCTAACTGTGGCTCAAAAATCAAGTCTTCAAAACAAGTTAGTCTTTCTATAATGTATTCACCAGCACAGAGCCGACAATCGGAGTTAGCCATAACACAAAGGCCGCGTGACCCAATTAAGCTGGCACATTTGCATGAGCGATATGGCGAGGAGGACGCGAGTAAACGAGCAACGATCATCTAAATTAGACGTTTATGGATCCGTTTACTGGATTAGGCTCTACGCCTCCCGGGAATTCATTCACTATGGCCAATTACGTTCTTACGTTTCAAAGTATGTATGCTACATATTAGCAGCGCACTAACGGTACAAATGATTGTGGTAGTCTATTGGGTAGAGCACTGGGCTAATGGACAGAGTGTAGGGGTTCAATTTTAGGTGACACCTCTGGGCACCTCCGGCTTCACCCAAACTGTGATT
The DNA here is from genome assembly GCF_022747635.1 of Hetaerina americana. Taxonomy (NCBI): domain Eukaryota; kingdom Metazoa; phylum Arthropoda; class Insecta; order Odonata; family Calopterygidae; genus Hetaerina; species Hetaerina americana. The sequence goes on along the minus strand of NW_027286069.1, from coordinate 71,708,289 downwards.
TTTCGGGGACCTTATCTTCCTCGGAAACCACAGGCGGAGCGGGGAGAGAAACTGCCCCCCCTGCTTTGATATGTGAATTTCTCACGCCGTTGACCTTAATAGTACGTTGGGCTTAGAAAGTATTTGGGCTCAGTTAATAAAACCAACCTTCCGGTTGTTTTAGTAGGCGTTGTGAATTTACACCGAATGCGAACTGTCAAATATTAATATAGCTTATTAATATTTCACGGTCCATTGATGATAAAAAGGATCCTTGGGTTTTCCCGCGTCAGCATTAGGATTTCACATCTCTCCTGTAATGGAGACTTCTCCAGGATGTAAAATGATCAACTTATTTATATTATATAACTATTTATATATTATTTTATTTGTGGTGGGGACGAAGGGGATGAGTTATTGAATGTTCCCCGTGCACCCCCATTTCCACCACCTAACAATACAGTATCATAAATATGTAACAGTGTGCTAATTTAACCATTTTACATTCTGAGGAAGTCCCAGCAGATGAGAAGAATTGTTGGTGAAATCATAAATCTGACGCGTAAAAAACCACGAATATTATATGCCATCAATATCATTATTTAACAGCGTGTGAACTTCAGGAACAAATCACAAGAAATTTTTAACTAAGCAGAACGAAAAATAGTTCGAAAATTTGAATGTCTTTGGAAAATGATTGGCGAAAAATATTCTCATAAATAAAACATCGCGTTACGACAGAACAATGACGTATGTCTATTTAAGGCTGACCCGATGGCACCTGACGATTAGGGTAAATGGATAATAGAACTCAACGAGACGGCTTGAACCGAGTACAGGAAAACGGAGAGTGGGGTAAAGAGGGAAGATGAGAGCTAGAGCCCTCCAGACACATCTGACACAAGAGTACCAAAACCCCTTCATCGTCCTCTGAAGGAGAGCAGCATGGGGCGAGGCGCCCAAACGAGCCAACGACCCCTTGAACCTCCCCAGGGCCAGGATGGAGATAAAAAAAGCAACCTGTGTGCGCTGCGGCCCCACTTCCAACTCACCAGCTTCTTGAAGCACCATTGCGTCCTTCCCGCTATCTCTTTGTCCCCACCCCAGCAGACAAAGAGCGAGAGGGAGATGTGAGATAACCCAAATTCCAAAGCGGAGTGCCGGCGTAGGCTAGGCACTGTTGCGAGGCGGGGGGGAATGCAAAACTCGCGGTCAGAGGGACCAAAGATGAAGGGAAGAAGAATAGACTGGAACCGAGGGGAGGGTGGGGACGTCCTATTGTTTAAACATCCGAAGTGGATCACCACTTCGAGGTCGTTCTTTTTAATTGGAAGGTGAAAAAAAACACGAAATGACCGAAGTGAATTTCCCTGGGGATGGATTGGGGAAGAGAGATGTCCGGGGAGAGGGAGGACGGAAGGGCATGCATCGGAGATCGCTGATCGGATTTATATGCAAATATTCCTGGCGCGGAGTGGGTGGCTTCGGTGGATAATTCTTGGGTCCCTGGATTTAGTCTCCTGGGACGCTTTGGGTGACTTCGGCAAAGAGGAATCGTACGGGGTACAAAAAGGTACGAATTTTTGTGTGTGTGTGTATGCGAGAGCGAGCGTGTGCATGTATGTAGTACTGACGTACTACGTCCCTCGACCACAAATTTCCCCTACTCCCATAGATCCCGAAACGACGCAAACCTCATCGATATGCAAATGAAACTCCGAACTCTGCTCTCTCACACACACACACCCACGCCCAGGCGCCATCGCTTCCGACACCAATTTCCACACCTCTTCCATTCAAACGATCTCCCTCTGTCTATTTCTCTTCACCCCTCTCCACACCATCACGTCCACCGGTCGCGGGAAGAGCGTTGAAAACGGGTGAATTGGAACTCATTCACGATTGCCCTTTGAGGTTAAAAAAAACGTGGACAAAAATAATTTTTTCCCTCCACTTTCGTAAAAAATCGGATTTGTTGGCCTGCATACGGGCTACGGAATACTCGGGTGTATAGGGAGGGATTCGTGCATTTGAAAATAATCCTGGAAATTTCCCCATTTCCCAGGGTGCTGTAATCCTTATTCAACTCAAAAAGAAGCATTTTTTCAGGTTGCACACTTCATTTTGGTAGCCTTTTCTGTGTTTAAATATATAACAATAAATAACTGGAAATAACGGACGAACCTTTTCAATTATTCTCGAAATTTTAAACTGATTTTATCACATAATTATTATATAACGACAAAATATATCTGATACTGTGGATACTGTTACTGATACTGCAGTTTCTGTAATGGACTATATTCTGTTACTACTAGCACAGAAAAAGAGGTGTAGATTTGTTTTCTTTTCTCTGAATATGCCTCGTACAATTCATGAAAGAGCTAACAGTTTATCATTCCTACTCTTTTTCAAAGAAGTCACGCGGAGGAGAATTCACTCATCTTCTCCTTCTACTGATAGTTATGTGGACATTCTAAAAGCCTGTATGGAATCATTTACAAGGGATATCACGTCTTTAATAATATCTTCAGATTCTGAACGTTCTAAATTTGGTCTCGAAATTATTCTTGTAATCAGGTTTTTCCTTCAATAGGGTTGGGTGCATGCTAAAGGATTTTTAACCTTGCGATGGAACTTGCGTTGAAAGGATCAAAACTGTTGCTCACTGAGCTGTCTAAAACTTATAATAATAATTATTATGTAACTATCGTCTTCCAAAGCCTGAATTTAATAGGAGAAGGAGCATTTAACGCACCGCTTAAAAAGCGTTAATATTTTACTTTCGTGATTTCTCCACTAAGTGCCCCCAAAATCTTTGCACCATTGGTGCTCTAAGCCGGCCGATTTACATCATGTACATCCGACTTAAAAGTGAATATGATTATTTGTCTTAAAATTGCAATAATTGTGAAAGCTACCTGCGATAAAGTGAACACGAGGTAAAAAAACATTTCTAAGATTAGATTTTTCATTCTAACGCAGTACTAAATGTAAAGTCTTGTGAACTCAATTTGAATAACGGAAGATGTATAATGGCCGCTGCCGTTGGTGCACCACTACCAAGTGAACTTAAATTCAATTTAAAAAAAAGGAGGGCTTCAAAGAAGTCTCAAAAGGCTTCTGCTAAATCGCATATAAGAGGAGAGGGCGTTAAAGAATCGCTGAGCTACACACGAGTACTGAAAAGGAACCACTTAAGCAAATTAGTTGACCTATGTCGTGGATGTAATTCTACAGGTGTCTTATGTACATACTTCTGGTTGACTAGGATGCTAAACTTGTGTCTTTATTTCGAGAGTAGGATAATACTACCGGACTCATCCAAACGTCCTCAACTTCGTTTGTTTGGCTCGGTTTACCAAACAGTCTTAAAAGAAGTAAGTGATTTGAAAAGTCTCGTGTTTTTCACACGGGAATAATTAATTATTAATGGTACTCGTACTAATACATTCAACAGATTCAGGCGAGATGTAGTGAAAGTTCATCATTATGAGAAAAAAAATCTACACTTTTCCACGGGTTTATTGGTAACGCACAACGCGGCTCTTGTACCTGAAGATGGTCCTGTGAACCGAAAAGCGTTGTACATTACCAATAAACCTGTAGAAAAGTGCAAATTTGTATTTCTCATAATGAAGGTACTAAGACTATTTTAATTTTGCATCGATAACTCTTACAATAATTCAACTCTAAGTCATTACCAAGATCCTACGTGGATAATTTACTTAAAAGTCTCCCTTCTCAATGGTCGAAAAATGTTTAAATCCTGTGAGCATTAAGCGATAGTTGTCAGCTATAATTGGCCTGACGCCCTGATCATAGTCTCATTAAATAATTTTACATTAAATTTTAACCTCAAATTTCAAATGGCTCGATACACAACAGACAACAAATTTTTGGTCAGTATAGTCGAAGTTTTCCGGCATTTGGAGATCTTAGAGGCAGTCACGTATGAGGAAAGAGATAAGAGCCACATGTGCTCCTACCTTTTTTCTTAGACACACATGCCGATTTTATATCGTCAAAAATTATTTGCTATAGTCAATCGAGATGAAGGAAGAGATGGGTGGGTGGAGATGCAAGAGGAGTAAAATGATAATTTCGAAATTTTTTACTACGCCGGGAAATGCACATAACTGCTACTCTAAAAAAAGCAGACTCGGTCACCGATTAAGAAATGCATGAAAACATTCGTGTCAGTGCATACCTATACCCGTAATATCAATGCATGAACCGCTGGAAAACAGGAAGTACGTGGGAGTCTTAGATACTTAGCGTAGAAGGATAATTTTTCGCAGATGTCAAAGTTCAACTAAATCGATAAAAAGAGATAAGAGGAAGCAAACGGGAGAAGGGAAATGGAAAATGGAGCAGTGCACGGAAGTTATGAGGCAAATTGACTGGGAATACCTAGAGACAATGGTGTTTTGTTATGAATGCTATAGAGGCGAAAATAGAAGAAGTCTCACGGGGAAAGAATAATATTTGAGAAACCATTTATACGCAGAATAATTTAAGAACTGGAGGAATGGGGAGATGCAGTTTAACCAATCTCCGGATGGATAGACTAACGATGATGGATTAAAAAAAACATGAACACAATAATCAACCCGAAGGTCGGTATAGCAGGTAATGGCAGAGTTCACCCATTACTAAGCCCTATACGGCTTGTGAAATTCACGCATTAGGGTGGGGGGGCCAGTTCCTTTCCCTGCGCCGGCTATGGTTTCCCTGGTAGATCTGGTACCCGAAAAATCACCCAGCTTGAATATTGCTGAGGATGCCCGGAGAGGTATGCCCCGGAATCGATCCTGGGCCTTCCAGTCAGTAGTCCAGGCTCTACCGCTGGACTAACGCGTCCTCCGAAGATGGATTACGTTGATGATAAATACTCGGTTTTAATTGATGCAGGTATATTTACTAACTGAAAAATGTATTTCTAAAAACCAAAGATGCCCAAAATACGTATCATTCTAATCAATATACTTACGTCTTTGAACCAGGAAAATCTACCTATTTTGTAACCATCTGCTCCGCGGTGGGTATTTAATTTACGTCAAAATTTTATGAAGAAATTACAGCACACCGCATTCATATAATGGGTTGGAAGAACGAAATTTTAAGTGAAGGACTGATTTTATTTTAATAACACCAATGCAAATCAATATTATCTACACAGAAACGATAGGAGTTGTAGCTACTCTGGTGAAAGTAACGTTAGTTAACCCTATACCACATCCTCTTCTAATCCGGTTTTATTTTCATTCACTTGCACCATGAAACGATGCGGAATTTGTGTAAGTTTAAGTACCGTTAAACGGTTAACTGGATAGAATCTCCAGGGACATTAAAACTCTCTGCCTGTGCTGCTTTAATTTAGTTTTTTATCCCCGGATCGACTTCATCAATCTTCAACCCTTTTAACTAACGGAAGCTCTTTCTCTCATTAATATCATTCGAGTGAAATAGTAGATCTTCAGCATTCTTTGGTATGGCTCCAAAGTGTAGGACAGCCGATTTCATGAAATTGGCTGAGATACTCAATTACACTGACGCAACTCTCGCCCCTCATGTGCACGGTATCACTTATAACCCTGTATTTTGGACGACCGATATCACTTCCTATTGCACTTGAAAACATCTCATGTCATCTCATAGAGCCCGCTGTTTCTCACTTCCCATCCGCAACAACACTTCGCCACCAACCTCATTCATTCATTAATTAATTTATTAATAAGGAAAACGAGACGAATCATGTTTGCTTTCACTGACCGGAGGCATTTCCCTAGAAAATTGGCCCGTAACCGTGGGAGTGACCTGAATTATTTATGCTGATTTCTCTCGGAGTGCACCCCTTTGTGAATGAGTTTTTAATCTCACCCACGCACCCATTCCCTTACCACCCCTCCCCAGTCGCAGCACATCCGGGGACCACCCACCACTCAGTGCGGAGCCGAGTGAAATCGTGCGAAGTCTCTCTAGATGGTGAATTGAGGTGGAGACTGCCCATGGGTAGTTCAGGGCGGAGTTATGGATATTTTCTGTTGGAGGTTCTCGCGCGACATTAGTTTGGAGCATACATTGGAGGAATCCACCACTTCCACGCGGCCATAGGAAAATATGAAACGAGCAAAAGACATAGCGTGACGAATGCCTATTATAAAGCCAAAAAACTATTCGCTTGTGAGATTTTCTCCTTCGGTTTTCTCTTCTATTCCGATTCCGGTTGACAAATCTTCTCCCATTTGGGAAATCGCAGGACAAGAGTTAAATGATTCAATAAAGACAGTTTCTGTCCTATTATTAGAGCGTTTCCAACTTTACAGAAAGAAATTTTCCAACTTTGTGACCAGAATACGACACACTTTCGAAGATGAAATATCCGATATACAAAAATTAGTAATCGATTTCTTTCTCCTAAAAAAAGAGCGGACAGATAGAAAAAAATTATTTTCGAGCACGCGCTTGGTAGAAGCGGAAAACTAAAGAGACCGAAGCAAGATCCGAATCGAAGAAAATCCTGTTTTGTTAGGGTAAAATGCCCTTTAACGGCACTGTGCTCATTTGACCTTTACGCGAACTGTCCGAAGAAATAGGCCGGGCGTGGATGAAAAAGATCCTTGCTGTAAAGCCACCCGAAAACCAACATTGCTACCACAATCACTCGAGGAAGGCGAAGGGGTCGTCGGAGGTGGAGGCCTTAGGGTGGGATTGCGGAGCCATCCCGGCTACGACCCTTCTCAGGAGGATGGGAACATAATTTTGCATGTTTGCCTCCGCAAGGTGATCCGTGTTTCCTCACACGGAACGGTATCCATGGGATAGGCGCGGTGTCGTGCTCTTTTAATTGGTCTCCGATGGTGCCTCCCATCAACTGGTGCGCGAACTATTGGGACACGCTCCACCTCCCGCGATTCGCTCTATTACCCGAGACTCCCTCCCCCCCCAGAATAAGAAGTACCCCAACTCCGGATCTTCCTTTCTCTGCTCTCCGGCGCCGCCAGTAACATCTCAATGATCACCGCCCGCTGCCGCTCGGGTGCAGCGGGAAATGGCGGATGGTTGGGGAGACCCAGCTGCCGGTTGCTAGGTATTTGGATTGGTATTGATTACCCTTCCCAAACTCATGTGGTTACGGAACGAATCCTCAGCGTTTCCATTTCACCCGATGAAACCGATAATCTATTACCTCTTCATTTGAAACTCCACACTAGTTGGAAATGGGTCCATGGAGGGTTATCTGTTAGTTGATGAATACTTTCGATTTGGTGAATGATCTTCCCTGGAAACATTCCCATTCGAATTGGATTGGTTTGAAGTTGGGAGTAATATGAATGGCTGCGAATAAAACCTTTGCTTAGCAATATATTAACTTTCCACATAATAGGGCGTAACCAGTCGGAATCCCAGAACTGAAATACAAGGAACGAAACGTCTCATCAAGATTTCCTTTTCTAAGAATGCAAACATTCCAGAGAGAAATAAGATCTTGGACGCGTGACCTGAATATCATGGGTATATGTGATATTTTACAGCGATGAAATAATTTCACCGGAAAATGTCCATTTAATCTGGTTAAGCTTTAGCTGTCCTTGGACTTGGGCTTCCACGCATTTCACCTAGTGCCTTTTAAATCATCCTAGATACTCCGAAGCCAGAAATACCCGCGTGGGCAGGCCGCGAAGCCTCGCACTACTATCACTTGACTTGATTCAATAGCGGAGGAGCGGAAGTGAGCGCCAGTGAATTCAATGCGGGTCGAAACGAGGTGCACTCCTTAAGAGCCGCATAAAAAAGATTTCTCGCGCACTGAATTGAAAGTTGAAATGAAAGGAGAATCCTTTGGCATTCATGCTTTTCATGGTTAAAAAGTATCGAATTGCTCAAAACGTAGTTCATCTGCTTAATGCAATTAAAATAGGGTTTTCATGAGAGCAAAGACACTTTTTCACACGTCACAAAACGGAGCTGTAAGATAATTCGGAGGAAGAAAGTCTAATTGAAAAGTCCTGGTCACCTAATAACCTGCCTACATTCGTAGAGCTAAATTAAAATACTCGAGCATGGATGTTTGTTGCTGATTCAGTGATCTTCGTGGAGTGGTTTTTTGGTGCTAAATGGACTTAGCAAATTGATCGAATTAGCAATATCCCAAAACCCTCGAAAAATCTATGTCAATAGCCCATTTGTTTTAAACTTAGTTGTCATCGAGGAAAAAAATCAATAAGAATAATACTGACAAGTAGCAGGGGGTGAACGATAAAACGAAGCTTCTCATGTAGAAGGAATTAATATGAGAGTGGTTCAAATTGAGGTAGGTAGTGGTGAGTGAGAAAGAGAAATGATTCAATAATAGCTATACTAAATGAAAATACGAGGAAAAAGTGATGGAAGATGTCATCGGAAGGCCCTATTTAGACATAATTTTCTCCCGAAATTTGGTTCGGCCTTGGAGATGGCCTTATTAGGCAACCCCACATGAATACAGCAAAGAAATTTTAAATTCAGGAAAAGAAGGAAGTGGTCGCCCATTGATCAAAAGATAAAAAGTTTTGGGCAGCTGGCATAGACTGCCACAAAAAGAGGTGTTTTATTCTTGATTTATGAGCTGATAAATCTAAAACTTGGGGCATGAAATATTACCATCGCACCGGCATGGATTTTACATTCATTCCGCCAGCCATGTTATCTGTCGGGCCAGAGCGTAAATTTTCCATCAAATTTATCAATTGAACTCGGATCACTTTAAAAAATATTGAAAACACATTCTAAAACGACAGCTTCAGTCCCTCTAAAATATTATGGAAATTAAACAACCTTACGTCCGATCAAAACTTTCAAAGCACGCTTTGACGTTAGAGCGAGAAAAATAAACGGCCACGGAAACGCAGTCGCACACGGCAAGCATAGATGACGAATATTTTGCCTGAAATCGGAACTTGCGCAAATGATGAAGGGGAGTCCGGTGTTCACGTCACTTCCATGGGGAAGGTTAGGGATGGAAACCACGAGAAGACTCTCCTTCCTCCCTTCGTGCGACTCTTAACGGTGCAAGGTTGCCGCAAAAAATTGCGGTGACCCATGCTCCTCCCACGGGGGATGTCGGTGAACGGTCATGGGAGACTGTTGGCGTGTTAAATATCTCAGTAACCGACGGGCAGGTACATATACTCACTCTCCCTTTAACTCCCAATAGAAGGCACAAGTGAGAGAAGAAAGCGCTCCCTATTACTCGTAATTTGCGCGGGTCTAATGGGATACGGTGGTTTTTTCAAAGACAAACGCAGTCTACAGTAGGTGGGCGTGCACTTGAAAATCTCTCGGGAGGATTTTATTGACTGCCTCTTCCTTAAAAATACGCCTTGGCCCCGAACACTCCTATCACTCAAGATAAAAAGATATTAGGATTTCAAACATTGGCATTCTTGTTTACCGATGGCGTCATTTAAATGGCATTCAAATTCCTCATGAGCAATAAAAATTTACATTTTGGAGAGCACTAATTGGTGACAGTATACTTCAGTTTGCGATAAACATAAAAATGACCCCGACTTGAGACTAAAAAAACTGCATTAGGGAGAGAATTATTAGGAAACAAAATTTATTTTCCTTAATTTGTGGTGCTTAGAATATTCATTCACATGATAACTTTGGGATAATCGTTATGACCTAAATATCAACGCACTACTGCTTATGACTCCAGTCTGACTTCTAATGCGTAGGTGTAAGCACCATGCTTATTACTATTATTCTGTAATGATTTTTAATGAGAGTTAAGCATTCACCCAACGGGGTCTTCCTTAGAAAAGCCCAGTTTCTCATTCACTATGTTTTTCTGCCACTGCGTTATTGACGTGAGACGCTATGGGGGAACCGGAACGATGGCAGACCAGCCGTATGATGTTTTTGCGAGTGAAAGTTATGTGTATGTGATATGAATTACAAGCGAAGACATTAGGCTCTTTCATTTAAAAATCTGAGGCACTGAAACTTGATTGAATTAACTTCATTCCCGCATATAACAAAATACGCAGGTAAAAACAGGTCAAATGATTTTACTCAATCGTGGGATTGGGAGAGAAAATGCACTGGACATAGCCACATACGCTACTGCATAATTGTTCCGTAATTTCGAATATGAATCACTTTTCAATGCTCTCCTCCGTAGGAGAAAGAACTTGACTGATTGTCGAGAGAGGAAAGAGGAAGAAGAGAAGACAGGCTGCGGGAGTTTCGATTTGAGTTAGCACACTTCCGGCCGGGTGGGTGAGTCAGGGGAAGGAGGGCGAGGAAGGGCCGAGAGGAAAAGCAAAAGAGGGGGAGGGGTAGGCCGCCTTCCACACCGCCCGTTCTGGTCTTCCCTTTCCGTTTTTTCTCACCCCCTCCTCGGAGGTGGCGGTCTCCTCTTTCAGCTCCAGCCGTGGCCCTCACGCGGCTTTTGTTACAGAGCAGTGGGATGCCGAAACGGGCAGCGGGGGAAGAGGAGCGCAGCCAGGAGGATCTCCCGGTGAAACATTTCTTGAGCGCCCTCAGATTCCCCTTCGAGGCAGGCGGCTGCCGGGCGACGGCCAGAGACTCTCTTTCTCTTGAAAACTGACAAGGAGTCACAAGGGACGCGAAAGTGCACTTCAAAACGAGATGGGGGTCATAATTTTGAGGTGGGCTGCACACCAGAGCAGCCAGTGTCTCAAAGGACGGGGAGCCCATCCCCAAGCCTCCCCCCTCGCGAGAATCCAGGCGGCGTGCTTTGAGTGTTCTTTGCATCAAAGAAATTAGAAACAATGTAGTTGGTAGATGAGTTAACTTATATTTAATGAGTTAACTTTTACATAACGCTTAATAATGAAAGACAACGCGGTCAAGCGAATAATTCCGATAAATTTCTATCTTCTAATAAAGCGTTCTGTTAGCAATGTGTTGCAGATTCGTTTTTTAGGATAAAATATGAAATTTCATGATTTTGATGTAATGAGGGGGATCCCGCCCAGAGGGATCGGGTTCAAATCCCGGCGGTGTTGAATATTTTTTAGAGGTATCTCGATCCCTACTTGAGGTGCTTTGAGGAGGGCACTTTGACTGAGTACGCCGTCCGTCGGATGGGACGTTAAGCTGCGGACCCCTTGGTGCCTTTCGTAAAAGAGTAGGCTAATGCCGACGCTGGGTTTCTCTCCACCCTTTCCTGTCCATCCCCTATGGTGCAAATGACCTCAGCTGTCGGTCGCCTCCCCTAAATACAACTACTATTGATGTAGTGTCGTCCCAAAATATTCAATTTTTTTCGAGAGTCGATCACAATTCTGTGCCTTGTTTTCAACTTATTGATATGGTTGCACGCCTGAAAAATTTTCGCCCTCACCACTAATAGTTTTTATGCCAAAAAACGAAGGTTTTTCTGTTAACATGAAAATATTTCCCAAAATAAAACTTAAATCCACTCCAACCTCGGACATTAGGTATTTTCTCTTTCTTTTGTTAAGGTTTTAACAGTTTAAGACAAGTTGTGTCATCATCAATTTTTGATAATGCTATCTTCCCTTGAAGTTTCCATGCAAAAATATTCTATCGAGAATAGTTTATGACATTGATAAAATGACCAATGATCCAAAGCAAAATTAAGTTTCACCATTATCTTCTTTTGGTTATTTATACAGGAGGAATTGATATCGTATCAAATTAACACCGCCGGTGACTATATCTGGATCGGTAAGAGGATTAAACAATTTTTATGTCTCATCACTTCTTTGATTTTTGGGTGATAACCAGGAATCGACATAGAGAAATAGAGGAAAGATGTCTTTAATTATTGGGTGGATGAAATCGTTTACATAAGTGGTCAATATTTAATAGATCGGAACTAAGGTTGTATAAGCTAATAAGACATTCAAAGATAAGAAAATAAATAATCTAAAAATGCTTCATGAAACCCCGCGGACGGGGATAGAATCTTTTGCTCTTCATGAGTCGAACCAAATCAGCCAACCAAAGCATGTACATAAGAAGATAAAATCATTATGAAAGCTTTTTTTTACATAAAAAAAATAACTTTGTTATATTGACTTCGAAATTTCGTTGTGAGGAGGATTAAATGATTCGCAACACGCAAGTCCTTTGTTGTTTTCATACAGTCCATATGCTCATTTTTGTTACCATTTCTATGATTAAAAGCTATATTTTAGTCATATATATATCGAGTGCTAAGAATATCTTTTCATGACTCTGGTTGCATGCACCGCGGACAGGCCCAGCCTCACAGAAGGGGATTCCCATATAAAAAAGACGTCGCCGGTGGTACTCCTATTGTTCCATTTCTCTTGCTTTTTTTTTGAGTGGATCTTTACTCCTAGTCACCAAACGCGCTGTTGCCTAAGGCTCTCCGGTTGCTGTACTCAAGGTCTCATTGATCGCTTCAGCCAGAGGTTCCCAATACGGCATTAACAGGGGACTTTCCTCATTTTCCGCGGATTTTACCGTCCACCGACCATCTTAAGTGGGTCGCACGGCGCCTTAAGTTTGGGCAACACTATTTTAAGCTCCTTTTGATGAAGCCGATCTTCATAATGCCTTCCGACGAAGAAATAATAAGGAGCAAATAAATATTATTAACAGTTCACCGATTCCCTTAGAGGCTGCCATTCGCAGAAACACTAAAATAGACGTGATATTAATTATATCTTTTCAATTTTTTTGTCCTTTCGATTTCTCTTGGCTGATTTCACTGCGCCCGATAAGTAGGCAGTAACAACTTGAGCGAAGAAAGGACCTGAGTTCGTTCATGCGCCGATTCTGCGAGGCACAAATAAGTCATTTAACAAGTATTAAATTCTAGCACTCGGTATCAAAGATCCAAGCAAAATGAGAATAAAGGTAGCTCTCGAAATCGTTCTATAAACATAAATCGCAATCATTACCTTCGGAAACAACTCTTCATGAGAAACAGACCAAACGATCACGCATATGTTTTCATTCTTAAGAGGGGTCCGAACCAGCGCTGCTGATCATGAATAATACATAGTCTCTACTAACACGGACCTTATCGGCAGAAACACATTTATTCGATGCTACCGTGAAAATATTAGCATTAGTGAAGCTCATAGTTGCAAAATAATTCAATGAAAGGGTTTTTTTTCTATAGTTAAACCTAACATCGAATATACGCATTACGAGCATTAAGGATCCTTCTCAGAGAGCATAGATCTAACAGCTAGGGAAGATACAGGGAGAAACCGTCTTGTTCGTGAAAAATGGGTATGAAAGGACACTTAATCATCGCACACTTTCTGTAAAATATTAAAATTAAGACTTTGTAGATACGAAAACTCTACACTAAATCGAACTCAAATCAAAGACAGTTATCGCGCAATTTTAGTCATGGCAATTAAGAAGAATTAACCAAAAACTCGCATTACATGCACATCAGCAAGCCAGACAATGGTGACTGGCAAATAGACGGATTCAAGGACTTATTTTTCCCTCTCACTATGTGCTACGTTACCAAAACAAAAACGAAAGGAAGCGACTTAAATAAGTTCAAAACGGTTCTCCTTGATCACACTCGCCTCCTTTTTTATTGATGTGGTACTAATAGCCCCTGGGCCAAGCTCTTTTGGTGGCTTGTGGTTATTTTGTAGATGACTGTATTTACAATCCTTTAGCGACAGAATCTTATTTATGGAGTATCTTACAAGGTTTTTAAATTTTGAGAGTTACCAAAATAATGATTTGAGCTCTTCCGTACTCAAGTGGAATTAGAGATAATGACCAACGGAAACCTATAATTAAATATGAAATTTTTGGTATGGTCCGCTGGTTGCTCCTTTCCCTGCGTTAGGAGATAAAGCATATGCCAGAGTTGAGCACCGACTTTCATCGTAAAGGTCGAATTGAATCGTTTGGAAAGTAGGTTCGGAGATATTTCAGCAAACACAATAAGTTATCAGCCACATAAGCAAGAAGAAAAGCGTTATTTTTAGAATATTAATAGGATCTTTTACAATGAAAAAATCGATTAAACGGAGATAATTACTGTTTTATTTTAATTGTAAATCAAATTGAACAATCATCAAATACGAGATCTTTACACATTAAAACTCTCTCATTTGTGTGCACTTAAGCGGGTGACGCTACAAGTGCAATTGTTTCGGAATTTACTCTGCTTCTTAGAAGTAAAAGTTTACTACGTCCATCTTCATTGAGCGCTCCCATTAACGATTTCCCACAGACATTAAATAAATATTCTCAATACATGAACCTCGATATCAGTCTCGGGAGGAGAACACTAGCGGTTTTACGCAATGAATCGATTGAGTTGGCAATTTTCCACAATTTTGATAAAAACTGCATAAAAAGCTTCGCCGCCCCTTAAAATTGACAATACATAGTACAGTGCCATTGGGTTATATAGTCAAGGGTAGGAAGGACGAGTTCTACACTCAACCCACCCTGGAGTAGTGGGGTGAGTAAAGTGTAGAGTGTACAATGTGTCCTTCCTCCTCCTCACTTCCCAGGCCACAAATCGTTCTGTTCGTCTTCATTTACGCAAACACCCTGCGAACCACCAAAAATGCGTGTGGCAAGGGCTCCAAGTACCAAGTGAAAAGGTTAAGGGATAATGGAGAGGAAGGGTGATTACGGGTTAGGAAAAGGGAAAAAACATCCACTCAAAATTCTTACAAAAGACGTGCATGTTGGTGCAAACTCATATACACCTCAGCGGAAAACTTAATTTAAAATAGGTATTAAGTTTGCCAAACACAGAAGTTCTCGTGCATATTAAAAAGGAGGGAATAAAAATTAACCACAACCACTCACCCACATGTTCAACCGTTACATTCAAGTTCTGAAGTGCACAGCATAGTATTATTATTCCACAGGGAAGTAAAACGCATGGTGCCTTTGCTATTTCAAAATTGAGGAAAACGACAATATCATATCCATCACCACAACGAAGTTAAGCCAGACTCCGTTGATTTTACTTGCGGGTTTGTTTCCCATAATTTTTAGAGTTTTGTTTTGACATCGAAGCGACCGCAGCAGCTTTTGATTCCGGCACATTTAGACATCCTTGGCAACTAAGCCCTCCCTCTCTCGAGCATCAGGTCTCCTGGTACCCGCAGCGCGAATATCCCCTTAATGAGTGCCTAGGAACATTAGGAGGAGCATCTGCATTCGGTCGAGGGCTACGCAATTGAAAATCACAACGGAAAACACCTGATAAAAATGTTACTCGTCATAAATTTATCAGACATGTGCCGGAGAGCGTGGTCTATTGGAAGTGCAACCCCGTCGGGAAAGGGCAATTCGAGGTTATTCGCCGGCAGGCCTTGACGTGGTTAGCTACCTGCGTGGGCGTTGGCTTCAACGCCTTTTCATTCCATTCTTCTCTGAAAGGCGCCCACGCTCTAACCTTCCTCTGTCTCTCTCTCGGCCCTAATCCCACCCTCTCCATCTTCCAAAAGCTCAAAAAGTGGTCTGAATGATGAAATGACTACATATGTACATGTCACCTAAGTATTCTCAAACTCCGAGATGGCAAGATGGCCAGACTAACAATTTTTCGGTCCCTTCAACTCCGTGAACGAAAGGGTGAATCTCATTCTGAACTCATGCACCTTCAAGTAACTTCAGAAAACATGCAAAATTGACATTTTTTGGAGATGCTCGTGATGAGAATATCTTCCAAGATGCTTCTGATAAGAAGATTATGGCATGCGAATACCAAATTCATACCTATGGATAATATCCTACCCTTCCAGGAAGCGATGGTACTTAACCTGAACGCGGAGTTGGAGTATACCGAAACATTGGCGATTTCTCAATATCGATCTAAAGACTTACAGATCCAAGTAGATAAAAGAGGGATCTAAATAAAATTTCAGCAAAGAGCTTTGCCTCATCTCATCCATTCAGCCAAAGAAATGATAGCGTGCACAATATTGTCTTCAACGGTGCTTAAAGAAATCATTGTTCTATCATCTTTTGTAGCGATTGAATATTTTTAAACCCAATAGGAGAAGAACTAAGTATTTAACCTATGCCTCATTCATGGGACTTATTTCAAATTTCATTTTTAAATTATACAATATCCAGGTGTCCACGAGATTCCGAAGACAAGAGCTATCTCCTCCAATCACCTCCATTCGCTATCTTATTCGTCCAAGTCCGCCTTCGTAATTTGTTCTCGAACTCCATCTCTTTACTTCGGAGCTTCTGGTTTCCCATCTCTCATTCGCATTAATTACATTCCATTCCAAAAAAAACATCCGTCTTTCGATCCGTATGCCATTACCATTTTTTATTTTCTTTCGTCCGGAACCGCTCTTTTTTCTACTATTTTCTTATCCACAAATTTTCCACTGTTACTTTTATTTTTGTGAAACTGCTTTCTCTTTAAGGTCTAAATTGATTTTCTCACTGATCTCTGCCAATAGTGTGTTGCAACTAGGAGTCCAAAGTCTTTGTGCCTTTAATTTATCCTCCCACTTGCCTTTCAAATAGTTTATCTAACCTGGGTAATTGTGATCACATTAGGTATTTATGGTTTTCTATATATGTTAAAAATCCCAGGTAGTTTCTTAATTTATTCTCATTCAGCTAAGTTTCTTTCAGTCAATTATCACCTTTGCATGCACTTCATAAAACTGCAGTAATTTCCTGGCATCGAAAAATAAAATCTTCAAATTTTGAGCTTGACAATGTATTACGTTTATACGTTCTCATTCTAGGGTAAATGCCTTACGCTGGGTTCGCCAGTTTCATCTGAACCTTAGCACGGCTATGTGATTTCTATTTCACGTTTACAATGACAGTTTCTCATTATGAATCTGATAATATCTAAAACAAGGGAAGTCACTTGTCGCATTCAAATGCCCAAAAGAAAACAGTTCAAATACAGGTACTGGCCCTGTAATTTACATGGTAGCCTGCCCGTGTAAGACTGATGAAACGGAATGCTTTCACTGGTTCATATTTCCCAACTATCAATGATTTTCTCCTGCACCTGTTCTTCTTACGCAGATCCGCTAGGAACAACAGGTGACCCGAAAGTGTTGTGATGATTGGCAGTAGCTTTTTTTTCGAGTGAAGTCAGAAGTGCGGGTAATGAGCCAGCACCCTTACTCGATCTTTTGATTAGAGCTTAAATGTTTGGGATTCGCAGGTGAGATTATGCTGCGCAACAATTCACAAAGAATATTAGGTATTTTGACGATATTTCAGTCGTTGTTTAGATAGAAAATCTCGGAAACACCTGCTCATATATTTCTATGCAACGGTAATTGAAGCTTATTGTTTGTTGAATGAATGCCCTTAGGGTCAAATTCCATGCGGGAGAATTAACAAAACCACCAAATCTTGTTCGATTCTTTGCAAATAATAATGGCTTGATTTACTGATAATAAAGATTTATTTTAACACCAATCTTTACTTACAAAGATTAATAGGGGTTTTAAAAGATTAATAAAGACTTATTTTAAAATAAATCTTTATTAGCAGTGGAACAGAGTATTATTATTTGCTACGAATCGATCATGTTCGCCTTCAATATCATCACGCCTGATTCTACACATTTGATTACCAAACCTTGTCTTTTGTTACCGTCGTGGATATGCGCATTGTTTTTAAGTACGAGCTCGTATGTTGCATTCGCATATAATCGAAAAAATATATCTCATCTGAAAGGAACAGATAAAATGACAAAGGAATTAGTCCGTTTCAGGCAAGTAACATTGAAGATTTTGGATTGCAGACCACCTCATAATAGATGCGGTTATGGGTGGTCGTTCTTTCGATCCTTTGGAAATTAAGAGACAATGGAAGCAACGACCATAAATCTGCCCTCAGCGAAAATCATAACGTGGACCATTAGCGTGACCCTCTATCGATCTCTGTGTTTACTCCCATTGGAGAAGTTGCCGGTTGTAGGAATTCCGATGGAAGTGTCGCACTTCAGTGCCCTGCTATATCAGCGATATTTAGTGGCAGCCGTTTGGATAGGATAAAGATTTCCGTGCTTACAAAACTTTGCTGGTTTCTCCTCCACGAAAGAAGTAATAGTACACCCAACGTTGGCTTCGTATTGCATGACAGCCTGTATTCGAGGTTCTCCTACGTCTAAGGTCGCATCCAATCGCAATACTTTCAAATTCCGCTTCTCTAAAAACAATTTTGTAAAATGCATGCATATCGTCCTAATACTATGAAGGGATGATGTTCTAATCCCCAGATATTGTACTTTCCGGAGACAGTAATGCAAATAATTGGATAGCTTTGATCCCAAATAAGGTCTTTTCAGCTGTGAATCGTCAGAATTAAAACTCAAGATATGCGGTAGCAGTGACACCTTCTCCTAAAGTGCAGAGGTCGGGAGATGATCGGTAGAGTTTACACGGAATGATATCCATTAAGTAAACACATTAAAATAAAGCACAGATAGTAACAATTTTCCACTAGATTATCTAGCGAAAAATTGATACTATCAGTTCCTTATTATTCGACACAGCATCACCCCTGAAACTACTCAATTTGTAAGTAAACTCAAAATATAAGCTTCTGAATATCAGGGGAAAGGTTTTATATTATAAAACAATATTGAAAAAAACTACTTGAGTCCAGTGGTGGTTTTAAAGTAAAAATTGTAAAGATGAAGAGAGTATATTGGTAACACAATACGACTTAAAATGAATATAATGCTACCGATGAGTATGAGAAATTATTGATACAAGTCTCGATCCCCATGAGATCCAGCACCGTGCACCCTCTCAGGAGAATGAGGTAGTTTTTGTTAAGAGAGAATGAATAAGAAAAAGAGCGTAAAGTAGAGAAAAGAGCGGAAGGAATCAAAAAAGAAAGAAAATAACTGAAAAGGAAGAGGGAATGCAACATGTTAGACGATACAACTGGGGGGGATAGAGGGAAAATAAAACACAGTGTCACTTAAAACGGAAGGTACCACTTCATGGCTTGCAGTGACTGATTTCGGTTTCAATACGGCTTATAGTAATATCACAGCATCTAACTTCAGTAAATGATTCACAAACACAACAACTATGGCTGAAGAGGGATTTGCGACTGCGACTTTCGCCATGCCAGACTATCGCGCCATCGATTCAGTTATCATCTCAGAACTGCCATTCCGAAATTAACGGCGAAACAGTACCTATTAATTTTTCTTGTTTTTCCGCAACGCGGGTAATGCGTTTACCGCCATTCGGTCGACCCAACGAGAATGAGCCATCATCCCGATTCCGCACTCCGTGATACCGCAAGCCCGCCAGCATCCTTCCCATCCCTTCCTAATCCCCCTTCACCCTCTCCTCCGCCCAAACCCTTTTACAATGCCTGCCCCTTTTCCCTTTCGCTCAAAATTCCCCTCCTTCCCTCGGGATGGAGGCGAAATAGAAGTGGAGAGGAGGAGGGTGGGCCTCCCTTCGATTTCATTCCAGGAATGGAAATTCCTCCAACGGAGTTCACTCCTCGCGCCTCTCGGAACGTATTCCTTTTCGACAACTTTCGGCGTTCCCTCTCCCATTTTTCCCATTCACGCCCACTCCCTTCCACCGGGAGAACTCAGACCAAGTTTCGTTCGCCGGGAATGATTTTTCTTCCTCTCTCCCTTCCCACTTTCCCTCTCCTCCGTTCTCAGGCTACGCTCCACCTTTCCCGACCCATTCGGCGCCTCTCGATCCACATAGATGCATTACGCATTCCGAAGGTATCCCTCCACTCAACAAACCCTTTCTCCGCTCCTCAAGAAGTCAAAGATATTACATTCCTCTCGAATGCAAATGTTTTGTCTCTTCACGAATAGCCCTTCATCGAGATGAACTGTTTCATCGAGCTATTTTTGCGCAACATTAACGCTAAACTGCCTGCCCGAAAGGAGTGTATTCACAGCAAAAGAAAATTTTCACACATGGAGGCTGAATAATTTGTTGCTACAAAGCCATATTCAGATTCATTGAAAATCAAAAGTCGGAGGAAGCTGTAATTTTCTCACTTGCTTTAATTGAGTAAAACTAATTGCTTCTTCTCATATTCATCTGATAATTACTCAGCACCATTACACGTCCTGGTCCACGTTTTCCATCAGCAATTTCAAAATGGCGCGTGTAATGAAAAAAGGAGCATATTAATGTATCAGTATTTAAAGATGGACTTACAGGAAAAAAAATAGCCAGGTGAGATGCATTTATCATCTTATCGGATTCGTTTTCATGGTATTTCTATTGGTCCGTTGTGGGTTTTCATATTTCCCTTCGTGAATTTGAGATTACCGCGTCGTTTCCATTTCTTCTACCTCGGGGAGACCCGCGGTTTTTTAAGTGGTAAACAAAAGAAGCGAGGAAGCGCTCAATGGCTTATGCCGTGGGGAAAATTCGCCCAGGCTATCTGATTAACCGGAATAATCACGGTGGCGGTAAAGCACTTCACCCGTCCTCTTTTAAATGCCAAAGATTTGCATAAGGTGGGAGCGCGAGGGAGGGGCGACAATTTCCTCGCCGGGTTTGAGCTTTGGGATGAGGGAAGTTGATGGGGGAGGGAGAATGCGAGGGTGTGGAGCTGCGATCTTTTTTTTTCTTCCTTAAATAAAAGAAAATCCACGCCAAACGAGGAGACCTCGACACACATTCTGAATACCGCGACGTTGCCGGATCTGCGGCGGCGTATTTTCGCCTTCGAGTGAAATGACGTCACGTCCCTCTACTCCCTTTTAATCCGCTTTACCGAACGACAGCCAAACATTTTAAAAGTGTTTTCTCTCGCAGCACACGTCCTCTGAGAAGCAAGCGTAAGACTACTCTCACCTTTGCGTTCACAGGCTAGGGGAGTGGAGCGTTCATCCCATAACCGTATTTTTGGGGAGTTTGTTTCCAACCAGATGAGAATGACTACGCGCGTGGGAGCAGGCATACCATCGCGGGTTGTTAAGTACCCGCTCACACCAGTTATTGCGCGTACAAAAAAAAACACCCTATCTGATGCTTGGAACTCACATAATTATTCCAGGTTCTGAGATAATAATTGTACAAAATGCATTTTTATTACGTGGTAAACTCATTGCATCAAAATAATGTCGCAGTGGTTGATATAATGATTAATCCAGCGGTATGAAATCCAAAATTTATTAATATCTATACGCAGTTGCAAACGTTCTGCGCCTAAATATGTCACCATTTAAATTGTGTTATCTAATGAAAATCACTTACTGTTTCCATCCTTATTCCATTCACGTTCAACATTGCATCCATGGCGAAAATACCATCATGTAAATGAAAAAATCTGTCCAAAAGAAAAACAAATGGGATTTTGTAGGTCAGACGGAGTTTGATACGTATGAAATGAGATCTAAAAAGCGGCTGACGAAGAACACCGTCCTCCCTTCCCCAACTCCTTTTCGGCACTCAAGTCATCGAGCTCTCGTAATGAGTGCCTCAATTCATTTACTGCATGAATTATATCCTCTTTATCCATTTTAAAATTCTTAAGATTCGAATTAACTGTGCAATATAGTTTTGTACTCGAAACAATCTTCTAAAATCGTCTTTCCTTTTTCATAGCACACACTATGTTTTCAAAATTTTAGAATTACATCCGCCATCTTACTCTGAAAACAAAGCAGTCCGAAGTCGTCCTCGCATAAATGAAACTCGTATTAATTAGCTGATAAGAAATTGCCGCGAGCGCTGGAAAACACGTTTTTCTCCTGCTTTTTATAAGTCCTTCTCATGTAAGGGCATGGGTACTACATCAAACCACGCGTTTTATCAAATTTCCAACCGCGTAACTGTCAAAGGAAGCCACTCGGCCCTCGGGCCATGCTGAGTATCTTATCCGTTCCGAGTCCTTTTCTCTGTTTAAAGCGTTTCACCTTCGCCGCCTGAGTCATCCTACGGCGAGAATTCAAGACGGAGCAGGGGGTCACTGACCAGTGAGTAAGAACAACCACGGTCGGTGGAGGAGATTCCCTCAGCTGATTGGTATAATCTGTTGACCACCTTCCGCTAAGGGCCTGTTTTGATGACGCTTGATACCGACCGACATGTTCGAAGGAAATATCCTTTATGTAATGGCACCCTGAGGACTCCCGCAGAACTCATAAAACCCTCTGGACGTGGTAGTCGGATCGGCGGTATATTTGACGTCACATCCGGAGAAATGCGACAGCAAAGAGAGATAATGAAAGATGCTCTTAATGTGTAAACTACTCTAAATCTCTTCCTGGATACGACGGGAGTGTTATCACGCTGCTGTTGTCTCGTTTACCATCCGCTCATTTTTATCGATTGTCAGGAAAAATAGCTCCAGGCAAACTTTTTTCAGTTCGAATGGATGAGGTGAGCGTATGATAATGGGGGGATACCGGAAAATATATTTTAATGTCAAAATTTGATGCTTAAATATACAAAAACTTGTAGTATTTCTAATTCAATCACGCAAATGGAAGAAGGGCTCCAACCGCGATTCAAAAACATTTTGATCCTTCATGCAAATTATCCAACCTCCTCTCAACCGAATGTATTGCGAACTACCGCGGGGGAACAAGGCTATTCAAAAGGTGTCTACCCAACGACAAAAACGGAGCCATTTTCTTTATCAGTTCTTGTTCATTCTAAAAATAATTATTACCGTAAAATAAAAAACGCTCTTATTCATAAATCTAGATAACGACGGATTTATTTAAATCTCATAATCATTGTTTTCGATGCAATTAATTAATTATTAATGCGACCCACTTATTAAAACAATAACCTTGAATAAACTTCCCAGAGTTAACATGCTCACAACGGAAACTGGGAAGTAAGATGAGAAATTATTGCAGGATAGTTTCAGAAAATACCAAGAGGACAAATATAGGTACAACCACTCAATCGGTCTATTTTCGGTTTGCTATAGGTGAGCTGGACGCCTAAAGTCCGCTCTCGCAGTTGCCGTGGGAAGAGAATTAAATATTCCTGAGACGGGCGATGCACGCGATGCTTCTGTTTTAGCCTGCGTGCCCATGGCAGCAATAACAAGTGGCGAACGGTAGATGAGAGAAGTGAAAGCGAAAAGGCGGGCGGAGGAGAAATTGGAAGGGCATGGCGCAATATTCTTAATCGACAGTTGCAAGCTCAGCTGAGGGTGAAAAAAGAAAAAAAACCTTCAAGCCGTTTTTCTTACGTCCCTCAAAATACCCTCCTGCCTTCCGGGTTAGACGAAAGTAATAGACGAAGCGAATCAACTGCACTGCGATTTGCTAACCATCTTAATATCTTAAGGAGCGTGGTAGTCCAGTGGGTAGAGCGCTGGACTACTGACTTGAGGGTGTGGGCTCGAATCCGGATGACGCCTGCGGACACCTTTAGCTATTCCCAAGCTGAGTGATTCTTCGGGCACCAGATCTTCCTGGGAAACCATAGTCGACACAGAGAGAGGAACTGGCCCATCCTACCCTGTTTTTTACTGCAGTTTAACAATATCTGGGCGCAGATCAAACCCTTAGTAACGTTGAAATATTGGCGAACGCATCAATTTTAAGCTGGTCCGTGTAACTCCAGGTTTATTTAAATTGCGTTCACCTTTATTCACGTTAAAAAAATTGGTAAGTGAAATATTCTGTATTTTCGACTGCCTGGCAATTTCACAACTGCAGACAAAACGCAGTTGAAATTTGAAATTTGTGTGAACATTGGGATAACATACGAAGTTAGTAAATAAAATGTCTTGCACAACTGTGAAAACCTCCCCACTACAATTACTTGAGGGTTAAATTCAGCAAAGTAACTTACCGTCGCAATGGCGTCTTGCACGAACACGTTAATGAAGTGATTCCGTATGTCCTACTATTTCAAAAATCCCTCTTAATTGTATTGAAGTTCTCACACAAATTTTGGACATTGGGGAAGTGCTGCCATGTATTGTGGCTTCTACGTTTCGCCTTGATTGAGTGCTCCGGGTCTATTTTAGTTTACCTTTAAATGATCATCATATATTTGTTATTACACTTTTATTTCTTGACATAATTTTTGCTATTCAAATTTATAACTGAATATTTCGTATTGGATACACATTTATAAAGTATAACAACAACATAAAATATTGATATCTGTTCATTGCATACCGCGGTGTAATATGGATAATTAATAAAGTTTTTGACTGTACCGAGAATGAAAATCTTTCTGAAAATCCGAAAGAGCAAGTACTATTGTCGCGAACTAGTCTCAGTAGGTTAGTAATCACATTAAAATTACAATGTGTAATGAAATCTTTGGTAAAAAAGCATCGCATTTTTTGCTATCTATAAATTATATTATTTAAGGAAGAAATCAGAACAAGAATGCAAGAATTAAATTGGTTCCAAACAGTCTCCAATTTACTATAAGCGGTGTCCTTTTGCCTCTGTAGTTATTTAAATATTAAATAATACCTAAAATATATTTTTCTTAAAGGCAAAAGCCGAGGGCAAACCCATGTCATTATGGGTAAATGGAACGGTACCATACTTCTCCTATTCCGCGTTTTGAATGGTCTAAGGCTTAGCCTAACAGAAGGAATCGAGCCCCGCGATCGTTTCCGGCTAAACCCAAGATCTGAGATGATATTGGGTTCAAGAAAGTGCTATGAAATTGAGGCGGCTAAGGGAAAAGAACCGGACCTTGTGACCCCTCAAAGGCCTTTGAGGCGTCGGGGTTAGTGCGAGGTGAGGTCTAGCTTCACCTATCAAGTATTGAGTATTAATTATTAGGAGAGCCGCCCCACAGTTAAGGTCATTTGCGCCGTTAGGAATAGGTAGATAATAGGGGTAAAATGTTTAGGTAATAGAGGAAGGATATAGTGAAACCCGGCGTCGGCATTAACCCACACTTAACGAAAGGCGCCAAGGGGTCCACAGTTCAACGTCCCATCCATAGAACGGTGTACTAAACTTGAGGATGGGAAGCCATTCGCCACCGCACCATCCCGATCCCCTTAAATTAACCTTCCGCCTGATTTCCGTGGCGATTTTATACTCCTCAAGGGAAAATGTAATTGTACGGACGATGAGGCTTTTGTAATAATAAAAGAATCACAGCGGTGACTTCTAGGCCACCATGTAGAAGTATACGAAAAAATCTTTCGGTGAGTGCAATTGTGTGAACAGAACTCCTCCGTCTTCTCATTTTAAAGGAACAAAAAATCCGAAACTATATTTAGAATATCAGACGCTATTGAAACATCTCTAACGTCACACATAATGAAAAAATAAATTCAGTCAACAGTCTTGCTATGCTATCCAAACATCCATGCAAAACGGAAAAACGTTTGCAATAAGGGAAGAAACTTTTTACTGATAAAAATTGTGTCCATGCAATGACTGCATTGATAGCAAAATTCTTCCTACGCGGGGTTGCCGAGCAGTAAAAATGTTGATTTCAAGGTCAAAAACAGCGATTTAAAGGTCGGAAACAATGTCTAATGAAATACCATAAACACGGTGGAAAAGATAGGGTAAGAATGGGTAAGTTTTCAGGGGTAACTGATCACTGCAAAAATACAGCAAATGGGGAGTCATGCTGAATACCTGAAAATGTGAGGTGGTGAGGTGAGAAGATAATTAATTTGAGGGTTTTAGCAAACCAATCGCCGTCTATGTAACCGCTGGCGATATAAATGAGCAATAATGAGTCAACACAAATGCATATATATATATATATATGTATATATATATGCATATATATGTATATATAAATGCATATATATATATATATGTATATATATATATATATATATATATATATATATATATATATATCCCTCCCCGGACTACAACCTTGACGTGGTGGAAGGGCTTGTGCGTTCCGATGACCCCTAGAGCTGTACTGGCGGGAGTAATAAAAATTGCTCCTGGTAGGGTCACCCATGCCAGATAGGTCGAAGGTTAGGAGCCAGACGAAAGGTAGTCCACGCAGCGTCTGTTCCTCAGTGAGGCGGCTGCAATGGCGTCTGACCCCAGTGGGGCGGCCAGTAAGTGATGGTGTCACGTTAAAAACACTATTGAGGAAGGCAACGGGAAACCACCTCAATTATCATTCCCAAGAACAATGTGATGGACAATAGAGATATTTTGAGTCCTGGCAACCACGGGGCTCGGCCCAATCGGCCGTGTGTCGTGCCCGGCAGCGGGGGAGGCAAGGCTTCCGCGGTCGTCATCCCACGAAACCCTTGCAAGGGAAAACCAGCAGCAGCAGGACAGAAGACGCAGGAGAAGAAGACCAAATTAGTTAGAATAGGAACGTGGAATGTTAGGACAATGATGAGGACGGGGAAATTGGAGAATGTTAAGCGAGAGATGGAAAGGGGAAATATAGATATTTTAGGTCTATGCGAGGTGAGATGGAAAGATAGCGGGGATTACTGGAGTGATAAGTATAGAATAATATACAGCGGTGGGGACGAGAGCCAACGAGGGGTCGCCATAGTATTAAATGAAGAGGTAGGAAGAAGCGTAGTCA
The DNA here is from genome assembly GCF_022747635.1 of Hetaerina americana. Lineage (NCBI taxonomy): Eukaryota > Metazoa > Arthropoda > Insecta > Odonata > Calopterygidae > Hetaerina > Hetaerina americana. The sequence continues at coordinate 71,681,839 of NW_027286069.1, read as the reverse complement.
ACATAGAGCAGGTAACGGATAGAATACTACTAGTGGAGATAAAAGCAGAACCGACGAACTTAGTTATTATCCAGGTATACATGCCACCGAGCAACCATAAGGAAGAAGAGGTCGATAGGATATACGATCAGTTAGAGGACATGATTGCATGTGTTCCTGCAGGGAAACATTTGATAGTGATGGGGGATTGGAATGCGACAGTAGGCGAAGGAAGAGATGGTGATGAGGTGGGGGACTACGGTTTAGGCACGAGGAATGACCGCGGGGAGAAAGCAGTTGAGTTCTGCAGGAGACAGGGGTTAGTTATCACCAACACTTGGTTCAGACACCACAAAAGACGCAGGTATACATGGAAAATGCCAGGTGACTCGGGAAGATATCAGCTAGATTATATCCTGGTTAGACACAGGTTTAGGAACAGTGTGATAAATTCCCACAGCTTCCCGGGAGCGGATGCGGACTCAGACCACAATTTAGTTGTTATGAAATGTAGCGTACGTTTTAAAAAGATAAGGCAGGGGCGGCGAGTTAGAAAATGGAATGTAGAAGCATTAAATGGGTTGAAAAGAAAGGAATACAAACAGGCGGTAGAGAAAATCATGGAGGACGGTAAAGAGCTAAGTACTATTGAAGAAAAATGGGAATGTATCAAGAAAGGGTTGTCTAAAGCGGCAAAAGACACTATTGGAACCGTTAACGCTAAAAGGACTCGTAAACCATGGATCACGGATGAGATGATTACAAAAATGGATGAGCGGCGAAAATGGAAGAATATAAATACAGAATTAGGCAAAATGAAGTACAAAGAATTGAACAATAAATTGAGGCGGGCAACAAATAAAGCAAAGGAAGCATGGTGGAAGACGCAGTGCGAGAATATGGAAAGTCTGCAGAGGAAGGGGGAAATCGGTGCGCTTTACAGCATAGTTAAATCTTTATCGGGAAGTAAGAAAGGGAGATCAACGATAGCAGTTAGAGATAAGGCCGGTAAGGTAATAGTTGACGCAGGAAAGATCCAAGAGAGATGGAAGGAATATGTAGAAGACCTGTATAGTAAAGAGCTTAGACCAACAAAGTTAGACATTGAAAAGGAACATGACGTAGAGGAAGATAGCTTAGGTCCAGGCATACTAGACAATGAGATAGAAAGGGCATTAAGGGAGATGAAACTAAATAAGGCCGTGGGGGTAGATAACATTCCCGTGGAACTTTTGAAATGCTTGGGAAAATGTGGGAGGAAGAGGCTATATGGGCTGATCCGTAGTATTTATGAGGAGGGAATCTGGCCGGACGACTTTGTGAGATCAGTTTTAGTTCCTATTCCGAAAAAGGTAAAGGCCACGTCATGTGAGGACTATAGGACAATTAGTTTGATATCCCACGCAGCTAAGGTTGTTCTCAGGATCATAAACAAAAGGATAGAGAGTAGGGCAAATGATTACTTAGGGGATGATCAGTTTGGGTTTAGGAAGGGGAGAGGTACGCGTGATGCCATTGCAGTAATGAGGTTATTAATCGAGAGGAATATAGAACACAACCAGGAGGTATTTGCCTGTTTCGTAGATTTCGAAAAAGCGTTTGATAGAGTGAATTGGGAAAAACTAATGAGTATATTGCAGAAAATAGGAATAGATTGGAGGGAAAGGAGGCTAATCCGCAACCTGTACATGTCTCAGACTGCTCAGGTGCGGGTGGGAAACGGGGAGTCAGGATGGGCAGTGTTAGGAAGGGGTGTAAGGCAGGGTTGCCCATTATCACCGTTGCTGTTCAACCTGTACGCAGAAGAAATGATCAAAGAGGCATGGGAAGAACTCGAGGTAGGAATGAAAGTGGGCGGGGAATTCGTAAAATCAGTTAGGTTTGCTGATGACCAAGCTTTAGTTTGTCAGTCAGCCAAGGGGCTGCAAGCATTGCTTAGTGAATTGGAAATTCAGTGCGACAGGTATGGGATGAGAATCAATATTAATAAAACAAAGGTTATGCGATTTTCTAGAAAGAAAAAGGCCAAGCTTAACATTAAAATAGGAGGGCAAAAGCTAGAGCAGGTAGACCAGTTTACGTATCTCGGTAGTGTTTTGGACCAACACGGTCAAAGTAGTAGGGACGTAAGGAGAAGAATTGCGCTAGGCAAAGAGGCTTTCACAAGGAGGAGGGAGTTGATGACGGGGACTTTGAGTAAGGATGTTAAGAAAAGACTCGTAAAAACTTTGATATGGAGCGTAGCTATGTACGGCGCGGAAACGTGGTCATTGAAGCAGGAGGATAGACGTAGACTGGAGGCTTTTGAAATGTGGGTGTGGAGAAGAATGGAGAAGGTGAAATGGACAGAGAAGAAAACAAATGAGGAAGTACTTGGTATGGTGGGCGAAGAGAGGGGTTTGTTGGGAGCAATCCTATGGAGGCAGGAAAAGTGGATGAAGGGGGTGTTGACCGGCAGTGGGATGTTGAAGACTGTGATAGAGGGTAGAATGTTGGGCAAAAGAGGAAAGGGAAGGAACAGGATAGGGATGTTGGACGGGATGAAGGGAGGAAGAAAGTACTCAGAGATGAAGAGGGACCTGATATAGAGTAGGATGATGGATTTTGTGTTTTGTTAGGAGTAATAAAATATTTGTTTGGTGGTTGTGTCAGTCCAAAAACCTACCTTAACCGGTAGATTACTTTAAAAAAAAAAAAAAAAAAAATATATATATATATATATATATATATATATATGTAAAGATTGATGACATCATAGCTGATGGTACGAAATATCGCTTTTTCGCGGGCCATGGAAGGTAAGCAAGCAGAAGTTATAATGATTGCCCACAGACTTGTTCAATATAATGATGCTGCCAACGGGAGAACAGGAAACATGACAAGGGTAATGTGATTTCAATCACTGAAATCAATGCCAAGAAATGCACGCGTCACGTGACCAGTAATGTTCTCCCTCTGACACTAACTTCAAGTACAGGACGGACATAAATATCCCTTTTCGTGTCAATGAAGTTATGCTAAGTCATGTACACGACAGCCTCTTCGTCGAAAGGATCGAATTAAAATGCAAACAACTGCCTTGAAAACAAGTTTAAGGAGTTGCGCCGTTCTTTTTTTCAAACCTTGAGCTCACCTTTGCCGTGATTGGTCAGAGGGGCTCAATTTTCCTCGAAAGATTCGAGGAATTGCAGCGGAAGTATACAGGAGGTTTCGGGAATTTCTAAATATTCCCGATGACTCGGCCCGATGGGTCTTTTGTATTTAGCCGTACGTACCCAAATTTACCGGATGCGAAGGCGTCTATGGACATCTAAAGAATACCTGAGAAATACTACTTAGAAATAGTGCAACTACATGTTTACCACTGATGTGATGATGCGGTAGGTGTCATTTTATTCTGCACTTGGAGAAAGGTGATGATCGTAGTAAATAAAGTGGAATGCGTTCCTAATTGTTTGATGTACGGAGGGGTATTTTAATCATAAATTTATTGCTTTTATACGAGAAATCGAGAGAAGACGTATGGCCAGTGGAAGCAGGAAGGTAGAGATATAAAATATTAAGTTCTGGAGGGCTCTGGAGTCAAACTAAACAAATTAAGTGATGAAAATGCAAAGGAGCTTATGTCACGTTGTACGCTGGAGAACAGGTTAGCGTCAGCTTTAGTTATCATTTATTTTAGTAAGGAAAGTTCCATATCATTTCCATATATTTTCAAAATCAAAATTTTAATTTCTCTTTAAATAATTTTTCAGTGTCATGATGCTTGAGAGCATAGGTTATTCCGCGGGCTCGATTGTGTGAAAGTAACAATAAAATGTATTTTTTGCCCGCTTGGTGCATGGATCATCAAGTTTTTAGGATAGAGTGAATAATGATTCAACTGAAATCGCCCTTTAGTCATAAGGCATAAATGAATCATTCGAGTGTTTTGTACAAGGCCAACTCGAAAAAAAATCAAATTTGTTCCATATGATCAAATATAATTCAGTCTAAATTGATTAATATTGATCGTGGGAAACCATCTTCCATCATAAATTTCCAAGTTAACTTCCTTAAATTCAAGATCATTATGGACCCAGTGAATCACCCGATGATTCCTCGTGGTCAAGGTTGGGACAACACCTTGCATCAGCATTCATCAGTAATTGGAATAAAATCATCTCGGTCGTCGTCAAGGCTACAGGGGCTAGGTACTTTTTAGCATAAGAGTGAGAGGAGAGAATTATTTTCATGTTATTTGGCAATTAAATTTCGGAAAAGTCAGCGTCTCTTTAATTATAAACTTCAACAGTAGGAACACGATTTCGCGACAGCACAGGGTATCCAAAATAATGTGTTATAGCGAACTTCATTTGAGGTTTATCAGTCAAATAGAATGAGGTTCTTGGAGAGATTTCTCACGGAAAATATAGGTTCAATTGGAACTGGTCTTCTATTTACACAACTTCCAAAGTGCAATTAGATTTGTTTTGGAATCTAAGTTAAGTCAACTCATAATAACCTGTTCAAGCAAACCCGACTTGATTTAAGTGTCCCAGAAGCGCTTTTGGAAATATTTAAACTATAAATGAGAGAGCTAATTTAAAAATTTTCCACTATGAGCTCATGACTAGTCACATGAAACTCCGATTCAAACAAGCGCATTCTTTTGACGAATCCCCATACGCTGACACTTTTATTGTTAGCCTATTTTTATTTTGATGAACATAAAAATGAAATCCGATATTTTATCTCTACCACCTCCCGTAACGATTCCCCATACATTTTCACCAGCTCTAAGCTCTCTTACCTACTGCCATCTAATTGCAAAAGCTAATATATATACAGAATAGAGTTAACAACGGCCCAACAGCAATGTCCTACCTTGCAAGGAGATATCAAATAATGCAGTAGGAAGCTGAATAACAATAATTATAAGGAAAAATAACTCACGCTAAGAAAATGTTTCATAGACTGGCTGATAGCCATTGATCAGCAGTTTACATATAAGTTTAACGGTGTTCATGATTCATTGATCGAATCTATCTTCAACCAGTGGAACAAAACATATTTTCAAGTTTTCCACACTAGCTTTCATCACATTCACGTTTTAATGCATCAAAGAAAATTATATTTTCTTTGGTAATCTCCTCCATGATATAAATGAACGCAAAATCAAATTGAATTGTCGTTATATTGGGGGTTTAATGCATTTTTTTAATTCTTCAAGCTTGCACATAAGACTTTTTGGCACAGCGTTTCCTCCATTAAATATCTGCGCGTTTTATTTTCGATGAAGAATAATTTCAACATGATACTCCTTTAGACACAATCACATCATCGTGTAGGAAAACTTCCTTGACAATATAAATATTTTTCCTAATTGGACAAGAAATATAACAGGCGTTGGGGCTATTCATAGAGACCAGGCTAGAGTTCGATTCGTTGGGTGTTGAGAAACTCCTGCGGAATGACACCACAGTGGTAGTATCATGCCTGCGGCACCGCTGCCCGCATTGTCGAAAAAATGGCTGGCTCTGATTGGCTCCAAAACAGGAGGCATGAGGTTTACGTGATTCCCATGGGACCACGGCCCTCGCCGCCTCGAAGAGGGGAATCCTGCCGCAAACCGTGAGCTGGAGGAACAAAGGGAGCACTATCTACTCGGACCGAGTGGAGAAAAAAAAGGTGCGCTAATGTACAAATGTGTGTGTGTGTGCTTGTGTGTACATAGTGTTCCGAGTCCGGTGGACATCAAATGAGAAAAAAGTCATGGACTCAATGGGAGAAAGAGGCGTTATCGACCGCATCGCCATTAATTCACTCCGCAGGCGAGGAGAGCGTGTGAGCGAGCCGACTATTTCGCAAACGTTTTGCTTTTTGCCGGGGGTTCGTCGAAAAAAAAAAGAGTGAAGAAAAGGACGCCTTCCCCATTCCGCCGTGTGTTATGGCGCATGAAAGTCTCGGGGCGATTACATCGGGAGGGAATGAAGGTTTGAGTGATAATGTGAGGGAATGATACAACAGAAGACAACGTGATACCGGAGGGGAGAGAAATATTGGATTCAGCGGACGGTGGAAACTTGAATAAGGCCGACGCGGAGGTGAATTGTTGGGAGGATGCAGCAGTCCGGTGGGAAGGCTGCGCGTGAAGCTGTTAGGCAAACCAACTTACGTGTACAGAGAAAACGATCCCATCGCCAATCCAAACTGTCGCAATGAGGAATAATATTATCTAGCAAGAGCTAAACTGTTATATACAGGCTGGTTGTGAGAAAATTGTCTACTGGGAGTCCCACGGTTGCCTCACGAGTCACATATAATCAACCAACAGAATGAATAGTGACGGTAAAAAAATATTAATAGGCAGTAAATTAACAGTAATGAAATATCTATAACCTGGATGTAATTATGCTATATGGCCTATTATAGGCGTCAATCGTGTAACATTAAAATTTTACACGATATTTGTAGATGTTTTCGTTATAATTTAGTATTTCAATTGTAAAAAAATATAGCGAGGTGATGGTAATACCTGAAGTTACTTATGCAAAACTGCATTCTTTCCCTTGAAAGGGGGAATTTGATAAGGGTTAGTGTATCACGCACGCACACAGTCAAATTACGTGATTATATTACTTTATATATGGAAACCTTTTGGATACCACTAATACATCTCTTGCAGCCAGGAAAGCATTTGCCATCAGTTCCCTTGATATCACAGAGAAACCCATGCTTGAAGCCAGAGCCAGCCTTGGGGAAAACAGGAGAGTGTATTAACTACCAGACAAACAAGACCGACAGCGAGAAAAATTTCCCAAAGGAAATGTTGAAGTATGAACATTAGCACATTCTACTAGCTGTAAATATAATCCAAACTCCGTAGTCGTAAATACTTATCAAAGCATGTAAAAAAAATTATGAGTCATTAAAATTATCAATGAATCCGCAGATTTCTTAAGAGATTGTCTATAATATATTCACATGCAATGGGAGAATAGCGAATATAAACCACGCCCTTAACGGATCAATAGAATAGCTCTTAATCTGGAAATTTAAATTAGATAAATACTTGTCCTGAGTAGGGTAAAAACTAAGTATACAACAAATACAACAGAAGGTTTGAAGCCGGTCTTTATTACGGAACTTAAAGTTGTTTTATTTCCATTATTTCTTCCTGGATTAAGGTACTTAAAAAATAGCCACTTCGAATCTTCGTCATGTACTTAGAACAACTTAATTACAATATTTATTGATGGTCTCATACGTTTTCATATTATACGAATTTTCTACTTTCCCATGGAATTCAGGATTAATTGCACCAATTTCACCTGAGGAAAACATAATACTAATTTAATTTACGCTATCGGCATACAATGCCGTCTTATCGTGATCCCCTCATGGTCATTTCACATGAAAAATTACTTGAATTACATCGAGATTCAAGTTTGAGTTCTTAACGAGGTATGCTCCTTTCCCACGTGGATAGTGTTTCATCATTCCATGAGCTCAAGTGGACTGAGATCATGAAACTGCTTTTAAACGGAGTTTATTCAGATTACAAGACTTCCGACTAACACATCAGACCTTGCCGCCGGCCTACCTTCTTCGTTGCCATTTCCCAGTATTCAAGCTCAGCTCCAGCACACTAGAAGCGACGTAAGTACCGCATATAGCACCTCAAGTGTCATGCTATTGTTTAAAAGATCTACACTGACTCCATCTGAATATATCAAGCGTGTAGATTTAAAATTTTAATTTTTTTCGTTGAGTAATGATGTTCAAGGTGCATTCCAACTTAACGAAATATGACAACTTTCACTGGTGCATTAACGTTAATTCCTTCCCCATTAAAAGCAAAGAAAGAAAAGGCAGGCAGAAAGGAATTAAGACCCTGGGACAAACCCGGGTGGCTTCTGATACGCTGGGTTTTACGATGACACTTCTACATCATACTCGTATATAGTCCCTAGAATCGAATAATATCAAATCTATTTTTTTTAACTCTTAGGAATCGGCATCAGCTGCGCTTGATCGACGTAACGAAGTTGAATGACACTGCAAGGAGATCCTAAAATGTTTAAGTATATATTAAAACTAAAACAAAGCATTGCTTTTGCGAAGACTACTAATATAAACTCTCTCGTGATACATTGCATTGTATAATGTTTTTGAAAAGATTCTTTAGCTGTGTTAAATAAGTTTTTGAAACGAATTATTTCGCTGAATGTAATCAATCCGTGAAGTTGAGCTATGAATGATGAAGTTTGCAAAGTAATCATCGCAGTGGGTCAAAGCTGTCGCTCATTAGTATGATTAATAAACTTATTTTATTTTGTCTGCATTCCCTTCACTCCTGTCCCACATCTTAATGGCGAAAACCAAAGGTAGGAATTTTATTGTTACGCATGACGTAGGGTAGCTGAGAACCAGGTTTATATTACATATTACATTGCCCCCCCCCCAACCCTAGCGTGGTCGGACAACGTTATTCTGATCCCTTGTCGTTCGTGGGAAAAATTTCATCTTAAATCTATCTGTTTTTTCATTAATCTCTCTAATTTTAAGGGGAATGAATATCGAAGCTGTTCGTGTACAACTCGCCGATCTCTACGGATATGCAAAATGTCAACCTCGAAGACCAATAAAACAGGTAGTGTTCAAAGGTCATATCTACACAACATACTCTAGCTGGTATATTTTCGCATATAACACAATCTTGCTTCAAAGACAGATCACCCATGAAATAATAGTATTACGATTTCATCTAAATACTAACTCACAACTAAAATAATTTGCCCCCTTCACTCCACTTGAACTTAAAATATCAAGGGAAAATATGCGTGAAATGAACTACATTGATAAAAATTAAGTGATGTGATGAATTTTTCCAAAACGAAAAATGTCGACAGAACCTTATACCAATTTGGAAAATAATCACTTATTCAGGCAGGAGATCATGGAGATCCAGTGCAGGATGACAAAGACGCACGCCGCCAACAGAAAAATTAACATGCGTATATAAGGGAAAGAAACGGGACACAAAGCTCTACCGGAAACTGAATGTCAACCCGGCAACTGAATGACAGGAAATAACCTTCAAATGACGACGATCTTGCTCAAATGAATTACCCGCACATGGGAAAAAGATGAAACGCCGCCTGCATCGAAGTATCATTGTTTCAGGTGGGTCGACTGTGAAGCAATTAGCAGTTATCGGTCATGCATTTGCAGCACGGATTCGCAGGCCGTTAGAGGGGGAGAGAGAATTGACGCGGATACAGTTGTGCTAGACACGCCACCCTGACAACTTTCGCGTGTCAAAATCTTCGTAAGAGTCGAATGGAGAAGGGGTATGCGAAATGGTGTTTACTTGCCAATCAGATAATTTAAGAACTCTAACTAACCCTTAAAGTTTCATCCCCAATGTTGAAGGAGCTGAGATTTATAATTTTAGCCTATTTAATTACTTGCATGCCACGTAGTTTCATTTCATATATCCACTGTCAGCCACAAACCGTGATGTTCACTTTTCAGGGGAAGTCTTCTGAGTCGAAACTTGGCATCACTACCTTCTCTCCATCAGCATTCAGCTACGTTTTATTTTCGCAACAGACGATTGCTGCTTATAATTGTTCACCGATGCGATTAGAATACTTTAAGCAAGGGAAAAGTAAAGGACTTAATATTTCACTTACACCGACACCAATCCATCGATGAACCCCGTGTCCTCCTATGTGTGCTCCTTAGGAGGTTCTAGAGAAACGTTTGCGAATATTAAAAGAAATGAGCGCGATTACTAATTCGATACGAATCTCAAATCCAACTAACTGAACCAACTAGACTGAAACTCGCTCGGCATCTTCTGAATTCAAGAATCGAACCCGACCGTGACCGATACTGCTCTTATAGGAGTGAGCGTGATACACACTTGAAGGCAGACCTTCTAAGGGGACTCCTTCGATTAAAACCCCAGTAGAAGTCCTACAGCAATGATACATGACAAGATTTTAGCGGCCAGACATCACATATCGCAATATTCCCCAGTCCTATACATGCTCCCAGAAATAAGTAAAATATGGCTGAATTTTCGTTTTATTCCGAACACCTGAGATTATAAGGCCACAGAGAAGAAGAAGATAATGAGGTATGCTCCAGCGGTGCAAATCCTGAAGCTCTCACTCACTGCAATCAAATGAGTACTCAGACTGTAATATGCTCTTTCCATAAATTAGGTCACTCTCATTTTTTCCATACTTTGTTTCTCTCTTTCCCAAAGTGCCTCCTTAAGGTGAGATCGCTCTGAAAGTAAACATTGGGGCCGTTTTTTATTTCAAAACTGACTTCGCTGGTAGAAAAAAAAGTTTTCCGTGATCCCACCTGAATATAAATAAAATACGCCATCTTTAGAGGCTACGTACCAATCGGAAGATTGTTTTGTAGCTGCTCTCCAAGCTACACCTCCGACCTTTTCCCGTTTCTTTTAAGGGCTTATCTTCCCCAAAACTCCTCGAAGTATTTCTTCTGTTTGTACTCTTTATAACATTTTAAATTTCATCCTTATTTCCTGGAACCATATTTACTTAACCTTTAAATATTTTTCTGTTCATCCAACTATCTCTTTTTCACCACATAAAAATGAAACGCCATACATAAATTTTGAATGTGCGCTTCCTTATACCCCGACTAGCAGACTCCATTTCCCGTGAGTAGTTATATCTTTTTCTAGAAAGCCCCGTTCCCCTGTGCTACAATGACAATTTAATAATATCATTACAGTCGCATTGCGTCCATCGACCGAGAATGGAGAAAGTTTATCACAATACTTAAGACTATTTAAGCACTTGCTGAGGTTTCACTGTGCACTTTTTCTTGTCAAAGAGGTCAACGTCATCAGCACTCGTAAAATGCACTAATTTGAGAAATTATTTTGCGAACTTCATCCGTGACCCGTCACAATTATTTCGGCTCCGCCTCTCCAGCTTCACGGCCGGTGTCACGGAACTCCGAACTCTCTACCGAATAGTTGTAAAATGTGCTGCGTGACCTAAATAAAAATTTCGTTGCTAACGTTATTTTCAGGGATCAAGTCGAGGAGAGAACGGAGGTAAGTACCGACAGCGGATGTCAACGAGATCTTGATTCTCAACTCTTCGATCTCTTTCGATCAACGATTCTCAAGCAGGAGAACTGTACTGCCCATCAAAATATATATTTGCGATTAGTTGAGGAGGGAAAGCGAATGGATTACAACAATAAACTTGTCCTTGAATCGCAATCTGACGTTTATGACTTCTAGAGGACTTTCATCACTTCGGCCTACTGGCCAGGTACTCCCTGTAGCTAACAAATTTTGGGCACGCACTCATCCGTTCATTTCATTTCCTCAGAAGCCCCAAGCGCTCTCGTATTTCTCGCTACAAGCAAAGGTAACTTCCACCACACAACACAAGTTCTGAAAATTCACGAGAGTGAGTTACGGTAAAACGGCAAAAGTCTGACGAACATAATTGGAAGTGAGGTGGGGCAGGCCCAAATGTGTGTTAGGCCAAAATCCTATTTAGAACTCCAAGGACCAATCAGGTGAGACGCCCGGGCTTCGGAAGTCGATAACAGGGCCGCTTTCAGAAGTTAGCATGACTCGTGCGAGAGTGAAAGTCTTAAGAGGCCCTAGGCATTCGAACCGCCATTTCCATTCGGCTGTTTGCGCAAGTCACGTTCATCAATTCGAAGAGCTCACTTGAAGAGAGCTCTCCACGTTCGCTAAATATACATTTTTGAGCAGCACGAATTGGATTGATTATCGTATTTTACAGGAAAATCCCTGCGATTACCAGTAGAGACGGGGAGTTTTCAACCGACGGTTCGATATGGTAAGATCGAAAATTCGCGTGATCTCGCATTTAAAAGCAAGATTGTTTTGCGTCAGAGGCACTGAACTCCCCTTGTACTAAGAGACACTCAGAAAATGAAGTCTTTTAAAACGACCGCCAACAAACACAATGTACGAATAACGTTTGAATCAATTTCCGCCGAAGATCTTTACAGTTGATTCAGATGGCAAAATTTCAAATATAAATTATCCAAAAAAAGAAATGTTCCTGTCATAATTGATGTTGGCTGAGCATTTTCAATGCAATTTGCATGAAATAAGTGTCTACAGGATTTTGTGGATGCGCAAAATGTTTACGTGCATTTACCTTAAAAGACATCCCCCCTAGAAAGTGAGACTTAAATTTGTGGTAATGTGATTGAGCAGTCGCAACATCGTCGACAAAATGGATTCAACATTATTATTGATGTCATCCTATGGCTATCCGCGATGAACTAAAAATATTCTAAAATGAGTGTTTTTTATCATAGCGACAAAGTCGATTCCGTAATAATAGCTACTTGCAAGCCTGCTGAAGCAAGTAATTCGCGAGAGGAAAACGCTGTCGTTGACGACCGGTGTTTAGAGCCCCGTGGAAAATTTAAGCTGCATATTGAATGGGAGTGAAAATTGTGAATGAGAGAATTGTGATTGAGAACCACATCCCCTTACAATAACAGTAATTTAATTAAAATCATGACGAAGATTAACATACGCAGTCCCGCAAAAGTAATGACTTGCACTAGAGTATGTGACTAAGTGCAGTATTCTTCGCAGTAATTTCATGTGGATTAACGTTTAAACTTCTACGGTGTATCGAGAAGAGCGGAAACGCTTATATTTGCGGGACTTCTGGCTCTTATTAATATCTCGCGGAAATTCACCTCGGAAGAGGAAGATCAGGTATTTTTTATCGGTTAGCATACTTGACGATGATTTCCTTCAGGACGACTTTCGACGCATTTCTCTATTTCCTCGAGGTGTCCCACTCGCGACAATCTCGCTCCCACCCTCCTCGCGGCGGCCCTCCAGGCCACGCACTTGGCTTCCTTCTCCGCGGGGCATCGACGGACCTCCTCTCCTAAAAGGTGAACGAACGAACGCACTCCGACGCAGGTATGAGTGGAGACGCTCGAGGGAGCAGGGTGAGGCGGGAGGGATGGGCGCGCGAGGGACCTGGATGCGACTTCTTCCGTGGTGACGAAACAAAAGCCTCCGGGAAGAGCTACGTTCAGGAGGGAGGTGAAGAGGGAAAGGGAAGACAATCGAAGTAAAAAAAGAAAGGATGCCTCACGAACAAACGTCTTGAAAATCTCGAGGAATTTCGAACGCTGCGAAGCGTTAAGGGTGACAACCCGAGTAGAAGAAGGTAGGGGTGAGGAAGGGATGGGGGGAGGGTTGGGTCAAGGGAAGGAGAAAAATGAGAATTGATTATTCTCCCTCCCACGCGAGGGACTGGACGATGTAAATTGAATACCGAAGAAGTGAGTTTCGGCAATGCGATAAAAGAGGGGCGTCATTGCATTCGTATCGAAATCAGCTCAGGGAAATTCTATTTAACAATTGTTTCACGACTTGCCAACCCAACCTTGTACCTGCATGGAAGATGCAGAGATATTTATGTTATCGATATTGATCGATATGTCCAATGAACATCATAATCATCTCGATATCTTTATATTGTGGGCCAGCATTTGAAGGGGGGTATCGCACACAACATTTTTGCATCACAATACGATATCACACGTCAGCGAACATCGAAAGTGCACTGGGCTTTGCCGTTTTACATTTGCTCGTTTTTTCAACGCACGTGCTTCATAATCCACGGGAATTCAGTGTATAATGAGCTAGATTAGCCGCAATTTATCACTTCCCATGTTATTTTCAATTTTCGCTGTCAGTCCACACTTAACTACCAACACCAATAAAACGGTTGATTTACTCTTTTGTTAAAGGCGCTACCACCCAACACGGGAGCCTTCACTTGTTTTATGCTAGACGCAACCCACGCGGCGCGCCGGTTGCCAAGGTGATCCGAAGAAGCCGAAGACCCGACTGGATGGGGAATGGTTACTTCACATGCGATTTGCATCGAGGAATGAAGTCAAACAACCTTGTCAGAGAAAATATAGGTGTTACTGGGGGTAACGGCGTGGTATTATGGTACTCCTCGTCTTGGGTTCAGTTTCGAATCCCGTCGGTGGAGGGTTTTTCCACTGCAAGCAAAACCCCACCAACGTATCGTGTTGAGATCACTTTAAGAAAGTAGGAGTCAAGCTTAAGAGAAAAGAATAAAAAAATCATGATACATAACTTGGGCAGTGATAATTGAAAGCTAACCATAAGACGAAACAGAAAGGATGTGAAATATGAGAAGATGGGCCATCGCCAGAATATCAATTTACAAGAGAATGTAACGTAAAATCCGAAATGGGAATCAACACAATTAAATGGTATAATCTGGTACTTGTTGAATATAAATCAACTATGCATCTTTGCATGAGACCTAAAATGATGAAATGCGTGAATCTGAGATAAAAATTGAATCAAATAATTTTTTCATTGGATGATTGCTCTTCAGTTTTGGAACCAGTTGGTTGATGGAAAAACTCACATCGATACTGCTGCTGATCCCTGACGAATTTCTCTTACTGTACCGGTGTGATCGTACTACTAAATCACTACCTATAACAATAAATTTTCACTAATTTTAAAAACAAGTCCTAATTAAATTTTTCCTGGAAGTGTTTTTATCCACACTGCAAATTTTTCTTTCAAATAATCCCAAACAATCACTGGTGAAAATTAAAGTACATTTGTTTTGTCTGTGCTGATGTTGCCAAACATCGGTTCCTTCCCAAAACTTACAACAGATCTGAGACTTTTTTCCATCCAAAGAGCCCCTACTTACTTGTTGCGCCAAAGATATCAGAGTCCTACCAGGAAGAAATAATACCGCCATTTGATTTAACTCTAAATTTACTGAATTTGTTTTTGAATCTGATGATTTTCAAAATTGAAATTAGATGAACTTCGCATGGATTACCTCTGAAATCTTACGTTCAGAGGCAGTAAATGCATAGTTCACGAAGTCGTTGCTATTGGCCATTTTGCAACCTCCAATCTTACCTATTGTCACACTCCGTCATACTGGAGCAAACTCTCAAACCTTAAATAATCCCATGCAATTTAAATCAGCCCTCTCTATCAATTACTGTATACCTCAGATTTTGCGAAATTATTTTTGCTCTACTATGAAGCTTGGCATTCGGTTGATTGTTCTGGCAGGTGTCACGAACCCCGCAAGAAGACGCTATTAGTAAAAATAATGTTAAAGATTAACTTGAAGAACGGGGTAGAGAATATAATACTGTGGTCAAGTTGCCACGATACCAAGATGAACCTCATATCGGTTGCAAAACAGCATTTCAAACTAAGATTCAGTTAACACGAAGGGATGGGGTAACTCACGAGATTAGCCGCCCTCTTCACGCTACAAGAAATAATAAGAAACTGCCTCATTATGCATCATGTTTAAACATACTGACCTCCCCTAGCTTCACGAACTGAAGTCCCCAGCAGTTTTAGCAAGACCGCAAAGACGAACCTTCTCTATCTCTCCTATGAGTTAAACGCGATTCATCTTTGACTAACTTTACTTCCATAAATTTGGCTTTTCTCGAAAATTTAATAAAAATCCTTCATGCCGATACGTTTGCATTGCATAAAATGTTATGGAAGGGCCGCAGCGGTGGTTGCCGTTTCGATTTATTTAATGCTTAGGGGCCGCGCCTAACGTGACGTCACGGATATCCGATTTTCCCCTCACCCAAGCTCTTTGCGGACCGTCACCTTGGGCCATAGGTGTCCCATCCCTTCCTGTCCCAGAAGTGCTAGGAATATTTACGGACGGAGCCATTTAACGTTTCCACGGTGACAGCAATGAAAGGAGCGCTGTTTCCACGTCTCGGTCACCAGGCGAGGCAGATAGATACAAGGGAGCGAGCGTCTTGGATCAAGCCGCGAGTGAATTTTGCCCTGTGGTGAAATCCCTTTCTTCTCCCCGTGCCACTCCCCTTCCTATACCGCTACGGAGAAGTCCGATACAAATAAAAAAAAGAAAGAGGTACACATTTGAATCCCAGGGGAATTCTTTTGATTAGAAAACCGTTAACCTCTGCGTGGGAGGCGGTCGGTGTGGCCACCACCTCGCGCATCCGAAGAGTGGAATGCAAACGGTAGGCGAAGAAAAGAAACGAGAGCGACGCGATTCGATTGAAAAAAGGGTCGATACTACTTCCCGAGACACGGGCATTATTCAACGGGTTTGGAGCGTGCGTTCGAGGGTCGTCCTAGGAACGATGAACTTTAACCTTTCGTCAACCCCCGGGAACTTGCAGTGGTATCCCCGAGGCGTCCTTAATGACCGACCCCGGTGAAACCTCGCGGGCGATCCTCTGCCTCGACCGTCGGGAGTTCGTCGATCCCCCGGGATTTGCATGCTTTGCGGCGAATGGCTCCCGAATATAAATCACGAAAAGCCACGCCCTTGGAATGACAACCTGGGGACTTGGGTGAACGAAGATATTAAGGTACGTACTTCGTAACAACCGGGATACTTACCTTCCTAAATCGGCCCCGTGACTCGTTAACGATGGTAATTTCTCAAATGAAAGGGGACTTTCCATTTTCGCAGTTCCGGCGGCTGAGGAATTTTGGCGCCTACGCGGGGTCACTCGAAGCTCCCCTTTAAGGAGAAAACCTGCTCTTGGAATACATTTACACTAGCAAAATTGAAGAGGGCATGAATAAAAAATATATGAATTGGTCACGCAGTGTCTTTAATTTCAAAAAAAGGTGGACTTGATGCTAAGGTGAACGTTTGAAGTATATTTCTCTCTTGAGTATTTCACTTAATTCACATTTTTAGAGTGAAGGCAAAGTGAACCCGATGGCAACAGACATGACTTTAAGGTTAGCGAGGCTGCTAATTTGAAGGCTTGCATTTTCCTGAGACGTCTTAAGACTCGATTTATAGTGTTGCACCCGCGCCTACTGGATGCGAAATGTTGTCCTTATGTTTTCCTTAAATGGTAAATTACGCAAATTTCCTTCAGCACACGATAGAAACTCATACACGCAATTTACTGAGGGTGAACTGGTTATATACATCATTGCAGATACGAGCATCTCAGACACCGCAGCTTCTTTAAGAAAAATGAGCTCTGCATAATTTGATCCAATAGCGTTATTAGGATATTTAAAACTTAATCGAACACAAAAGGTAAACTTAACAGAAATTAGCTGTGCATATATGTATTGCTTTGAAAATATTAATACAATTATATACGTCAAATGAAATATGCCATCCTAAAAGTCCATTCCTACAATATTTTAGAAAAATTTTGAAGAATAAGCGAAATCGATAAATATTAATAACATTTCTGCAGCAAAGTTATAACTAAATATAAACATCTTATAAAGTAGGAGGATCTCCGAAGGCTATTAAAAAGGCGCTTTGAGACGCAAAAATAAAATAACATTTTTCGCACGGCATTAGCACAGGGATTACTAGATGTCTATTATTTACTGAAAATGTCCTCCTTTTAAGCGCATTCGGGGACATCCGGGCCGGATTTTCATTGTTGAATGGAATTTTCTGGGTGATAAAAAGTATACTTATCTGCATGTACAACTGTGTGTGTACATACGTTCGCACAAGTATGTGAGTAACTATGTAAAGGTCTCCCACTTTTTTGGACAACATTTAATCCTTTTATCCAATATTTATTTCCAATGCTTTTGTTCAACATTAATCTGAAAACATCTGGCAGCCCTGAGCAGGGCCAGTGCGGGAGGGCTTAAGCGTTACGTGGTACATATCGCATAACTGAAGCACAGAAAATAAAATTTCGCAAGCTTCACAGCAAAATAATTGGAAATGCTACATATTGACGCTATCTCATATGATTATTGTACTTTTTGGATTCAAGTGTATCTCTGTCCTGATCTAAAACCGAAGTTGTATAAATAACGTGTACCATATTAAACGAAATAAATGCTTTCTTCTCCAATTAAAATCAAAATTGTTTCCAAGTTCAGCCTTCAACTTTTGTGATTATCCTTTCGTGGAAGAAACATTTGTATAAAAATATTTTATTGAGATAAATTATCAAAACAGCAACTCCCAACGTAGCGCTTTTCGATCATGCATAAAATAATTTTTCCTGCTTTCTCAAGGAATTTAACTGATTTATTTCAATGATTTCGTCAGCCCATAGTTACTGTAAATAGGATACTAACATCCATCGATCGAGCCCAGGAAGGATAAAACATACTAATAAACTGATCCTCACTTCCTCTCTCTTTCTCATCAATAAAAACTAAATTCGTCAGCCTACACTCAGGTTTTACCTTTAATCATTTACTCTTTTCCGCAAGTGAAATCACGCGTTTTGGTTAATGGAGACAATTCTGCAACCTATATTTTATCATGGGAAGTTTGTAGCATCCATAAACCAGCATAGCATTGACATTGATAATAATATCCGTATTTGAGCCCGGAGCCTTGAGAGTCAGGCCATGAGTTCTCTACCCACTAGAATATCACGCCGCACTGTTCGATTATTTTTCCACCGTCCATAGGTTCCTCAAGAGGCATCACAGATTACAGGGAGAAAATACTAAGGAAAAAGATCATGATACAAACAAGTAGTACCATGAACTACTGCCCACACAGATGCACACACTTGAAGTCCGCCCCTGAAAGTGAATGGTCTCTCATGCCTTCCATTCTCCAACTGCTCTTGCTTCCAGAGGTTTTGCCCACCCGATCTCCCTCCCACTCCCTCTCTCTCTCTCTTCCCATCCTCCATCTCCGGAATACCGTTACAAATGCGGAGCCCAGGAGAGATGAGTTGCACACCGAGGGCCAAAGAAAGACGGCAATGCTGCCAGCTTTATTTAGACTCCACCGCACCAGGTGGCCGGAGTAAGCTCATCATCGCTAATCCCTCAGCCCAGGGAATCTGGCGGCGCACGCACATATTACTGAGAAGATTGGGCAGAGGGGATGAATATTCTCACGTGGAAGACTTCCCGATTTTATTCGACGAAATGAATGGAAAAATATTCGTAATCCTTCCCTGTGATTCCTTCACCTGACTGGGTACACCATTGCCGGCATTCCTCTCCGTAAACTGTATGCAGGTTTCAGCTCCACCTGTTTCTTTTTCTGCAAGCGAAAAAACCTACACCAGGCTAATCCGGAGATGAATTAAAAACTTGACAATTCCAAGTCGACTGAAAATACTAAAAGTCAGCAGTTTTGTGCATGCATCTCGAAAGCGAGAAAGAATTCTTCATGCATCCGTAAGGGAAGAGAAATTGTTACTGTAAACCTAACCCGAATTATCAAAGTTATGTAAATTATAGACAAAATATTTTGGTAGAGAATTAAGTGACAAGGGTGATTGCCTGACAATCAAAATCGCACCAGACCGCTAACTCTAAGGAACTTTAAATAATCACGAATAACATGATATTTTGCCGAGCCAGAAATACTTTTCTTAGAGTGCGGGTTTTATTGTACGTCACCTATTGTTTTAGCATATTTGCCAGCGCTTGCCGCAGTGCAACCGTTGGATTCACGAGAACCTCTCAGCGACGACGAAATTCAAATGCAGGAAACCTCACTTCTTATAATTCTTGCAACCAATTTCAGGACATCCTTATCGACGGACTGGAAAAAAACGTAATATGTACCTTGTGCTCCAAGGCAACAATAGACCCACGGCGACTTCATTAGAGGCATGGGAGAGACTTGGTACCGAGTCACCTGAGAGTCAACCGCTGAGTAAATGGAAACTGTTTATCGGCTTACGAGCTGCTTGATCACTTTCCCTTCCACACGACGTTCTCACTTTAAGCTGATTTTCCGACCAGAGCTCACTTCGCCTCCGTTCCTCCTCCCCCGAATTCCTAGACAGCATGCCTATCCGTCCTTTTCCGCGTGCGTCGCCTGCCCTCAATATCCCTACTCAACATCCCTCCCCCCATGACGGGGGATGAGGGTGGGGAGAGCTCCACCCTCATACCCCGTCCCCATCGGTGAGAGCACGGGGTGCATCGACTGACCCTTCCCAAAGGAAACGCGTCCCACGCTACGGTGGGAAGGGAAATCGAATCGATATGCCTCTGGGTGAAGTGTTAATGAAAACAGCGGGGCACTATTCATTAAAAACGCACGGCCACTCCCGTAGGATCTCAGCAATATCCAGGAAGGGTACATAGGGCAGAGAAAAAATGTCCAGCACCACTCAACTGCCGACTGAACTGATCATCAACCATTGATCCCTGAATCGAGACTCTCACCACCATTTCCCTTTCCGTGATTTCGCGGGAAAATACGGCAGGGAATGAGTGTTGGAAAGATAGATTCTCACTTTTAATTCGACGCATGAACCCCCGCAGCTTAACTGCCGAAGTAGCAGAAGACCATATTTTTTAATAAATATACCTACTCGTATGTAATCTTGGAAATTTTGCTGCACACGCGACTGGCATATTCCAGCTATCTATTTCAATTGAAATATGATAGAACTATTCTCTATTATTTACAATTTAAATAACTTTGTGCAGTACACTATCAAATACGCGTCATTTTTTTTACGTGCCAGAAAACGACGCATTAACTACGAACCGCCTAATTTGATAAGTTTCATAGTTTTCAGCAGAATATTTTTAAGGATATATTACAATGTATTATTTATTAAGGTTAAAATTAAGGAGAGATCGAAACTAGCGTAGTTTAAAAACGATGGAGAACGTAGTTAGCACTCATGGAGTTTATGCAAATGGGTATTGAATGATAACCCGACAGAAAGGTGAGAAGCAGAATTAGTGCCTATCGATAAATACAACAAGTAGGACAAGCATCATAGAGGTGACTTTTCTTATCTACACATTATATTAATTGACGTTTCTTCGCCTCTTACTTTCAAATGCTTGTTCCAGTAACCTCAATTTTTCGTTATATGTGCCCACTTGCTATTTCCGCTCAACCATAACAATTTGGAGCAACCCATTCACTGCTTTTGCAAATCACGAGATTCAAGAAATACCATCAGGCGGAAATAGCAAACAGCCCATCAATGGAAACATAATCAATAGCTGCCGTACTACCGGCTAGTGTTTCACTCCTTCAGTTCCCACTTTTTGCATTCTGAATTTATAGATTTGGAGTCAGTTAATTATATTCAGTCTCATTAACTTCAGCGTCTCATAACCAGAAATGATACTTGCAAAATTTTGGTGTTCACTGAAGACGTTTTACTTATACCAAATAAAAATTTCTCTTCGCCGAAAAGAATAAATATAGCAAAGGAAATTTAACGACTTAGATTCCTGAAAATAAGCGCATTAAAAAATTATAACATACCTATATCTATCGAAAATATTTCAGGACGATGCGTAATTATGGTCATTATTTTTGAAATATGCTACGCATAATGGCGCATTACCAGGCGATCAAAACAATGTTTTGTAAACTTAAGGCCATAGCGTTGAAAGAAAGCGGGATCAAATAACTGGAGGCAATAAATTTCGTGAATAGTATCTACACGTATTTCATTTCGATAATGTGTTGGAGAGTGGCAATATCTATAATGGGGTTCATATTGACCGGGAAATCGGGTTATTGTGTTCAATTATCATTCAATTCGTCTTTAAGGTGGGATGTGAAACTGTAAGCTCCTCGATGTCTTTCTTTAAGATTAGGCTAATTCCGACGCTCCTTTTCTACTCACCCTTCCTCATGTAGGTACTTAAAAAAGACCTACAAATATTAAATTGATGATAGAGGGGAGACCATTAGCTAGGCGAGGTATTGGAAGGAAAAGGATAGCCATGTTGGACGGAATGAAAAAAGGTAGAATGAATACGGATTTGAAGAAAAGTTTAGCGTACTGTGTTGGACGTCAGATTGTCTCTCGCTAGATGAAACTCAGAAATTTTAGCGACATTAAGTCGGTGTCCATCCAAAAATTATCTTTAATGGTGAACTACCAAATAATAATGATATTAACATATTCACCCATCATTAAGAACGATAATCTTAGTTGTCATTCGCTTTCTCTGATGACGACTTTTACTCATTTCATGGAAATATGGATATTAAGGTTGAGCGTTCCAGGTTCCATTTCATAGCTTTTCGTAGACGGGTTTAGTAATTGCAATTAATTGATTTCACCATTTCGTTGCATTATGAATGCATTTTGCGAATGAGAACTTCTCAATAGAC
Organism: Hetaerina americana; assembly: GCF_022747635.1. NCBI lineage: Eukaryota > Metazoa > Arthropoda > Insecta > Odonata > Calopterygidae > Hetaerina > Hetaerina americana. The sequence continues at coordinate 71,659,706 of NW_027286069.1, read as the reverse complement.
GTAATAACTCTGGGAAGTCTTCAGAGTACGCCACTGACGTACACAATTGAGTGAATTCCAAATTTATTATTTCTCCGACCCCAGAACAAGAGCAGATATCAGCTGCAGGTTATTTACTACAGAGGTAAGGCGAGATATTTCTGGTTTCATAAGCGAAGAAACAAATTTCTCATTCACGAAATACAACAAAATGCTGCAAAATTCGAAAGTTCGGTATATAAGTTTACTAAAGAAACACTTGAAACTCTCACAATACTAAAAAAATTAAAACACACTGATCAAGGCCAATCGTAATTAAAACTTTCTCATGCCCATGCAATGCTGGTGAAGAAGATTGAGCCGGTCAATTAAGACGAACAGAGTGAAATTTTCCCCTAATTAACTATTTTCATACCTTCATCAAAGAGCTGAAGTAAATAGGTGTTATCAGTGCGAGTCCTAAGGTTTAACCGACTTTCAAACGATTTTAAAAGTGAATTAAGCGAGAAATACATCATTTTCCCTAATTCGACATACCATCTACCCACGAAGAGAGTGAAAGGGTTCCTTGCAAAATTATTTTCATTTCCCTTCGGTACAAACCCGATTGATTTCTATAGAAACTTCCGAAATGCACAGGTAGCATTCAGCTGCAGAGAAAATTCTTTGCGTGCTACTAGATTGGAACTTTTTCCCATAACCAACATGAGCAAGGCATTTCTAAAGAGGAAAATAATATGACATATTAGTTATAATAGCGTAACCTTGAGCTATAGTTCCATTGATGCTGTAGAACAAAAGTCTACCATTACATGATAATTTCTATTTTTTTTCATTTTGCCTTATTCTAGAGCGTTATGGGGGAGAATTCTCCCTCGGTCGCATTGTTTTCATTCTTCCAGTTTACGTAGCGGTTTTCGCGTGATTTTAAGAGAGGAAATCGAGTGCATTTAATTTCAATTTCGCTAGGAAAGTTGTTGATCCGTTGTACCTCTCGTGAGAAAAGAATTCATTCCCTAAGAATGGTAGGCAAACAATAACAGTTAGCACGATTTAAGCCCTACTATGTCCGCAAACTATTTTCATGAAAGGAACTTAGTCTTCTGTAAAATATGTAACGGCTGCAGTATATTACTAAAAATTGGTACCACACTATCTAAAGCAATTTGCAGACTATTCCCTTTCAGCATACGCCAGCCTTTTTGTTGGTTATCCTGAGTATTTGATAAACGACACAGTAACATGAATAACTGAAACGTAAAATGTGACATGTAATAAAAAAATTCTACGTGGAAAAGTAAAGTGCTTTCTTTCATCCTGAGTATTTGATGTCTGAAAGGTAAATCTGAGAATGAATTTGCATTCAGGTGCACGTTAGGGAGTACGGCTCTCAGAATAAGTGAATGAATGCTTACCTAAATACAAAATAGGAATAATTTTACTTCTGATGTTTAGTGGTTTGAGCCCAAAGTACACCAGAAAGAAATTGTAAATTGAAGAAATTTGTGTCCAGCCATATGACAGATGACAGTTTATAGATTCGTCCGTATTTAGATTGATTATTCCCGTAGAAATTAACTAAATGCTCAACGAGCATAAATTCTGTTTTCGTTGACTCGGGAATAGCGTAACTCTAAGGGTGGTGGTCCGACCCGAGCGGCACTTTAGGTCTATTGTAGTGGTTTGAAAACCGAGAAAAATTTTCCCAGGGTTCAGTATTCTGTAAGAACATTCTGCAATATACAGAATATTATATATATATATACACATATACACACACAAATATATATGTATATATATTTATACATATACATGTATACATACATATATATGTATATATATTTATTCATATACATGTATACATACATATATATGTATGCATATATACATACATACAATTACATCCATCATTCAGCAGGGCCTACCAGCCAGAGGAGAACATTCTTTAAAATGAGTCTCACATATAATGGCTGACATTTCTTTTAAGGGGCTAAATGAGATCGCAACAACTGAAATTTAAATGACGACTTTTTCCAAGGAGATAGGCTAGGTAGTCCTTATGCGAAGGATCTAATAATAAAGATCTCACGTTATCGAATTTATTTTGGGTGCATGTTTATTGGTATCTGTCCCGTCGATTTCTAAAAAACTTGCCACAATACAATCGATGTTGATTTTCCGAAACCCCTCTCATTCCTGTCCCAGTTTCATATTCATCATAATGTATAAAACGGCTTTTGACTAGCAGTTTCATGCATTCTTTCTTATATCAATTATAAAATGTTATTGGTGGGAAGAGGAAAGAAACTCGTTTTCATCACTAAATGTCTACTTACTTCATAGCCCTATCGAACGTACGACTTTTCCACTTAATCGAGTAAACCTCTGAAATGCCAATGACTTCAAATTAGGCCAAGAGCGTGAGCTTACAATTTATCGTGCGGCAGACATGAAACCCGTTTACTAGGGCAAGAAAAGAGGGGACTCGATATTTCTTGTCACGCCACAATCGAAGATGATACTGCTCTCGAAACTCGAGATGGCTCCAATGTGACTCTGGTATTAACATCGAATTATATCATTATTTCTAAAAGTGAAAAATTTTAATTTCAAGCAATAAACACAAAGCGGATGAAATGAGTTCCATACGTATGCGCTGGAGAAATGTGAAGCGATTATATCATTCTTTCGACAAAACCTACTTAAACCGTAGTAAACAATAATAAAATTTTAGCTTATATTACAAAATAACGATACTATAGGATGGGTATCACCTTCTTTAATATCATGACAATATACCTTGGAACAGCCGTAAGTTGACATTATTCAAATATACTGATCACAAAATACTAGCGGAAAAATACTATACTACTGGACGTAGATGGGGTAAGATGTAAATAATTACTTGAAAGTTCAGTGATACGAACATTTAGTACTTGATGTTTTAGTACCTCTCCTAATTTTTATATATGGTGAGAAAGCATCACTATGGTATTTAAATCCGCTTTTAGATTGATATTCAAACCGCCACTTCCAATTGAGCATTAGAATAACAAGCTTAGAAGACGGCATTTGGGTGGCTCACATGTTGGTTTGGCCTATTTGCTAGAGAGAAATGTGCATGAATATTCATTGGAGATATTTTGCATCCTTACTCAGTTCATGGCATGCCTCACACGAGTCGTTTAGGTATGGTATTCCTCCAAATAAGCACCATATTACACGGCTAAAAATACTTTCCTTTTTTTCCAAAAAATAGACCATAAGCGAGGAATATTGGCTGTGAAAAGCGACCTTCCGGTCTCCTTTTCCTTTTTAACTTCGTAACCATTAATCGCAATTCACTCGTTTTAGTGGAACTCTCTCTCTCTCTGAGCGTATCTGGTTCATTTTATTACAACGGGGTCGGGCTTCATTAGCATGACTTTTCCACTGCATTCAGAGGGAGAGCTTCCATTTCCCGTGGAATTCAATGCAATCACAGCTATTAAATTAAAATAGTTTTAATTTTCTGGTTAGCTTTATCCAATTATAACCCTGTCAAAGTGCTGCGATAGGAAAAATAGTGTTTTCGAATGCTTTTTTTTCTTTCAACTCGAGAATTATCAATCGCAAATTCCACGGAGAGCAACCCAACTAACCTCAGTCCCATCGCTAACGCACTAAATTTAACGACAGTTTTTTCTTAGCCTTGTAACAGAAGTCGCAAGCCTGGTCGGAAAATGGAGATGTTTTATTGGTTTTTCTTTCGAGAGAGAGTTCGAATAGACGTCTTCAGCCATCCTGGCAACGGGAACGCGCCTTTGTGTACGTATATTTTCAAGTATGCCTTCGAATCATAGAATAAAACACATTCCCTTCTCAATGGTTCAGAATCCATTGGAAGAATGTAGGTGGGCAGGCAGAGAAGAAACGAGTATTCATACTTTCACGCTAAATAACATTGCCTTACCGTTAGAACGTCCCATACATTACGACGGTAGTCTGTTAAACTCAATAATAAATGACAGGTTTATAAAAAAAACTATGACCATTTTAAACAATTCGTCGACACCTACTCATTTAAACGATCCATCAATTTGAAAATTGAAAAAAAGCCTTTTCACTGAAACTTTATTCAAACACTACACTAAAATATTTCCACGGCGGAAAATCGAACCCCGGTCTCCCGCGTGACAGGCGGTGATATTGACCACTACACTACTGAGAACTCCATATTATAACGAGTTCTTTCATGGTCTAATACGTAGAATAATATTCCGTTACGACATCTGAAGTCTGGGTATGAGAGAAGAGACACGGAATTTTGCAAGAAAATCTCTGATAAATTGATGGAAATACTAAACTTGAAGAGGAACTAGGTTGTGACGTGGCCGTACCCGAATGCATGCGGGCAATAATAAAACCCCTCCGGAGAGAATTTGTGTTTGAAGTGGATTTCTTGTCAATGCACGGTCAATGGTACCACTGAAGTGGCGTACCACCGCGACCATCTAACCGTTTTCATGCGACTCGCGACTGCTGGCGTTCATTTTATAGAGGTTAAACTGTAGGTATTTGAGTTTTCAATTCATTACTTACTCATTATTTTCAATGACGTATTGAAAAACTTTATTTTGCTGCCAAATTTAGCTGAAAATATGTTAATTAGTTTCTTAACGTTGTCGCATATTAATATACTTAATTAAATAATTCAAATGGACGAGGTTATTTCTATTTTAGCCAAAACTTTCATGCTCCCTTCAAGCTCGGAAAACATCTACTTCGTCGCCAATTGATATATAAAGATCGAGCATCATCGACGTACGATACAAACCCTATGCACTATGAGAGAGGATACAACAGCATTCTATTATATATATTTCGCTATCTTTACGTGGGTGAAGACAGAAATATTTTTTGAGAAGCGTAAAATCTAAAACTAATGATCATTGTAACTTATGAGAAACGATTAATTCTGCAAAATAAATACATGAAGAAAAGTTGAGAAAATTCTCGGGAAATTCAGATCAGTGGCCAGTTTAGAAATACATTTTGGCTTCACACGAAGAAGAGGCGCTGCGGAGTCCATAACTCTAAATTAAATATGAAAAAATATCCCCCGATACGGTATCGATATCCGGTCTCCCGCGTGACAAGCGGGGATACTGATCGCTGCACGCACTACCGAGGACTACACATCCATCGAAGGAGTGAACGATATTCAAATCCCACCCGAACGTAGTGCCAAGTCCTACGTGAAAAAGACGTTGATCCCGAGACTCAGCTGGCCGGAGCCTTTTTAAGGAGCGATGCCAGGGTTGGGTGCGGAGGTGTCCAGCATTGCTGCGTCGGCGTCCGACCAATAGTCACTTCAAGCGGATGTAGATATGGGAGTGGCAAGGTAAAACCGCTCTTTCTCCATGGTGAATCACTCGCGTGCATTGCGGCCCCCACACTTGCGCGTGAATCGACCGCTCACGACCTCCTTCACGACGTGACTCATTTTGAAATCCTGGCAGAGACCGGCCGGCCGGCGCAATCCTGTCGGTGACCCACGTCCATCTCAAGGTGTGGGCTCTCCCTGCGTCACCAAGGGCAAACTTTTTCTGGGGGTTTCACAGTAGCCATCCGGCTAGTGCGAGCTAAAGTTCGTTAAGGAGCTTCAGTCCTTATCTATTCTTTCTTTTTATCCGGTTAGTCTCACCAGACGATATCGCACAGGGTGCAAAAGTAAATTCCCTGCTCCCTTTCACCGTAACATCTTTTTTGTAATTCGTTTCAGTCTATGATCTAGAGAGTTTTTTTACACTAATTCCTTCAGCTGATTACATTCTTCCCTCAACCGTTAGTATTCCTTCATCCTCTCGTGCTCCTTCTTCCGAGATTATCTTAAATGTTCGCTTTATTTTTTTATTATCCTATCAATATTGGAAAAAATTTGATACCTTCTTTGAACTTTAGCTGATTTCTTAATTAACGCTTTCCCTAACTAATAGTGCTTTGTCTTGAATAAACCTTACACCGATGAAAATAATTAAGGAAACTACCACATAAGTAAGGGACAAAACGTTTTGGTGAAGAGGATAGTAAAAAATAATTAAAGGGACTCATACCTTTCGTCCCTATAATAAATAATTCTCCGAAAAAGATATTCAAGAAAGGTATTTCTTGAGTAATGTCTTTACACCATCACCTAGCTACCTCAACACAACAGCTAGAAATTATCAATCAGAAATTGATACAGGATTGAGGACTTCTTGTTTTACAAACTCACCCTCCGATGTAGCATGCACACAGCAGTATCTAACATCAGATTTCTGAGGTAATCCTATAGGTTTGACACCGTTGGAAGCACACTCACCTGTAAAGAAAGTTTTTTTTTCATTAGTATTTACAGAAACCTCCAATGAATTAAAATTCATGATGAAGGTGTAAAATTATTTTAAGATCAGGATTTTAATCTTCTTCACTTTGGCACAGACTGCTTTGTACATATGCTTCCTCTATAAATGCTCATTTTAATTGAATTTAATATGTAGAATTTATTAGGTGAACCATATAAATGTGATAAAATTAATGACAAAAGATGGCATAAGAAGCAAGATCATCACCAGGTCAAAATGTAAGAAAGTAACTCCAATTGCTCTTCAGAAATCAATCAAAATATATACTTGTAGGTAGTTTGGACGCAATTTACAGTAGGTTATATTGAGCATAAAAATTTTCACAATAGATTTGACTGTGCTTACGAGTATGTTCGATTGATATCTGAAAGACAGGACAAATAAAGATTTTAATACGTACCACCAAAATTAAATGAAATATAAATAATAAATTCATGAATTCAGCATCTGCCACTGATACCACGCCATTTCCATGATTGCTTACTCCTCGGAGCGTAAAATAAAAAAATCTATGTTCTGGATATAAAAATTCCCATGTTCCAATACATTTAATTTCCCTCGGTTAGTGTAAATAAATCAATGCCATGGCGCCACTTTCAAAGAAAGAAGTTTACGGATGCTTTGAAGTAAAATCAACTGGATTAGTGTAAAAAGTGCCAGGGACATTACTGAGTAATCATTCAAATGATTGATGACATTCCAAAGAGTTAATCCCGAGGAAATAGAATTCAGTGGTTACCTACGTATTCGGCTTGTCTACGCTAGCTATTGGAACATGGCGTTAGCTTATGTGTGACTCCACGTTTCTCATGGACAGGTTTTGCTATCATTTGCTGAGAGAGTTTAAACAACTTGAATAAAGTCGACCAGAAAATATAAACCATACATATATTCTACATAAGTCAGTAATAACCTAAAAAAGAATTCAATACTTAAGCTTGGACAAAAATTAGCTATCGAGTTACTTCCTGTTTGCTGATCGGATTGCGTTGGAGTAGGGATCAAGTCTATCGAGTCGAAAAGTGTCTTACTACGAGAGGGGAACTGTAATCGCCAGCATTTCTGTACAAAAATACTTGTTTCATAAAATAGGGTGTTGAAATAGGTTGAGTGAAGTAATAGAGAAAAGGTTCCGCAGTGATAATATGAAAAATAGGTGAGAACGGATTAAAAAACAATCGAATCACTCTTATGGATTCTGTTTTTAAATCTTTCTCTGGTCAAGACTGTGGTGCATAAATGCGGGTGGATAGGGTTGGGATATTTGGACCTCCTAGTCATCATTGCATGACAACAGTGCAGCCCCAGTTTCCTGCAGCCTATTTTTCTCAGGCATATTCGCGCAGAAAACCGCTAAAAACTTCCTTATAAGATCACGTCCACTCTTAATAATAGAACAGCTGGTTTTTAAATCCAATTATACTGGAATTTTTGATATTTTGCTTCCATGATAATCGGCCAAGTCAAATTCGTTGACATCAAGATGAATGAACGAACACGAAAAAATTTCACAAACGATAAATACAAACTTCTACAAATGTTGAGATTTACTTTTAAATTTCAAAAAAACGAGAGGAATTAAAAAATTATTTTATCTAGCACGCGCGGTAGAGAATTTCCTTATTTCACTCTGCCCCATCTGGCTCTCTCCCTACTTCTCCATCAACGCCAGAGACACTCTCTCACTTGATCCTCCAGTCACCGTTTAGTAGGTCGTCCGTCACGAAGCCTCTGGACCAAATCCAGAGCAGTCGTTTTTTTCCTTGCGCCTAATACATTCTATCCTCTCTCCCCGTCTCATTCCCACCACGACACCCCATTCCCCGACCATATAATCAAATTATCTGCCATCGCCAGATCTCATTCGATTAAGTGGGGTTTGGATATCGACAAAAAGTGAACCCCACCATCGCGCCACCCTCGCTCCTGGCTTGCAGCACCCTCCAATTTCAATCTAACGTAATTGAAAGACGTTGATTGGGTCGCGACCTATGCTCTCATTCCGCGAATCGAAACAATCGCGAGAGGGCCGCGATATCTCGGTCAGGTGACGCACAGGCGTAAGCTTACAAATCCTCCATGAGACTTTCACGGGTTCCGACGCCATCTCGGGGCTACCGTTTTCTTTCGGTCGGGGTCTATGATTATTGGCTATAAAAGCGGCTTATGCTCGGCTACTGAACAATCCCCGAAGAAAATGACGGATTTTTCAGGAAGGCAGATGTTGAAAAGGCTATAAAATGGGGATGTTCCGTGAAAGACAAACGTCGACGATGAAAAAACCGGCGAGAGACAATCAAGTAAGCAACGAGAGTCACAGGTCAATACCCACCCGCAACACTTAGAACGAAACCTGCATATGAAATGTCGCGCGAAATGGATTTGGCACGGAGTGGAAAAAAATTGGCAGAACTTGAGGCAAAAAAGATTTTTAGGGGAACAGGTAACAGGAGGTAAAATAAATTGAACATGCCACGAGGAAGAGCAAAGGGAAAATACTGTATGTGCAAAGAAGTTGAGTCATCAGGGCGTAAAAGAATGAGAATCAACTCATAATGCTGCAGTTAATCAATCTTCGGATGAAAAGACATAATTAAATGACAATTTGCTAACAGTATCCATTTAAACGTTATCTGAGGAGATCTTCATCAATGCGTCTCTTCTTTCCCCGTTGATGAAACCCTCTGGTTCTTTCGACTGCTTTGTCTTCACATTTCCTTAATATTTTGTTCTCTCAAAAAAGGCCAACCACTGTTCTTTCGTCGATGGATTGTAAAACCTTATCTCTTTTATGGAGCACGCGGCTAAAAACAACCTCTTCAAATGTACAGGCGCTATGTGCGCTTAACCTTGACCGATTTATATCAGGACAAGAGAAAGGTATGCTTTACTATACAGGCAACATTTCCATGAACTTTCAGAATCACATAATGAACATACCTTCGGTTAACAATGAGCGATTTTGAAAATATTCATATTTATGTGAAAGTGGATATTTAATCATAAATGGCTGGAGCCATAACACAGGAGCTGGAGTCATGCGCCTCAGCGGCGGCTTGCGGGATAATGGGTATATAGTATGCAAATGAGACTTGGAACCGCCACCGCGTTTATTCGCACCAAAGCAAACCCAACTCTGGCGAATTAAAATGTGATCACCATCAATCAAAATGTCTACCTTCGACTTGAAGTAGCTTGATACTAAGTTAAAGTGTCACCAGAGAAGCTTGTATCCATATACATTAATACGTAAGATAATCACATTAAAGTAGCTGAAATACTTTTATCATTCTACCTCAGCAGTCGCTGTGCTTACAGCATTCCCTGCGTGTGTAATTATATCTGGTCATACTTCATGAATTTTTCTCTGTAGCAATAGACTCACCAGAGTGGCAACTGAAGGTGTTTTAGTGCTATGGCTTCATCGAGGTCGGTCACCTATTAAGGTCGGAGTATGATCAGTTTTTAGACCTTTCGAATTATTATTTAAGGTCAGTACGCTAAACTTAATAACAGTTTTTAAATAAAAATACAGTACTCTTAAATATAACTGATAGTTTCGGCCGCCAAATTATAAAATGGGTATATTTTCGATTTCCATAGTAAACAGAATAAAGTAAAAGTACGTAACCATAAGATATTATATTACCATAACATTAAAATATGTTTAAAATACATTTTACCGTACTTGTAACGCTTTAGGAGTAAATCGCGGTAGTCCATGAGTAGAGCCTCGGACTAATGACCGAAGGGCCCGGGTTCAAATCCCGGGCAAGCCTCTCTGGCTTCTCCTCCACGCAAACTATATGATTTTTCGGGTACCCGATCTTCCTGGGAAGCCATAACCGGCACAGGGAAAGGAACTGCCCCCCCCCCTACCCCGATGTGTAGGGGGGGGGGGGCAGGGATTAGTACCGGGATTAGTACCGGGTGAAATCTACCATCACCTATCATACCGACCTTAGGATTGGTTACTGTGTTAATGTTTTTTTTTATGGTAGTGTTTTGAACAATAGCTAATGATTTCCTGAGGAACTCTACTCTTTGATATGATTAAAACATTTCAAACATACCATTTCACTTTCAAAAAATGTCTAATATTTGCAGAAAATTATGAAAGAGATTTGATCGCCTAGCAAGGTGGTTTTCTGGCAAAAGAAGACTTGAGAACTCCACGTTCAACAAATATCATATTTCGATGCATGATCATACTTTGAGTTTCTTTTAAATTATGTTTTCGTTACATAAAATTTCAGCGGGAAAAAATATTTTGGCCTGGCGAATCAAGTTTGAGCTTGGTGGTGAACATCGAAGAGCTGTAACGAACAATCGATTATCATTCCGCCAGCTACAGAGTTCGACAAAGAGCAAATCGTAATCCGCGTGAGAGAGATTTTTGGAGGAGTAACACGAACTAACTTCCCTGTATTTTTATTCTTGCTAACATATGCTTTTCTTCGCCAATGTATCCATCTACTGATTCACTCATTCTCTCGCCAAAAAAATCCCATGAACATCCGCTATCTCATAGCATCTGAGATGCCGAGTAAAATAAAATGAGTTACATAATTAAAATCTTCTTAACTCCTAAATTATGATTACTATTTCATAGAAATAACCCATAAAAAATAAAAACGCATTTCTTACAGACACAAGCCTCCATAGTGGCATAATTCCTTTGCTGGGTTCCCTTAACAAGAGTCCCATTCTTAATGCAGATTCCAGAGCACAGATTCTTAATGCACATAAGCAAAAGACGAGATAAGGAAACGATTTTTTCACCCTGCATATTTAACTTCAATACCTAAGTCGTGGCTATACATTATTGTCGGCAGTTAGTAATCTGAAGATTTATTCTTCCATTTGGTTGAATGACTTGGAAAACTGTTAAGCCGATACTAGAGTCGATTAACATAAATCTGTATTTTCACACCAGATTTATTTTTTTTGATACGACACTTGATACCACTTCCATTGATCATGAGATTGGTTTCCCGCAGCTCTATGCTCAGTTAGCCCTTACGTCACTTAAGGCATTCGTGGACAAGCGAGCATAATTTCGGTGCCAGGAGAGCCAAGCGATACGCATGGACAAAGAGACGGAGGATTAAGAAGAAGGAAGAGCCAAGTGTACGGAGACAAATGTAGAGAGCAAAAGGAATTCTCCGCTCCAATTCACCCGAGTGGGAGGGGCTCTGGGAAAAAGCAATCATTTTTGCATGTCCCGCTGGATTTTCTCGCGAGCTTGCCCAAGATTTTTTTTTATTTCACGCTTTCGAAATACGGCGATATGAGAAAATGGATGAATGTCTTTCAAATGGCTATCCTCACGTCGTAAAGTTGGCACTAAAAATAACTGACAGAGAATGCGTCTCTTGCAGAAGGAAATAGCGGCTGATTTATCTGAGAAAAAAAAGCTGTAACCCTGAATTTTAGATAAATATCAAGAGAACTTCATCGGGACGCAAACTGCTCGAAAATGGCCGGGACCATGATTCATGGATAAGCAGTGGGTAGGGAATAAGTATAAATAAGAGGCTAGATTTTTTGCTAATGGTCAGTCTCCTTACCTAACACTTAAGGTTCAAGGGCAAAGCAAATAAACCCAACTGGGTGCTTATGCTAAAACCAAACAAGTCGAAATTCTCTACAGTTTCCAGTAGTTAGCAAGAAAATAGCTAATGAGGAGATGAACACTTTTAAGTTTTCGCTTTGATCTTGAGATAATCGCCAAACATAAGTGAATAAGCGTCAACATCGCATTTTGATTATGAACCCAGTAATATGAACGAAGGCATACTAAATAATTAGTACGGTATTAATGTCCCACTCTCTGGATGCCAACTACGTAATTTTATGGCAAATAGCAAGATAATGATATAATAATCATAGATGTATTGGCGGCTTGACAAGCAATCGATAGAAAAACGAATTAACCATTCGTTATGAGACTCTATTTGAGCTCAAAACGACTACTCGAAGGTGGAACAGTGGCTGTTATTTCATCTCGAGGGCGGTAAGGAGAGACTAAACCAGTGTTTATACATGATTCTACGGTAAAAGTACGAATGTACATTAGGAGATTCGGGGACCGCACTGACAGGTCGAGAGCACTCAGAAACTGGAGTTTAAATTATTAGGTGCTTTTCGGCAGTTGATAGTGTTGATTTATCTTCAGCATTGATGGTGCGCATTCCTATTGCAAATCAATAATAAGTCCGGAGCCACGCGAATATTTCATCGAACAACTACGGTTGAACGGATACTTTAAGTAACATATAACTCGTTAAAATGGTAAACGTTGATAGTTACTGCCTTGCGATTACTAAAGAGAGCAATCTAAACTCTCTAATCGGATCTATAAACCCCCCGAGTTACCACATCAGCGTATGTCACAAAGTATTTCAATCAGTTGTCCCGGGAGAAGTGCGGCATGGTTTTATAATTAACCAAATCGTTAAAAATCATAACCAGGAATGTAATCGCAGCATACACCTAATGTCTCATGACTTTATTGAGGAAAAAATATCAGAATTCCCGAAAAAAATCTTGATGAATCCCAAAGCATAGATAGCACAGAAAATAAAGAGTAAGGCGACAGTCATCGCCGAAAGCACACGGTGATAAACCATATGTAAATACGATATGATTAAGTTCTAGGAAGATTTTTTTCTGAACCAAATTGCTTGGAATTAAAATTCTTTCACCAAACCTAAATAAATTCTCCTGTCTTCGAAATATCATAGGGCTCCTTAAAATTTTCTTGCGCTATAACCTTCATAATACTGTAAATACATTGCAACCAACATTAATCATATTTGAAAGACGCCCTAACCCCTCGGATCCTGAGATCTGTGACAGATTTTCTCGCTTGGCTCGAGTGAAACATTTCTTTTATATTAATTTAGTTGGTATGCCAATATATTGATAATGCATGGTATTCCGTGCAAATTATTTCGCTATTCATGTCCTAGTCTGAATCTAGGATTTCTTATAATGAGCTTATAATCGCGAAGGGACAATAAGTGTTTTAGTATACCTAGATTAATCAGTCTTATAGACGTAACAAAAATATACGACTATTTTTTTCTTGACATCAACCTCGATGCTGAAACAGATAATAATTACCCAAAATATTAACTGAGACAAAACTTTCGCTTGCACCGTATTATTTTCATTCATCTTGAACCTTCTAATTCGCGCGCCACTCTTCGGGGTATTGTGAATAAAAACTCTCCAAGTTTTACCACAGGAATTCGAGAGTCCCGATTGAATTTACACATTTTAAAAATGTCTGGAACACGCGAAATGAAATCCAAGGGCATCTGTTCTTGAAGGTTTGTTTGGAATATTAATTGCCCAAAATTATATAACTCCTCCACTCTCTGGTCACTCGAGAGGAAATTGATCGCTACGATTTCACCCGCATATTCGAACGCAGACTGTGCGGAACAAGAGGCATTGGATAGCATCCCGAGCGAACGCATTTTCTCCTCGCGAACATTCTATTGAGGCTATCTCGGGGGTGGAAAATCGGTGACCACCCCAATTCTCTAGAAGGCGAAATACCTGCCCATTGGAGCCAGTGGGGCTGATATTTTTATAAGTAAGAGTGGGAATTTGTTAAGTCCTTTTCTTGCGTTCGTATTTCGAGCAAATGAGTGATAACTCAAAAGGTCAAAATATGAACGAGCCAACTGGTGCGCCAGTTAGCACGGAATGAAATCATACCGATTACTGTACCAATGGCTAGTAAGCAATTATGTGCACAATCTCAAATCATTTTTCTTTCCTCTTGACATCAGAATATTCCTGATTTATTATCATTAAAACCTTTGTAAGCACTTCATGCAGAGTTTCTAGTTCGCATAGCACTGGGAAGTTGATTTTGATATTTTATTTTCGGTAGGATTTTCATCTCCATCCACCTTCCAATCACAGACTAGTGTCCTTCGATGTGTTCAACTTGTTCACAAATGTCTCTGTGTACGAAACTATCAGGATAGCTTAACAGGAACTAAAGAGTGCAGGAGAGGAACCAAACTTCCTCAGTGATTTTGAAACTTTAGTGAGAGTTATTATTAAGAGGAGAATTATTTCCAATTCGACGGAGGCTACTATCGGCAAATGTAAGGATTAGCAACGGGATCCCCATTATCTCCACTCTTGGCAGATTTGTACATTAATGGCTTTAAAGTTAAATTATTCAGCAACACCGCGGTAGACAAAAATAATATTCATTGCTGATTCCGATGCATGGACGACATATTCGTTGTGTGGACGGGCACGGATAGACACCAAGACAATTTTCTTAAAACGTTTAACGCGTAATCCAACAGTATTCAATTCACGTGTGAGAAGGAGAAGGGAGGGAAACCAGACTTTTTGGATGTTACGATATCAAGTGATAGAAAAAGTTTTCAATTTTCAATATTCCACAAAGATACCACCCTGATCGCATCATGCCGTTTAACTCCCGCCATCACTTTTCACAAAAAATGTCCACATTTCATTTTGTGTTGAAACAGCTTCTCAATATACCACTCTCTAAGGACAAGTGCAACCGCGAACTTAATACCATTAAGTTGGATTGCAGCAAAAAAGGACACAACATTAGTTGTATAAACTCAATGCTGGCTAAAAAGGAGAGGAAGAAAACAGTTTCCCTCATTTACCATCCCCCTAAGGTGAAGGCTGCATCCCAAAAAAAGTGGTGCAAATTACCATTCTACGGAGATTTATCCCTTAAAATAGGACAGGTCTTTCCAAAAGACGAATTTATGGTTGCCCTCTATAACAGAAACAATTTTAGATGATTTTTTTATAGAATAAAAGACAGGACTGATAGATTGGAAAAAAGTGGAGCGTAAAAATTAAAATTTAGTGATTGTGGCGCCACGTATGCGGGGCAGACCGGGAGATCCTTCCGATCGAGAGCGGAGGAACACATGAGAAGTTTCCTTCACGGGAAAGCATGCGACTCCCTCTTTCCGAGTCATCTGCTGCAGGAGGGACACGCAAGTGAATTCACCCCTGACATCCTACACCTTGTCGAAAAAGGGAGTAAAATGGAGATATTGGAAGAGCTGGCGATAAGAAGACAAGTAGAAAAAGGGCATTTCCTCTAGGACATTGTTTTTCTAAGATATGATGGATAAGATGAACCTCTCTCTCATTTAAGAAAATGCCTCGTGACCCCCAACCTTGAACCTTCCTGAACCCTGAACCTTCCCCACTCACCATAGCTCGCCCCCCCCCTCCCTCCCTTAACCACCCCCACCACCTTCAACCAATTCCAGCCACCCCTGTACCACTTTCCCCTCTTCACCCCTTATATATATGAAATATGTATGTATATATACATATATACATATATATATATATGTAACCGACCTGTATTTACATCTACTTAATACCACGTAAGCCGTCGCAAGGGCGTGTGGCGGGGGGTGTTAGGATACCACCAGTAATTTAGAAAGAAAAGAAAAAAACCCGCATGCTAAAGCCACAAAATCATACATCCACAAAAAAACCTGTATGTGTAACTCTGTACCTTAGGATGACGCCGATCCGTCGGAACTAGTTGTACCGAAATTGAGTGAAAAGATATCGTATATTGCTTTTTTTACTTCAGTCGTAATCGCTCTAACATCAGAAAGCATTTTGCCATTTCTTATTTACCTACATCATAATTACATAATCCGTTAGACTAAATAAGAATGACGTATCGTCAAAGAGATCACTTAATTTATACTTAGATGGTTTTTAATATAATTTAATGATTCTCTCGGTATGTTTGGGTACATTCAGTGTTTACGCTTCGATGCAAAACGATACGAAGTTGTCATGGGGACAAGTCGTCTAGCAAAAGTAACAAGTCTTCGGGTGGCGTAAAAAAATGAAACGTCGCTCCCTACCCTTGGCTGCAACTACTATGGCCTCCGTTTCAATCCATTGCCTTTAAAAGGAGTCTCGTTCCCATCTCAACACTGTTTTCATTACACTGCGTAGTACGTAGTTGCCGGAATGCTTGTTGAAAATGGTATAGGATTGCTTATACATGTACGTATAATACTTAAAGATCGATACCATCAGCTCTGGTCCAATATAATGCGAGTGGTTTGTTTGATAAAGCCTCTATGCTGTTAGGCGTAAAAAATATATAAAGCAATTATTAAAATTGTTATATAATTTGAACCCTGGATATATCTTAACGGAAGGAAAAAACACTCTTCCTGCAATTAAGAAATGTGGTTGTGCCACCGAAATGTTCGAAAAACAAAACTGTCTCTAATTTGTTTTACTTAGTTTTACATGCCATTGCCACACTTATGCCTGACCTTATATTCGCTTTCGTCGACATTTTTCGCGAATAATTATATGCACACAATAATACATAAATTACACACTTTTTATCACAAAATATGAAGTGCTTTACTCTGCAACACTTTAAATTAAAAAGAAAGAGCTGCGTACAAGCCGCTCGTATTCTACTGAGATTTCGTCACGCACAACCACCTCGGAAGAAGACCCACTTCTTTGGGGGAGTGCGTCCCCTTGCCTGCTCATACCTGGAGAGGCGCCAAGAATTCTTCGCGAGGGAAAAGGACGAAAGTGAGTACGGCGCAGTGTGGGTGCTCGCGGGGAGACAATATATTCCGAGAATAGGACGCGCACACGACAACCCTCCGCCCACACCTCACCCCCCCTCCATTCCAAAACACCTATTACCTGTCCCCGGTCTGGGTCCCGGGATCTCTTATGGCGACCCAAACGAACAACGCCTACCCTCTCTACTGCCACTTTGACTGCCGGAATCCTCCCCATATACCATTACACCTTTAGTTCCCCCCCCCCAAGACTTCTTGCCTTCCTCGGCACGGAGCAACCAGAGGCGTATTTTAAAGAAATCTTCTTTCCTGGTGTTTTGGGCGTAATATGTTTTTCGACTTACGTATAAAAGATAAATATGTCAGAGCTGGAATACGCTTGCTGTGAAATCCTCGAATGCCGAGATACTGCTCCTTAACAGGAGTGCACGAGTATAATACAAAACCAATTGAATCTACAGTTATTTTCGTGTAAAAACCCTAAAAGTTGATGAGAATTTATTTTTAAAATGCTAAATTACGTAAAATAAAATAGAAGAATATCTTTGTATACTTATTGTATTTAACCGAAGAAGGATTAAAAAAACAGTGTTTAACTATGGAAATTTAATTTTATCATTTGGAAAACAAATGTTTACTTGGCCGATAATCACTAGTAATGGCTGGAAATAGTAATTCTCATATATTATCGTTTTGTTAGAAGTATTACAAACTAATTTCGTAGCATTTTAGAATTTATCATTTTTCTTTTTAAATTAGAATGTACAAATCAATTTATTTCTTATGCTGCCAATCCTTAAAAGAATCTTGATCACACATCTTTCACGTTCATTAAAATATGTAAAATGTGTACATTTTTATTACCTCTCTATTTTTTGGTATTAGTTTTGTTGCCTAACGTAACTCTTAAAAGTTATGCATCAATATCTACATCAATAAACGATTTGAGATGCCTTTAATTTCATTCAGAAAGATACCTACGAGTATACCATTGATCTTCGTATGAGAAATCATGGGAACTACTCACGAACTGATAACGAGGTGGTTTCTAAATTTACTGCTGGAAGAGATTCATCAATATTCATCGAAGGCACACTGCAGGTGATAATTACCCCCGGAGTCCATTTATAATTTGTTAAACTGAAACATTACGTATATTGTGACCTTCTCTTAAATAATTTCAGACGCATTATCTTGAGCAACAAGTCATTCGATGTATTGGCCCGCTGCCAGGGATTTCGAAGGTAAAATCTCCTTTTTAAGAAAAGCCATCCTGAAGGCCAAAGATGGGAAAGAGGACTTAGGAGGAGCTGATGCAAAGCTCTTCGTCCCGTGACATCTGGCAAGTTCGTTAACAACGGATCCAGGTCTTAGGAAATGGGAAAGGAAGAGGTAATTATTTGCCTAAAGGAGATTTAGCTTTATCCGCAGGCGAACTCAATTTTCATGGAATGAAAACACATTAAATAATATCATTCCAATATTACGAAGTTAAAAATTGCAGAAGATATTACATGGTCTTCAATACGTATTCAATGCTTATGGGGTTCCAATTTCAGTATCCGATAGTCGCAAAAGCGAAAACAAATACCATGGAATACAAAAGAGTCCAGTATAAGTGTGCATGGGCTCCCACATGTTTATAAGACGCAGTAGATTCATTTTTAATCCTTCCTTGTGTCTTATGGCTAGAAGAAAACCAATGATAAAAGTACACAATAGTGTACTTTTATCTTCACAAACTTCAAACAAAGGTTACTTTCCCGAAGTATCATGCACAACATCCATTCCTGAGTTAGAAAGATAACAAAGAAAGTACAAATGACATTATATATCGAGGACTGGATCCACAGTTCTGAAAGTTGAAGCTCAAATGAGTTAGGCAATAGAGATAAGAGCGAAGATCAACAACAGTCAGAAGTGGCTAAAATCGAATCAAACTCGAATTATATTGAAAGGAACTCCGAGAAATGACACAACAGTAACTTTTGCGGCGTCACACATAATAACGAGAATTTCACAGTGAAAATATCATTCAACTAGATCGATGCTTTTTGCAACGTGCAATTTTCGCATTTCCCCAACAATTGCTTAAGGACATAATTGACCAGATTTTCTCAAGTTATGTTGCAACGCTAAGCAATTAACTGCCGCAAATATTTGTCAACACGCGTAGAATATCGCGAAGAATAATTCAACAGTTCTGAGAGGATTCTGGCTTCTCACCGAGGGAAAATGTTTCGGGAATGACCGTCAAGACAGTTGGAAGACTGAAAAACAAGAGGTTCACGTAAGCCAAGTCGCAGCACGCTTGAAGGACATCGGTCGGGAGAGACCGTGCAAGGGCCTGAGGACACAGGGAGGTGGACCGAGAAAGGAAGGCATGTAATGGAAGATGGCACGAGTGAAAATGAGACAACGCGAACAGGAATAGGCCTTGGAGAGGTAGGACAAGAATACAAATGTGGAGAAGCCAGGGAACATTTTCAGGCCAAATCTTTATGTAGAACACTCAAGGGTACCAAAAGAGTGAAGTCGCCGACCTGTAGTTCCACATTTTTTCATCTCATGGAGAAGAAAGGGCGCCAAGGACAACGTTATTAATTCTATTCCCTGACAAAAAGGAGGGAAAGAGGTATTGAGCATACTCTCCTTAAAGATTACAAAGAATTTACTTGAAGCTGTCTTATTACATTCAGCATTAAGCGTGCTCGGTGCATAGTTTACAGGGTAATCTTGAACTTGATTTTGAGTGAATATGTGTACGGTCAATCGAAGTAATCTGATTTATAGTCATGAAAATAATACTATGCGTAAACTTTCCGAGTAGTTGATATCGGTATCTTGCTGTTACAGAAGTTAGGGCCAACGAAAAATCGAGATATTCCTCACTCTTCTAGGAGCCTTGATCTTGGGCTAAACCTATTAATAGTAACGACGAATGTTAAGGATATTTAAAAATGACTTAACCATATAAAAAAGGAAAGTTACTCCAACTTCACACCATTTCACCTATTTCATATCCTTTCTAAACACCATGTCCGAGTCTAATGCACCCCAATTTGTATTCGCACTGTGAAAATTTTAACCTTAGGAAAATATAATTAACATTATCTTGTCTTTCATGTTTTTTCACAGTTCGAAATGTTCACCTCCATTGATAAGAATCAAACTTGGTTTCTGCCCAAAAACAAGAGCGAAATCAAAAACCATTTACAAAGCCCGCCAAGGAAAAGAGCGTTTGTGAATATATGTACTTCTCTATTTTCTTCAGACCTATGACGAGAGAAGCACTTCATTTAGTTCCACCTCATCCATCGGTGCCCACTACTCTCTCGCCATTAAAACCTCAAAGTCGCCGTCACCGGGGCCACAAAAAATTGGTCGGAAAACATCCGATTAGCGATCAGGGTTGTCAAGTACCGCGAGGATAGGGAAAAAGATTCAAGAAAAAGAATAACAAAAACACGAATTGAGACCTGACTCCGGATAAGTCGTACTCTTTTCCTTTTCCGCTCGGTTGACCGCACGGAAGAAAAAGGTCTCACGGGAAAACGTTGCGAACAGAGGGGCGAGGGCGGGAGGGAGAAAGACAGAAAGGCATTAGGCGAGAGATGTTTGCGTCAACCGTCTGGCAAGTAAGCATTGAGCACTTGGAAAAATACATAATCGTGCATGGGAATGCTACGGCAAGGAAAAGAACGCTGTAGCAGAGGTCGTCATGGCCAACGCAATTTACGGCCTTGGAACCCAAGAGTAGTATTGCGGCGTCACATCGAGTCGCTGAAAACTTCAAAGGAAGTTTCAAAGGAATGAAGCAAAACTCGAACAGGAAAATGGTCGTTTACCAGTCTGAAAGAAGTGGAAACGATTCTTCCATAATTTTTTCATTGCCATGTGCGGCTAAAAACCTAAAGCTCGCATTGATACAGCTCTTCCCTCAGCTCCTATCTCTGCTGCTAGCCTTGACATTTCTACCAAATTCCTCTCCCTCACGTTTCCCATCACCCTCCCTTTACATAGGACAGTTATCAGCCCGAAGGTTGATTTGGTAGGCGACAATAGAGCTCGCCCAATACTAAGTCCCACGGCGTATGAAATTCACTCATCTGCGCATTAGTGGGAGTAGCTCCTTTCCTTATGGTTTCCCAGGAGGTCTGGTATCCGAAAAAGCGCACAGATTAGGTAAACCTAAGGGTACCGATGAGGCGTTGCCAGGAATCGAATCTGGGTCTTCCAGTCGGTAGTTCAGCCGTCTTACCACTTTCCATAAGGTCGAAGTTGAAGAGACACAGGTCTTTCGCTAAAATTTTTCGATTGAGGCTAAATGTCTTGTTCCCTAATATTAATACGCAATATATCCCTCCGAGTCGAAGAACATCGCCAAGCAAAAATTGGAGAGAATCGGTAAATTGCCACAGCGGAGCATACGGCGAACTCTTATGCAAGGTCTACATAATTTATATGTCAGGTAGTTCACAAGACTTCATAAAACTAAATTTTACATTTAATTAAATTCGATTGCACTCCGCCCAGATATGGCTAAACTATTTAAAAAACCATCTCAATTATGATGCTGAGCCGAAAACAAAACCGTGGAAATATCTTACTAGATTTAGATTTCATGCTTGTCACTGAGGTGTCACTCATTTATGCAAGATGACGACAAAAATGTTTGAAAGAGGCACTCTGCACTGTTACCTGGCTCATCCGCAACTTGAAACCGAGTCACGGATGGGAGGAGAAGGAAGGCGGTTACGAGAATATCCTTGCATATCAAATGTTGAAGTAGCTAATGGGTTTTGTTAACAACTAGAGAAGTATTGAAGCCAAAAACTGACCATTATTTTACTCATGCTAATATAATAAATGACCAATAATATTCCAGAAAAGATGCCACTTTTTTCTAATTTGAGGGTCTATATTGAATTAAGTTTGAATCATTGATGAATTCATAAGGAAATATCGTTAGAGCAGAGCCCTAAGGTGCTACGGACATTCACGATAAAATTAACGCAGTGAATGAGCAGTGAGTTCTTAGTAAAATTCATATTAATGAATGAATCACAAACATATATCTCCGTACCACCTCGTAAAAATAAATTTAACAACGTTATTCAACAATATTTCCAATGTTAGATTTTTGCTCATTGCATCCTAACTTAAAAAATAAATACTGTTGTTGCATTATTACTATTACGAAATACAATTATTTGTCATGGTAATCTGGTTAGCCTTGTGTGTATCAGATGAGATTTGGAGATACATATTGAGACCTTAGCGAAGGCATTAATCTAAGTGAAGGAGACTTCTCCGATTAAATGCTTTGCTCTGTTCAAAGAGAGGGGATAAGAATAGAGGAAAATAAATTTCCAACTATATTCATGGTGTGAAAATTCTACTTGATTGTATATTCTAATACAGTGTACGCATGTATGTATACACACACTCGATCAAACCAGTTTAAATTCGCCAACGGATGATTATGCACACTGTAGATAAATAAATGAATAAGATATTAAGCAAAGATTGAAGAATCTCAATTTCATTGGTCGATATGCCTAACAACAAGCAAATAAGGAAAATTGCCCAAATAGGTGCCCAGTAACAAGCACAAAAAGGAGTCATTGCTTAAAATGTTGGAAATAATTAGTCAATTATATTAAGAAACGGAAAGGAAGGTATAATTTTAGCAATTTTGGCTCGGAGGAGAGCAACCTTGACGGTAATTTCAACACTTTTAATGAAGTCTCTTCTGAGGAAAATAGAGCTTCTTGCTTTGAAAAAGTTCTCTCACGTGACGAGGTCACCTCGATCGATCCCTGCGTGTTTGTTTACTCCGACCGTTGACACGCAAGGAGACCAATTTCGTCATTCATGCCTAGCAAGTTTCCTTTCGCGTTTTCCGGAAAGACACTCCCACGGTTCCCTCCGAAGAATTAGGCTGTCTAATATCGATTTGGTCGGTAGAAATGATATCTTTTATATACCTCTGGCATTGGAAAAGAAATTTCAAATCATAATTCAACTTGAATTTCACGGGCAATATTTATAAGAAGAAATGAGTATTTGTTTGCTCTACAAAGACATTCCAAGACCTTCGAATAAATGGCCGCACTATGGCAATCTGGATTGAATTTCCCAGGGCAATATTATCCTGTTGCCCACCAAGATATTTCACATTTGTACAGTTTACCTTTATTTAGAACAAAGAATGCAACGCGGTGACTAGTATTTAAACACTTCAGTACGGGAGCTTTGTCCATAACTTGTACGAAAAATTAAATAGGCACAGAGCAGCGGGGTAACGTTTCTCCTCCGTTGTTCACTTACCAAACATATCTTTGGGTTCACCAAAAAATGCCCTTCATTCATTGCAAAAATATATTCCACTACTAGTCATATGACTGCCAATCAACCTGAATTGAATTATATTCGTAATTACATTAAATTAACCTGGATAGCATACACACTAAAGGAAATTTTAGTCACATTTTTATTCGTGTGTACCTGTTTATTTCAAATTCAGAGAAATCAAACCAAAGGGAGGTGATCTCAATACTTACTTTCCTCAAACACATACCATTACTTCTCTTTTTGGTTACGGTCGTTAATTGCCACAAAAGGCATCGTTTCGAGAGTTTTTCACTGCCGAAAATGAAGTCGGATAACGGTCCACAAACTGGTATAATTTAGAGAAAGGAACGACACCTTGTGCGTCATGGAAAGTTCACAAACATAAACGTTTCCCCCGAACCCATGTAACACAAGCAAACTATTTAACTTTCTCCTGTCCTCAAATACTCTCAGGCCAAAGATCATATATGCTGCATTCTCCCCTTTTGAATACATTTTGTGTGTTCCATATGTTTCATATAAACTATTTTTTTAACAGAAAATTCCATAGAAAATGAGTAAGACTTTCAATACATTAGTAGAAAGTACCATCTGATGTACTTCACCAAGAAGAAGAGCCAGAAACGCTTAGAGTTAGGCAGGGTTGAAATGCAATGAATTTGTTACAAACTTTCTAAATGAGAAGGCCCCACGAAGGAAGCAAAGAGAAATTACTTGGATAAAGAGGTAAGTCGAAAAGAAATTGTGCAGTTACTAATTAAAACGAATGAGAACGAATGTGTAGAAAACAGGATATTTTTAGACATAATAAGGAGTTCTAATGCAGTCAACGATATTTAACTACCTGGCTATTGCATACATAGAGTTGTTTCGCTTAATTGGCTTCGATTAATTGGTGGCATGGAAAGTTTAAAGATGTAAGTATACTTGCATTGTAATTTTTATATCATATTCCTCATAAATTTCTCTTCGATTCTATAAATTATCTCCACCTCATTTAAATTGATTTCCCTAGCGCTCCATGAAAAACTAAGTATGGCAGCTCATTTTCTATCTTGTAAATTCATGGTGAACTCTTACTCGTAATGTATATTTACGAAGGCCTGGCATTAGGCAATGATTTTAACATTTGCAAATCGGCATGCAAAATACTCATCAGGTGTATACAACTTGAATACTCTTGAGCTTATGAAACAGTTAAGGTTTACACTTGAAGTTGGCACAAGTGGCAAATGAAAGAGGAATAAACTGCTATCCAAATAAAGTTCAAATAATAACAATATTTTAAGCACAGGAATTCAGCTGTTCGAATAATTTTGACGAGAAATGGTCGAGATCTTTGCGCGTTTTCACATTTACCCAAAAAAAATTGGCAGTCAAGCTAAACATTAAAGACCTTATTTGTCTTAATTCCATTTTCATGTGCCAGAGTATTATAGCGAAATATTATTTTTTAAATCATTTCTTTGTGTGGCAAAACTGTAAATTTTTGCGTACCAAAGGAGTTTATTTCTACTAACACCAAAAGGAGACAAATTTTAGAGTTAGATTCAAGGTTTCTGGGACCAAACAGCATCAGCTCCTTCACATTAAAAACATTTAACACAATGAATGATTTTCCTTTTGAAAACAAGGAAGAGAGATATCTGATTAGCACCCATCAACATGGAGTTGATAAAACCACGAATGCAAAATGCAGAACCAACACTTTCATTGGCCCGCGTGAGCAACTCGCTGTAGGTACATACACTCGTCGTCAGGCTAGGTACTCTCTTTATGATTAATTCGAGTCTTATGACTTTAGTTATGTTGATTCCCACTGTGGCCCTACATCGAAAATCTATGGAGAATTCGAGAAACTGGGAAACATTAGCACCCGGAAGCTAAGGTGGCTCATTACTCATACTGCGTTCTCAAACGGACTACATTAGCGCTACGCTATCTCTAGCCTGATCTGTTCGCACGAAACCGACAAAATTGCATAAGAAATCAAAGCGTATGCGAGAAAATGAAGATACGAGAGGCGTAGAAAGCGGCCAGAGATGACATCAGGGTGCCGTTCGTTTAATCGTAGATCAACCTTCACTTGAAAGATATGCGCTGTGTTGGTGATTGATCGACTGCGATGAGTAAGTGGTGGATTTCTTGCCGTAATTGAAGATTACGGCACATTGGGAACGCAAAATTAGCTTCCGAATAAGATACTTTGTGAAAAAATTACATACACTGAATATCCTTTCAAGAAGATCAATGTTTTCAAAAGTAAAATTCTACAAATATCTAATCAACTACCTGCTACATTCACTGACGCTACACCTACAAAACATGAAGACTAACACACAAAAATTACTACTACACGTGCAGAATTCAATTATTAGTATTTATTAATGTAAGGTTACTAATATCATAAAATGCAAACCACCACTACGGCGTGTCGTTGCTCGCTTACTGTGGAAAGTTTGGAAATGTTTGAAGGAATGACAGAAGAAAAATTGCCGGTAAGGTTTACAGACCTACGCATGTCAGAAAAGCATATTTTATTACCATGTCGTTCATTTTTAATGAATTATTCTCATAAAGGAGAATAGGGCAAGAAGGTTTTCATGGAATTAGGACTTGGGTTCAGCATAATTAAATTTTTTCTAAATGTTCAAAATGTGAAGAACGTCCGTCAATTGAATGTATTTCCTAGGATCATCCATAGACTTTTTCAAGAATTCCAGTCCTTAAACAGCACATATTCGCTGTAAATGGGCAGCGGTTTCTCTAATCATTTATGGTTTCAGGAGCGGATATAAAAATAGAGCTTGCGTGCGGAAAAGTTGAACGGAACCAGGAACATTGCGCTTCCCTGGGTTGGGAGCCAGTATACTCTCTGCTGCACAAAATGATCATTAGAAATACGAGAAATGTACAAGTTATTTTTCATTAATAAGAGTCCACTGCGCAGAATATCAATTTTCTAGAAAAATCGAGCGAATTATTTCAACTGACCGAAAAAATTCTGTATTTCCATCTAGCATAAAAAAACCTTACGATATACTTCAAGGAAGTTTCCCTTTACTGGATAAAAACTGACCCGTTCCGCCAATAATTTCAGAGCGAAGTAGATCGTTTCGTCGAATGAGCAAGTAGGAGTCCTCCGATACTAATCACAGAAGAAATTATTTCATTCATTAATATATCGATTCTCTTGATTTTTTAAATTTTCGTTTACCCGTTGATTCCGAATCTGAAACCAACATATCGGAAAAAGGCCTTTTGTTCACTTGATTCATCACACGTCAGCTCTCGATGGGGAAAGCATGTACGACTTCCGGGCACCGACTTTTTTTTCTCTCGAGGGTTGGATAATGCAAGATTCCAGACGACTCAAAAATCTCTCCCTGATGGCGGAGGTAGAGGCAATACCCTCTTTGGACACTTCTCCTGAGACGCCAAACATTATTCCATGCACGCGTCCCCATGGCGACGCGAGAACAAACGAACATTAAGCACGCGTCAGCACGTGCGGAGCGCAGGGCAGAGTGGTACGGGGGGGCGCGGGGAAGAATGACTGAAAAGGGTGTGGGGAGCCGTGGGGTGTGCGGAGAAGGTGAATGAATGGGGATTTGGGGGGGGGCAGCGGTCTCAGGCGAAGGAAAATAAGGAATGGACATATGCCGGACGTGCGGGAAGAGACAGAAGAAAAAGGTTGTATGAGGGGCATGGGGGGAGGGGGAGGAATGGAGGCAGCGGAGGCGGAGGGCCATCGCTTTGGCCGCAGGTGGAGGATGGAAGAGGCGAGCAGTTCGTGACTTGATGGCCGACAGCCATAGCAAATGAATATCAAGTCCCTTGCCGCGCATGAGGGTTATAGATTTGACGAAAAATAAATCTCGTGGTTAAAAAACTAGACGGGTAAAGATTTTCATGCACGGAAAATTTGCGATTTGCAATGTCGAAGTCAGGCCTACGGATGCTTTGGCGTATTTTGACATCGTATTTATAAGAGGATAAGTGGTAAAAAAATTTGTCAGAAATCAATAGGTATTTCATGTGTATTGCCTCTGAGAAACGGATACAAAAAAATCCCTTTATTAATGTAATTAGTAAAAATACTTTTTGGTCTTGAAGAACTATGTTTCGTTGTTCATACCTATATTTTTAATTGTTTTGAATTGCCAAATTATCTTATTTTTAACAACGTGAGTTTCCTTAAGGCAAAGTCTAAAATTTGCCTTTTCATCCTGAAGCAAGATTATACTCCCTCAACAATAGCAAACATGTCCATTAACGAGGACTACCAGCTTAATGAGAGCTTAAAATGATGTTCCAATGGCTTTTCGGAAGCCAGACCAAAATTGGAGTTGAAGGTAACAAACTCCTGAAGGGTAACAAGATGATTAAATTACGCTGCGCACAAATTGAATTTTATTGAATTGCGCAGATGAATTCAGACGAGAATAGGAGGAAATAAGAAGTAATGGAGAGATTAGGAAAAGAGAGAATAAAGTGGAGGCAATAACGTGTTGAACACATAATATGGGTAGATTCAGTTTCAAAATAAAAATAAAGCATCCGACTCTTCACTCTCTGGTTCTTATTTTAATCAAAAAACTGACAAGGCGGAATTGAAACTAAAAAGCACGCGTAGAATAAACTGTAGCTGAATGATTATTAAAAGGCAGGGCAATTTTTTGGAGTGCTCTAAAGTTCTAAAGGAGGACATTTACTTATTACCCACTCCATAGAATCCCCCCACATCAATAATTATACTATTAAGAAAACGCCGTAACGTGTCCGACTACCATTTACATAAGGGATAATTTGCCTTATGGGACGGAAAGAATTACCTCTTACTTCCTCCGAGTTGAGCTTCGCTCTTTCTTTCAGTTTATTTTGACTGCAATCAAATAAAAATTCCTCTCCTGTCCAGACAGAAGCAGAAACAAGAGAGCGTGGAAATTTTTAGGCATGAATTTTTAGGGCTGTCGCACCATCTGCTGAATTTATTTCCTTCAAGCTGCTCGAGTTTATTTTCATTACCGAAACGAATCCCAATGGGATTAGGGCACGTCTCGCTTTCGACGCTGAGCACTTAACACGATTCACTTAATTTTAGTTTCGAACGTCGCAGGATGGCCACCGAATTCCATTGCTTCTCTACTACTGTAGAGAGATCCCTTCTCACGTTTGGGACCGACACGGCACGGATGTGAAAACGGGTAAAAGCGTACCCTTTCGCACAAAGCAGCTGCCAAGTAAATAGAAAAATAAGAGAAAGGAACCGAGAGGAAGGTAGCGAGTAGCCATTCAGAGCCAGATTATGTTGCCCTGAAGTCCCAGGGAAGGTGTTGCTTCGGTCTATTTTTCAGAGGCAACTCCACCTTGTGGGCTATCAGTCGAAAACAAGATCCTCAAAACACAGATACAACTGCGACAACGAACACCCGAAGGGAAACGACTCTCGAGAACGAAGATCTGATGGGTTGGGTTGCTGCCATCGGCAAGGTTTGTTGTGCTACGCATGAACGGAATATCACAGTAGTTTCGATGTCGGAATTCATACTCGTATCTTTATTTAATTTACGAATCGGCATTACATTTTCTAAAGAGCACATACTGTTAGATGATTCTTTGTACAATATATCCTATCTATCTATATTTCCTTGGTATATTTCCAATGTCGATCGATATTTAAATGGAGTTTCGCACACCTAAAAATGTCATTTTCGTCAAAATGCACTGCATTGCTACGCATATCGCAGTCGATGCATTGCAACTACCGCACGGCCATATCGCCAGTTGGAATCACTCGAGATATTCCGCGAATTATTTCTGTGAGTTCAAATGGATTCATGCTCGTCAACCTCCGATCAACGGTGAATTTCTGTGGCGAAATTTACATTTCATTCTCAGCGCTTCTAACTAAGTGTTCCGCAACTTTTTATTGATCTCACGACTGAACCGTCAAATTCTGGTCACCTAAGCCCGTCCAAACTACCCCCGCCACGGAAATTTAAAAAATTGCTTATATCCCATAAATACAGCAGTTTCATATGCTCATGTAAATTTTATTAAAGAAGGAAGCGACATTAGATATTCCAAATACCCTAAAAGAAGAAGTAAAATGATCAGCTTAAGATATTCAATTCTAAACGACGGTTTTTCCCTATTAAACGTGCAACAAGTTTTCACCAATAAATTTGGATCCACATATCAAGTTCAGATTAAAGTCCATCCTCAAATTTGCCATGGGATCTGAAAACTAGAATGATGAATGTTGAAAAAAATAATAGAGAGCTTGAATAACGGCAGCGACAGGGTTCAAAACTTTATTATGTTTATCCCTCAAAGAAAATAAGAAAATTAGCTGATTTCGTAGCTTTTGTTTTGTACACAAATTCAAATGTCTGTCATTTCATAACGAAGTACTAATTATACATTCAATATTTATCGCGTCATAAATACGCAATAAAATAATTACTATTCAAAATTTTATAGTTATATCATTTCACTGTACATGCATTCCTAATAAAATTCCAAAATCGTCGATTTATAAAAGGAAAATATGCCAAAGTAATGGTTAAATGTCGTATTAAGTGCATTCAACTAGTAGATAGAGCGTTCAACAAAAACTGAAAAGGGGGACCGATCCCAAATACAAGTTACCACTCCCATGCTATGTGATTTTTTTGTGAACCAAATCTACCTGGGAAATTGCCAACGCAGGGAAAGGAACTGGCCCCTCCACCCTGTTGCCTGAATTTCACACACCTTTGAGCTTGACACGAGACAAGCACTACCATCAACTATCAAATCAACTCTCGGGCTAATTGTCGTGGCGGTGGTTTCGGCAACATTAATGGTTTACTTCAGAACAGGTTTGATAATATTTTTCGGGAGAAATGCCTTAAACCATTACATTAAGGTTGTGCCTAACCAGATTGACAGTTACCATAAGTTAGACCTAAAGTTTTATCAAAAGCTCACATCAGATCAATTTAAGGCAAGCCTTCGCTTATGAAGCCATTAGAATCGTTCGGATGAAAGAAATACTATCATAAGTTTCTTTTCTGTTATTAATGGATGAAGACCTAGTACCAAATGGGAATGACAACCTCGAAGGGTACCAAGCATTTCGAAATGATTGAAATATCTCGGTAGATTTAAAGCATCTCGAAGGTTGAGTGTTGGATTGAATAAGAAGAAGAACAAAGAAAACGACAAACGGTTCAAACAAGTTCGGTGTGCAATATAATGACTTTCCTGTTTAAATGACGCCACGGCGATCGCGTCGAAGGTTAGTCACGCGCCACTCATGTTTCATATCAGCCGAATTGACAATATGCAAAGATCGCGAAGGAACGCTCTGCCACCACTCGGGTCACTCCTCGATATTCGCTGATTCGACGGTGGACGGCAATTTTTCACGTACCACACGTACGGAACTGAGGACCCACATTTCGCCACCGGAGCGGTACGCCATTGGAGCGTGTATTGCGGCATCGATCCAACTAAAGAAAAGGAACATAAATCAACTTGCGGATGCGTTGGCATGGCAAAGGTGAGGCGGTGAGGTGTGTTCATGGAATGTTTTAGGAAAGGTAAAAGGAGGAGGGAGGGTCGTAGAGCTACACAAAACGATAAGCTCTACTTTAAGATAAGTCTCTACTTTTTCAGTCAAACTGTTTCGGTGCGAGAACATCGTAACAGCTCGCAACGGGTGATTTACTTAAATCTGAATCCGATCATGATCAAACTGTTTTGTTCAATGAAAAGGGTAAAACCTAGATTGGGCCGCCTCTTTCCTGTTTTGCATCGCGTTCTTTGACCTAAGTGCGACCTCGGTGATGTGCGACAGATGTCAGAACCGTATCTTCCAGAAATAACTGATACGGAATGAATGCCTCAGTGAAACTTGAATTATATAGATCACCATTTCAATTCGGAGATTTTAACGATGGCAAATACATTTTTATACGTGATAGTTTAACTCTATAAATCCTCCGAGGATTACTTTGGCACTCGAGCAACTATCATGCTGATATACCGATGAATTACCACATAAAAACACTTTTGACCCCTCGGGATTGGGAGGAATTCAGACAAGGTGACAAACGATTAATACAAAATGTCACATGAAATTTAGTTTTTATAGGTTACATATAAAATGGCAATGCCATACTCGAGAAAAATATTCACAGGCATCATCGACATTGGGATAATAAATTTCACAAAACATAAAAAAAGCCAAATTATTGGAGGATCGGTTATCAAGTTATCTCCCCAGATAATAATACTACAAATGTTAATGAAAACGCAGGAGAGCCCTCTTCAGGCATCTCTGGCGACTCATGTGCCACTGTGAGCCTGATTAAGGCACACACGGTCCGTTAGCGAGTGGATGCGTTACCCAACTCTAATCTGACTGGCTACTGTGATAATATTAGAACTTATTTAACGGTATCATAAAATGTCCAACAATATCTCGAATTGCTCAAAATAGAATCTGCCATCACGACACGGACATTTTTTAAATCGGATAAGGAACATGAGGAGAACTTATCCATGAGTATTATATGTCCATGAGAGAAACGACAGTATAATGCTTCCTTCGGATAAACTTATTCTTCAGCGTGAAAAAGGAGAATGGCAATGTCCAAGACACAGTATTGGAAAAACACCGAACTGATATGATTCCTTAAAATAGGTATTCGAATACATCATTCATTGGAAGGTCATGCTTATATTGGAAGACAATACCTGGATAACGCGCAATTACCTTGCTTCCAAACTATCGCGGTAACTGGGAAGAGTTAAGCTGATATTAAGATTACTACCTGAAAGGCTCATATTTGGATAAAAAAGTACGACGCTCCCGGATATTTGAATGGAAATCGCAAAGGGAGTTGGGACCCTCCTTTATTTTTAAATCCATCCATAACTTGGTTCTTACAATTTTCTTTTTTCCTGCTAAACTGTTATTTTTCCTGTCCTCAATGTCTTGGGGTTTGGCCTTGGTCTTCGATATCAGTAATTAGGCCCAGACACCAGAACGTGACATTGACTCAACTCTTCTGTATTGTTGCCTATCTTCCTCAACTTCCCCGCATGCCAACACGAAGGTATAAAAAAAATTCTTAAGAGACACGCCTGCCGTCTTTTCACTTAACGCTCACAAAATAAGGCGTACATTTTCAAAATATAAGAAAATAAGTTTATAGGGTAATTTGCTCAAATGAAAATCTATAAGCATGTAAGGTAAGGCCGTTCCACAAAATCCTTAGTTTGCTGACTTCTACTAAACCAATATCGAGGGCGGTAATCAATTACGGCGAAAATGTCATTATTTTCAAGTGTCCTCGATGGAAACAAAGCACACCTAATTACAGGTGCATTTAATGTACAAACAGCAGTTGGAATAACTCCCAGACAAACGCGTTGGTTTAAAAACTAGAAGACGGCAAAATATTTCGTGTTACTTGATTGGGCGAAACGAAATACATTTTTGTTATTTTAAATAGTTTCAATTGCAATAAATTTAGACCACACTCTTACCTATGCGCTGATAATATGTCGAGAAATTTTTGCGGTGGCTCACACCAAAGAAATAAACAACAACAAATCATTCCGGGAAAACTTAAGTCCTCCACAGACAACTCATTACTTAGAGCAGTTCTCCTCAAAGCTTGAAGTGTGCGCGCACTATAATTCCTGGGTTCATATGAGAGAGGACACAGGGAAAGTATTTGGTCATCCTATTTTGGGTTTACGAATTTCACACCCTTGGTGCCAACCATTATCACCCGTTACACCAAGCATTGGTGTGAAGACTGTATTTGATTTAAATCGTGCAATTGTGATGACATAAATATGTGATTTTGAAGTAAGGAACTCTTAAGCATATCGTGCTCACAATATTTTAGCACAATATGGCCAAAAGCGTCTTTGAATAAAGGATAAAGCAGAAGTCACGCTGTGAATGCTAAGTCTCAGTTCACTACCTAAAAATGCCCTTCTTCGATATATAATCTCCTCCTTAAAGAAATGCGGAATGAAGACGATCGGGTATGAAAGTCGCATGCCTAAACACCGGTGATTATACTTTCTTGAATTACATTTTTGCTGAAACTTACTAAAAATTTACAGTTTTACGCATTTGACTCTGAGGGCTCGATCCCATTAGTCAATCATGAGGCGGGATGCCATCCTCTTCACTTTCTGTTTCCCGGAAAACAGCGATGGGGGACGGCTCAAATTGGAAAGGTTTTTTGCTGCAATATTTGAACTTTGCATATTATTTTGGATCTTAAGTTTACTGGATCCAAGGTCAACGAGAGCTCTCAATCGATAGAGAAAAAAACCCTGCGGAGTATTCCATTGGCGGGCGAATGCGTCTTTCCCCTATTCTCTCAACCGAAGTGTGCCTAAGAATCGAAAAATTCGAGGGTAGATATCGGCAGGAAGAGGCCGGAATATAACATACAGGTGGCACCAGACGCACCCGTGCACTCCCCCTCCCTCTCGACGACTCGCTAGATAGTACGAGTCTTAACAGGCATCACAGAGGCGGGCAGGTGTGACGGGAAATGGTCGTTGCAACGACCCCTTCGGAACAACCCCCACGGGGACGATGGCCACGGCCACCGAATTCACAAGAGCGTTCAGCGAGGGACTGTCGGTCATAACCCCTTCGCTTTGGTTCCCATGTGCGAGGCTAGGGCGAGCAGGACCCTTTAATCCATTTCCATACAATAGCGCGGGTATTAATTCATTCCTTTCATTAGAACTTTAACAAGATCTCGGCACTTGAGCACAGAGAAAGAGTATCTTGAAATATATATATAAATATATATATATATATATATGCATAAACGTGAAACTATGGCAGAATGAAGAAAATCTAATGATGCATTTTTTACGATAGTAATAGATTACCCAACAAATAAAAAAGTTTCAGATTTGATGAAGCATAATCGTTTTAAAAGGGTGTAAATGACAATTGTTCCTTCTTATTACAAAAAAATGCCTCTCCTCTCTTTCCCATTAGGCTGGCACTTCCTTATTTTAATATTTTTCCACTTCCCCTTTCCATTATACTTCTTCTCTTCCTTTTAGTACTTATTCAATGGCTCCCTCGCATCCTCCCCAACCCGCTTGTCTCACCCTCTCATTGCAACATATTCTTTGATAAAGTCAATTGAGTCAGTCAAAAAGTAATGAGAAAAATTGCGAAGAGTAGGCGAAAGAAGATACCTTTAGTACCCCGGATAAGAAAGGGTGCAAAGGGTGTCGGATGAGAAAGACGCATTAAGTAAATCATCTCACTAGCTTTTCCAAATGGTAACGGTCGACAGATGACTGCAATGAAAGGGAAGCGCTGCAATGGAAGACCTCGAACATAAAAGTGCGGGGTGAAATGAAAACGCCAGGGAAGAAAAAACGAAGAAAATAGAATACTATAACTGAGATTCATCAATCAGAAGGGCCCGTGAGTTTCACCAGGTGCTTTTTTTGTCGTCGTGTAACAAAGGAGGTTTCAATATGCAATATTTGTAGAAGGACGTAAATATTGGAAAAAATAATAAATGCAGACGCGTGTTGGAACGTTAAAACTGGCGACCGTCTTCAATACCTAGAATATTCTTCTATCTGCTATTCTTAGAGTGTTATTAATGACGAGGAACATTAGTTTTCAAATTCATGACTTGCTTAAGTCCGCCTACAATGTTTCAGAAGTGTTAGATACAGATTCTAAACGTCAGAGATCCAGTCCTGTGCGGCACAACATGGCTACAGCGTAAAGTGAAGGACAAAAATAAGCTTGCCTATTCTGTATTAAATTTCAAAGTAGACAATGCCATAGAATACTAATAATGTGTTATAGCAACAATATGACTTCTACATACTTCAATAGGTTTCATCCGATCATGAAAAACGTATGGCATATGATGCCATTGAAACTTTTCCCAGAGACTACCTATGATTCTGGGACATTGGGCTTTCTATAGGCACCATTATTAGGTCAAAGGGAGAGTTGCATTGATACGCTAACAAATAAGGTAAAACTCGACAATAATCTTCCAGCATCAATAATTAAAATCGGAATATCGTAATTTTCATTCGTCATTCCTGGAAAAAGTGAGAAAACTGGAGAATAAGCCTGGGGAATTGAAGAAACTGGAGATTGTTGAGAATATAGAAAGACTGAAAAAACGAGCAAAACCGATTTCTGTTAACAACCTATGGAAGGGAATTACATTAAGAGAAGTGGTTCAAAGAAAGAAATATAAAATTTAACAACTTTTGAAACCAAAAGTCAGCATAAAAAATTGTGGAGGGAAAAACTGTTGGAGAGAACTTATGGGAGATGTCGCGAATGAAATATCAAAACACAGATTAGTTAATAAAATAAAGCGAACTAATCTGAAGAAAAGGCAAGGCAAAAGTAGGCAGCAGATAGAAGAATCGAATGGGAAGCTACAGTAAACCAATGCCACCACTTTTAATATCGGTCAAAATTTAGTGGCCATTAATTCTGCATTTTCCACTTCAATTAATATCTCATTTGACCATAATTGAAGCATTCACACGGATTTAATTTGTCCTTAATTATTAATCAGGACGAGAGAAGGCCCATTCTGGATACTTGCTAATGCGATGTTATCCCAAATGCCCTTGGTAAAATGTGCGGACCGCATAATTAGAACGATCAAGGTGTGAAATCAGTCACCATGTCGGCAATACTGATTGACCGAGCGAAATGACGTCATTTCGACCGACGTAACGCCTCAGCTGGCAGCTGAGAGTTATAACTCAACTCCGCGTTTCGAGGCAATCTGAATGTTCGCAATCTATATTCAGTGGGCTGCTTATTTTCGGAAGAAAAAAATTAATCTGAGCCATTTTTTTCGATCAAAGCTATCAATTTCGTGTGTGAAAGGGAGACTTTTCCCTCGCGTTGAAAGGATCTATTCAATTCCTCTGATACGTTTTGGGCGAGATCCAATTTCCGTCGCAGACAGGCTGGCTCTGTAATCGTTTCAGGCAACGTGGATCATATGAAACTATATCGCCGCACATACCCGCAAACCCAATCGAAGCAGTAGCGAAAATGTCACAGCGAAGGAAAGAATATACCCAAGCCTCAACACTCAATCCGATCACGCATTTGATGTTGCCTACGCCGAGACCAAAGCTAATTTCGGTCCAATATATGAAATATAAATTGAAACTTATACGGTAAAAGAAGATCAAAACATGGATCACAACCTCGCTAAAGGCACGCCAAAATGATGGATTTTTATTTCCGCAAACGATCTTGCTGGAAAGCTTCCTTAACCAACAATAAAAAAGAAATAGAAATACGAGGTTATCTTAAGTAAATCGTTTAAAAAAACCAACGATCATAAGCTTACAAAAGGATTTAATCGCAATACGCGATCACTTACCATTTATGGAACCAGACATAAAATTCCTCAAAAGTCTCAGAATTTCTGAAAGATCACCATCATTAATAATTGAAATAGATCAGGGAAACATATACCATTCTGAATAACCACCCAGGGAATGATGGACAAATATGCAAAGGAAAATAAAATTACAAGTATTATTTCACCAACTGGGATCACACCTTTCACCCCTCGGGCGAGAGATCGATTGGTGACATATATAAATCCAAAGGAAAACTGTGCGATCCATAAAATACTGCAAATGGTAAGCGGAACCACGTTAGATTATCACAATAACAAGAGGCGAGGAGTCTCCCGAGTGTTAATGAGAAGGTAGGAGGAAAATATGAAATAAAATTATCAGAATTTCACTTGGCCGTAGTACTTAACACATTTTTGGCAAATTTCGTTTGTTTTCTTCTCGTCATTCTTGACAAAATTCATGCCTGCTAACTGAAAAACAGAACTAACATGGGAAACGTAAAAACAGAGGTTATCCACCAAGAGGGATAACATTCTGTATTGGCTGAACTTGAGATTGATAAATTAATGAACGATTTACTAACTACCTAAGAATCTCAAATTTATAAATTTTTATTATAACTGAAACGCTGACACACTATGCCACAAACCCAAATCGAGGCCTCCAGGAAATTTTAGTAATGCAAACGTTTTTTCTGTGGAAAGATCGGAAGAATGGATGAGGGCAATCTCAGGATTCTGGTCTTGAACTCCTGCTGTACAGATCTCTTTTATTTCTAAAATATCGCTTTTGCCGGAAACGGATTGGGCTACTTCTGTGTGCTTCCCTCAAGAATAAAAGCCATTTATTGGCAGCATCTGAATTAACCTCGACCCCAATTTGATGCGTGCGAACGTGAAAGTAACTAAAGGGCGGATTTCGGTACCGGAAGCTTTCCTTCCTTTCACGGCGCGCCCTGGCTGAACACGGCATGCTTTGGAAAAACCCTTCAGCACGATCAGTAAATTGGAAGACGTGGGAAGGTTATGGGAAGATGCTGAGCAATGTCTAAGGAGGAGATCGCACCAGATAAGCGACGACGGAGAACATTGGCAGAGGGTTACCCGCCCTCCACACATAAATCGCTTTCACCTGTGCCACGCCGGGGTAAGGGATCAGAGACCGATCGTGACTCAAGATTACCTATTTGAAACCGAAATTTCATTCCGTTCTACATGAAAAACTGTGACTGGAATATTGGTCAATGAATTGGTTGGAAAGGGTGAAGAAGTCCAACTAAAAAGGGAAAAATCTTACGTGTGTACTGGTGGCAGGCCTGAATTACGAAAAGAAAAGAAATTCGCGACCATGCCACGATAAAAAATGTTGGTATTCTTGAAAGAATCATCGATTGACAGAAGAATACTATGTACGAAATATTATACTCGTATTTCCCAAAAAAAATTGATTTGGTACAACTTGCTTCAACGTACACGCGTCATTCTCAGGTACATGATGATGACGCTTATGCATTGAAACTAGTCGCACCAATAAAAATGTCTGTGGAAAATACATAGTATTCTTCTTTCATTCGAAAATTAATTTCCACGAAGTCAAGCCTAATAACATCGAGTGTAAAAGAATCATACTTAGAACTATATTAAATTATTTTACTAAAATACTTTCCTTACTAAATGAGGTAGACATGATGGGTGGAAGGTTATCGACTTTAACTCGAACGTGTTCACTGAACAAACAACATTTTTCTCCATAGGCTATCTTGGTGTGCTTCAATCATTACTGCAGTTATTTTTCCCGATTTTACCAATAACGAACAACCTTAAGCTGTCGATTTCATCGATATTATTGATTTCCAATAATGTGTAGAGGAAAATTCCCTCATCACTGAATCGCGGGAGTTCTTATCTTAATTTTGTGAAAACACCTCGCGTTCTCTTTCATAGTGCACACCAATAGGAGGAATTTCATAAACCTATTAGTGCCGAAACTCAGGCATATCTATAATTTTATAATGGCGGCCTCATAATTAAGCACAAATTGAACTTTGAGTGAACTGAATTCCTTGGGGCCCGACATTGTGATAAATTCCACGACTTACTCTGGGCACAAGTGCTCGGACTCATTCGAAAATCTAGGAAACAAATAATCGCAACGTAAGTGTCATTCTGGTGCACA
This sequence comes from Hetaerina americana, assembly GCF_022747635.1. Classification (NCBI taxonomy): domain Eukaryota; kingdom Metazoa; phylum Arthropoda; class Insecta; order Odonata; family Calopterygidae; genus Hetaerina; species Hetaerina americana. The sequence continues at coordinate 71,620,780 of NW_027286069.1, read as the reverse complement.
TAGAAGGTCCTTCAGAGAGTGAAGAATTCCTGGCAATCGATAAGGCGAGACCAACTTCCCTCTCAATGAACCAACCTGGATCCTGATTAACGAAACTCCGATACAACGTTACTGCCTTTTCGCTAATAGACTGCTCGGTTCTATCTACCCTTTCCTGATCGCCAATCACTCGATCGGAGGTCATTCCTTCATCATCAATATGTTTAAAGTCTAAGATTATTGGCAGCAGCCTTCCATTATTTCCTTCATAGAGTCAACCTTCTGGTTGCTCTTCCTTCTTAAATTCATGTTTACTTTCCCAACGCATCTGTCCCTTGGCCTCATTAGTGTGGCCGTCCAATCAATTTTCCTATTTGGTTTCCAAAAAATCCATTATGTCTTCAAGTATTTCCAATTCATCATTCCTTCTTCTGACTGTCATTCCATTCATTGTAATTACTCGCCTAATCTTTTTTGTAACTCCTTGCACTCACTTCATCTGTCCATTTTATCTTCCACCTCTTACATCAAGATTCGAAGTTTTCTATTCTTCTCCGGTCTGCTTTTTTCTTTACTTTAGCTTCATTATTGCAATGTTGCATCCACAAATGCCATTGCCTATTGCTGATTAAATACTATTCATAATGCCTTTAAATGAGCTATACTTCATAATGTCGGCCATAGTAATTGATTATCAATTAGGTGAAAATTCTGCTGTCCTTCAACTTCAAATAGAGATGATGGAATGCTCAGTAGGTACGTACAGATTGGACAATTGCGCTTCTACTCCATAAATTTCCAAGCTGAAAGACTCCACTAATGTTTCATAGAGTACTGTGAGAAGAAATTTTCTCCGCTTTTTCTTTTTATTAATGAGTCTCGATGTCGACGACAATACTGGCATACTGATTGCCTAAAGTTGCCAAGATGAAGCACACTGCTGATTCGCCTATTTTACTCATTAGCCTATGGTAGCTTCCGAGTTTGTCTGAATTTGGAGTACGTTACATCTCAAAGTTGCCCTCTTGCTTAACCAAACATCTTCAGGAGTGAAAAACTGATAAAAAAGTTGAGTCAAAATATGTTCCACTCTATACCAGCATAGTAAGCCACCTTGGCTCGCAACTCGTCAACTCCAGTGGGTTATCGTCCCTTGACCTTTACCATGACTTTTACCTTCCGATTGGTGAATGTGAGCAGGAGCCGATATATGATGTCTACTTGATGATCGAACAGTTATTGTCTTAGGTGCAACCGTATCTAAGTGAACTATCTTTTGGGTTCATCGCGCTCCCCCCTCCACCTCCGCACTCTCCTCTGGAAATCTCAGTAGCCCACATTCCGGCGACCCCCTCGCCTCCGTCCCAGCCTGCCTGCTTGACAGTTACCACGTTCCCTGTGCCCTTCCACGACGGCCCAGATGCGCGGCAGAAACGGTGTCACTCTCGGCGCTCTCTCGTTTCACCGCCAGACAACAACTCCACCCACCACTCCGAGCGCCGACTGGTTTCCCTCAAAACGTGAAGTGCGCTGGAAGTTATCACCTCGCACGTCAGTCAGTATCAAACACGCAACGGTAGAGTTTCAGTGAACTCAATATGGCAGGGCTGGAAAAGTTTTAATCGCTCACGTTTGCTAATCCCACTGGAGAGAGCTTAAAGGATATTAGATGACTTAGAATCGAATACATTATGCTCATAACTGTACCGTAACAATTCTTCTTGAGGAGTTAGCATTTTTTTAATCAAGTACATTGACCCACCCTGCTGAATCCATTTTGTGGCCTGTTGTCCTGACCTGAAAGATAAATTACTAGCTGCATGTTTATCGCGTAAAAGATAATTCTTTAATAAAGAATGTTAGGAGATGAAAAAAATGTTTTCCTTCGTATGGCGACGAAAATTAATGATGCCATAAGTAAATAACCTAGTTTTCTCGAAACCCCTTGTTTCCCCACTCGGGTTGGGAACAAAGATAGTTATAATGAGATAGCAATCATATTGGACGCAACAATTAGTATAGAAAAATTGAAAGCATAAATCGTGTCAAATAGGCTTATTAACCTGAGGTTGAGAATAAACGGAGTAACTTCGTTTCACACACAAAATTAATACCCTACAACCAAAGTTTCGCCGTTTCGCGACATCATCAGGGGCAGCGTTCAGGCCACAACACACAACCATAGGAAGGGGAATTGGGGGATGAGAGGGTATAAGATGGGTGAGAATGATCTATGTAAAACTGTTTATAGGAGAAATGGATTGAAGTAAAAAGATACATTATGATTCAAAATCTCTACTGGTTTGGAACCAGTTTCAAAAGGTGTTATTTTGCCTTCGGATGTGACTTGGTAGAAGTATTCCCCGAGCAATGATATCGTGTTTCATTGGCAAAACTTCCTTTAGGTATTTATGCATGGGTCGTAGCCGATTCTCGTATCAATTACGATAACCAATGAATACCCTACATACAATTCTGTCACCTACTCTCCTTATTGGAGATAAAACACGTGGCAATATTCCATTATGATTTCCCTTGGCGGACAGGTTTCAACTTTTCAAGTTATAAATAAGGCGCTAAATCTTTACTGCAAGGAATTCAGTCCTTACCTAGGAAATGACGATGCACGTCGAAATCGTTCCGTAAAAATACATTTGTGTGAAATAAGCATGAGTAAGTATATGTGTAAAAACTTCGTTAGGGAGTAATGCCTACAATTCATTACAAGCCACTGATTACAATATGAAATCGTGAATTAACAGAAATTCTATTCTCTACGAAGTAGGGTAGGGAAATTCGTCACAGCTACAGGGATCGCATTTTCAAAATGTCCCATCTGGCCCCCTATGACGTATTCAGGCTCATATATAATCGATGCATGAAAAAATACAGTTATCGTAATTAGAATAAATACAGAATTGGCAAAGGCAAAAATGACCCGGCGTAATACTCTTTTTTCCATTACATGCCTAAAAAGAGAACTCAGAAATTTTATTGCAGAATTGCCTAAAACTTGTATCACGTGGTATATTGTACACAAGGCAAATGTATAATAGCATCAAATACACCCAAATAGGGGCAGAGTATCTTCATGGGGACAATTTTTAAGTTACGCCCATCAATCCACATAGGGGTTACTGACAACAGTACGCATTAGTGACATAGAAGGTTAACATTGAAGAAAAATCCTGCAGAGTCGAGATACACGAAAGACCCATCTTCATTCTTGCTTGTCTGCCGCCCGGAAAAAAGGGTCCTCAAAGATATACATGAAAATCGTTTTACCTTAATGCGTTTCTTTTCATTTCCTTTTAGCTTGATGCGTTCCTATTTGATAAAAAGCGAAAAGTCGAAGCCCATGTGATGCACTTCATAAATCCAACTTCGCATTAGGATACAAAAAGTATTCTTTCCAATAAAATATTTATCTTCACGTTCTTGAAGGTCTTTCGGATTTCTGAGATAGACCCAATGTCTAAAAACAGACTATTCGCCAGCGGCATATATTTAGCTGCCTTGAAAACTACGAGGGGAGGCGAAATTCATTGAACCCACCAAAAATAGTTCCAAGAATCGCGTGGGACTTCGTTAACTAAGCCCCCATGTTTGACATTACCGATGGAGCAATTACAGATATTCCCAAATCGTCGGAGGAGAAGGAGATTCGGAGGGAGGGATCCATCGAAGAATTCGAGACCGAAACGTGGATCGGTTTAGTGAAAGTAGGTGACCCGGGACAACATATCCTCGTTTCGGAGAGAAGAAAAGAGAGGGGGAGAGGAGAAAAAACTAAACTCGAAGCTCACGCCACATCGCTTTCCTAAGGATTGGCACGTTTGCGCTCGGATTAAAATCTCTTGTGGAGATTCAACCGTCCATCTCAACACAATAATGAAGAAGTGTATGAACGTAATGGACTGCCGAACCTCATTCTTTCAACGATGGGGAGGCGGCCTACGTGTGTATGTTATCAGATGATTCGGAGAAATCCACGCGACGAACGACCGTCCCGATCCTCTCGAATTTTCACTCGCCGTAATTGCGAGGGTACATTTTTCGATACGCGGTCACGGGCTCTCGGCTCTTCCCATCCCCCACACCATTGCCGTTCACTCTCAATCAATCGCCCCTCTACCCCCGAGCTACTTCGCCCCAGATTCGTTCGGCCGGACAACCGAGAAAGACACGCTAGGTTTCGTCACCCACCGCTTTCCTCCACTCACTTCGGCAGGCCAGCGGCTTGATTGGCAGGGACCGAAGATCATGACGCTGCCCACTACAGCTGTGACATACATATACCAACTTTTTTACATTTAGTTTATTGTTAGAACGCTTTTTCCCGGAGGGTAGGCGACGCATCAGCACAGTTCCACCACGCTGAGATTAGCCATCATATTCAGAATCACAATAGCCAACGCAAACGCTGGTCTTTGATCGGTAAGGGTCTCTCCAAATAAATTAAGCGAAATTCACACCTTGGACTCTCCACTCAGTAGCATTTCCAATCGCCAGAGCACCATGCGGCCGCGTGCTGTGAAATACATATGCGGTGGGCTCGAATGCTTCCCAAGGTGCAATAATGGCAACAATGAGATGCACCAAGTATTTAATTCGTATTGGACCCGACACTTTATATTATCTATTTTGTATTTTCTTCCAAATGTTGCATCGGGACGGAAGCCCCGAACACATTGAGCAATATAATGCGGGTAGAGAAAAAAACACTTGGCTATTTCACATAAAAAAGTTTTATTATTTTAAACCACAATTGTATCAATGCTGCACATCAGGTGATGTAGAAACCATGATCGTGTAAAATAATAAACCTATTTTATGTGGAATAGCAAAGTTTTCTTACCTCTACCCTTATCATGAAGGAATTGCACCTAGTTAAGCCTGAAACTGTTTTGTTTATCAATATAATGCGATTATCATGTTCGCGGAAGGACCGGATACATCATTTGTGCTATTTCATTTGGGCGTTAATTCTATATTTAATTAGTTACTTTTTTCAGCCGGGTATTCATCTAATAATGAAAGTGTGAACGCTTAAAACTTTTACACAGTCGTGACATAACTTATATTTATTCAGTCTAGATCAGGTTGATCCAGTTGTAAGCAGATGTGCAGACTTCTTTGCTACCACCTAACTTTATTACGCATTCAACTTTCATGAAAGTGAAACCATTTCTCAATGACCCACGTCTCAAATAAGCTATCTTTCTTAGACCTAACTTCAACAGTCCCAATTGGAAAACGTTTATTTCTACGGTGGACCGTAGTCTATTGAAAGTTCTTTCAGATTTCCCTCTCTCTAGAAAGTTTTTAGGCATATCTTTTTTTCAAACCAAAAATGGGTCGAATTCTACTTTTATCGGGTCCAAGAATGGAATTTTATATCTAATATCGGAAGCAAATTTAAGTACAGCAATACTCCACGCAAATATGGAGAACCTTCAATTATCCTTCCTTAGATGGGAATAGGATGTTTAGAAAGTCAAGGTTCAAGGATACCAAGGCTAAAGACTTCACGGGTGACTCTTCGCTGAATATAACCACATACTTTTGAAGAAAAAGGAATTAGAATACCTGGAATCACCCTCTCTCTGTACTGGTTGAAGATTTTCCTAACGATTTGTAACTCCAGAGAATTTTATTTTTTGGCTTGATAAGTTAATTATAAAATAATATGATTCTCTCTTCCTGTCACACTGGTTCTGAAAATTACAAATGAGATAATTACTTAACTATATACGCGTCCATAGCGCGCGCACACGCACAGATACATATATATATGTATATGAATTGTAATATGATAATTTGTCCGCCATTTCCGGGAATGTGTAATAGCATTGTGTTTTCTACATGCTTGTGCATTACTTTAATCCGACTCCGAATTTTTACCAAGTAGATACTGTTCCTGATTCTAAATAATTGATTAGAGAAATAGGCAACATTTTGGCAGTTCATGGACTGCAGCAAGCCCATTTTTCCCTGGCCCTAAAGTACTTGAGGAGATAATTCCATTTTTCACTCACATCTTCCCCCGAGACCGAAAAGTACGTTGGGATGTAATATCCTCTAGAATCATGAGTGTGGTAGTCAGCCAACGGGAGACAGGCGGCGGTGGGTTAACTCTTGACGAGGTCCCAAAGTCATCCCATCCCACGGATTAAAGCGTGACAGCGAGAGGCAAACCCCGAGCCAAGGGGACAGGGTCAACGTCTTTGGTGGTTCCCTGGGCGTGAAGGGCACGGGAGGAGGATGGGAGCAGGAGAGAGGCGAGGTGGGAAGGCGTGGGAGGAGCGGAGAAGAAGAAGGATGGGGATGGTGGTGGAGTGTCTGGCCTGCGGGCGGGTAGACGTTGAAATAGGATACGCACCCACGCGATGGACGCTCAAAAAAAAGGCTTTCTTCTCCCGGAGAGTGAAAGGGACTCTCTCCAGGAAATAGTAAACCATTTGCTCCGCGCACCATCTATTTCGAGCAGGTGACATCTCAACTGCTTAACGGGAGAGAAACGTTACACTTATAGGCATTGCTGCCTCAGAAGGTTCCCTCACACGAAACCGTGCGCAAGAAACAGGTTATATGCCTGCCAAATACAATTAGGTAGGTACACGTTCCATGGGCTGACTCCGTAAATAGTGGACAAGACGGGAACATTCACGCCCGTGTGCGCTTCACGACAGGTATTTAAAAGGATATCGCCAGTAAAATATAATTATCAAATCTTAAAGGTAGCATTCTTCCTTCCTTTTAGAGGTGAGTAACTAAAACGAGAGAACGATGAACTTGCTTTGAAACGACTTGAATACTCTTCCTCCGTTGTTTTCACTCTCTGCAACTGAAAATGGTGTAAAAACCACGCTATAGAGATTAATTGAAATTCACCCACAAAATCACAGACAAACATCACCCGTCAAATCCGCAAGGCGAAGCAGTGGAAATCACCCCGAGCGGAGAAAAGATGAAAAACACTTTCACCTAGTCCTTCATTCTGACAAATTTGACGAACACGTTATTAAGCAGCAGTATCAAGTGCAAATACATTTATTATTTACCCTGAATTTACAAAAGTACTAGATTCTTGTTACTGTGGGCCTAAATGTAAATGAATGTTTAAACGTGTATCCAAGCGCATTCTTTAACTCCGTTCTCTCATTAGCTTTTTTTAATAAGAACACTTTGGCCTAAGTTTATAATGTCTCATTAAATCCAATCGTTGGCTAATATGAACGTTAACTCAACGTGGATATTACCAACCAATCCGAGTCTATAAATAAATAGTATTACTCATTATTTAATGTGAGCATTGTGACCATGGAAACACCGTCTGTCAGTCATTGAGCAATTTTACTTTAGGTTTTCAATTTAAACAGCGGTCATCAAAGTGAGTTTTTGCCTTAACCGGAGGTTAAATTTAACCTTCAGTTTTACGAATCATAAAACCTGGCTTTATTCGTATAGGACATTAGATGCAAGAGAGGCCCGATTTCGCCAAGAAATCATAACAAAGGTTAAGTACAATGAAATTCCTAAGTCCCGGCCAAATAACTTCCCTCCGTGAACGTCATCTTCACCCCCATCCCGTCACGCATGCGAGCGTGAGAATTTTAATAGATACGTCGTCGGCCGATGACATCAAAAACGAAAGCGGACGATCTTCACGCGATGGAAATCGAATCTCATCGACACATACAAGATGGAATTTCAAAGAAAATAAATAGCAAAAATAAATATGGCAACGTGAAGGAAAAACTATTGCCTAGGGAGACACGAAGTGGCTAGATGAAATTAGGCTAATTAAGACGCGCGCCATTGAGAACGGGGTTAAGTAGAAAAACACGTCTGCTCCGGAGCGATATCCGAAGGGACGAGCGACTCACGGGTGGAGAGATGACACGCGAGTGGAAGGGAGAAAGAGAGAGGAGAGACTGGAATGGCGTTGGAGATGATACACTTGCGGCACGACGAAGAGTGGGAAAAAAATCCTGGGCGATGTCAGGGAGTAAAGGAGATGTAATTAGGCTAAGTGAAAGACGCGGACGATTCCGGCGAGTAAATACGGGTGAAACGATTTCCGAGGAGTGGATGAGACGGGCGAGGGGAGGGAACTGCGGGAACAAAGGCGATAGGAAAACAATGGAAGGGCGGAAGGCAATTGGGAGAAAGGAAGGGATGGAGAGAGAGAGCTCCTTCTTCCGAGCACACATGTCCGCGGTACGATGAGGGAAGAGAACAAAAGGGTGAGGGAAGAATTCCTCCGCGAGAGAAGGGATGATGCACTCGCAGTGAGTTTAAACGAAAAAGTAAAACTCGGTTAATGAAGAGAAAGCAATTTGACGCAGTTAAATGAACGATGGCGTAGGGACGCAATTACGTGGCAATATTATATTATTTCATTTCAAACATTAATAATTACCATAGGAGTGCACAAAAAAGCAATTTCAACAACTTCTTGACAAAACTTCCCTAAACATTCTTTGCATATAATCGCCAAAGAAAAACACATCAAAGACGGTGTTCCCAGAAAAAAAAGAAGCAGCCTCCTAGCAACCAAAGTAAACCACAAACAGAGACAAATCTCGAGGTGGCAACCATCCAAACTATTTAGACTATTGAAATCGTATAAACTGTAAGCGGTTTAAACTTCGTTACGTTAAATTTTCAACGTCATGTAAAATACCAACGAGTTGCATTAAGCATCTAGGCTCTAAATATACCCTCCTTCCGGATACACAGTGCATGACATCATGCGAAGGGTATTCTTCTAAAAGCTTTTTCTGGAGCAGCGTTAAAAGTCTTGATAATCACTTGACAGAATAAAATTGACGAAGTAATGCGTGCATAAAGGATTCTTAAGACACCGTTTGCGACACACAAGCCGATCTCCGACTCATATTAAGTAGAACTACATAGTGATCATCTGGCATTTTTCTGTTAATGGAAATGATTTAGAGATCATTCACTACCCCATACCTCTCGAAAAAGGAATTTTCAACAGAGAAGTGTCGCACAAGATATTTTCACAGTTGAAAACTCTCATTGATCTACATAGATAATTTTACAAGCACCCAAACATTTTTACAACTGGGACATCGAAAAGGATATTTGAATATAAAAATCAGGAGTCTACATACAAGTTGACCTTCATCACCGCACGTATTCTATTCTATCTCCTACTCTGATTTATTCATCAAATTTTAATTGCTCCAACCAGTCTTTACGCTCCCCAAAATGTTTATTTACTTCCTCTTCCTTCCATTCTCACTCAATATCATCCTTCATTTCCTTCAACAGCTAACTGATTCCAATAACACCTCAAATTTCTGAATTTAATTTGATAATTTCTTAATTAACATCTCCAAATTTTCTAATGACTCCCGATTACCATTAACAACTACGATTCCTCCCCGAACCTAGCGAACTTATGATCATTTTACTTTTTATAACATTTGAACAGATTTTAGAACTGTCAAATAAATACCCTAAAATCCCTAAATCTTCCCTAATTCTTCTTCCTTAAATTCCTGGTTTCTCCACAGCTAAGATGTACACTCCGTAAATATTTGTCTTTCGCTCCCCATCTTACATCACTGAGCTCCCTCTTTCTAGACAAGCGTTGTTTAATTTTACAATTGTTCTTCGAGAATTGTTCAAACTAAGCGACCTTTGGATTAACGCTGGATTGACCCTACGTGTCCTCTGAAGCGAAAAAGCCTCGTAAACTCGAGAGTACTGGGGCAAAAGCCATATAAATATTCAGACGTAATTGCTCTATACTAGAGACAAAAATTGAAGCCAGCTTCAGAGGCTTCCTCGGTTTTTATTTCACAGTCTGTAACAAGACGCTATTCCCAAGAACCCAAATAAGTGACAAAGTGAGGGACAGGTCCTGGCGGAATTGCTATCGGAATGAGAAATTTGTTTAAGTGCAGTTTGCTTCCCACATAAAATATTTTACAATCGCAACACGAGACAACGACACGTATGATAAACGATGCCGCTCAAGGTAAAAGTGAGGAGTAATGAACTTTTCAAATGGAGGAAAGGGAAACTAGACGCGGAACGATAGGTCTCGGTGTATCTGAGAAGTCCGTGGGAGTTGGTTCAGCGCACAGGAATGAGGATCGAGATGGAGTGGGGAAGCAGGAAAGGTAAAAAGCCTTAAGGAAGGAGATGTACCCATTCACAGAGGCTATTACGCCGTCCATACAACTCCGTCCAACATCCATGAAAGCGAAAAAGTGAAAGCCACATGGGTTTTCCACAGTACCTACAGTTTCATATTCGCCGTAAGTACTTCATGTAAGGCAAGTCAAGCCTTAAACCTTTTTCTGAGATCTCATATTTTGGAACGCTTCTTACCAGTTCTTAAATGGGTGCCAGTCTGCCAATGAATTAAAATGAAACGGTGAACTCTACGAAAGATACGATGCAGGTACGTATTTCACACAGCATTCGAAAGGCGACTTTGCTTTCGCACCAACTCCTCTCATATTCCGGAATCTCCACAATTATGTCAGGCACAAAAGTTTGAGGCAAGTTCAAGCGATTGTAAATAACACAAAAAAAAGAACATTTCTCTTTTCCATGCACGAGATAGATATATATATTGGAAAGGTTTTTATTTGCTGGCTAGGATGAGATTAATGGTGGAGAGACGAAATGGGATACATATTACATATCTTTTTCCTTCACCTTTAAATATTTGGGATGGCCTATTATACATGGCCTTTATTCTACAGAAAGCTAGTTGTAAGATTAATTATTGATGAAATAATTAACTACCATTTATTTACAGCAATCACCATTCGAGTGCAATAAAAATAGCTCCGATCGGAAATTTTGGATTCTTGCATTTGTGACGAGGAAATATATTCAAATATGTGCAACAGGAATGCTTTAGAGTAATTAAGCGAACCTGGGAAATCTCCACCATATGAACATTAAATTTTAAACTAAAATATGCGCACGAGTGACGAGGACATTGCGAAGCAAATATTGATCAATACATTAAATTGATCAATAATGTATTTAATCAATAAATATTATCACTTCAGGTAGGTTTCAAGTCTCCTGGTCAAGGTATATTCACTGGCTCAACAAAATTTTTTCAATTATCCTCGTAACAAAATCCTCTACCTTGTTTTGCAGAATAGGCCATAGCAATCCCTAATGAAACCAAATATATTCTTGACGAGTTGAAGCACACTAAACTAGGTTATACCTGTACCTATGAAGTTTCCGATTACCACTCCAATCCTTTCAAAAACCTTTTCAATATCCCGCCCATTTCCATTGATACTTGCAAGCCCTACGCAATTATACCATTGGGCGGCTTGCAGGGTATGCATACAGGATTGTGCAGTTGTTCAGGAAGCCTTTTATAGCTCGACATCTAATTTCGGCATACTACACGTAAATCCGCGCCAACGCATCATTTCAAAAATCACATACATGAGCGGCTGTACAATTAGACTAGAGAAAAGAAAAAGCTTTCGTAAAATAGTGTTGGAGACGGATTCTAAAGGTCAAGTTTGCTGAAAAAGTGAGTAACCAGGTTTTCATTCACAATGGTCACTTGGAGGGGATAAATGCGTAGGCTGCGTTAAGAGGAACGTTAAGACGGAAGAGCTATCAGGGCGTTAGGCAATTACGTTCAGCATAATAAAAATATCTACATCTACCCTGAAAGTCCTCACGAGGGTATGTGGCATGGGATGTTAGGTTAATTGACATATAAGTAGACCGTCAGTGATGGCATTCGGTTCAAATTGCAGTATTTTATGTTTCTTACTGTTTCTTCCACGGATCATGTGCGTAAAAATGAAGCCTTCAATCGATCGGAACGGGAACTGACGTCCACTGTGGTCTCGTCTATCAATGTAATGGGAATCTAGACATATTCATGTTATGCCAACGTTACACTCGATTGGTTTGTATTTTCCTTAAAATGCAAGTCGTGAATTCAATATTAGTGTTCCTAGTATCTCCAAACCGAAGCATTGCACTGATAATATCAGTTTTCTGTTCGGTCGTAACGAATATTTACGAAACGTTCAGTTTGCTCAGAATCCTGCTCAATTCCGAATGTAAGTCCTATGCAAGACCCTAAAAACTCAACACATACTCACGGTGCGATATGACCAACGATAAATGTGTGTATGTGATGAAATTCGCGTACGTAATGAACCCTCTCTCCTCATTGGGAGATCCCCTTAATGTTTTTTTATTTAAATCGACCTATCTCAACGTTCCTTTACTCAACACCATGACCACACAGTCGGGATAAAAGAAAGAATCTTGATATAAATCACGCCGCCATCGAGATGTTGCTGCACAACACCCACAAGAGAGTTTTCGACTCTCTTAGGGAATACCTACGGATACGCATAAATAATACTCGCTGAATAACACACAACGAAACTTTGAAGCAATCTCCAAGCAGCCCGTACACTTTGCCTTTGTTGCTCAGGGAATAATGCAAATTCCTATTCGCACGCCCCCTATTCGCATCCATTCTGGCTCTCAAAGAGTTTCCCTGCTAGGCAGGCAGGGATGAGGTTAATCTACTCCCTTCTCCTCACATATTACCTACTTTCGTGAATGTGTAACGCCGGAGATGAGAACAGAGAAAGCTATATTAAGTCCTATGGAATGCAAATATAGCTCGCTTCCAGCACGATCTACACTCTAAACACATCGCAAGGCATTCCAACGATCTAATTCACGCCCTGGCACTAAACATGCTTATGAATTACGTCATCTTGTCAGTCCTGTGCCAACGATAACGCATCTGCAATTAATTGCCACTTAAAGCGCGGATTTTTTTCCAATGAAGTTACTGCAGTTTAATGCGATTTCTAAGGGTAATATCCAGAGGTTTGTGAAAGGGCAAGTTTTTGTGTAACCACTATATTTCCATATAATATCCATTTCAATTCAAATTCGTCCGTTGTTACTCAGCCGCATCTTTATTCAAGTACTTCAGTTAGTACTACTCAGCTTTCACCATCTGAAAAAGGCATCCCACTCGGAATATACTCGGTATTTACCAAAAATGTACAGCCCGTTACATGAAAATAATATAATCTTTCAGAAAAATGACTGCTGACATTAACATATTTTTTAATCTGTCTTGCGCCGCTGCCAGGCTATTAACTGCTTTCTATCGTACGAAAGAATCTATTGAGTTACCATTTATGATTATATTAAGGGATAGAATATTTTTGAGATGGTTCAAATCCACCTATCACCTTGTCCCCAGGATGATGGCGAAGAAGGCCCAGAAAATATACACCCATCAACGTTGGAAATCTCCAAAATGTGCCAATGCAACGCTATGGGTTACCAGAACGCTATGAGTTGAGAAGAAGGTGATAGAAACCGTGATGATAATGATCAGCGATCAGTATAAGATATTTTGTGAAAGGAATCCGAGGAGACGAAGAGAGGCAATCCCAGGGAACATTCAGGGTGAGATAGTCGGTGGATTTGACAAAAATGGTGCCCATTACGTACGCAGCGACCCATAGGTGAGCGATAACACTTCGAAAGGTTATGTGACTGCCAAACATACATTCGGCCACTAAAGTGATATTCCTATGTTACGGAAAATGGGATTGATTATATTTGCCGGTAGAACTATCTGGCATGTCAATTACCCAAGCTGAAATTAATCCATTACGTGAAAACGTGAGGGAACCCCAGAACTGCATCTACCGACAATGTGCCTTGCGTGATCGCTGAAGGAACAACCCTTGAGAAGTGACATTCCTCGCCGGATATTTATTTAAATCCATCACTTCCTTGAGAATGTGGCAGATTTAGGGAGAAGGGAAGAAATACGCACACAAGTATTATCCTATGCGAAAATCACTTGCTGAAAAAGTTTCCCATTACATTTCATCCCTTGTGTTCACTGTGCTAAATGTAAGGCATGAGAGGATGTAATTATGGAGAACGTAATTATATTGATGCATGTATTATTAATTAGCATTAATCTGTAAAATATTTATATTAAAGTTGAACAGCCTCCTAGGATAAAGGATAAAGGATAAAGGACGCGTGGTTTTCAACTTTAGCATTTTCTCTTTCTCATTGAAAACTTAATGAAACAGAACAGTGCCTTGTTTTTTTTATGCTTAAATTTCATTCAAATACATATCTTCCTTTCGATTAAGTCTGAGTTCGCCCATGCACTTGCTTAATGCATCATTGCCTCCTCTTCATTCCTACTATCGCTATTCTCCTCATGACTCCGTACTTCCATTGCCGCATACAGTTTTCTCCATCTTCAATCTTTGCCTGTTGTCATCCAGTTTGGAATGAATTACGAATACCAATCGGTACCTATAAGATTTAAAACGAAACAGAAATAGCATAACGAAATGATACGTAACTAAACTAAAATACGTTACGTCTCCCTAAACGAGATGATAAATGTTATTAACGGATTTGATCGCAGTTATCTTTGAAAAATAAAGCACTCCTACAGATGATGTCGTACGTCAATGTTGAGGGTTGTCTCGGGAGATCAATGGAGAGGGAACCCGCGGGGCCGAATGTATTCGAACCAAAGGCACAAGTTAATGAGTGACATGTGAATTTTGGGAAATATTTATGCACACAATCCATTAAACCGCATACTTTGGTTGAAAAAATTCCATCCTGAGAAAAAGTAATGTAAATGAACGCCACCATATTGCATTCAAATTCAAATACCCTCGAAACCCTATCGCTGCAAAAGCTACGAACGGAAATGTGATTTTTTTTCAATACATGGGATTATTGTTAACACAAATGCTCCCATGTCGACGTTCACCAGGTTTCAATAAAAGTCAAGGCAGGGAAATTCTTAAAATTCGTTTTCTCCTTCCCTTCGCGATGCGGTTTGGTTGGGTCCGAGGAGAGAATGAGAGAGGAAAGAGGGCAAGCGTGCAACGGCCGGAGGAATGAGGGGGTGGTAGGCGGGAGGGAGATGGAGGCGGTGGCCGTGGGAGTCCACGCCACCGTTTTCCCCTTTTTCCTTACCTTGGTGACGTCAGCGGGCAATCTCGACCTGGAATGCTATCCTCTTCGCTCTCTCCCTCTTCTCCTTCGCTTCTCTCTCTCTCTCTCTCTCTCGGTTTTACTGCCTTCGCGGTGTCTGGCGGCAAGTGCGGTCACGTGACGCGGTGCGCGCTCCCACGAAACAATAAGAAACACACGCGCGCCGACGGCACACCGTATTGAAGCGGAGTCGTCACTCCCCTCTCGAGCGAGAGAGAGATAGAGGGACGGAACTAGGTGGGTATTTCCTCGCGATATCCCGACGGCGAAACTTCTTGCGAACAACAGCTGGTCTCTCCTTATTTTTTTCCCCTTCTGCCCAGCCGGTGCGCGCCGAGGGAACAATCAAGCACTGTATCCGGAACGCTTGCACCAATTTTGAAAATACACACAATTTCCAGGGTTGTTGAACGTTTGGCTGTCAACCAAAACAACTTGGGGAAAAAGTATTTTATTTTTCAATTCCAGCACCACGAATAATTAGCAGAGATCAAAGACAAGCTCCAAGATATTATTTAGCGATTAAGACTATTTTCGACAATAATGAGGAAGCAGCGAAGAACAAAGGACGAAATCCCTCAGAAGCAGTAATGACGATGACAAGAGCAGAGGTTCTCGGATGCACTCTGACAGCCCAATAAACGATATCTCGATTTTCCAGCCACACGGGAAACGTAACGGGACATGGGGGGAGGGAGAGGAGGGGACAGGGAAAAAATGAACGAGCAGGTAAGGTGAGACTTGATTGGACTCGAGAGGGAAACTCGGAAAAAAAACTCTTCGCTTAAAATCAGCAGCACCCAGGAGGTAAAGGCAATCCCCACGCACAAAACTTAACTTCTCTACTGTATTTAAGATTGGAACGAATCTTGACGGCCGGGTCGCGGAAAGAACTTCAAACACTTCTCGATCTAAGCCCGTAAAACACCTCTTCGGGCGCCTGGACTTCACTATGGACCGATGGAAAAACTTTTTGAGGGGCGCTCGCACCACTTAACGATTCCAACGCGCACGCACGATACAGCGAGAACGGCTTCTGCGGAGACGTGGAAGGAGAGAGAGAGAGACGGGTTGTTCTCGAGAACGAGGAGACAGGAACGGACGTGCGTACACTTCAACAACTGGTCTCCCTCCGAACTGAAACACACGGAGCCCACTGAGCGGAGATATCAGGAAGGGGGTACGGGAGAGAGAGAGGAGTAAGGGGAAAAAAAGAGCCGCTGCGAGGGTGGGAGAAGACGACAGTGCGCATGCGCCAAGGTGCTTCCTCCTCTTCCACCCCGTCCACGCGCGCTCTTACCTGGCAACGGAGGTAGCTAGCCAGCGGCACACCGGGATGGTTGTCGGCCGGGAATAAAGCCAGAGTAAAAGGATTAAGAGTTAATAGGAATAGGGGCACAACAAGGGAAGCCGGACGGAAGGGACTCATTCCTCGACAGGTTCATACGACGAATAGGGGGAATAAACAATTAGCTGTTTGGAGGGGGGAGACAAGGAGACGCGCCTATGATTCCGACGCATCGTTCGTGTGACTCAATCCGAGCAAATGAAAAGAGGTATCATGAGTCGTGACGTCGGGTTCGTAACGCGTCCGGGAGGGAAATGAAAAGATTCCTGAAGACAGTACGGATGCTGGAAATACTACCTTGATCAAAAAGTTCCCGGAATAACCACCGTGTGGCGCTCCCATCGTTCCGATTTGAGTTCTGTTTTTTTTTGTTAAATTGGTACATCTGTTGTTGATATTCCCTTTAAATCTTAGTGTCATAACTTGACATTTGCAAAAGTTACGTAGCCAAGAGTACATCTATCTCTGTGTGTGTTGGCGATTTTTTAAAATTTCAGAAATGGATTTAAATTTGCAACAACGAACTTGTATTAAATTTTGCGTAAAAAACGGATTTAGTGGCGCACGGACGTTGGAAATGTTGGAAAAGTGTTTCGGCAACGATTCTCTAAAAAAAACGGTCGTTTACCAGTGGCACGAGCGGTTCAGAAGTGGTCGTGAGTCAATCGAAGATGATGAACGCAGTGGCAGACCATCGACATCGAAAGTCGGTGAAAAAATTGATAAAGTAAAAGAAATGTTGGTCAATAACCGCAAATTAACCATCAGAGAAATAGCGGAGGACTTGAACATTGCCTATGGATCCGCCCAAGACATTGTGGTTAATGATTTGGGTTTCCGTCGTGTAGCAGCAAAGTTGGTGCCAAAAGACCTCAATTTCATGCAAAAAAGAGACCGTGTTGACGTCGCAAAAGACATGATTTGCGAGGCTGAATCCGATCCCACATTCATCAAAAGGATCATTACTGGAGACGAGACGTGGGTTTATGAGTACGACACGCAATCCAGACATCAGGCAAGTGAATGGCGTTCACCAAATGAGCCGAGACCAAAAAAACCACGTCGTTTTCAGTCAAAAAAGGAGGCAATGCTGACGGTTTTCATGGATTACAACGGTGTAGTGCATCATGAATTTTTGCCAGAAGGCCAGACAGTAAACAAAGAGTATTATTTGGGCGTTATGAGACGTTTGCGTGAAGCAATTCGCCGAAAGAGACCAGAAATGTGGGCAGAAAACTCGTGGATTTTGCACCATGATAACGCACCGTCGCACAGTGCTATCATTATTCGTAATTTTTTGACGAAAAATGCAACAAATACCATCCAACAGCCACCGAATTCACCTGATTTGGCTCCCTGTGACTTCTTTCTGTTCAATCGAGTTAAAAAACCATTACGGGGAACGCGTTTTAGCAGCCGAGAGGAAGTAATGGAAAAATCGCAGGAAGCACTGATGGACATACCGAAAACCGAATATAAAAAATGTTTCGAGGATTGGATCAAGCGCTGGCATAAGTGTGTTGCAGTCGATGGGGATTACTTTGAAGGGGACAATATAGATTTAGATGAATAAACTTGTATTTTTAATTTTCTGAATAAATTCCGGGAAATTTTTGATCAAGGTAGTATTTCGTGGCAAGCCATTGCTTGGAGGCAGGAAGGAATATCAAGCGATCCACCATGAATTTGAACGGATCCACGAGTTCCCTCAAAGACTTTTTTTACTGTTGATAATATAGCAGTTACCTGTGCCCATTGGCACTGAAATTTTAGCATAATATTCTCCTAAGCATAATTTTTTGATGTGATGAGCAATTTAAGGTTGATTCCTTCTACCGCATCCGTCTTATCAGGGGCCATCCATCCTATCCTTCCTATTCAGCGATTAATTAAATTATGCAAAGGGAAATATATCAATTCCAAGGTATCGATAATACCATTCCCACATCGCGTTTACAACAATATCGAGTCTTTGAAAGCAGAAAATTCCTCGATGATAAACCTCAGGAAATGAATGGCCCATTGCGCGGTGGACGGCAGAGAGTCGTTGAATCATGGAATCACGAGAGCTGACAATAGATTTGCAACAGGATTCCTCCAATGTGGAAATAAACGCCTTTTGTTTGTAAGAATATTTCTACACAAGTATATTATTGCTGAGCAGCAATATGTTTGCGTCTGAAAGGGAATGACGGATGTTACCAGCCAATATTTTTTTTCGCGAATCAACCTCCTTCAGCTTATACCGCTTTGAATCAGTCAAGCAATACAAGTTGTTTTTCATAAGTTAGTCCATGAATTTTCCAGTTTTAAGACTTACGAGACTGGAACTTGAAACAAAAAATATTGCAGGTTATACGCCGAGCAATTCTGACGTTTTTGCATCAGTGGAATTTCAATTACGTACACTTATTTTTTATCGAATTGGTAAAGCAGCATCTTTTCCGAGAAAAATAATGAATTCTAAGGAAATAATTATTCTAATCTGTTAACACTTTATGCCACCGTATCTCTTATTCTCTCACTAAGACATTTAATAATAAAACTTTGATATTTTTTCACCCCATTCAATTATTATCGATGACGAATTAACAAGAAGGTTAACGTTCACTGCGTCGGTGTAGTCAGCATCTAATATATAGAAGGGCGTTAAAATGATTTAAATAATAATGCCTGAGATTTTAGAACAAGTGAAAAAAACAATTCTGGCACTGACGTAAGTTGTTTGCAAAATATTGCCCGCATATATTGGCACAGTTCGACCCTTCACTCCGCCGACGCTGAGCACTTGGATTTCTGCCATCCGCAGATTATAGCGAAATGATGACATTCGATATTTCTCCCTCCTCTTTATGGTTCCCTAAACTTGGCGACGGGGCGCCTTTCTCTGAGTTATTTCATAAATGGAGACTGATTAATTCGAAACAACTCGAAATTTCTTTGTCTCTCTATTTAAACTTCAACATTCTCCTCTTGAACAATGTTTCAAAGGTTTCTCTTCTTCGCTGGTCCACTTTTCCAATTATCCATGTCCCTCATACATACTAGAGTGCTACGCTCCATGACGACCTGCGTCCTTGTTTGTAACTTAAAAGTTTTTTAACATAATAATTGCCTCTTCTTTGATTGAACTATTCTTCTTCGTTTAATGTCAATATAAATTCTTCCATTCCAAGTTATATTACGACCCAGGTAGATGAAGAACACTTGCTCTAGTTTCAATCCTTGAATTGTGTATCCAGCTTTTCTCGTCCACGGAATAAAAAATTAAATCAGAAAAATGAAAATCAGAGTTTCAAGTTTTCCAAATCTGAAAATATTTGGCGCTTCTCGGAATTGCACTGTAGTCGGAATCGCTACCACTAGATTACCTCTACAATTTACAAAATGCGTGTATGTAAAATTAAATCCACGTATTTAATTACTCTCTCAAACAAACAGGCGGAGGCTAGCGTATTGGCTTCCCACTCTGATGACCCGGGTTCGAAAGCCAGAGGTGACATATAATTTTCAATGATATCCCGATTCCTACTTGAGGTGCTTTGTGGGGAGCACTTTGACTGAGCGCTTTTCGTGTCCATCGGTTGGGACTTTAAACTGCGGACCCCTTGGCGCCTTCCGTCAGTTTCGTTGGCGCCGGGTTTCTCTCCTCCCCTCCCATCCATCCCTAATGGCGCAAATGACCTTGGGTTTCGGTCACATTCCCTATAACTACTTCTACTACTCAAACAAACTGTGCAAAATTATTCATAAAATACACAGTAAATGAATAAAGTTCACATTCTCAAAATATTTCCACGACTTTAAATGTATGCTTCCTGCTTCAATTTAAATTACCTATGCCCATGAAATTGTAAAGATGTCATTGGCGAACAGCCATCACCAAGGATCTGACTGTGTCGAATGCATTTACTCAAATGTGATGTGCGTTTTTACGAATACAATGTTCAATTGCTATTAATTAGGAATTTGCGATATTCCGTTTTAAATATCACCACTCAACATATAAAAATAAAATATATTGGCAACAGGCTCCATAGAATAAACGGGTGGAGAGTATACTGTAAATATCGCGATATCGTACAGTGCTAATACGAATGAGAAATGAAATACGATACCATTCACATCTCGATATCGAAATGCTCGGAAAATAATTTGCGATGTTAGATTTTCATCCCACAGCCCTAGGAGTGCTAAACAATCGCCAATAATGAACAGTGGGAACCTAGGAGTCCTTAAATCACAAGCGACGATGCCCTGAAAAATTATTTCATTCCTTGAGAAATTAACGGCGGAGCCCTCTGCACCGTTACGATGATTTACTGGCACCAAGTGCAAATGAGGGAGTCCGCAAACGGCGTTTCATTACGACCTAACAGTACCACGCATTTTGAACCCTACGAAATACCCCCGTACTATCAGCTCCAGTTGCAACTATTTCCAGAGAGGAGGGTGAGTTCTGAGGCATGGTTGATTCACACGAATCACCGCGGTAGAACGCCCGTAAATAAAATGACTGTTCTGGATAACCTTAATAGAGGATTATTTTAGTACCATGCGCATTTAATTTGTTACGCAGCTAGACACCTACACTACTAACGCATGCATTATGATTACGTGCTCACAACTCTATAATTTACGTGTGAGTAACCGATAAAAAAAGATTCTATGGCGCATTATTTTTTGTTTTTTTTATATTCACAGACAACTAACTATATTTTTAGGGGAGACTTGAAACACCGTAATATGAGTTTATCGATGCTATCGCTAATACTAATTAAAATAGAAAGAAATATTCACACATAATTAGTTCAAAACACATCAGCATTATTTGGTTGATCAACTTGTGCTGATGCACCAGGAAACCAGTAATAGTGTTAAAGAGTAGGATTATCTGCCCTGCGCAATCGAATGTGACCATTGATTTTATTCGTTGAAGTCACTCTTAAGTCGACATTATTCACGAAATATTCTAGGAGAAAATTAAATAAAAAACCAAATTCAATAATAAAACTCAGGGTAGGATCTTAAGAACTAAGGAATATATATACACTCGTATGTATATAGTATATATATATATATATATATATATATATATATAGGTATATGTATACACACAAATAATGAGAATGCATGAACTAATATTTCTGCATGTACTTGTACGGTCGGTAACCTAACGACCCGCGCCACACACTTTGCGGCGGCTTACGCGCAATTACGTTGATGAAAAATGCTCTTAAATCATCCTAAAATGTTTCAAGAAATGCTTTGCATACGGATATTTAAAATATATACCTTTTTAATTCATCTCCAGAGACCAATATGATGTTATCGATGATGTTCTAATAGACTGCTGACTTACGGTTGGGAGATGGCCAACCATTCTTGAAGTACCCCACGTCTCTCCAAATTGTTTATCGTTAACACGGAAAGACGGTAAGTATGGCTATGATCGCCGAGAGCGTGGTGTTATGCCCGCGGATGTGACGTCATTGCCGGCGGGGAATCTACATATTGAAGAGAAATCTCTCTTCTCCCGTCGGGGAATCGGGGCCAAGTGACCCCTTTCAGACTAACTAATGGGAAAGGGTCAATAAGACAGGGGCTGCAACTTAAGGTGGGCAAGCCGG
This sequence comes from Hetaerina americana, assembly GCF_022747635.1. NCBI lineage: Eukaryota > Metazoa > Arthropoda > Insecta > Odonata > Calopterygidae > Hetaerina > Hetaerina americana. The sequence continues at coordinate 71,598,766 of NW_027286069.1, read as the reverse complement.
ACGCCCGATCCCGTACTCCTCCTTCCACCATCCCTTCCGTTTTTAACGACAGTCCTTTGTGTAGGTGGCCGCTTTATTTTTGGCGGGAACCCACCTCACCATCCCGCCGCCCTCGCTACGTCTACGCCCTTGCACCTGTTACCCGTACGACCCGGGAGGTTGGTGCTTTGCGGCCGGTCGGTTTTGAGGGAATTTGAAAGGAGAGGAGCGAGAAGCAAGACTGAAGAGGGAAAGAGAGAGAGAGAGAGGCCTCTTGTGGAGAAGGTGCGGTGGGCTTGAATAGAAAGGTAGAGGAGCACAAAAGGGTCGTTTGCGAGGCGGGAGGTTCCCTCCCGAGCCTCCTGCCTTGGCCTTTTGCGCCCGAGAAAGATGATGTCTGGCCAGGTTGTGTTGGGAAGCAAAAATAAAACCAACAAAACAGAAAGAAATAGACGTGAATAATAGGAGAAGGCGATATGGTGGGGAAAAATTAAAATGAAAGCCAAACGGATATCAACCCAGCTATGTTTACGGTTCAGTCAAAAGTTGAACATTACCGGGATCACGTATCAAAATGTCGTCACTTTACCAGAATATAGGAAGGGATAATGTCTGACATTGCTAACGACCGGTTTGACTGACTAGCCCTCCCCCTTCCAGATGTTAAGTTGTAATGATAATCTCACCCCCTCAACCAGAAGTGGCCACCCGCAAAATATCGCTCGTATTTCACTGATAATATATATATTTTTATTTCCTTTTCTTGAAATACTTCAGTAGCCATTTTTTTATAAAATTTTAATTTCTATTTGACTGGTGTACATAATATTTTACTTATATTAATGTGTGTAATTTATTCCATGTATTTTTTATTATTTAACGACCTAATTGGAGTAAGATTGAGACTTCTTAGTTCCTTCTTCCACATTGCATTCCTGTACATTACATTGAAGACAATCACAAACAACCAAGGTGTAGGATAACCTTCCTAGGCGGGAATCGAACCCACGAAATATGAGTCGGTAGGCAAGGACGTTACTCCGCCGCCACTGGGGCCGGCAAATAAGTAAATGAGTTCGAGCGACATTCAAATAGCTTAATACCTTCCTATCTAAAATAGCTTAATATTTTATATTTGTTTGATGTTCATTTCAATTTGGTTCGAAGAGTAGTTGTGACAAGGTCCCATACTTCCGCATAATTTTCGCTTCGATTCTAGAAATAAATTAACAGCCTCTTTCGTAGGAATTTGTTTGTCTGTGATATATTATTTAGTTCAGAGGCGGCTCCAAAGAGGTGTTGGAGGGGGAGGGGGCTTTCCATGAACCAAAGAGGTAAGAGGAGGAGTGTGAGACCTCCCCATGGGAAATGAACCTTCATCATGTCATTATATTTATTTTTCTTTACGAAAATTTCAATGGAAAGCCATTTCAAATTGTTAAAATTTGAAAGATTTAAAAAGGTGAATGTAATTTTGGATGTGTGCATTCATATTTATCTAAAAGAATATAAATTATAAATATTGCAATGCCGTAGAAAATGATACTTATCGGATTGAATCGAAGATGAATTTCCTTCGGAGCTTTCTAAATAAGTATAGCATAATGACATTTAATGGAGGCCATTATGGGCTCTCCCCTACGGCCCCGAAACCTCTCAGGTACCTGAATTGCCGCCTACATAGTATCTGGGAGATGAAAGTCGAATTGAAATCTTCGAGTGTCAGAATAACCTATTTAAAATCCATTCTTGAGGCATATTCGAGGGAGCCCCAGCCATTCCGCGACCATTCTCACCGTAGGTTCACTAATTACCACCCGAATTATTGAGCAGTTGCAAATTTTTTCAACATTCTTTCTCCTCCCAATAGCTTGCTGGGAGAGGAAAATAAACGAACACGCGAAGCCAATTACTCTTGATGGCCACATAAATGCAGAGAAAAAAAGAGGATTATTTTTGTGATTAAGTGTGAGGGTGCCCCGGGTGTATACCCACGGATGACGCCCCGAGGAGATCATTTCATTGGAGACACATCCTAGACTGATTTCATCCACTCGCTCTCTCTTATGTTTTATTTGACATGAATGGATGTACCGCATCTAATTGCACGTTGGATCACATCCGAATCTAATATTTGCGATTAGGATATCATGTGCAAAACCTAGTACCTGTTATGTTTATTATGTATGCATTTCAGCATTCAGCGTGCACTTTATTCGCGTGATAGACGAATAGAACACCATGCTGCAAAATCGAGAGCGAGTATTAAAGAACGGATAGTAGCAATGTTCAACTAGATAAGATTGACTGAACGACCAGGTTTCGATGCATTAGATCATCTTCAGATGATCATTTACCTTAAGATGGTAAAATTCATCGAAACTCGGTCGTACAATACATCTTATCTGGTGGAAAATTGCTACTATCCGTTCTCTATTATGTTCAAATTCCACCGCATCACACCTGGAACTACTCAATTTAATCGAGAGGGATAATGCATCCCAGGAAAAATTGCGTGCATAGCTCGATATTTTTATAAATTTCGGAGTTATTTTTAATTAATTTCTCTTCTATGGTAACAAGTTTTGAGTTATGCGCAAATTAGGCCACCCCTTAGTTTTTAATTGTCAACTCCAAGAACTATTGCAATCTAACATGCTGGAAAATACGGTACTCCAGAGATTCTCCCATAGGATGGATATCCAAGCCAGAGGGTCACGTTATCTGATGTGCCACTGCCTGTCGTGGCTTCGTATAACGATACAAAACATAGGTACTTCCGTTGTCTCAAAGCGGAAGTGGAAGCGGTGCACAAACTAACCGGAAATGACAGCGAAACCTTGCGCCTCCGCTGCAAATGATGGGATGACAGATGGGACTTCTCTTTTATTCACCCAGGTACGTTAATCAGAGGGAACACGTGAAGAGGAACGATCCGTCAAATTTTCCTCAACACCTTAATGTCTTGAGAATCCGAAGATTTTTGGACCTTTTGAGCGTTGATTCGAAGCCATCTCTACGATAACCAATATGATCAACGTTCATGCCAGTGGCTGTAATCATCAGGCGTGGCATCAGACCCTCTTTGCAAAAAGACAGCCCATTTTCAACTTTCTAATATCAAGGACGATTCGTAGACGCAAGTAGCGGATAGAAAACTGGACCAACTCCCTAAGAAACTCCTCCGTTCTCCTGAACATTTTGCTGAAGATCACATATTCAATTGATTTCAAGACGAATTAATTAACTTCCGCCGACTACCATTTTAAAACCTACCATTACCAAATAACTCAGTTTTTGGTTAACGAATTAGCACAATGTTTTAGACAAATTACTTTCATCACACAAATATCATTAACTTGGGAAAAAATCAATTTCAAAATAATATTAATTTAGACTGCAGTATCTCGGAATAAATACTACCCAAATCAAGTTCATATTGCAAAATTCCAAACAGCAGAATGGAATTCATTACTCGAGACTTGTAAAATATGCGGCTTCCAATGAGGAATTCTGAACTTATGAGCGGATTAGTTGAATCTGAGAAGTTTTTCCTAACGCAAATATTAATAATTGTTAGTCATAATTGAAACAAAAAAATACAACGTAGAAATAAAAGCAAACCTCAACTATAACAGCTACTCCTTGTACTCCGGAGAATATGGCTGGGAGCATCAAAATATAAGTGAGTTCCCTTAATTTTCATTATTCTTTTTCAAATAAATTTTTACGCTATTATGTATGTAATAGAGGCGCGTGCTTTATGTATCTATGCATGTGTATATAAACATATATTGTGCCATTGTGGCATATACCTGAACAATAATGACCAAGTTCGTCGGTTCTGCTTTTATTTTTAATAGTAATATTCTATCTGTTGCTTGCTCTATGTTAGCTATGCTTCTCCCTACAATTTTATTACAACCTTCACATATGTTTTTGAAGTTTCGACGGCACGACCGTCAGATTCTGAAGATGACGGCCGTGCGGTCGAAACGTCAACTAGATATGCGGGTCTCCTTACTCTGTCTATTAATGTTTCAATCAATGTTTTTATATATTTATGCCATCACTAAAGATCGTTCTTTTCCGAAGATGTAATATGAATGTATGTTTGTGATGGAACATAACTGCGAAGGAATTCGAAGATTTGGGGGCAACTTTCGTTTTCAGGTATAGTGTATAATATTATTTAGTCTTTATGTTTCATTTTAAATCATTACCTTATTTCGTATAAAAAATGGACGCGAATTCGCAAACTGTGATAGTGAAATCCATGTTAATTATAAGAATGCACTCTTGCACACAACCAACCCAATTCAGAAGGTTCCCTATCAGTTGCCCAGCCTATTCTCTGCGCATGGCTGGTAACACCGAGCAGGGGGAAGTTTAGCAACAGAAATTCCTAAGGAAACTCGCTGGAACTCCAAGTTCCTTTAGACTCTAAGCCACCAAATTCAGCAAAGGGGTGCGTGGTTCACGCCAACGTCCGGTTCCCCCACTTAAATATATTAATGAATGCCGAATTCCCACGCCTTTAAAGCTTAGCACTCACAACACAGGCTGGTACCTCTAGTTTTCTTATCCTCTGGTGGCATGCTCGGAATTCTCCAAACTAGTTAAGACATGCCCCGACGACCACACCTGACCAGAGAGTCAAGAGCGGCATTCCACCTAAGTTCTTCAGGAAAGATTTAGAAAAACGTGCAGTGGCGATTTCCAATTATAATCTTCCGAACACGTCACCAGACCGACACAGTTTTAGAGAGAACAGCGAGGCGATTTAATTGTTATTTCACCGGTATTTCACAATATATTTAACTTCTATTGAAATAAAATTGTATTTGCAATCGAAAGGTGAATTTTCAAAGCTTCCTTGCAGCATTGACCTTAGGGAACAAATTCATCTTGTAAGATCGATGGATAGGAAACTAAAAAAAACTCCAGCGGACAGAAAAATTCTTTCGAGTTCCAATGGTCAAGCGTTGGGACTCGAAAATCTTTAATCTTTAGGTGTCTGGTATCTATGAATACCAATTTTAAAATTACCAACATTCTGAATAAAAAATGCATATCAGAAAAATAATAGAATAGCTATAGAAAGAATAAAGTAAAGTGGCAAATAAAACTGATAGTTGCTGTTTGCATTGTGGGCATGACTGAGATATGAGGATATGGATAGAATGATGAAGTAAGTGCACTCTATTTTTAGAACATGTGAAGGCATGAGGGATGCGTGGAAATATGGATGAAATATGTACATTCGAGAGTCTCGGTGAAATAATAATTCATCTCAATTCTATTTATATACACCTACTCCCAGCAATTAGTTCTGTGCCTTAAACGAAATCTAAGTGCTCAGTGTAATCCGTACCGTGATGCTACATATTTAATTTTGTTTTAATATAAAAGCAAATGTCATGCTTACAAGGATATCGTCATTGAGAAGCTTTTTCATTGTATCATCTGCCATTATTGTTTTATAATGCGCATTTACCACCAGTTTTAGACTCCGTGGAACACCCTCACCCGTAATGCCAACGGCCTAACTTGTACACATTTCCTATCCTTCCCGTCGCCGATAAAATAATAAAATCAACCCTTCGCGCGCCTTGATGAACCCAAAAGAGGGAGATATCCCTTCCTTCTTCCACTTAACACAGCATTTTTTACCCGCGGGGCATAAAAGAGAAAGGGAGGAAGAAGACGAGAAGGAGATAGGAAGGGGAAGACGGAGCAAGGAGAACGAGATGGGAAGATGGAGAGAAGGAAATGGTCGGCTATGGCTTTTTAAGGGCTCTTCCAACCCCAGATGTTCCCCTCCCTCCCTTCTCCGCGGGAAAAGGCGGAGTTTGGGTGAAAAATAAGGGTAGTGGGAAGGGTGCGTCGGGGAGGAGGGTTGAGCAGAATGGAGCGGTGGTGGAGGGAAGGGTGGGACGGGGTGGAAAGGAGGCGTTCGAAGGGGGGAATTTACATGAGTGATGCGAGCGAGAGCTGCGTCGAGGAGGGGCCACGAGTCGTCGCCGCCGTTTGTTGAACCATCAAGGCACAGGAAAGAGGAAAATGGAGCAGGCGAATATTTTTGAGAGTGAGGAGGATATCACGTGTTTACCAATGGATTTTATCCAATTAGCAGACACGAGGGCGTGATAAGTGGTGTTAGAAGTCGATGAAAATGGTTGTTATATGAGAATGAACGAAGCGAAGTATCGTAATATTAGTTTTGGAGGACGAACACTACAATTGTGCAAAACCCGTACACAATCATTATTTACACAAAGGGAAGGATAATTAAATAATGAAATAACATAGTGTAGAATAGTATCACCTCTACCTGACAAGGAAGAAGGCTGTAAAATAGCAAGTACTTGAAAAAATTGAATGTGAAGATTAGATATTAGGGTATAGCAATAGAAGCAAATAGAGCATCCTTATATCATATTTCTTTTCAGCGGTAATATGAGGCGTTTGCGAAATTCTATATGGTTCATTGCCTGCTTCTACTTTCTTTAGTTTCGTTCATCATCGTAATGAAAAAATGCAAATCAATGGTCGGTTTCTATACATCCCTCTCCGAAATAGGCCCTAGGAGTGTGAAATTCACAACTTCAAGGTAGGTGTACAAATTTCTTTCTCTGTGACACAATTTGGTTACCCACGAAGTTCTAGTGAGCAGAAAATATTATTGGAAAGAAGACGCTCGATCAAAAATATTAGTCATAGAACGGAGTAATTTAGTGTACATAATTAGCAAATAAGTAATGATAAAAACGGAATATTTTATATAAGTTGAACTTTTAAGATGCCAATCTGTACTGCTAGCTCATTTCATATCTTAAACATGTCCTTTCTCAAGAATATTTCATTCTACTCGCGTTCCTTTCTCTCTCTCCTTTCTTTCGAGTTTTCGCTACTAGGAATTCGACAAGGTGAATGGTCGATTAAAAAAAAAGTTGATCTCAGACGTGACAGGACGTGCAAGGGAATACGCCATCACTTTTAGCTGGAGAAAAAATATACGCTCGTTTCATACGGGTTTTTAAAGGGAGCTCTGGGTTTCCGAGCAAGGGCCGGAGCGGCAAAAGGAACAGCAGAACCCTTAGAGGTGGGCGGGGCGAGGTGAGGGTGAAACGTGCGAGGCACCGAAAGGGTTTCCCCACCCTCCACCGGAGGAAAGGAAAGATTTTTTCCTCGTGACCGCAGTAGAGAACCACCTTATTTTTTTCTTCAAAAGAAAAAGTATCCTTTCCTGACTTGGTCCCATGTAAGTACTCCCTGTCATGAAATACATGCACACACACACTGACGCCAAGGGTAAACAACGGCGACCCCGGTGAGGGTAGGGGATGAGGTACGGGGGAAAGAGCTATGTGAATTTTTTTTTGACTTAACGCGAGAGCGATCGCATGCCCAGCGGTGCGCCATAGCTGTTGCTCGAGATTCACTGGATAGGAAGGTGTCTCTTTGCGTGGAAATCATGCACCGTCGCTCCACTGCGCGGAGGGAGTGACGCAAGGTGTTTTCAAACTTACCGTACGCCTGCTGTCATCGCATACGTCGGAGATCTCGATGGATGACCAGAAAATCCTCACGCACCATGCAAGACTTCTTTCTATGACTCCACTCTTGTGTTCTCCCGCAACCAGACATGGAGGTGTTAATAAAATTACGATTCTGAAATTGAACATTTTGGCCGTTCCCCTCCCTTCATCCGTATGCCATACTCCACTAAAGCCACTTGGAAAAGTGTCACACTACGCCGAGCATGCCTCTATTTTTTTATCAGCCACTAAAAAGAATAATTTTGACGCGACAGCACACTTTCTCAGAACCTCCCCCCAACTTGCAATGAGCTCTCAACCGGATGTACCCTCTCTTTCCCTCGAGATTGTAAAACTTTTAGCGGGCGCGAAAACTCCCCGCTTCTAGGCAGCTATACAATCCCCGTGCGATCAACATTTTTGCATTCGATTAAAAACTTCGGATTCCCCTTCCTTTTTCAGAGGGAAAACTTCCTCTTTCAAGGTATTCGGAATTTGGAGAGGGCTTAGTCACTGAGAACTGATAATATCAAGCGTTAAAATTAGAAAATCCTAAGATAAAGAAAGATCAACTGTCTCACAGCTACATAACTCTGCTTTCGGGAATTAGACTCCAATGATTTTATACAAGGGACATATTAATTACACCAATAAAAAGCCAATTGTGAACATTCTGAGAAATAAGCAAACCCTGTAGTATTGTAAAGGAAGGATGAACGAAGTGGGAGAAAGGATTCCAATAATTAGGAACACGAAAAGTGGCATCATAGATAGGAACATAAGAATTTGTGGATAGTTAAAAAGGATTCCCAGCGTAAGATGAAATAGGTAGTTGAGGAATTCCAACACTCGGATCGATGACTGATGGCGATGAATTTATCCATAGTGGTACTTTTTACAACTCAAACTAAAAAAATATACCCATAAAAGAAGGTACATGCATTCCGTAGATATTTAAGCCTTTATCCATCCATGAGATCACCTTATGCCGGTGATATTTTCCAGAATGGATAATAAATCGTTTCGCGAAAGAGTATGAGAAGTGAAGAATTAAAATATAAGAATTGTTGCCTTCAACACTACTAATTACATTTACGTTCGAGTAAATATTCCAATGGACTTCTCTATCCTCGTATGCGTTCTACCGGTTAACTCATCAGGAATTTTCGACTGGTTGAACCTCGGGGACCGGCTGGAAGACCAACAAAAGCTCTGGTTTACCATGTCTCCGGGTACAAGTTAAAACTCTTGAGGAGGGCAGATGTCTCTGTCGCGGTCTGCGCAGTTCCAATTTCGCAAGGCGCCCTGGGAAACGACTTCATGCTGTGGACGGTGCGCACCCCTGTTTGTCGGAGGGGTAGCTGTCCAAATGGGAATGCTCTGGTGTAAGCGGACTGAAATTGAATTGTCACATTGCTACACTGTTCTCAGTGCATTAAAATTTGATACACCAATGCAATAAATTAAACAGGCATGAGTGTATTTTAAAGCATGTAAAAAGGTATTTATATATGATTTTCTAATGAAAAATAATACCTTCTACCGTGAAAAAAAATGGAGAAAATAAGTTCCTTTGGATATTATCATCTGCGCTTCGGTTGCAAGCAAATTGCCTAATTGTTTTCGCCCAAATAGATTTTTCGCTGTGCCATTAGGAAAAGAGCTTGGACCTTGCGAAACTAAAGTGTGGTTTGAAGTCGTATTGCCCCTTTGATCAAAATCGAATATTAAATCCAGAGCAGGCACGTGGGCGCGTGGCAGGGTGTGCTAGGATATCTCCGGGGCTTGTTTTTTTACATTATACGGCTAAATTTGCAACTCCTCTAAAATTAAATGCAAGTTTAGAATCAAGATTTTTAAACCACACATATTATGAATGCATACTCGTGATGTTGGAAAAATGTTTCCGTCATAAGTTTTTATGCGTGCAACTTATTTGTACTCGTACATAAAGGAAAGATAAGCTTGAATCATTTGCCCGAAGAGGATGAAGAAACTTTCACGAAGCCTTTGTGAAAGAATAGCCGGTGACCACAAAGTATGAACAACAATGTTGGAGTGTGCAACTCTGGTTTTGCTATGATCGCGGATTGTACGAGGGAGGAACAAGCTTAAAAACTATGAATTTATTTTTTCTTACGCAACATAACTGGTTATAGTATGCGATAATCATAATTACTTCGAGGCTTGAAATTAACTTGATTATCCTGTATCTATTAGGTCTAATTTGGTGACTGGAGGGATCCCCTGTGTACTCGCATGCCTGTTACTCTTCATTGTTCTTTCGTTTCAATTTATCATTAACATTGAGAAACATTTTTGAACTTCATTCCTAATTATTTTATGAGAAGCTTCCCTGATTGGCCCCATATGCTTATCACATATTCTAAATGTGACCGTCTAACGTGAAATAACACCAAGCCTAGACTTTTTCTTTCATGTAACAATCACTCATCTAATAAAGCCAAGTTTATTTAGGTAGAATCCGCATTATTTTTGGGTGTGGATTATTGATGGGAGGAAATAAGATTATCAAGAAAGGCAAACACCCTTGTCCTGATATGGAGGAACAATAATTAGGACCAATAAGTACTCATTGGAGTGATTTTTCGACACGTGCTCCCTAAATTAGGTATTTTACACCGAACAAAACTTTAAATGACTTTTAAAAGAGGCAAATCTGAAATGAAATCGCTTGCATAAGATAGACATGATCCCCGTTTCGTGACTATTATTAATCATTTTGCATTGGCTATCACGTGGGAACCAAAGAAGTCATTTAGGAGTACAATTTAAGGAACTAGGGGAGAGGAAGTGTAAGTACACACAAAAATGAGTGCGCAGTAAATAACGTAGATCAATAAAAAAGAATAAGATTAGATTTGAGATCGAGGAATATCGCCACAGAAGAAGGAATACCATATCCGTTGGTATCAATGAAAAGAATGACACCGACTAATCGCCAGACGGGCTTCGTTCCCAATGGGGCACCCCAAGCCGAATTTTGTATCATATTCAGCCGTAATTTTCAAAGGTGCTAATAAATATAGTCTCTATCAAGAAAGTGATCCTAGAATATAATCACCTTCCTCATATAAAACTTTATTGGACATTAATTTTATTTTTCCAGGTTATGGACGAAATGTTTTCCGTCAAGGTAATAGCTTCATCACAACATCCAACATTCGTATTCTACCGTTCTATATCCATTAAACGATAAACAACATTTTCTGCAAAAATTTACATTAAATATGCTTCAAACAATGGAGTATAAAATGTCTCGGAGCTGATATCTCCGCAGACGCAGCACAATCAACTGTTCGCGAGCATCTTTTCAAGGGCAGTACCTTCGTAAGCATCCGCAATCCCTCGGAACCTTGGTATCTTCCCTCATTTCCGACGGCGAGTGAGGAGAGGCGGCGACCGATCAGCGGAAACGATGCCATTTTGTAAGAACGATGTGGGCAGTGCGACCTTGGCAGCCATCTGTTTTTTTTTCCTCTATCGACTGGGTAATAATGGTGGGTGTTCACGCATCGGGTTCTTCTCTCGCAGTCCGTGCAACCTCCCCCTTCCCACCACATCCCCTGCTCCCTCCCTAAACTTCTCAAAAGTGCCCCACCCCCCCCTCACTCCGCCCAACCTGCTTCGAAAGAGCTGGCGTGGGAAAATTCCCGCCGGACAGAGTGCTGCAAATGGTGCACCGTGAGAAGTGATGGGGGGATTCTTCTCGTCCCTCTCGCAATTTGAATTTCAAAAATATTCATGAGTGGGTGCTGTCCAATTAACAATATCCTCGAAAGAACCGTGGAGATCCACATCACGGCCCGCCCCTTCCAAAGGAAGTCAGCGGAACGGCATTCACACCGTCACGCGTTAAATACACTAACCTATTTCTTCGAATCGGCTTATTTTGCGCTGCACCTTGAAAAATCGTTTCCTCGTGGAAAACGACTCCGCTACTGGAAGTTTGGTATAGCTACCCCACGTCGAGGGCGTTCGATTATTCTCTTAGAGAAATAAAAAAAAATTCTCTCCAAAAAAATAAATTAATGAAGTGATTCCGGTCAAGATGTTGCGGTTGGGGATGTGCTGTTTTATATATTAAAATTGTGGTGCTATATTGCCGCTCCAGCGTCAAGCTCTATTACTGTTATTAAGTATCGCGATCACTCAATTACTACATTTGTATCGATTTGTAAAGTGGACGATAAACCATGTTGCTGTGATTAAAAGTGAAGGTCATAAAGAGTAAGGAAAATTTTTCCTGCGCATAAATAAGTATACAAATAATGAAATGCAAATGTGTTAAAGCATGTGTTTATATTATGTACGCACGAATTTACATGAAATATATTAATTCAATAAAATTACTTGAGAACAGGACATGCAGCAGAAACAAACAGAAAAACAACACGAGACACACTAAGGTAGACGTAAATTTTCGACATCATAAACTTTCTTCAAGACGGCTGAAGGGGCTTTGTTCTGCGGGTTGGGCAGTAATTTGCTGTTTTTCCGAAAACATGAGAGGAGAAGAAATCATTTGTAATGCCGAACAGCTATTTCATGAAGTGCCTTTTATAAATGTGTATAATTATACGAGAGTAGGCTGAAAACTAATGCACACATGCTTGTAGACCACAAACAAAATTACCTTCAGAAGCAGTACTGGTGGCATGTGGAAGTAATATTGTCCATCAATATGCATGCGCAGGTTTGAGGTCGTTTCATTCATCCAGTGTATTTCGAGAAGCGAAAGTATGGAGACGTGTTCTAGCGCTATGTCAACGCGAGTTAAACAGCGTGCCGTTATCGAATTGTTAACCGCTGAAAAAGTGACTCCTACTGAGATTCATCGTCGTTTAAAGACTGTCTATGGTGACGATGCTGTTGATGGGCCAACTGTTAATCGATGGGTAGTAAAATTTCGTGGTTGCGAGCCTGGAAAAGCCATAATTGTAGATGAAACACGCAGCAGACGTCCGATCACTACCACAGACGATAAACATCGCAAACTCGTCGAAATTTGTTTCAAAATGACCGGCGAATCACTCAAAAGCCTATTGAAAACCATATTTGAATATCCAAGGAAGAAGTTTGTCGTGTTAAAGGCACCCAGGCGCCATTAATTTTGCAACATGACAACGCTCGTCCAGACGCTTCGTGCGCAACTGGAGAGGCTCTGCGAAGACTGATATTTGAACCGATTCCACACCCTCCTTATTTCCCCGATCTTGCACCTTGCAATTTTTATTTCTTTTCTCAACTCAAGAGACACCTCAAGGGTAATCATTATACCTCGGACGATGAGGTGAAGGCAGCTTCCAAGTTCTGGATTCGAGAAAAGTCGGAAGAATTTTTCAGTGACGGAATGAAAAAACATGTTTCACGTTGGAAGAAACGTGTTAGCCTTAACGGTGACTATGTTGAAAATTAAATATGTAATTTTGAAACTTAAGAATTTTAATTTAATGTACCTTTTGCCCGATCTCGCGATTTGTTTTTGTTCGCGCTCTACAAGCATGTGTGCATTGCTTTTCAGCCCACCCTCGTATAAATATAAATAAATATATGCGCTCAAAATCAGAATTCTTGGGTCTGTGGAAGACAGAAGCTTAAGGTAGATAGCATATTTCAAGGAATGAAATTAGAGCAAATAAAATCCTCCCTCTACCTTGGCAGCAGAAAACTTGGGAGAGGAAGGCCGACCGATATCAAGCGAAAAATAGCTCAAGCTAAGAAGGCAACTACTATGTTCAAAGGACCTAAGGCAGCAAGCAAGGAAGCAGTTCGTCAAAACGATCTTATTTTACATGACACCCTATGGAGCAGAGATATGAAACAAATCAATAAGTTGGAGAGTGAGCAACAAAAGCCTTCGAAACACTTAAAAAAAATAAGATACCGGAATTCCACCGCCTCATTCACAGAGTCAGTTATCATTATAGGAACTGAAAGTTGGTTAACAGAGGATATCGCACACAGCGAAATATTTACCAAGTCCTTCACAGTTTATAGAAACGACAGACAGAATAGAGCCGCGGGAGGAGTGTTAATTGTGGTTAAAAACTCTAGCGTCAGTAGAACTGAGTTATATCCTGATAGCTGCATAGAAAGTGTTTGGTTCTCAGTGAAAACACTCAGAGCGAAAAGAATATGTCTGCGCGTATTATAGACCACCCCACGCTGACGTTGACTCAATACCAGATCTAGAAAGGCAGAGTAAAAAGCTTTACGTCCCACAACAATAAGCATAGTCTAATTATCGGAGGCGATTTTAATATTCCCATAATAGATTGGGATTCGAACAGTTTTCTAAATGGAAATAAAGAGAAGGGTTTATGTGAGTCCCTCTTATTTACGTTCACCTCGAATTCCCTACATGAATTAGTCACTTCACCAACAAGGGGAAAGAACATTCTTGATCTATTAGCTTTAAATATACCCGAAAAGGTCTTAAATGTAGAAGTTATTGACGGAATCAGCGATCACAGGGCTGAAAACGCTCAATTTTCTCTACGCGTAGAAAAAGTTAACAAAACCTAAGAGAAAGGTTTATTTATTCAAAAAAGCTGACTATGTTGGCTTAAAATGTGAGTTACAAGTTCCTTTCGTAGATTTGACTAATTAAGCAAAACCAGAAGCGTCGAGGATACTTGGAATGATTTTCTTGCGATAATACGTTCAGCAATACAGAGAGATACGTTCAGATACCTAGTAAACATACGTATTATAGAGAACAAGGAACCCGGTTGGTACAACTCTGAAGTACGGAAATCTCTAAGACAACAAAGGGTGTGCCATGCCAGAATGAAAAACGCGGTTAAGATTCCTCCCCTGATAAAATCAACGAAACCATACAGAATTACAAATCATCTAGGTCCACTGCCAGGAAGGCCTTCCGGAAGTCGCTAGCGGAATTCAAAAGGAAAAAATTAGGTGAGCATTTACGCGATAACCCAAAGATGTTTTGGTCCCAAGTCAGGGAAGTTCAGGGAAAAAAGTCCACCGTAAACTCGTTGAATAACGAAAAGGGGGATAAGGTAACGAGTAGTTTAGATAAAGCCTACATATTAAACTCGTTCTTCAAGAGTGTTTTCGACATATGCTCTTGGAATATACCCAAGAACCTTCCGAAAGCATTTCAGCTACCAATGCAAGCAATCGAATTTCCCCCCCGCGGAATACAGTTACTCCTTGAACACATCGACCCCAACAAATCTCTGGGACAAATACAATGTACACTCTCCGTAAATTTTCAGTCTTACTTGAAGAAGGCCGAAAGCTCAAACAATCTATAATGTGAGTGTCCTTCGAAGTGTTATGTATTTTATTTGTGTTGTATTGTGCCGTCCAAATGTTATATTGCTCTTGTGAGTGCTTCATTACATCATCGATATATATAAATAAATAAATAAATATATATATATATATATATATATATATATAATCAAACCACTGCCGGCGGATTTTTCACGCCTCGAATGCCTTCTGGAAGGCGGCCACCGGAATGCTACTAAGCTCTCTCGTCACGACATGTTATAACACTTCTACAGAGCAGTGGTGACGTCCTTTCAGCACGGATTTGAGGCGGGGGAAGAGGAAGAAGTATGGCGGGAAAATGGCTAAAAAATTTGGATCCCCAATCACATGGTCGAGAAGCTCTAAGCAGATACGTGAGTGAGTTTCCTTTTGTTCGTCCGAGAGAACTGGCGGCACCAACTTCGCAAGCACCTTTGTCATGCTCATGTTTTCGGTCACAAGTCGATGCACATCACTTTTAGGGATGCTAAGTTCATCATAGACCATGTAAAAACTTAACCTGCGATCCCTGTCCAACAAAGCGTCCCCTAAATACTACTACTACTATGATATTATGTCTAAAATTTATCAACATGAGTAGTAACTCATAATATGATGAAGGTGGTTGGTTATATCGAAACATCAGTCGTGAGTGTGTATTCATATGTTATATTTTTTATAAATTTATGCGTTTTATTTCTTTGACATTTGACAGAAATTATGTTTATTTCGTGAATATTGTATTCTCAATTAATGACATTGAATTATGAACAATTATATTCTTTACAGTACATCAAAACAACATTTTTGTTTTCCCGGCCGGGCGATACTGCGTCACATTTAAGATAAATACTTCGCACCTACATACGGAAGGATTTTATTGATTTAGTGGTGCTGCTGATATAGCTGGGATTATCACTTAACATTCTTGCGCAAACCGTGACGAGGGAGGTTCCTCATTGTGGCGGCTTTAATCCCATTTCTGAATTATTCTCGTACATCTGTCATGAGGCGACATTTCTGATTTGAAATTTTGCTGCTTGGAAAAGTTGAGGCCAGGGAATGAGAATGAGAGTGGATTTGAGGTTTTCGGGATGTGGGCTTGGAGGAGATTAGAGAAAGTGATCTGGGCAGAGAGAAAAATAAATTATTTTTGAGGATTTCGGGGACGGGAGGAAAAAGAGGTTGGAAGGGGAAATCTGGGAGAAATAAATTAATGGAGCTTGAGAATTAGATTATTTTGAGGGACCTCATAGATGGGATAAAATTAGCCAGTAAAGGAAGGAATAGGGAGAGAATAAGATAGTGACCATCCCTAGGGGCAGGACTTGAAAAGAAATATATTAAGATAAAAATATTTTAGAAGAATTTTTTAATGAAATATGAAAGAGTATACGCTAAATATTAATGTTTTATATGATTTTATGCTAAAATAAATAATGAGTTGAGGAATGTTGTTGACGAAATAAGATTTACCGCAGCGAACACATTTTTATTTTGAGGAGCGTACTCTAGGCAGTCTACGTTTTCATTCAAATACCTATACGAGTAAGGCTTCGTGGAGTGTTCGCACTGTGGGAAGTAGACCGACACACATTGTGAAATATCATTAGCTCTAAAAAAACAAAATTCGTGTCGCCACTTCAACGAATGCCCGCTAGTCAACCTTATGAGCCTTATAACGAACTTCGATCGACGATTATAAAAGATATAAGCATGCGCCGCTATAAAATGTTCATGAAACTAGAGCAGCTGAACATTAGAGCAATAGCAGTTTTAAGAAACGAATAAATTCGTGATATGACTACGTCGCTTGGTAATCCAACAAGGAATGTCGATAATCCGACTCGAGTCACGTATAATATGATACCTTGAAACACAAGTAAGCTGAGGTACAGTTTTAACGTCTTATCGTTTATCCATTTACGTTATAAATTCACTATATACTTAGTTGATCCAAATTTACTATCATGGCTATCAATTGGATGTTTTTCCTGAATTAAAACGATTGTATAAAAAGTATCGGTGACAATATTTTCCTGAATTAAGTGCTGAATTAAGATCATCGGTTAAGTGTGCGTATGATTGAAGATCGTATTGGCATAGATAATATTTCATTGCACGCCATTATCAGCGAAAATTTGGCGAAGCGAAAGACATACGCGAAACTCGTCCCGAAGGCCTAGGCGGACAACCAAGAGCGGAGTCGAGTGCCTGCTTGCGAAGACCGTCTGCAACCGTATCAAGACGATTCCCCAACCTTATTACAGTTCCGACTTGGCACCAGCAGATTATTTCCCATTCCAAAAAGTGAAATCCTCCCTCGGAGGACACCACTATGTGACCCTAAGTGCCGTCAAAAGAGCGCGGGTACCCTTAAGAACTTTCCGGGATCCGTCTACCAGGGGAGCTTACGAGTCGTGGAGAAGCCGCTGTAAAAAGAGTCGGCGCTCAAGGGATGTACTTTGAAGAATTTTGAGGCACTGTAGCAATAAATGAAATAAACATCTTCTTCAGAAAATGTTACCGTTACTTTTTACACAAACCTGGTACACCATTGCAATGCACCCACCAGTCTTCATTTTCTTCTTTATTGCCGTTTTTCTATTTTATGATAGCAGGCCAATACGGGGATTTTGGCGAGGGTTAAATGGAAGGTGGAATTTGTTAACGGTTGGGATATTGACGCACTATGCGAAGGGATATTCTTAATCAATTCCTCAAGTGGAAATGGGTGGTAGGGGCGCTTGCAGGAAACAAGAGTAAAGTATAAGAAAATATTGTGGATGTGTCCAAATTTAAATGCTAAATGACAAGCAATCTCCTTGATTTATCTTTACACGTTAGGAAAGACTGAATGACAATCAAGCGCTCAGGAAAAATACCACTATTTTTCAATGTGTCCATTGCTAATTTCTGAAATCCAACCCGTTCTCCTTAGATGAGAGGTCTCAGTTCTGGCCGTTCTTGCCACATAATAGGGTCAGTGACATTGCCAAATTATAATAAATGTGAAGAGAAGGTACATAAAATGGGTCTCACCAATTCCCGCCCAAATACATATATATTTGGATAATGTGGGTGACCACTCCCCATTCATTCTCCACCGGTGGCAATCCAATAAAATTCTAGCTCTTTTTCTCCAGTGCTCATGCTGTTTTATAGGAAAAACAATCCGACCTTAACAAAATATGTGAGCCTGGGACGGCACGCGGCGGGCAATTTATTTCTGGAAATACGGCGCACCATTCTGCCGTCGACAAAAACGACATTTCCCTATGTGTCTGAATTATTTCTCTCCATTCTTTCCAACATTATTTTGAATATGCAACATTCTCAGTCGAGCCGGAAGCTCAAACACAAAAAATCGTGCATTTTCCCTCGATAAATTTGATATCCCATCATTCTTCTAAATGGGAACTCACGAACTTTTTAAAAATACCTTACAGATCATGCATGTTTTTTTTTAGCTGCGAAAGCCAAATATTGAGAATTTTTGGTTTGGAAAGACTCAGCTAGAGCAACAGAGTGTTAGAATTTTGTTGCATCAATTAATCCTAATGGTGACTGCATTTATCCCCAATGCGGTACTAAGCATTCCCTAGAAATTGTGCATACAAACGAAGGTACAAAGTACCTCCCAGGGATCGGCATGAGAGCGATTGTTTTCTTTTCTCGGCTGCATTCACTTTCCTATGGTCAAAATAAAAAATGACTAATTAATTGCTAAAGGTGGTTTATGGTGGCTATGTCTTACCGCTTGGAGAATATTTTCGACTTTGATAAAATTCAAAATAATTATTTCTCATATAGTATGCCCGTAAATACTTTTGAATGCCTGTAGTCCCCTGAGCACACAATTACAAGTCCCATGAACATACAGTCCCCTCCAGGGTGTGTAGCAGTCTAGAAATAAGTACTGTTGATTTCAAAATTGAGAAGAGTATCAACTTTATTTGTAGTAACAAAAGGTTATCAAATAATTAGACTTCGTGCATGGAAATGGTCCCTAAAAGATTTCCGAGATCCGCTACTGGTTTTATGAACCTTAAATGAATAACTGAGTGATTGTTGAAAAATCAATATGCGGAAATCGCTAATATTATACTTCTGGACTTACTTGCATTCCTAGCATACCCATTGCCATCCACAAATTCTCACGTAAACTCTTTAGCGTTGTTTTAACGTAAAGTCTTTAGCATGGTTTCCTTTAAATATCCTTCTCTTTCCAAATTACAGCTCGAAATATCGTCTCATTATTGATAAGAATAGGCAACACTTTTGAATATTTCTTTAAGGTTTGCGATTATATGTGATCTATTAATGTTACAACCAGGACGACTTTAATCAAGCACATTCTTAATTGTTGCAATTAATTGTCTTATGACGGGAAGTGGAGTGGTTGTCTGCTTAAATGTGTTTTTAGGGGATTGCTTTTTATTTGGGCATAATCTTAGATTATTAAAAATCAAAGAAAATGAAAATACACTCTTTGGTTTAATTACAATAGCCCGATTGTTAATGGGCCCCTCGCTGGCCTGAAGAGAGAACATAAAAAATGTAATGGTCCTTTGAAAAATTACTTACGTCTAAAGCAGCAAAAACTCAAATAGTTCACCACCATTGTCAAAGGAAATCACCGATCTTAGAACCGTGTCATTTTTTTGCCTTTGTGGTGGTTTTCTAACGTAGCTACTTGAGAAATAAAAAGGGCTATTAATAAAAATCAGTTTCACTTCAGTGCAAAATGAGCATCAAATCGCTTCCAACACATTTGTATATCCATCCAGTTTGTATGGCTCTATCAACTATCAATCTCCTCAGGGAATCGAAAACGATTGGCCCAACTCGTGCTCCACGATGATGATCCTAAAATTAGACGAATATTATCGTATGCGTACAATTTCAGATCAAATATATTAGATTAATATTCTCCAAATTCATAATCCGATGGTATGCAAGTCTGGCCTCGGTCAAAATATCAAATGGAAAAACGAGTATATAAATAAGTCCGTGGGATTGGCATAAATGCTCCTTCGAAGAGAGAGCTTGATTTTAGCGGGTACTTGTCATCTCCTCTCACCCATTTCTGACGCTCATTATTTCCAAATAAAAAAATTATCTAGTTCACCTGAGATCTTCCAGCTCACTTTTTTTCTCTGTGTCTGTTATCTAATATGTCTAATATGAATCTGGGCGGAGAGCGCGTAAGTAGACGTTTACTCTGAGACTTTAATTCTGAGCATTCAATGTGAAAATTGATTGTCTTTCCTGTCATGTCTGTAAGGCATACGCTAATAATCACTCAGATAAATTATATACCGTTACATATATTTTCATCAGTTTTTGCAAAAATGCCTTAAAAATTTTGATTAGAAACATTTAAAAAATTCTATTTTCAGTGTTTCACGAGGGAAGTACATTTTAAAGTTCTTCGTTATTATGCTGAAAGTAATAACGATATAAAATTTGTAACTGATAATTTACAGATCCAAAGAAAATATTTGATCCCCACTGACTTTCGCAATTAAATTGTGCACGCTTTTCCCCAAACGTTTTCCATTGCACATTGTAAAGCAAAGTTTATTTTTGTGCATTAACTATGATTTACATACATTATTATCACCGCCGGAATATTTATCAGATACGGAATAGGGTGTGAGAAAGATAATTATGTTTCATCACTTTATGTACATTATCTGCTTACACCTACTTAAGGGCAAATAACTTGTGTGTAATTAAGGAGAGTAATAATTTTTAATTCTACCGCATCATTATTGACTTAGGACAGCTGCCTGAGGATGTCCACCTATATGAGAAAATGGCCTAAAGAGAAATTGAGAGACCAAAATTTATGGAGCTTGTGAACTGGAAATTCCACTTGGCGCAGACCTCAGAGAAAATGGTAATGAAGGGTTAGAGTATTAGGGACACCTATGACTAATAGAGGAGTCCGCAGAATTACGTCCATCGTCCCCTTTGTAGTGCGTCAACCCTTAGCCACTAATCAAATCTCGTAAGGATTCCCGAATCCTCTTCTTTTTTTGATGTTTCGCACCGAGGACGCGTCCCTTTGCTTCGCCGCCCTCCCTCGACTGTCCGTCACCGCACCACGTGCTCCTCCGCCGCGTGGGACACCTGGTTTGATTTCCGGGATTCCAGGCACGTGTTGCAACCTCCTCCACACCTTTCCACCGTTCAAACCTTAGGTGTACTTCCTCCGCTCCCTCTTCTCCCTTGCCTGTAGTACACCCGCCGACCTATCCCTCTTTATTACCCCTCTCTCCCTCCCCATCTCCATCGAGGAGCCTAACGAAATCCATCGGACAGATCAGCTATGTATAGCTCATGCATAGTTCATCCCCCTACGCCATGCGATAGGACTTAGAGCGATATGGCAATAGGGAATCCGTTGCAGCGAAGGCGACGATAAACCTTAAATTAGAGCGTTAAAATATCAATTTATATGCTTCAATTTGGGCGAGGGGAGGATTAAAGAGGGGACGACGAAACGATTAAAACCAGTGAACAACTTAGGTGGTTCACAAAATGTAACTAACTTAAGAGGGGTAACACAAAAGATCAGTTAAATGAACGAATGGTGAAAAATAACCAGGTGATTTTAATTTTTTATCATAATGAATGTCAAATATTTCCACAAAATTCCGCTTGATACTAATTTTTGCTACATATCACGCTGGTCTGCCTTATTACTACGATACTGCCCAAAAATTTAATTCCTAAATCTGCCATCGGTGTTGTTAAATAACTTATTGAAACTTTCTTTTCGATCAATTTACTTCTCTGGGGGATAAGGTGTTTGTGGTTCGAGTAATTACTTGGTATTTTTTGTTTCCTCTTTAACGGATTCTTAGAAAAATAGAATATTTTTAAGACTCTTTTCCAAAAGAACACTTCCACATAGAACGTTCGCGAATATTTGCCGATGTAGGCATAAATATAAGATGGTTACAGCAAGCCTGTTTACACCAACCTATAGAGTGCTATACCACACAGTGCTTCTATTTACACATCGTTCTCTGAAATCGTAATTAGCCCCTTACTAATCGCGAAATCAGCCACTTGATATATTTGCAATGGAATATGAGTGATAAAAAATTTAAAGATTTTGTGTACCTCGTTTACTGAAAATATTGAACTGCACTTCATATTAACTGCAGTCGAAACGCTCCTACGCTTGAGGTGAACGCCTGCGACTAACATGGAATGTTATCAACCGAATGGGAAAAAGATGTTGAGAGCTTCGGTAGAATTGCATTGATTAACCAATATTAGGAATCTTTTCCCATCGCGCAATTCATGGGAGCAGCATGAGGAAATATGAAGTAAGGAAGTTGCACTGGCACACCCCACACGCCCGTAAAATAATGGCCGAGAACATTACCGAAGAGTTCTGCGACTTTTATAGATTCATCATTTACCTCATCCAGATAATTTTGATGATGTCTATACTCTTTTCCTTACAACTAATTCAATCTTTCACAGTAGTTGTACATTAAAGGTGGATTTTGAAGGTTCACCACGACTATTAACTTCTACGCACCACGAGAATTTCCTTTCTTTGGCTTATATCAGTGCTTTCTTCAATTCTACTTAACTGCTATTTGTCTTCGTGATGTCGCAAACAATATACCTGTTTTCAGTTGATCAAGGGCATGATTTAATATTATCATAACAAATGACATCTGGTAACATATATTCGGAATAAAAATATGGAAATGATAAAGTTTAACGTTTGCAATCCAAACGTTCGCAAATAATTCGTGATCAACTACGGATTATGTTAAATATGTTGATATGATAGGCGTAAGCTTATTGTATCAAAATATTCAATACGATGAGCACCACTGAACGAGGGACATGAAATGGCTTACCTATAATGAAATAGGTGAACAAAGGACAATGAAATTATTATCATCTTAGTATCTCTACCAATGCATATGAACTGCTATTATTAGGGTCAATTTCTCAGGACTTCAAGTCGCTACAAGTCACCCGAAGAGGCTTAAATATAACATACAATTTCAAATTGGCATTCCTTGCGATGTAGGTAAGTAAAAAGTGCTGTACCATACATTCTCACCAATAGATTCATTATATGCTATTTACCAGGCCTTTTAACTGATTTATAACTTTAAAAAACGAGCATACTTAACTTGAACGTTTGGAAAACGATCCACGAAAAATAACACTATCGAAAATAGGTTCGCTACTCGGAGGAGCTGAGATGTCGCTTCAATCCAACTTCAAACACTTCAAGCGCTTTACGCCTTACGAATTGCTCTGTTGTTGTATCAGTGAAATAAGTAGTAGTGTTCCACAGTCGACTAAAGTAGCGTTAGGGTGTTGCATGGTTTCCTTGCTAGAGAAAAAAATTCAGAAGTGGAAATGGTTTGGGACTCTGAAGCACTGAACACTTTAATTGATTTCGTTCGTGAGCATGCGTTTTTATATGATCCCTCTAAGCCAAAATATTATGACAGAGAAACAGTTTTCAACTCATGGAATTTTATTGGTGAAAAGATAGGTAGAAAAGGTAAGCGAATCGACTCATCCATGGTATCATGATTAAATTTCAATAATTGAAAATCAATACAGAGATGTCAACCAAGATGTAAACCATAATTTGTGCATTACTAGCATGACAATACATGACGTTATTTTGTTGAAACGTATTATTTGCACATGTTTACACAAGGCAAGTAGTAGTGCAAAATTAGTGAATCACAGTGGTGGATTTTCGTCATAGTCAACGTTAATCTTTCAAACGTAATAGTCAATATTTACTTTTTATTACAGGGTCTCAAGTTAGAACTATGTGGAGACAAATGGTAAAGATATATGCTTGGATTAACAGTGGACATTACAAAGTGGACGATGGGTGCTATTGGCCCTATCTAGAAAAACTGAAATTTTTGAAACCATTTTTGGGAAATTATACGTAAGTCATTAACTATTTGCGTAATTTTTCAGTTGTTATAGTACTTTCGAGAATCAGAATCAACTAAGCCATGCGCAATGGAGTTGCGACCAAAACTTCAATTGTTTACAGGGTAATTTGGATTGAAATTCGAGCCAGGTTTCCAAATTTTGTTAGGTAAACGAACACAAGAAGGCTGATTGAAGAATGGAACAGGCCGGTTGCTATATAAAACTTAGACCTAAAACCTATGACTTCATTGTATGGATAGACCAGAGTTCAAATTAATAAAAGCCAAAACTTCTTAGAACGTGGAATAAACATCCTCATCCTTAAAGCATACATGTCCAGCTTAGTACAGCATAAGAAATACTATATTTATACAGCTAAGCCTAATAGTTATTTTACATGCCCAATTTTATATCTGCATTGATAATTTTTCCTGGCATAGTTATTGAAGGTCATAATATGGTTTCAATTTGAATAATATCTCCTAAGTACGACTTTGTCTATAGTGTCTCTTTGATCAGTAATACTACTACCCAATTGTAGTATCGATTCCTTATTATTACATTAAAATTTTCGAGGTCCTGTTCAATTTTCGATCATGAAGCAATTTTACTTCATGATTACCACGCTAAAGCCAAAACAAATTTTTGTCCAAAATAAAAGAGTAGCTTAAAGATGGGAAATTATTTTTTCTAGCACATCAGCTCAATCTGAATATAAGGACTGACGTGGACTTGGTTTTTACACCGTAGATGTAGGTGATTTTTGATACACTGATGAGTAATTGAGAAATTTAACTATCCATTCCCTTTGTTTAAATAGTGCCCATTTTATGAGATTTTGGTTTTAAAAAATGCACATTTCTGTTCACTCTTTCAGATTCACCTAATGTTATCATAAAATTATTGTCTCTCCATGGTGAGTTTTCGTCACTAATTTTAATAAAGGAATATTAAGTTAGAATAAATCGTTAAAATAACTGTTTTAACTAGGGTCAGAGAAATCTGAGAAATATGTATGGTTTCAAATTACTTAGGTTCAGAACTTAAATTAAATCACAATTTCATGATTCTTTTGAAAGAAGAGCTTTCTGTTCAACCTATAATTCACATTCCATGAGGGATGAAATATAAGCTAGGCAATTCTATGTCATTGTATAAAGTGAAATGTGTATATGTACAAATAACATTGGCAAAGAAGGGCAGTTAAGGAAGTTCAAAATAAAAATTCTCATCCCAGCCTAAGAGTTGCAAATTGGGACTACCGAACTAGCAAAGGCAAAAAGCTTTCTTTGTTACCTAACCAATTTTAACTATGTGAAAAAATATTAGGAGTGGATAACTTTTGAACAATTCATGTTAATGATCAATTAATACAATTATTGTTCTTTATATAATTTTTTCTAGCTTTGTTTTCAATAACCATACTTCTCCTGATCATTAATTAATCTTCCTCCTTACTACTACATGATTAAAGCTTATTATAATTTGATTTTTTCTTTAATGGCTAGTATTTTCCCAACTACTGCCCTTGATCCTTTCCACACATTCTTTTGATAAATGCAGGGTGCTTGCACATCATTAGTCATCATTGTTATTCTAAACAATATCAGCTTTTCAGTAATAAAGTGAGGTTAGCAAATATATGGATCATCTGTATTTTTAGGTTAAAATTGAAATTTTGAATAAATTGACTGCCACTTTGAATGAAACTTATAAATCTTATGTGCTGTTCAATATGGTGTCATTATATTTTGAATGCAAGAGAGATTATTAATGTTCCAGTAGCGAATAATGATTGGGAAACATTTTCTTCTTTTCTTCTAGTGTCGGGATGAACTTGTCATATGGTGAGGAGTTCATTGATTATGAAGCATCATTGGAAGTAGGTTTGCCTGTGGCTGCATTCATAACCTACAAGTCATTCAAGTCAAATGCTGCTCATCCTGTTTGTGATGATAACTCTCAGTTGCAAAATGATGAAAATGGTTCAGAAAGTGAATTTCCTCAACAGGATATGAACTTTTTATCTGACCCAGAATTGAAGTCTCCATTCCCAGGCTCCCTTAATGGATTGGCTGTTCAAAAGAATTTGGAAATTGAAGAGGCCCTGTGTCAGTATTTGAGAAAGAAGGTGACTAAGGTGAAAGATCCAAATGAATTGTTTCTAACATCAGTTGCTCATGACATGAAGATGTTATCCAGTGTGGACCAAGCAGTATTCAAAATGAAAGTTCAACAGTTGTTGGTGGACATGATTTCCAAGAGTAATTGTGGAAAGAAATAAAAGTTATGTATTAAAGACCTCAATTGGTGCTACATTAAAGAACTAACTTAATCTCAACATGGATGTGGACTAAAGTGCTTTGGTACTATTTACACTAGGTAAAAATGTTTAAAGATTAAAGTAATTCATTGATGAAGTTTTAAGTGCCACGAAAAGATTCTTAATTTCAGGTTTTGTTGCCCTTCACAGCTTGTGAAAATTATATGGTTCCTCTTTTCTAGATATTTTTAAAAATATTCCGACTGCTTTAGATGTTGTTGAACTGTTTTAGGAAATGTGTTTATTAACTGACTTGCATGATTGTTTCATAAATGTGCAGAGAGTGTATAGGTTGTTTGACCTGTATGTGTTTGACAATCAATGTTTCCATCCAATTTTATTGCAGTAAATATAAAAATTGAGTAAATTTTGTTTGCTATATTGACATTGATATTCAAAGACACTATTTTGATTCCTGCCAAGATATCAATGGCTCAAAATTTCACTAATGAAGTTAATCAGGAATATTGCTGGTAATTCAAAAAGGTTTCGTGTATTGGGGTAAGAAGATGTAATGTGGCAGTCAAATTTGCCATACTATTGATGAAGGATCTCAGGTTTTCCCGGCGTATGGTATTCAAGAAGTTCAACTGGCTTTTTCCTGAAATCAGTAAAACATGGAAGCCAGTGCTAAAGAAAATTAAGAATGCAAGGGAACGCACCCGATTGGCCGTAGCGGAGCACACTAACGCTTCCGGCCAATCAGGGCACACCTGAGCCCCGGCGGAGTGTATAAATACCAGGCCTTTTTCATGCTCAATACTTCACCCGGAAGACGATGGCAGAGTCAGCCTTCGAAACGTCGGTGTACTGCAAACTGACCCGGTGGGAAACCCGAGAGAACTTCTTGCATACTATTGTTATTATTGGTAATGCTCCATTTACAGTAGGTTTTGGATGGACACGGACTGAAGAATGATATATCCAATTGACTCTCTCAACAAAACATATTGACATTCAACACTTCCATAAACCCTTTAATAACTCGGAATACTTCATTCGTCCATTATGCCTTACAGACGTATTCCTTTCCTGTGCCTTGCTTGCTCACATAACCTTCTCCCTTTTATCACAGTCTTTAACATTCCATAGCTATTCATAATGTTCTGCATCCACCTTTCCTCCTTCCTTTGGATTTCTCCTAATAATCTTCTGCTC
Source organism: Hetaerina americana (assembly GCF_022747635.1). Taxonomy (NCBI): domain Eukaryota; kingdom Metazoa; phylum Arthropoda; class Insecta; order Odonata; family Calopterygidae; genus Hetaerina; species Hetaerina americana. The sequence continues at coordinate 71,571,508 of NW_027286069.1, read as the reverse complement.
CTTCACCATGCCTAGTACTTCCACACTTGGTTTTTATTTCTGTCCACTTCAGCTTCTCCATCCTTCTCCACACCAAAATTTCAAAATCCTTCAATCTATGCCTATCATCCTACTTCAATGATCATGTTTCCGTACCGTACAGGTATGTAACTGCACTCCATATCATAGTTTTAATGAGTCTTTTCTTAGCATTCTTAATCAACATCCCTGATATCAATGCTCTCCTTGTGAAAGCTTCTTGGACTAATGCAACTCTCTTCTTCCTATGCCCCTAACTACTTTGAACATCTTGATCCAAAATATATAAACTGCTCCGCATGCTCTACTTTTTGCCCTCCTATTTTATTGTTTAACTTAAGTTTCCTCTTGTCTAGAAAACCTCATTGTCATAGTATCATTTACATTGATTCTAATGCCATAATTATCATACTGATATTGTAATGAACTCAGCAATGCTTGTAAACCCTTGGATTATTTAAAGCTTGATCATCTGCAAACCTACGGAAAGAATTCTATACCAATTTTATTCCTACATCCAGGCCTTCCTATGCCTCTTTTTTCATTTCCTCCATTGGCAGGCAAGAATGACAATGTACACCCAGTTATCCCTCGTTCTAACACTGCCCATCATGACTCTATCTGCCACTCACACCTGAGCAGTGTGAGACCAGTGTATGGATGGAGTATATGGATGTCACATTTCCCTCCAATCTTCTCCTATTTTCATTTGATATATTTATAAATTCTTCCCAGTTCATTCTGTAGAACAACTTGAAATCCAGGAAACAAACAAATGCAACGTATTCATGTAACATCTTAATATGAACTTCTCTGCTGTACATGTAAATTATGCTGTTATGTTTGTTGTTGGGTTCCTTCAATCAGTCTCACAGTGAAATTAATGAAAATACAGAAATCTAAGGGAAATATTTGCAAATCATGCAAATGAACGCACATTGGTGTGAAATGTTTCCCATTGCATATTTCTGATTGCCACTCCTGGTGATAAGTATGAAATGTGTATTTTAATGTTTGATTCTGTGCAAAAATGGTCACTTTCCTGAAATATTTGTGGGATATTTATAATGTTTTACAATATGATGTTAATTTATATTCAGAACCTACTTAGGGGTTTAAGCTGGGTGCCAGTTTCTCTGCCTCACTGCATGTGGATAGAAAATCTAGAAAACGAGGGAAAAAAGATTGGCAAGTGAAAAACAGCTGTATGTTAGAGCTATAAGTTTGATATTATGCACAGCAAAATTATTGCTTAGGATTATCAACAAAAGTATAGAGAAGACAGCAAATGAGTACTTAGGAGAAGATTAAGTTAAAGGAAGAGGACGGTTACCCACAATGCCATAGAAATAATGAGGTCACTAGAAGAAAGGAACATGGAATTTACTTGGATATATTTGTATCCTGTGTAAATTTTGAGCCATTCGACAGAAATAACTGGGAAATATTAATAAACACTTTGCTGACAATATAAATGGACTGGACAGATAGAATCTGGGACCTGTAGATTTCAAAGACTGCACAAAGGTGGGTGGTGAATGGAGAGTTGGGATGGGTTGTGCTATGTAGAGGAGTAAGGCAGGGATGCCCATTATCACTTTTTCATTTCAATATACATATATGTGGAGGAAATGGCAAAAGAGAAATGGTAAGTGTTGTAGTAGAAGTATGTGGGTAAGTATTCAAATTAGATTTGTGGATGATCAAGCATTAGTTGGCCAGTAAGGGCCAAAGGGTTATTTTATTACTTAGCTCATTGCAGAATCTGTGTGTTAAGTATGGCGTGATACTTAATCATAAGTAATTTGGGTAGTGAGATTCTGAAGGAATGGGACAGTAAAATAAGCAAAGCTGGGGGTCATTAACTAAAATAGGTAAAACAGTTCACCTATTTGGGAAGAGTTTTGGATGAGGGTAGGCAGAGTGGTGTAGACATTAAAAGAAAAAGAGTAAAGAAGTATAAGCAAAGAGGTGGACATTGATGACTGGAACCTTAAGTAAATGATTGGCTTGTGAAAACTTTAATAGGGAGAATATTTTTGTGTGGTTAAGAAACTTAGTCTTTGAGGCTATAGGATAAGTATAGATAGAGGCCTTTGAGATGTGGGTGTGGAGAGAAATTCAAAGAAAGCAGGACAAGTGAGTGCTTGAGATAATGAGCATGGCAATATATGCTGGGATGGAGAGTAGAGGGAGGAAAATAAGTCATTTTGGATAAATTGAAGGGAAATAGTATGCAGAGCTCAATAATCAGTAATCGCAATATAGGGTATAAGGATATTTTTTGTGTTAGGGCATAGGAATACAGTAGTCCATTGAAAATTTACCATAACCCTGTAGACTCTGACTACTAATATTTACTTTAAATGTGTAATTTATATGTGTAACAAGTTACATTGTGGCAGCTGTTGTAAATTGAAATATGTCCAGTTTACCTATGGTAAAAATGGAAATGGCACATAATGAGCAATGCTCTGTGTTGAAATTTTGCTTGAGCCCGAGAAAATGGTTATTTGAAGCCAATATAATGCTGCATGAGTTAAATTGAAATTGGGTTCTTACCTGTTACACAGTTAAAAGATGGTTTGTAATGTTAAAAGAAGGACGACGATCCATTTCCAAGGAAGGTGGACCTAGAGCTCTAATCTTTAAAAAGTAAACATTATGACATGGCAGCCATTGGGAGAGAAGGTCGTCAAATAATGTTATGAATACTGTCAGATATATTGAAAGTGTTGTTTGGTGTCACACACACTTCAGTAACAGAAAAATTGTACCCGAGATATATTTGTGCAGGGGAGGTTTCGAGACTGCTCATCAAAGCAACAGGATCCCAGCATGCAGATTAGTTCACAGCAGAAGCTGGTGTTACAGGAAAATGAGCATCTATCGAAGATTATCACTACAGATCACTTGCTTTTCTGAGGGGGTTGATGATGTACATCTTCATACAGAGCTTTGCTGTTTGCTTTCAGAATCAAATGATGGTGCAAGAATTGTGAACATATACTTGAAGTAAATAAAGAAGAGAATATAGCATTTGGAAAAGCTACTCTGCAAAGAAGGTGGGAGTAAAAATAATTGAAAAGGAATCCATTTGACAAAGAAAAAGGAGATTGTTGTATGCTCACATTATGAAAATATTGCTTTTTGTTATAGGTTTTACTTTTTTCTTGCCGGGTGACTGAAAAAAAGTAAAATTTGTAACAAAAAGCTCCCTTTTCTCTAAACTAATGAAAGACACTCAAGAGCCACTCTGTTACTGAAGGCTGATTAAAGGCTCACTCTCTCACGTGGCTAAAACTATTTGGTCATGGCCCTCATCAACTATCTCACAGCATGCATTTATGCTTGCTATATTCTGATACGCTTAACTCCAGCCTTGCTGCTTCACTTGCCTAACCAATTAACCTTAACCAATAATTTCTAATTTATTGCTCCTTGGAATTTTATTTTGATATTTAATTTATTGTGATATATTGCTCTATAGACTGCAACCTTGACATGGTGGAAGGGCTTTCCACTGACTCCTAGAGCTGTGCTGGCAGGAGAAATGGTAATTGCTCCTGGTAGAGTCACCCATGCCAGATAGGTCAAAGACTAAGAGCCAGATGAAAGGTAGTCCACAAGTGTCTATTCCTCAGGTAGCTGCAAAGGTATCTGACTCCAGTGGGGAGGCTATTGAGTGATGGTGCCACGTTAAAAACACCATTGAGGAAGGCAATGGGAAACCACCTCAATTATTATTCCCAAGACTTTTACTATGGGCAATGTAGAGAATATCAGTCCTGTCAACTATGTGACTTGGCCCAATTCACCGTGTGATTGGGAGAGGCAAGGCTTCTGCGGTCGCCATCTCACAAAAACCTTGTAAAGCAAAACTGACGGCAACAGGATAGAATATGCAGAAGAAGAAGAGGGAATCAGTTAGAATAGGAACTTGGAATTTTAGGACATTTTTGAGAACAGAAAAATTAGAGAAATTAAATCAAGAGATGAGAAGAGGAAATATAGACATTTTAGGTCTATGGAAGGATAGCCGAGAGAACTGAAGTGATCATTGTAGAGTAATATACTGCAAAGGGGAGGAGAGCAAACATAATATTGAATTAATGATAGGAAGGGTTGCCATGATATTGAATTAAGAGGTAGAAAGAAGCGTAGTAAACATAGAACAAGTAACAGATAGAATATTGCTAGTAGAGATAAAAGCAGAACCGACAAACTTGGTCATTGTTCAGGTGTATATACCGCTGAGCAATCATTGGGAGGAAGAAGTCCATATGATATGCGATCAGTTAGAGGATATAATCGGGTATGTTCCCGCAGGAAAACATTTGATATGATAGGGGATTAGGATGCAATGTTAGGCAAAGGAAGAGTTCATGGTGAGGTGGGGGACAACGGTGAGGTATGAGGAATGACCGTGTGGAGAAAGCAATTGAATTCTGCAGGAGACAGGGGTTAGTCATCACCAACACTTGGTTTAGACACCATAAAAGGTGTAGGTATGCATGAAAAATTCCAGGGGATTCAGAAAGGTATATATTATTTTATATTATGGTTAGGCACAGATTTAGGAACAGCGTGATGAATTCACATAGCTTCCTGGGAGCAGATGAGGACCCTGATCACAATTTGGTTGTTATGAAGTGTAGCATCCGTTTCAAAAAGATAAGGCAGGGGTGGCGGGTTAAGAAATGGAATGTAAAAGCATTTAATGGATTGACAAGGAAGGTATATAAGCAGGCTGTAAAGAAAATCATGGATGAGGGTAAATATCTGAGTACTATTGAGGAAAAATGGCAATTCATCAGAAAAGGGATATTGGAAGCCACAAATGGAACTAAGGGAACCCTTTGAAAGGGTGGAACTAAGGGAGACGATTAGAAAGATAGATGAGAGAATAAAATGGAAGAATGTAAACACAGAGCTAGACAGAAGGAAGTTCAAAGTGTAAAATAATAAATTGAGACAAGCAACAAATAAAGCAAAAGAAGCATGGTGGAAGATGCAGTGCGAGGATATGGAAAGTTTGCGGAGAAAGGGTGAAACTGGTGAGTTACGCAAGAAGGTTAAAACACTATTGGGAAGTAAGAAGGTAATATCTGTGAACAGTTAGAGAAAAGTTGGGTGAGAAAATAGTTGAGACAGAAAATATCCAGGAGAGATGGAAGGAATGTATAGAAGAACTCTATGCTAAACAAGGTTAGACGTAGAAAGAGAATATGGCCTAGATGAAGATAGCTTAGGTCCAGGCATACTCGACAACAAGATAGAAAGGGCATCAAGGGAGATGAAATTAAATGATGCCATGGAGGTGGACAACATTCCTGTGGAACTTCTGAAATTTTTGGGAAAATGTGATAGGAAGAGTCTATATGGACTGATTCGTAGTATCTATGAGGAAGAATTCTGGCTGGAAGACTTTGTGAGATCAGTATAAGTTCCAATTCCAAAAAAATAAAGGCTACATCATGTGAGAACTGCATGACAATAAGTTTGATTTCCCATGCAACTAAAGTGGTTCTCAGGATCATCAACTCTTAAATAGTTCTGCTAGGATATCATCAATTCCCTTCAGTTTTGTTCAATATCATTCCTTAAATGTTTTTAATATTATCGATTTTTCCAAATATTGTGTTCATTTTTCACTGAAGGGAATAACATGAAAGACAATTTCAGTATACTTTGAGCATGCTGAAATGCCTCAATGTGGATGCTGGCAGTGGCAAACCTGGCTGTCTATAGTCCTTAACTGGATATTAATCTCTTATAATTCTCAATCAAACCATGATTTATTTTGTCAACCTTCAAAGAACATATTCTCAAAGAGCATTATATGACTTGCAAAATGAAAAGGGGAAATGAAGGCTAATGCATAATAAAGGCTAAACTTTGATTGTTCTCTCATCCTCCTCTTTTCACTATTCCAACCTATTTTCCTGTTGGTTCTGGTTAAAACATTGGGAGACATTGACATCCCGGAAGACATGGCATGACAAGACAATTGACATACAGGAAGATTAACACAGCTAGCGAGATTTGCGAACGTCTCCAAGACTTGCAAATCATAAGTGTGTATGTTAAGTTCTTGATTGCTCTCCTCTAACACTGGGTGGGAAATATCACCAAAAACGAATTCATCACTTTTAAATTGAAACTGGAAACTTAAATATGGTCAGAGAGTACCTACTCTGTTACTTCAGTGGTATATCATTCATTTCATCATGTTATATATGTTCAAAGTAATCATCGCAAAAGTTAGCCTGATGAGTAAGGGCAGGACTTATTTTTTTCTAAAAAGCCCAATTGTATGTCAAAGTTGCACATTAGGGAGAAAGGGCACAGCTCCTTTAACTGTGCAGCATGTGATTTCCCAAGAAGACCTAGTACCAAAAAAATCACACATCTTGGAGAAGCTGAGTGTCCCCACAGGCATCACCCAAAATTGAACCTGATTCCTGTGGTCAGTAGCTCTCTCTGCTCTACTTTCAGGACTACTAAATCCATTATGCTTTATAAATGGTAAAAAGATGAATGAGTATTGCTGGTAAATTGCAACACTCATTTTTCTTTGTCGCTTGTGATGAGAAAATTTGCTACACATTAAACCTCAGTAGGAATAAGTAATGTAAAGGCTTGGGCATTAGAGGCTGTAATTGGAAGATATCTCAAAAACTAAGAGTTACCAAAGCAGAAAATAACAGAATGAGGGCTACACTAATACCACAATCCTCTTCCCTTGCCCTTTCAATAATTTTTGGGTGTTATACATTTAGTATGAATGTAAGTTTAGAGGTAATTTAATTTTAAATTTAGACAAATATCTGGGTCAAAACTAGTGTATGCACAGCATGAAAGTGAAAACATAAACCACTTACCACAGCCACCATACAGCCATGATAGTACCCCAGAGTGAAACTGGTCAAAGCACACCATTCCTTCCGAGCATGGCTCCAGTGTACTCGTGAATGCAGTCACCTCCTGAAAAAGTAGATGTGCAGAATTGATGAATGAGAGATCCACCAAATATTTTGTTTAAATGTCATTAATTAAGGCATTCACTGTGTTTATTGCACATAGTGATGTAATTGATGTGTGTATTGATTTTATGTGGCTTGATTGAGTATAAATTCTGAGTTGGGTGGGTCACTTTATTTCAACCAATTAAATTAAATGCTATAATATGAGAAATTAGTTTTCATGACAAAGTTTGAGTGTCAAGTATTAGATACCATTTTCCAAGCAATTAATCAGAGAAAAAGATGCTAGATGTCTTATGAATATTGTCAATCCTCTCACAACTGCAAATGATAATTACAGGAGAAGGAAAAATAAGAAAGATGCTGGAAAAGGAGACTTATTGATGGAAAAAATATGATAAATTGCCATTCAAATGGAGGAACAATTATCTATGCCTTGCACTTCAAGTAACACCAAGCATGTGAACAGTTGATTCCCATGAATCATCCACAGCCATCAATCCCAGCCACTTGCTCTCCCCCCAATTGCTTGCCATCGGATCCTCTCCCCCTATCCCTCAAATATCAAGACCATTCAATCACTCTCCAAAAAGTGTATTAAAATGTGATATTACTAGCATCACCTAAATATGTGATGAACTTTTGGCCAATCTAGTGCCTTTGCCAAGGGATTTGGCATGCTCAAACATTGATTACAAATACTATGCAGTACAGTCAGAATAAAAAATATATAATGTATACAAATGAAGACTGTATTTCATAGAAAATAGAATTCATCATATTTTTCCCTGGACCTTCCATTGCCTTCACAACATGTTAAAACACAAGTTAAATGTAGGTTGATGTGCGTGAAAACCATTTTCAAAGTTCAGATGGTAAGATCCCAAAAGGTAAACTTGTAAATTATGAAAATGGAGCCAATTAGAAAATATATTCAAATAAATGATGGCCATCAAAAATATGTTTTTGTATGTATAAACTCTTTAGATATTACCTGCACATAAATTAATATGGCAGAATGTGTATTTTAAACAAAAATGTCAAAGAAATATGTTTATTTTGAACTACACTAATTTTAATACGATTTTATTTGATTATAATTTATTACTATGGAAGTGAATTTAATTTACTGAAAGTTAAGGTATTGTAATGTAAAACAGTTATTTTTAATTAATATTCAATAACTGTTAATTAATCTTCACTACCAAAATATTATGATGAACGATTTTTTTAAGATTACTAAGATTAATGACTGATTGGATCATTAAGATTAACAATTTATGATCTTTCATACATATAAATATATACAGTTGTTCATGCTCCCTCCCTTAAACTATTGAATTTCTATCTAATCATTAATTGAAAAATTCCTTCAGGTTAATGAGAGATGCTAATTTTTGAGTAAAAATTCTTACAAAGCTGCAGTTCTGACATAAAGTTGGTGACTGGTGGCAAAATATCAGTTAGATTCTGCTCCCCTTTCCCTAACCTGTCACTGCCGCTGGCACCATTACAGATAGTTCTGTGCTACTTTGTGATTGATTTTTAACTGTATTACTTGCTTCTTGCTAACGGTAGGAATAATCCTGTGATTACACAAAGGGCAGTTGATGGTATTTGAAAACAACAATTAAGGTGGTTTCAGTGCACACATTTTTCTTCCATTAATTTTCCCTTATATTCCACTATGTACAATTATCACATGAAGTAGTGTAGTGGCTTAATATTGTATGTCCTTACAGATAATCATGCTGCCAATTGGATGATTCTTTGCTTGAATCTGGAAGGCACCATTTAATCAAAATATCCTCAGCAAAATCAGGGTTTTATTTTGAAGTGCCTATATGGTTGAAAGTAGGGAAGAATGGAGCTTAAAAGTTAATGAGTGATTTTCATGAGCTACACCAAAATTCCCAAGGAACCTTCAAATGGGATTTAAGGATTAGATATAGTGGAAATACATTTCAACATATTGCTATTTTGTTGGTTTTTTCCTACGACTTGATGGAAATCTATTGCTAAGTTCAACTCCTCTGTTGTATTGCATATGTTTTTAGATTTAATTGAATTCTTGTTCTTTTCCTCACTGCAGTAATCAACCCAATTGTTGGTTTGATATACGAAAGTAGAGTTTACTGCATACATACTATAAGTTTAAGTTTTTTCGGTTAAAATTTGCTCGTTGGGGAAGTTACTTTTCCATGTCATCTGTGCCATAATGTGCTTGTGATTTACTGGAAAGATTTGGTAATTGAAAAATCATACAGGCTAGGTGATTCGTAAAGTGACAAAGAATGATATTTTCAAGCACAGACCTGTATTTTTTTTTCAATGTAGGTCATTCATTAAGGTTCATTCACAATTAAGGTTAGAAAATGTATTAATGTTTACCGTACTCATTAAAACAGCAGTTATTCTGTGTTTGATATATTGAATCATTATAGTGATTTTTATGCAGGGTTGATCATGGGGGCAGGGGTGGCTCATGGTTGATAATTGGCAATTAAATTTTTTCAAGGGGAAGGGGATCAAGGAAATACAAACTGACCCATAAGTTCTTAGATAAAAGAAAATTTGATAAAAGTTACCGTATTTGTAAAAGTGAAGAGATTTAATGGCAGCATTGATCACATTTTCCATCAGGAAAATGCAATGTAATAATATCAATAATTATTAGCAGATACCAAATGATACAATAATACTTCAAGATACAATTAGCTTTTATTTTAACTAAGAATTCGGGCATAATATAGAAAGATAACCATAAACACAGTAATCAACCTGAAGGTCGGTTTGGTAAGTAATAGTTGAGTTCACCCAGTATTAAGCCTGATGGCATGTGAAATTCATATATCAGGGTAGGGGGGCCAGTTCCTTTCCCTCTGCTAGTTATGATTTCCTAGCAAGATCTGGTGCCTGAAATATCACAAAGCTTAGGTGGAGCTGAGGGTGCCCAAAGAAGGTCGCCTGGGAATCGAACCCGGGCCCTAAGGTCAGTAGTTCTTGATTCCACCCCCGGACTACCACATCCCCTATTATATTTAACAAGATATAAAAGAAAATCAAAAAATGTGTAATCAGAATGGTCTGATATTGGGGGGGGGGGATGAGTTTGATGGAGGGAGATGAGTTGAATAGTCCAGTGGGCTGGGACCCTTGTGTTATGGTAGCAATACGATACTAATGCATTGACAACACCCCCAGCGAGCTGCTACAAGGGCATTCGCCATGGGATAATGGACAAAGGTAACAGGTCATTCTTTCAATTAATTATGGAAATTATGAATTCATGTTGAGAAAGTTCATACACCTACCTTGGTGGCAGTGGGGTGACGTCCTTGTCTGCCAATCCAAGGATCGCGGGTTCGATTCCCGCCTGTATGGGTTTTCCTCCAATTGGAGGTTTGTGATCGTCCCCATTGTTTACACTGTTAATAGTCCAATGTAGGCCAAAAAGTGCTGTTTTTGGATTAAGCCTAAATAAATAAATGTGATATTTCATGCATTCAATGCTGTCTTGAATGCGAAAATGAATTTTGAGAGGTATGCCCTGACAGTTACTTGCATTGATTCAGGAGACTATATCTACTTTATATTGATCATGGTGGTATTTTGTCAACTTCGTGTGGAGGTTTGGTAATGCCCTTGGCATCAGAAGAGAATGTCTTATCTTGCTTATCTTGTCTTGCCTTGATATCGCCTTTGTCTTTCAACTTCACTTCGAGATTGGAGAGACTACCATTCTAGTTTCTCCAATACACTCCACCCTATCTTGCCTTTTGAATTTCCACAAAAATAACTATGCTTTTGCAACGTCTCTGGGAGACTGTCATAGGGTAAAGATACTTCTTACTCCAATAATACTGAGGAACCCTTACTGCATTATTTATTTAATTATTCACAGTCATTCAAACGAATGACCTACAGCATTGTAATTACGAAACAAATATTATTTTTCATAAACTTCAACCGGTCAAGATATCAGTACTCAAAATGTCACCGAACTTGGCATCAACCTTGGACCGAGCATAAAGCCGCTCGATACTAGTCTTGAGCGTTCCAGCTGGCGCGAAAGTGTGAGAGAGATAATGTGAGTAAAAGAGATAGCGAGGCAGGCAGATCGAAGGAGGCATGGGGTCGTGAGAAGGGGAGGGAGGATACTCGCTCGTGAAACTCTCCTCGGTGTTGCCGCTCTCTGCGGTGCACACCTCCCACAACCTTCTGTTCTCCTAACAAGCACAGACGCGTCTGCGGTGCTGCGGAGCGCCGGCATAATCGACGAGTGTGTCTGCGAGTAGCTAGCTGCTAGCTTAATACTGCTCGGGGAGGACTCTCTGTGCGCACTTTGCGTCCGTCCGTCTAACCCTCGACCTGCGTCACACCACTCTGCCGCCGCGCACATCGGTCCTGCCTTCCTCCTCCTCTGCAGCATCGGTCTCCCCTCCCTCGCCGATAGAGGCGGTCGGGTAACTCTTTCTCTTCGCCCTCCCCCTCTCGGAACAAAGCGGGGAAGGGAGAGGGACACTCAGGAGGGAGATCCCCACGTGCGCGATCCGGCCGCTTTCCGAGCGTGGTGGTCCACCTCTCACCGTATTATAATCCCCGCGTATTACGTGTCCGCAACGGGGGACAAAAGGAGCCCGTTGGTGGTGTGATAATCGACCAGGGGAAGAGGTGAAAACCGACTGAGACTCACTTCAGGCCGTAGGCGGCGGGACTGCATATAACCTTCGAGCGCAATCTCGCTAAGGCGAACGGTCACTGAAGGGGCGAGGAGAGGGAGAATCGCCACTGACTGTCACTTATAGCAGCGATGTTAGTTAGGAAAATTTCAAGGTGAAATCAATGTGACCCACCAAAGTGTATTCTTTGCTTTTAGAGAATTTTCCCTACACAATGAATGCCTCGGGTCCCCTTTTGGTGTGACGCTGCGCCCTCACGCGCATACGGTGGAACCTGGAAACGCTCTACCCCACCTTTGCCTGCGGGTGGATATAAGTACAATCTGAAATTGCGGGGGCGGAAGACCGACGATATAAACATTATACCGAAGTAAATAATATCTTGGTTATTTTCCACAGTTTTTATTACATTACCGACTATTTAGTGTATTAAGAAGTGTAAACTATTGCGGAGAATGTTTTTTTCTTTAATATGGAACTATTTCACAAATGAAATCTTAATTCAATTATTCACATTCGAGGTATTCGTTACCTTTCTATTCATATTTCATAGACAGGGATTTCATTTTCTCTCAGCACACACTTAGGTGGTTAACTAAGCCGTTTAGACTTAGTTAAATCATAGTGTATCTAAAATTTAAGGCGAAACTTTTTCCCAGTGTGACGGTGGTGTTGCAGAAGATGCTTGATCTAGCTCAAAGCTGAAAGAAATCTCACAGAAGTTTCATCCACTTTAATAAGAATGAATATTTTTCTTTTTTAATCGATAAATTTGTCCGGTATTAAAATTAAGACATTTTGTAGGTACTTGAGTAGTTTTTCATATTAAACTGGACAATATACGCGCAAGCATAAATGCTATTAATTCTTTGAAGTCTGGATGGACTCTATTTTGGGATCACAGACAGGGGCTTTGGCGTATTAACAAACAGTCAGCTAGATTTCTCTGACCAATAAGTGTGTACAAGCAGTTAAAAACGAAGCCATTTCCCTCCTGGACCTCCTACACCGCTTCACGGATATGTGAAATCCCCTTTGATTAAAAGCGCAATTTTAACTGCTGTTACTCCAATTCTTTCGTATTGTTCTGACATGTGGTCGTCTTACCTAATTTCAAAACTTTTCACTATTGTTTTGGTAAAATAGTGAAGCACAGGAGTCCCTCATTTTCGCAATATGTCCACAGATGCATTTCTGTCTTCACTCCACATATGCAATCTTCCCATTCACATGATTAGACCAGATTTAAAGTTCCTTCATAATACTATTAACCCTGTCATTGACATCCCTGAACTGTTTTTTTGATACAGCCATCTCGACCTACGCGTAACCATTCCTTATTCGATACATGCGTTCCTCGATTTTCAGTCACTAAACGCTCGATTTTCTTCCGCCTCCCTTCCCTAAATGTACTTCCTGACAGCATTGACTTAAACGCTTTCACCACTCAAACCCTGTCTCATCTCAGCCTTAAATAGTTAGAACTTTATGTTTCAACATTTTTCGATATTTTATCACAATTTTTCTTGCTAATTGTTGCATTCATATGTCTCTTATCGCATTCTATATATGTTAAATGACCCACAGCAAATTTCCAATTTTACTGCGCATCAATGAAACAATTTCAGAGTGTAAAAATCATTCGCCTTGACGGGGATTCGAACCCGGATCCCTCAATGTCCGGTCGAGTGCTTTAGCCAGTTAAGCTATCGAGGCGTCCTCTTTGAAAGTCTTTGAAATTACTGCACATGATCAACTTCTTTACATTAAAAAATAAATGCACTTAATGCGTCCTTTAACAAATAACGGGGACGCAAATTTAAATTTAGTTATGGAAGATGATCCCACAATGAAAAAACGGAATACTAGCTCATATCTGTACTCTCGTGCCTGAGGGTCCAAACCAATATAAAATAGAATCAGCATGTAAACATTAGTCTACCTTTTTTTAATGCAACAATTTCAGAGCGTAAAAATCATTCGCCTTGACTGGGACTCGAACCCAGATCCCTCAATATCCGGTCGAGTGCTTTAGCCACTTAAGCTACCGAGGCGTCCTCTTAAACTCTGAAATTTTGGGGCTTTTAAAGGAACTAGATGTTATGACGAAATACCGTACGTACATGCAATGTACGTACCCGCAGTTTCTTTGGAATTAGTCTACCTCTTAGTACTTCACACGAGTTCTCTTCACCATGAATAACTACCCCAGAAAATATTTGCAAAAAAAACGCGAAATGTGCCGTTGATTTCTTCGGGACGCTGTAAGTAAATTTCGGAACGGATGGGATCCTTATCTATGCTTTACATTGTTCTTTGGAGGAGGCAGACATCCCTCGAATGGAGCGATAAATCGGTCGTCCAGGAAAAGAATGCATATGGTGAACTAGAGTAATTATTTATTTTAATTTTAAAACTAGGATTACTGGGAGACCTTTAGCGGTCTAACTCCAGCATATTACACTACTTAATGCACACATTCTTCCATTTTCAACTAAATTGATTCCAGTTTTGTTTTAAAGTTTTCCCCGCTCTTTTTCGAATATGCGTAAATGGGATAAGGTAGAGCTAAGCGCGTCTAACTGTATGCTGACACGTTACTATTTTTAATATTAAATTTTTAGGCATTTTATTATTATTATTATTATTTAGGCATTTAGGTAATTTTTAGGCATTAAAAAACTGCGAAATTTTGGAAACTGAGAAAAAACTGGCTTCTCATTGCAATGATTTCATTGCCGAATGTGGAGGAACTAAGCTACCGCAGAACCAATACAGCTCTCTATTTCTTCATCAGACCGATCAATGCTAAATCTCCCTTCCAAAACAGGTGGGTGACACAATTAAGCTGGTTCATGAGAGAGATCCCGCCAGGCCATTCAAAGTAGACGCCATTTGCTCTCAATCAACTTCTGCATGCTCTCGCTCTTCCGGCGGCTGAACCGGGAAGAGAGACTAGAAGGGAGGAACACCTCCTGCGCTCTTCTGTTCGCCTGAGATCCGATGACGGGTTCGCGGTGATTCGTAACGCCTTCGCGACCGTCAGCGTGATGATGCCGCCGACGACGACGCGGAATAAGTAAATAGACCCCCCCTCCCCCCCCTCTCTCTCTCCCAGGGGATGTGGATGTCTCATCGTAGCCGCAGCCTCGGAGAGCCCCATGCGTGAGCTCACCTCCCGCGATTCATCTTTCCCGAGTATCCGTTGTCCCCATTAGGGACACCGCGCGGAACGGCGCCATTGCATGGGGGGGGGCCAGAGGCGATGGAGCCGACGGAAGCGTGAGAGCCGAGACCGCAAATATAGTATGGTGGCGCGCGGCGAGCCAATGACAAACAGGGCATTGGAGATAATTGCACTGACGAATATCAAAAATGGCGTTACAAACTCTTTTTCCCAGTTGAAATCTTTCGGTTCACGTTACATTTTGTATAATAAGTTGGGGCATACTCGAAAACAGGCATGTAAAACATGTTCACTTTTCTATCCTACTGCTGGAAATTCGAATAAAAAAAATTCAAACTGCTGGTGACACAGATGTGTTAAAAAAATCTTTGATTGTTCAGGACAAGTTATAAACTACACTAAGATGCTGACCAATCATTCAATAATTTATTTCAATGGTGAAATGAACAATTTCAGGAAACTAAAAACCGTAAGGCATAAAACAGAACCTCAAGGTATTCTACCTGGTAAGGCAGGTTTTGGACGGCCCACACGCACTGCACTATTACTTACATATCACGAGAATTAACTCGTTCATTATATCCTCTTCATTTTGTCCTAACTTCAACCTGCATTCGTGGTGCATAAAAAATTCAAATTCTCTTCCTCTACCTCACGAACCCGTCATTATCCGTTCTATCACGGCCTTCAACACCCCCAATACCTTTCAAATATTTCCTCCATCAACTTTATCTTCCTTTTCCGAATTACCGCAAAAGCAACAAACATCCTATCTTCAGCTCACCCCATCGAAAACTTCAGCATTTATTTTCTTCACTGTTCCACTTATTTTCTCCATTAATCGCCGCACCCCCATCTCACAACCCTTCAATCTACGAGTATACTCATTTATCCTCTGGCCTCAAAAATAAGGTTTTAACATCCCTGCAGTGTTACGCCCCACATTAAAGTTTTTACTTATATTTTTTCACATATTTATTTAGTGTACCGTTCATCAGTTCTCTTCTCCTTGTAAAAGTTTCTTTCGCTAACTCAATTCTTCTCCTTATACCCCGAATATTATGCGCCATTTCCTACACAACACTACTAAACACATTAAGTGCTCCTTTTACTCCAATTAATTCCCTCCCACTTTACCTTACCTTGGCTACTTTTCAAGGATTTCATTATTTTTGTTTTCTTCTTGCTAGCCTTATTCTTGTACTTCTCGCATTGTTCCTGGAACGTTTTCTTTCGTAATCCTTTGGCTGCTTGACTATTATTACTTGGTCATCTGCATTTCCTCAGCATACATTTTGAAAAGTACCGGCGATAACGGGAAACCTTGGTTTGAGAATCAGGAGGAAAATCTTATAATTTCTTTGGGTCTGCAGATATTCTATCAGCAGAGACGGAGAAAGAGAGAAAGGTTTATGTTAAGAAAAAGAGAATGGAAAGTTGATACCAGTCACAACCGTTATAGTCCTCGTAACTGCAGTAGGTATAGCTCTGGATGGATTAGTTTAATATAATACTAGCCGATAGTGTAATAATGCAAGCATTGTGTGTTAATACAATGCTTGCGTCATATAATCAGCAATACTTTTATCATGTAAACAATATATAAGCGTCAAACCACTGTGAATCAAGTATTGGTGACTTTATATATATATAAAATCTCCTTTTGTCTTTCTTCGTCAATAAATCAGAAGTCCCCGCTGTTTTTTCTTGGGGCTTCACAGTCCCTAAGGGTGGGCGCTGCATACACGGAGATGTAGATGATATCAAAATGGCATTGGCCAAAACCTAGGTATTTTCAACTTGTACTTGCCAATTTCTATTCGTTCTTGTATGAAGTTGAAGTAAATAAAGTTGAGAAATTAGTAATTAATTATTCAGAATCGACAAAAACGCTTGTTCGTGTAAATGCCATAGACCACCCCTCAATAGCATCAAGCATTCTCGAGAACTCTGAGCGAACCGGCACCTAAGACAGCCTGTTTTCCTTTCTCGTGTCTCTTTTTTGCCGCCTGAGCGGGAAAAAGGAAGGAAGGAAGGAATGTGCTCGCCTGGGGAACTCTACATTTGAAAATGACGAGTCTGCGGCGCGAATCGTAGGGAAGGAGGTGTTTCCCTAAAGACTAACGCTGGTAGAGGCGGAACGCGCGCGCTACACGACTGGGATCAATTCATGGATAACGTCGATTCTTGAAGGGAAGAGAGGGAACGGGGAATATGAGAAACAAGAGATATCCTCTGGCCGTTCGCCATGTGCTACGGGAGCGATATAATGCTGTAAAAGTGGCCTGCGTAAGCTCGAGATAAGTACTTTTTCTCTAAGTAATTTTAACTAAAATTTCACATGCTGCTGAGTTACTCATTCAAGTTTTGCCACTTTTTAAATGCTCCTTCGCTTCTGTACGTAAATCAGACAACGGATACAAAGGCATAAACTTTAATTCAGTGGAAATAAAACAATTTAACTGCACACAATTGTTATAAGAATGAATTTTGTACGCATGCTACGGGTAAATGGCAATCGCCAGTGAGTTGATAACCCCTTGACTACTGGAAACCGTCTTTCGAAGCCAAAAGCAAATTTTCAACCACTCGAACAGCAGTCGTAAAATCAATTTTTTCTCAATCAATCCCTCTGAAACGTACACAAGAGGTCAATTTTTGGCACTAGAATGCTATTTATTGTATGGTACTATGATCGTAACTGCACTCAAACTTTTAAAAAAAAGTCCCTAAATTCAACCCATTATAAATTCAAAACACTTGACCTTGTGAAGTAATATAAAGTTGGTGAGATATTGATGCTGCGGAAGAAGTTTTTGAGGATGTAAATTGAATGAAATACTGTTGAGCCGATAATAAATGTTAAAGGTAAAATGAAGTGAATGAGAGTATCTTGAAATAACTGCTCTGGTTGTAGGAAGGGGAAACGGTCCAGCTCGTATGATTACTTGTGACCTACGTGTGATGAACCCTGGCGTAGGATTGATTTTTTCAATCACTGAATAATCATGTGAAGGTGCTAATTTATCTCCCTTGGGCTGACCACTTCCAAAAGCAACAATTGGTGCTTAATTCAAATTTAATCAACTTACTTCATGGCTGGCGACCTAATGTCACCCCCCTCCCTCCACGCCAGTAGAGTAGTAATTAACAGTACGAGAATGGAATTCATAATACGTATAACGGATGTTACATGCATGATGTTCGCTCGTCTCCCTTCCACGTGCCCTTTCGGTGGACCACGGGATGCCATTTGTTTGTGGAAGTATTGGAGTAGACGGAGTATGGCTGCTGACCTAACAACCTCTGCCACAACGTCCTTTCGACGGTCGCGGGCTAATTTATGGTCAAATTGGATATTTGGATGAAAGTTACATGGTATTGATATCTGTAACGTTATTCATTCTTTCACTGTCTTTTGACAATGTTAATTATTTACGGAATGATATCTATAAACGGCATCATTGCTTACGTTATTTTACTGGAAAATAAAAGCAAATAAACACTCCAGAAGATGAAGAAGGCTGCAGCGCATTGCATACAAGCGTGTAATGAAAAATAGCGAATGAATGATCAGTTCAGCTGATGATAAAAGGTATCTTTCCTGTGATTGCAGCAAACACTGACACAGAATTTCCGGGCTTAGACAATTCCACGATGATGTGTGAAAAATCCAATGAAGAATTTTGGAAAGAGAGTGTTTAGAATTTGAAGGTTTATAATTTCGGTATTTTTACGGCAATCACTGTTTTTGTCTTGCTCCCAAGTTTTTGTTATTTTATTTGAGTGAATTCCTGTAATTAGATTTTAATTTTAATTAGATACATTTTAATCTACCGTATTGTGCAATGTTTCAAGTTATAAATATTTTCTTTGATGATCTTCTGTTCACAAAATTATTTTTTAATTGTGTTTTTTGTTTTATGAATTATATGGAGTGGACCTAGGATATAAAATATTTTACTGTAACTTATGTTCATGAACATAACTAAGAATAGGCTATTTCGTGGCTGAAAAGCCAATGTTTTAATCATATTAATAAACAAAACATCTACTGTAGATGAGACCATTTGTCAGCCTCAAATGAAACTATTTTGATTAAACAATTCTGATAAATATAGCGCAAGAAGGAGGGTTAGTAACTTGTTCCTGTTTTTTTGCATTCAATTATTTAAAATATTGCTTGACTAAACGAGATCTAATTAAAATGTATGCATATACAATGCACTTTAATATTTTAAAGTAATGATTTGTGTTTCGTACCGAGGGGATTACCCTAAGAATTTTAAAACTTTATCCAGGTACTTTTAACACGAATAGAAAGAATGAGGGGGGAAGGGGTATTTTTACTTTTAGGGGCTAAGTTCTGTTAAATACCAATTCCAAAAAGAAGTGACCCAAAGGATGTGTAATTTATGTGAAGCTGCGTCGAAGCTGGTAGGGAATTGGAGTTCATTCCGCTGGGTTCCTTAAAAGTAAAATGTCCACTGAAGAGATTACTTGAATTTGGACACCCAAAGCAGTAGTAATTTCGTCTGTGCAGCTAAGAATGAATAAAAAATTAACGGATGGCATACGAATACATATTTTTATCATAAATACAAAAAAATGGACAAAAAATCCAAGATATAATATTATTGAGACAACTGACTTGAGATAGCTGGTGCGCAGCTCTTTCAGCACAGAGTTCAATTTACAATTATTTTGGTCTTTTTCACTTGATTTTTTCTATTGTTTTGTTTGCTTCCCAAAATATTAGTAACTTATGCGATTATTTTTAGGAAAAACAATATGCTAATTAACTTTTCAGTTCAGGAATTTAAAGAAGTTAAGGGCAATAAAAAGTTTGGAAAAGTTATTATAGTGACAGTTTTTGTATGATGGAGTATATCTTTCCCTACACGATGCATTATTTTTCCTTTGATAACATATCAAGAAGTGAATAATATGGTTAAAACAAGAGGAAGCACTTGCGATGCCTAAAAGATAATAGACTTTTGTGACCGTTCCGAAACCTAACTTATAAGGCGGAATACCTCGAATTAATCGTATAATATTTTCTTTTAACAGATTATCGTTTTGTTGTTTTTGCTTTAATTTCGCCGTTCTTGTGGTATATCGTTTCAATAAAATCAGTATTTTTTTCTTTACCTTATAATATACATACTTGTATGTAATAGGTATTTGGTATTCCCAGTATTTTACTTTATTATGTCACTTTGCACTCTTTAATCTTAAATTTTGCATGGTATTATGACATAAGCTTTAAATAAAATGTTTTTATGTTTCTTTAAGAAAATGTAAGACATTGATAATATTATTAAGGATACATTATTGCGATTATTTTAAGACAATGATATTATTAAGAAGCGCGATGCGTCATAATTTAACGACGTTCACGGTCCGAATGGCTGCCTATCTTCATGAACCCCCATTCTGTCACGGCTCTCACAGAACTAGTACTATATGTCAACTCCACTGGTCGCCATTTCATAAAAATTTACGGCTTGCGTCCAGAAACATCCCCTCTTGTATGGACTAAGATTTTTAATGCAGGTTGTAATCATTTGGATTGGCTAAAAAGGATTTCATATGATTATACAACTTCCCGCCGGTGCTGGGAGGAATATAACATAAACATGAAAAAGATCAATATATTGAATTAACAATTCAGTGAGAGGAAACAATGATTTCAAATTGAAAACCTAGTTGAATGCGACTCGGCGAATAGACTGGAGGAAAAGCAGATACATGGAATGAAAACGTTTTTGTTAACCTATCGACTGATTAAAATAAATTAGGCTAGGAAAAGGCCAAATATGAATTCGGGATACGGGAAGAACCATGTATGCTGGAGGAATTACGGGAATGCTGGAGGAGTGAGACTGGGAGCCTCTTGATTCTTGGGGAGAGCAGGCAGGACTAACAGATATTAGAAAATTAAAGAGCACCTGAGATTTCTAGTGACTCAGCGGTAATTATTGTGGAACCAGATTATATAAGATTATACAGATTATACAATTATATATTTGCATTGGTAGAATCGTAAACCGGGAATAATCGGATATGTAGACACCGTCACAGACAGATTCAAATACGCGGTCATCTCTCGTACGATACGCATTCATAACGAAACCGAACCGAAGACCCCGAAAAAAATTGCATTAACTTAAAGAAAACAATTTGATGAATTAGTCCAACCCAACAGTTATGACATTATTTATATAGGCGTGTATGCGTACGAGTGTTTTTGAATGTGAGCTAACTCATATTAAATTGAATATACAGGTATAACCTAATTTTCTGCATGTATGGATGGTGCCATAACACCCCCCGCCATACGCTCTTGCGGAGGCTTGCGAGTTATTGTGTGTATGTAGTACGTGCATTATACGATAACAAAAAAATCGCAAGCAAATATATCGTGGATGAGTCGACATGAATGGAATGAAGTGCAAGTTAATCAAATAAAATGTAATGCCACAAAGGTTAATTGCCGACTACAATAGCTGGTATTAGGCAGAGTAAACCAATGTGCAGGGGTCATTCTGTGCATTTAAAACTAGCTAACACATAGGACGGTACTTCGAAAGCTCAAATGTTTCAAATACACCACAGTGCTTCGTTTTTGTGACCTATGAGAATAAAATTAAATTAACATCGAAAAAATTAAGTTGTATGGATTTAATGAATCGACTTCTCTCTTTACGACCCCCTGAGTAAGGTGCAAATAACATCAAAATATTTAGGTGAGAAAGAAGGGCGACTATTTCGGGAGACGACATTAGGAAAACTCACCCATTCAAATATATCAACATTAGCGAACTTCGTATACACCAAATAAGGCATAAGAATGTTTAGCAGCAATCCAGATCATGCTAAAGATGTAATTTCGAACGTAAAAATGTTGGGAATGAAAACGGAATGGAGGAAAATATGAAAGAATCAGTGCATTAACGTTCTCAACGGAAAGTTGGAGTTACATACACATCCTCGTCCCGAAAAATCCTTGTACGGCGATCAAATTTTGGTCTGGATTAATGGTGGCCCGACTGAAATCATGCCCTGTGTCAAAGTGACGACCCATAACGCTCACGCACGAGATATTTCTCGAAAAAATGTACTTCATTCCCTTTAACCAGTATTTCGACTATAAAACTAACGAACGCGGAAACATCCTCCCCATCTGGTTAACACTGTCCACCCCAGTGTAACCGTCTCAAAGCGCCCAGATGTCAGCCTACTAACGCAAGTAATTTTTTTCAAGGAAAATAACGAGCGTCATCGCGGTGATGCTTTGTTACTCCGCCGCCAATCGATAGCAGGAAAAAGTATGGCGCACCGTGAGCGTGCAGGCGTGCTTTCCGTCACCGCATGCCACCGGCAGAAACTTAATAACGTCTGTGTAACTCCTCACTTGTGCGTGACATCTCTCTGTTCTCTCTCTTGCTCACGCCCATCGAACGGAAGCCCACGCGGGGTGGGCGGGAGTGCACATGACGAGCTCGTCACAAGACGTAACAAACAACCCGGCGAAGATGACTGCTCAGGAGGTCGCCTCTTCCCAGCGCCGCCGCCACGTCCAGCCTACTCTCTCGACGGTCTGGGGAGTGGTGGTGGGAGTCGTGTGGGGGTGGGGGAGAGTGGTACGGGAGGTGCGGCAAGGAGGTGGAGACGACGGGTTTGAAGGCGTACGTATTTCTTCTCCCCTATGATGACGGCAGCAATGGCGTCTTCCGACTCTCTTTCTTCCCCCTTCCCTTCGCGTTCCGCGTCTCGGGATCCGCCGCTCTCCCTTTCTATCTCGAGATATTGCGATTTCTATCGACTGAGCGGTCGGTATGTGCGCACATGGGGGAGTTAGTTTGTTCTGGGGTTGGCGGCCATTTGGTCGAGGATACTCCGAGGCGACTATTTACCCAAGGAGAACATAATGGCTCAAGAGGTATATCCACCTGGAGGAATCGTGCCGCAACTCTCGACTGAGCGGAAGAGAGATGGGGGATTTTGCGCGCGATGGCAAGAGTTTCGGAGTCCGAAGGAGGCAGGCCTGCGGCCTGTATTTCCCCACGTGTTCTCTATACTCCGTGAGGTCACATCTGAGAATGCGCAAAACATAGCGACCAACATTTCCCATCGCTAGTGAGAGAGGAAATTATAAGCCCCATGTTTTCATGAGAATCTGGCGAAAGAAGCACAAAATTCTGGTCGGACTGCACTTAAAAACCAAGCATGAAAATTTGTTTGCATGGTGATTATTCACCACAATCGCCTGCAGCTATCAATCCCAAGATTTCTTTGTCCCAGCTTCCTTTACGTTTACTTCCCCGCAAGTCTTTCTTCATGCTATCCACATTTATTATCTGTTAGACGTATGCCATCCTTCGCCTTCCTCTGTGCTCCTTTCCTAATATTTGAAATTCTATTCTTACCTTCAGAGAATTTGCTATACCTTTGAGAAGGCTTATTGAGATGGTCTCTTCTTCATAATTTTTCTAAAACTTAGAAAGGAAATGTTGGAAGTTGAAACAATAGTCCTTTGTTTTTATAACTATGGAATTTGGCATCTTGGAATGTATGGGATCTTAAGTCGATCAAAGTGCACCATATCACGAGTAGTAAAGACTTTTTCATACGTGGGTAGCCATAATTATCATTGGTCTCAAATCTCTACTATTTGCGTAAAAAACGTAAATACCTAAGTAAGATTCCAAGAAACTGCGGTAAATGCCGCGACGGAAACTTTTTTCGGGTCGTCCGCTAATATGCATTGCAATGCAAAAATCTCAGAGTGGAATCCCGGCCAAGGCGAATGATTTTTACACTCTGAAATTGTTGCATTATAACTTAAGTAAGAGTTGTACAAAATTCACATTAATATAGCGATATTAATGATGGAACAAACAGGATAATGAAAGAACAATGGATTTTCGTTCAAATGGACTGAAGGTAGGCGATGCTGGCACGGCTGGATACGAATTATAAAGCTCGATTTAATATTTTTTTTCATATTTTTTACATATCTCCGATAGTATGAAACTGTAATTCGGTTAATTGAATATAAGGGAGGGTAAAAGCAACTTGGATCCGCCCCTGTCAATAAATTCTTCTTTCTTGAATGAATGAAGCTTTTCTTTAGTTTTCATCTCAGATTCAAGTACATGAAACAAGTCCGTCATTTCATACGTACACATTTGAAACCCTTTTTTCCCCAAGGGCTGCATTTAGACTTTATTAAAACAATAAGATTTTTGTGTTCCCTTTGAGAATATGACAATATAAAATTAGGTTCTGGAAACTTTCTAAAACTATTTGGCCAGATGCTCTAGGGGGCATGAGTTCGACTATATCCCTTTAATAATAACTATAACAACAATATCTTACTAACAACAGTAGTGGAATAATACGTTCCAGTGTTTGGTGGGCGTATCCCACTGATTTATAAAGTCTATCGTACGCAACATAATGAGTGAGTTTCACTCTTTCTCATTGCCGGCCTTTTATTATATTTCCACCATTTGTATCCATTATTATTAATAATATTCTTAGTCTATACTGTCGTTCCCTTAACAAGGAAAACTTCCGTCTCATCGATACGGAATAAACTTTCTAGCGTGGCAATTCATTTAAATGGGCTCACCGCAATTACTATTAAATTATCTTGACAGGTTTAATGATCAATTTACGTACGATACAGGTATGTCCATGAGCCTATGATGTGTTTTCTTCTCATGTTGCCTATAGATTGCTCGTTGAAATATTTCTTTCAGCAAATGATTCGCTGTGGCTGATCGTAATCGATAGAAGTTACTTCCTAAATTAATACTTTCTACTCGTAATGAATGGACTATGTTTCCATGTCAATAACATCACTAAAATCCACACGCGTTTTGTTAGTTTTTTTACCGATTTTACCGATTTTTGTCGGCTCGCTTTTCACGTCAGGAGCAGGAGGAGGTTCCTCCTTCCTCTATGGAAGACGACACTCAATATGATTCGTGTGAGTGCCGTACTGACTGACGTAGCCGCACAGACCTGAAGACTCAACAATTTGATATCGGCCATCCGAGGCGCACATAAGTTAATAGGAGGTGGCGCTCTCCCACGTGGTGCAAGACAACAAGGCAGGCAGGCGGCGGACCGGGTGAACGAGGGAGATCGAGAAGACGAGAGAGAGAGAGACAGAGAGGCAGAAGGCGTCGCCCTCCTGAGAAGCAGGAAAGACCTGATCGACACGCCCCCCTTCTTCTCTCGCGTTGCTATGGACGACCGACGGCGTCGGTCTCACGCGTCTGGAGGAGAAGGGCACACACCCAACTGGCGGAGGACGGGGTGAGGTGCCGCTGCCAAACTCGAGCGGCCAGGAGCTAACTGAGGGGAGATGGCGACGACGGCCATGTGAAACGCAGTCGGGCGGCGATTGAGATGGATTGAAATCCGTCGCTCGACTCTTCATAAGAGCACGGTCGTAGCAGGCGTACACGAGGTCGTAGGAAGTGCTTCCGACGCAAAGCGGCATCCTCGCTAGGCCTCACGTGGCCGAGGGAGGAGGGTTGGGTCCTTTCCACGCCCCGCCCCAAACAAGCCATGCCGTCGCACTGCCATTTTGTTTTCGTCTGGCGGAAGCTTTGAATTACAAAAACGGGACTCGGGAAAGTTTTCTGTGGTTAAAATGTTGGAATGGGTCTTCATTCATGCTGTGTCGCTATCACCGAAAGCCGGGAAATTCAGTAAATTTTCCTGTCGGTGTTATTACTAATATTGATTTATTAGGTGCTCTTGCACACAAAACAATTATTTTCTGATCCTTAAGTTTGTAAATTGATCAAATATGTTTCCCAGGTGATGACCAAATATCCATAAAATCGCTATATATTTACTTTCAGATCTATATTTTCGTCGCCACGAAATGGAAGCACAGCCAAATTGTGCAATTTTAGCACAACACTTGATTAATGGCGAATGTTTCAGATTTTTTCTTCACTGTATTAATAATTTGCATATACAGTATTGTTTGATTGCGTTAGTGGTGTCAGGAATCATATTCAGTGAATTAATTCCGAGCTAACAATCTTTAAATATTTGTGTCAGCACGGTCATACATTGTGTCAAAGATACTCAAATCCACAACTCGATGAATAACTGACTGAATTCGCTTCCCATCATGTGACCCTAACCAACTGGTGAATTCAATAAACAATGTGTTGGAGGTCAATTCTGGTCGCACACTAGCGGGTCGACGGTGGGGCGCGAGGGGTCTGAAAACTATTAAGATATTTTCCTCGTACGAGCAGTCTAACCGCAACGAGTAAGGCCGATCAGATCTGTTTACTTTCGTCCTCCGAGCTGAAAGGAACCAGAATTAAAATTATGCATACATGTGGCGTATTTTACAATAATAAGAAGAATTGAGTAGCCGGGGATCGAGATGGTGCGGGGGCTAACGTAGTGGCTTCCCACCCAGAGGGCCCGGGTCCAAATCCCGGCGGTGTTGAATATTTTTAGCGGTATCTCGATCCCTACTTGAGGTGCTTTGTGGCACTTTGAGGGAGTACGCCGTATGTCGGATGGGACGTTAAGCTGCGGACCCCTTGGCGCCTTTCGTAAAGAGTAGGCTAATGCCGACGCCGGGTTTCTCTCCACCCGTCCTCCATTCCTGCCCATCCCCTACGGCGCAAATGACCTCAGCTGTCGGTCGCCTCCCCTAAATACTACTACTAAGGAGTAGCGTAAACATAAGAAATTTGCGATGAGCTTGCTTGAACATTTTGATTGAAAAGGTAATGAATTTAAAAAGGACTGCTATGTCATTTATGTGATGAAAAAATATGTATTCACAAAAAACATAATTTCGAAGGAACCAGTTCCGTCCTCAAAGCGAATACCCGAAGCACAGTTCTTTCCCATGTACGTACAACCTGCTCTGGAATTATCCAGAAATGTTTTCAGATATCAGAGAATGTGTGTCTTTAAAGTCCTTCTATGAGTGCCTGAAAAATCTTCGTAAATAATTAATTTCGCAATTTCGTCTTTCGATATCACCAAAAGAAAGGTTAACCGTTACTCTAAGGCAGAAAAATTAGTGCTAACTAAATGCCATTTGATTTTTGATAAATGATACTTACAGAAGTGACGATAAAATTAAGAAACTGCTTTCTAAATTACACATTTCCATTTATTTCCTGATAAGCATATGATTGTAAAAAAAATTCTTCTTGTACAGTCAACACTTTCAATTTTTGATATTTCTAATTCATAACAAATGAAGCATACACTAAAATTTGGAAAATAAATTCCAGAATGACAGATTTTACTTCAAAGTTATTAAACAATTAGTATTATGAACAATTAAGTGTTCAATAACTATCACAAAAAACTTTCTCAGGATTAAAAAAACACTGAATTTGGTATCTGGAGTCATAAGGCTAGTAGTAATAATTTGTTATGCAAAAATTTCATTCGTAATTATGCATGTAAAAGTGAAAAAATATCGAGGAACAATTAAACCATGGGATATTTCAGCTACGGATAATAAAAGTAGTTATTAGGGGAGGCCATATGCGATCAACTGCGCCATTAAAGATATGCAGCTAAATTGATAGGGATAGGATGCTAAGGGAATGGAAAAGGGTTGACAGAAACCTGTGTCGTGGTTAACTTGAAACCCTCTCTACTCGGTAAATGGGTTTCTTGAGAGCTACGAGTATTCCCTAAACATCGCATTCTAATTTGACAATATGTTGACGATGAACTTGAATGCATGTGTGGCCTATGTCAAATAAAGCTTATAATTATCGACAACTATCATTATCAATAGATAAAGTTTAGCGATGAACCTACATCTCGTATACTAAATACGAGAGCAGAACAGCGATGCTTGAAGTGTAAAGTGGGGAAGGAATACTGGAACGTTATCGTTGGGAACGTTTTCCGACTGTATCAGTCAGAAAATGAGTAAGTAAATTTAGGATGCCAGGGTATGAGACCTCTAGCCATCACTATGAATCATGGGCCTCTAGTTTTCGAGGCGTTGAAATCATTGCAAAAAATTTGTGAAGATAGATATAATTTTATGAAACACCAGTATGAGGAGAATCATTTTCTTATTTTGGGGCTACGCATAATTTTATCCATTAAGGCAAAGTGGATTGGACTTACTCGTACATCTTGAAATGTTTTTATTCCCAGATCATTTTAAACTTGTAGCTTTGTTGTTAGCATGCCTTCTACACACCTTCCTTATCTCTTCTCCTCAGCATTGATACTAATGCCTCCCTTCCAGCCTAAGTTTGCTCTCTCTCCAAAATAAAATGCACAATTTTTTAGACCGGGTTATGTCGATTTGGCGATTCATTCCCACCACATCCCTCGTACCCCACTACGTTACACCTTTTCGCTGGTTTGCAGAGTACCATTTAAAAATACGTAGATCTTTTGCTTTTTCCAAACACGCCTTGCACTACCACATCCCTACCTCTCCACCTACCCTTCTAATGCAAAAAACATAAAGTTTATGATGGTGTTCGAATTCGCAATTTCAGCACGCATAAAAAGAAACGTTTCAGGCGTGATATGGTGGAATATCATGACTAATTAAAAATTGCCAATTTTTAATTAATAATTGATCACGCAAATATAGGGAGAACGATTATTCAAAACTGAGGGTATTTTTCATTTTCAGAGCTGCTGCTTGCTTCGTCTATCAACCTACCCATTAAATTCTCAATGGATGGCTTGCAATAAACTTCATCTGATACTAAAATTAGTACACATTTCTCGTTTATAAAGTCGATATGGCCTTCATTCATCAAACTCAGCATCAATGTTTCCAAGCATAATATTAGATGTTTCAAATGATCGGGATCATGCTATAAATTAAAAATATCTAAACATTCCGTAAGTAGTAGGAATGTATGAAATAAAGTGTAACTCCTAAACATCATATCACTTGAATATTTAGGAACAGGTGCTATTGCAGTTGTTCAGAAATAAAAGCTATTTTCATTGAATATTTCTGTTGTATTGATGAAAATTAGGTGCGTTTTGTGTCTTCTCTGTATGTGACTAGCCACATATACAGGTAGTCACTCTACCAGTTTTCTATCCTTCCTTTGAAATTATTTAGTCATTCTAGAATATTTTATTTTTGCGAACAGGACATGCATTGTTTAAGTATTTTAATTGCCTGACAAACATATTGTTCATATACCGGTCTTTAATTTTTGCATGCCTTTTAATTTCGGGCATGAATTTACAAAGAAGTAAACAGAGGTTGTATAAATACGATAAATCACTTTATTTTAATGGTTCACCAAATTCACTCATATTGGGGAGGAGTTGATTAGAAGATTTGTTCTCTTTTCACAAACATGTACCCAAAAATTACTTCGATGACTAGAGCCCGAAAATAATTATAATATGCCTCTAAAATGTACACAGACGTATCGTCGACGGTCTGCCTCCCGAATATTTTGAACGCTGGACTTTGAGATGAGATAAGACAATAAAGGTGAGGAAGAATGCTTAAGGTGACCCTTATAGCATACGATAGAGTATTCTTAGTAAATAATGAGTTGAAGTACGTCTATACGTTGGAAAATCCATCAACTGTAACCGTTCATTTAATTCATGAAAATTCAATTTAATGTGCCGAAATCGAACTCAAATTTGTAATTGGATAATTTCAAACACGCATCAAGGTGTTTTTTCCTTAATTTTCCTCTTTCTAGAGTTAAGACTAAATAAAAGTTCCTCAGTGCACTATAAAATACGTAAATATATTATCAAACGCTGCAGGAGGTACCAGTAACTGCCGCAATGCGACTTAAAACGTGAAATTATGGGCTAATTATTTCGAAACTTTAAATTTTAAATTTATTGTGGAGACATTTCCCGCGCCTTCAATAGAGGAACTAAAGCAACGAGGGTCAGGTACTGTTAATATACCTAGCCCTGTTGTGTTGAACATGCCTTTAAAATCGCATGACTTTTCTCTCCTTGCACTCGGATTGAAGCGTTAATGACAGAATACTACAATATCGAGAGTTAACTCAGGTGACAGGAAAGGGATGGACCCCGCGCCCTGGATGAACGAAAGTCACCACGAGCAGGAAATGCCACATGAGCTCCACCGCGTGAGGTTATGAATTTTATAAATGCTGATGGGACGGGGGAGGAAAACTGAGGGTTACTCGTAATTTTTGAGTGGGTGGGTTCGAGTGTGGGGCTGGGAAACAATCACTCGGTAATAGGAAACTACGTATGTTCATGCTCAAACGTACGTCAATGCCCTTCGGTCTCGGATCGAAACGAGGAGCTTTGGCAACGGACTCGCCGCCGCCGCCTACGGACGCTGGCTACCTCTTTACCGAGCATTCGCCCCGCTTCCACCGCGACTCAATTGAGAAGACTCGCGCGGAATGAGTGAGTGCTGCTGATATAATATAGAAACATGCATTTGTTAATAATGAAAGGAACCCCTCTCTCGTGCCACGTGCGTCTGTATCCAAGTCACTCAGGCCCTCCTCTACGTCAATCGCCAACCCTTCCCCTTCGGTGGTAAGCTCCGCCCCCTATCCACGAGGTCCCTCCCCTGAGAGAGTGAGAGCGAGAGAGAAAGAGAGACGGATGTAAACAGGCTGCCTGCTCGTAGCCGGGCGCTTCAAGCGGCGATTCCTTAGGCTGCTGAAAAACCTCCTTCCATGTTATGCTCTCCTCATGACAGCAAGCCTAATTATCTGAGACATTCCGCAACCAAGGGAGACTGAATGTAGTCACAGCAGTGAAGAAGAAGAATAGTTCCACTTTTAAAGGGAAGAAAGATTCCTCGTGGTGCCCCTTAAATGAAGGGATTTATGAAATACGAGCGGAATCAAGAGGGCGCAGCAGAGGAATTATTTTTTCGGAACGGGCGAGTCACCGCCACCAGATGAAAAATCGCTCAAAATCACGAGAGGTTTCAGACAAAATGTGTACGCCGCCGCATCCTATACAGGTCCGGAATGATCCCGAAAACGAAAGAGGATCGAACGAAGAAGACAAATACAATCATTTCGAGGGTTCCGTCGGAACGAACGGCAAAGAGCAAATCATAAAATGAAACATCCCCTGATACTTGCCCGAAGGACTGTAGCAGAGCCGTGGAGTTGGTGCGAAGCGCTGACAGCCTCGAGAAACCACGTTGCAGCATACAAATTGGCACGGTTATGGGCTTCGTTCGTGTTTTTTCTAATGTGAGCTTGCGAAAACGAACGGCTTCATTTCAAGATAGTGATCGGGAATTGAAAGGGGCGAGGCAGTTCGCGGAGCGGTACACGGCAGATGCGCACGATTCGTTTATCGTCTCGCGAGGGAAAGTCGACTCGAAAACTGGGAGTGGGGGGCAAGGAGGCCCCCATCTTTGAACATCATCGAGGTGAACGAGTTAGCATTTCAAATGAATCAGCGAAATCAAAAATGAAAGGCAGCAGAGGTCGACCGAAAAGCCAACTAGTGTTCAAGACTAACTGCAATCGCGTCTATCGGAATAAACATTATTGGTTAACAATGCTGATAAAAAACAATACTGAACAGGCATCACACACAAAAAGTGTTCCATGTTAACGCAGATAAATTGCCTGCTTTGGACTTTGGCCCCCTTCGAAGGAAAAGGGGGGGGGGCACATTCGCTCTGCTCGTAAATTAGAAGACGCATGACACATGCCTTCGGGTACTTCGACAGAGGGAGGTAGGTAGTTGTGTGCAAGACGGTATGGGTACCGCTTCGACCTGCTTCTACTGAGAAATTTCGGTTACCCTGGTAGCGTAATTGAAGTACTATTTAGAGAATATCGTAGAATCGTTTGATATTTCGAGAGTTAACATGTTCACGATAAGAGAATGAAATAGTGGAAGCAAAGGCCAACTAATTCCAAGGATGCGATTGGCACGAATGCCGTTGATACTGGAAAGAGTTGAATATTCTTTCCCGAGAACGACTCCCTGAAACGGATCCCCCCCTATTATTGATATACAACGGCTCGATGAAATCGAATGCTAATAGCGATGGATACACACACTTGAGGGGGCAGTAAAGGCCAGTCAATGAATGGATCTCTAGAGAATTTTGTTGAGTGAGCCTAAGTATGAACATCAGAGACGGATTGCGTGCCATGCGATGAGGTGGAACTACGGATAAATGAAAAGATTGGTGCGTGCATGCGAAGGTCGCGCGATCTTTGCGATTGCTGCGACTGCGAGATACAAAATGTCTTCCTTCCATCCGGCTGGGAGAGGTGCTAATCCGCTCGGTAGTGGTAGGCCAAGGACCCCTCTTCCTTTTCTTTCTCTCTCTCGGCCAGCAGACAGACATGCAGGCAGGCAGGCAGCAGCAGCCCGCAAGGAATGCGATAGGCGCAGGAACTCAACAATTGAAAATGACAAGGGGGCGGCGCGCATGATACTACAGGAGGTTTCCACCGAGCCTCCCTCTAGAATTCTCTCTCTCTCTCTGACACACACGTGGAGGGAGGAGCGATTGATCCATCCCTGCAGGCACCTACATCGGATGTTTTGAGACCTTGTGCGAACTGCGCGCGCATCCTCCCACTCTTTCTTTCTCGTTCCCTCTCTCCATCGACCTGAGGCACCCTACCCCTACCTCTTTACTAGTCCGAAATTATTTGATTCTCCTCCTCCTTATCTTTTGCTTCGTTCTCCTTCTTCCTCAGTTCCCCATCCCTCGCACTAGAGAGCCTCCCTATCTCTCTCCACACCCTCACATTTCTTTGTTCCGCCTCCATATCTCTCTCTCTCTCCTTCTGCCCCTCCCTCCTCTCCTCCATTCTGAGCCTATGAGATACGGCAAATGGACGCCTCTGCATGGTGGACCGAAATCACTCGGGGAACATGAGTGAGCGAGAGGTGTACCTCAAGGCCTACTCTCTCTCATTCCTAGTTGGCAGGGCCAGCCACGGAGAGCCGCCACCTTCGAAGCTCGAGGAGGCTAGCGCGCGCCGGTTTCGAATCAACCTTGGAAGTATTTTGCTTGCTCCCTCAACAAATTTACCCAAATAAAATTGTCCACCATTCGTTCCCTCGAGGGTAGGTTTTCATTCATGAGGGTTGGTTTCTCTTCGGGGTGGTGGGTTTCCCTTCGGCATAAGGTTTCCCCTCGGGCAAAGGTTTTTTTTATTCAGAGGTTAAAGTGCGCGGGGGATCAGGGGGAGGATTGCGAACAATTGCACTTGGGTAGTAGATGAGAAAAAGAATCGCTATGAGCATTTCATATTATTGACCTAGACTTTTGGATGAAAAGAATGGAAAGGCATAACTCGGTTACTTTCACGATCAGCGTACAAATAAATACTTGAACTCCACTCGCGGTTCCTAGATCTCATATTCACATAGTTTGCACACATTTTGCAGACGAGGTAATAATCTTAAGGAAGAGGTAATAATCTTCCAAATCTGTAGGAATCCGAAAGGAAAATGACGCAAAACTGTGGGAATACATCCATAGATGATAGAATACGTTCAAGTTCTCCCCTAACATACGTGTAATTAATATCATATCAATCAATCCCGTTATATAAATTTGTTTCCCCAACAGTCTTTCCCAACAATGTGACAAAACTGACTTATTTATTGAATTCAAACGGTAATTTCTTCAGTTTAATTTTACGGCTTCTTCTAATACGTATCAACACCTTAAATGCACAAATTGAGTAGCTTCAGGCGTGATATGGTGGAAGTCGAGCATAATGAATAACTGATTGAAGCACTTTTCCACTTGATAACATTTTTATTTTACGACCGGATTTCGATGCATTACATCATCATTAGGTGACCTGATGATGATGTAATACATCGAAACCCGGTCGTAAAATAAAAATGTTATCAAGTAGAAAAGTGCTTCAATCAGTTATTCACCTTAAATGCATATGATAATTAACAGACATTTATTGATACCTCTATATATCATAACATTTGTCGCACATTTTTCGATGGTTATTATCAATTACATTTTTATATACATTTTCGTTAGATCCCTATCGCCTATTTCTTCCGTTGCGTATATAAAAAATGACATAAGGTCTTCTTTGATATGTTTTCATAAAAAAGCAACAGAAAGCATAATAATTTAATTAAAATCACATTTGAAAGTTTCTAAAACAAACCTTTCAATTAAATTTAAGTATCAAATCTAATTCATGGCGTTCGGCGTAACATACAAATTAAGGTAATCTCAGCTATAAAATATGTTCTGAATTTCTTTCGAGATATCCCTTACTTTTTCTTATGAATAAAAATAAATTCCCAGGAAAAAAAATATATATATATGTAATCGTTTAACGGAAAAAGTACCACTTCGCACTCGAAAATCACATATGTCGACATATCTCGGTCTTTCTACGTAAGAACGGAGTTATTCCAACAATATATTATCATAAATTGTTCGATTACACTATAAGAGATGCTGAGAATATTGTGCGCACTAGAAAATAACTTCTTACCAAGTCCTTAAATTTTATATTGAACTTGGGTGTAAGCCACGGAGAGTCCAAATAACAAGTATTTCATCGCATTTTTAGAAAGGCTGGCAAAATATTAAACATTTGAACAAACTTTAAGATAGGGTACAGTGATGGCTACTGCAGGTTATTTAATAGCTATAAACCTGTTTTCAGCTATGATTTCATCTTCACAATAATTAAATATTGCTTAAAATTATGATAGATTCGTTGAAAATGTAAATACACTAATATTAAAAGGGAAAATCTACCAATAAATGTCTTTCGGAGAAACCAGGAAAAATTGTACTTTGATAGAACTATAATAGAACCTACTGTTAAGTCCAATAATGAATAAACTTAGCGGACCGAAATGTTATCCAAAATGTAGTAACTGATAAATAAATAAGGAAATATAAATAAATAGATCTACATTTGTTTGTTTGGGGATACATCACGTCAATGCGGTACAGAATAGTCGATCAAAAACTTCTTTAATACTTAGGTAAAATTTCCTAAAGTGACATAGGCTAGGTCCGATTTTCTGGACATTTTTTAGATCGAAAAAAAAACTATTTACTTGTATATAAATCCTTTTCCCCCACACAGATGGCAGCAAAGGTTTCACTCAGAATTAAGATTTCGATTCATTCACTTTGATGAGGTGCTATACTGATGGTGCCTGAGCTGCCCTGATGGCCATCCGCACACCCAGCGGTCTTTCTCTTGGCCCGCGTAACGCTGGTATCTACTCGCTCACGCACACACTCAATTCCAAACATTGTAAAATAAGAAATGTCATTTTACAATTGATACGTACAAATTGATACGGACCTTCTTCCTTTGCCAACCTTAATCGGCTGACCGACTAAAACGTGAGGAAAGGCGCACTTAAATAAGTTTTGGGATTCCAATGAATATAGCGTTTTTTTGCTATTGTTTTATTTCCTGCGAATGTTGCAAATATAATCCTTAGTAAACGTAGAAAGTATATCGCTATGCAACGAAAAAATAATAACTCTAAAAATTGAAACTCATAAAACCGATTATCAAGTTTGTGGTATTTGCATATATTTGTCCGATAAGATTATATATATATATTTTCAATTCACCATGTAAGTCCACATTGAGTAATAAATCCAACAAAAAGTAACAAGAGCTGACAAAGACTAACGGAAGGAAAAGAGTAAATTGACACTAAGCTAAAATTAACAAATATGAACCTTTTAGTTATAAAAGTACGCAAACATGCATGTATAAATTAACTAAACATGACAAAAAGCATATAATAAAACATTACTATTAAGGATTAATGACCGAAAAACTACCGTAAGGTAATGTTCAATTTAATAAAATAATGGTCCTAAAATTATTAAATGAAATACTATTTGATCTAATAAATTTGAGCAAATCTAAAACAAAGGATAACCTGTAAAGAGTGCTACTCTGTAGGGTGTCCAAACTCAAGCTGCCTTTTCATTAGACGCCTAACATTTAGGTATCTAAAAGTATGCTCCCTAATACCTAAGTAGTTTGGACGCAGTATTACTTTGAAATGTTCCTAAAAACTATTCAGAGGGGATCTTTTGCTCCCAATGACTTTCCAAAATTTACTTCAAAGAGACTCTTTATAACACTTTCATAAACATGGTCCAAGCTCAAAGATATCCTTTTTCATTTGTTACTCTGATAAACGCAAGCGCCTTTCAATTACCCTGTATTTTTTGCCGTGCAATTGCAGCAGAATAATATAACTTTCTCAGCTATTGTTCATTCCCCCATTATCTGACGCACAGTCAGCTATTGATCTCTCCTATTCCCAGAAGGTGTACAGGGAACCCCCAGAAGATCTTCCGTCCCCCTACAAATGGAGATAAAGGACATTCATTGCTACGAATTCCTCGTCCGTCGTTTTAGAAAGTGCTACGTTTATTCTAGCAGCATACTCTGTCCTCAATCGCTCACAGCAACGAGAAAAATTGGGTTGAATAACAGTAATCATCAATGTTTTCACTTGGCGCTTCGACTGCTAATGTCAAAATATGAACTTCATCCGCGGCATGGGACGCAACTCATGTACATTTTTAATACTATTTTCAAAATCTACGATAACAATGAGTACCCGAAAAGTTGTGTTATTTTTTAATTTTGTTTTTGTAGAAAAATTTTTCCCGTATATTTCTACGAAAAACTATGTTATTACGTATAATGATTTTCCAAAGGAAATATGTCAACTGATACAGTATAACGTGATATGTATTACGGCATGTATGTAAATATAAGATGCATATAAATCAAAGTAAAAACTTTTTCAAAAAAGTAAATAATAATTACCTCATAATTCCACTTGGAGTTGTGAGCAATAGACCTTATACGTACTAAATAATAATGGACAAATGTTATGACTTTTCCACCAGACATTAATTAATTACACGACTAGATTTGACGTTCTAAATTATCTGCAGCAGAAAGGCTGGATGATGATGAACATGGATGCACAACAACGATGTATATCGAAACCGGTCGTGTAGTGAATTAACGTCTCGTGGAAAAGTTATCATTTGTTCATTGTCATGTTCGAATTCCCCCAAATCACGCCTGAAACGAGGTGTCATCCCCGCAAAATGTTTGAACTTTCTCACTGATGGTCCATTCCCTAATTATCCGATGCACTACTTACTATTGACTGATCTCTCCTATTCCCAGAAGGTTTACATGTTCTCATGTGTACTCGTGTTGGGAACCCTCCAGAAGATGCTCCGTTTCCCTACAAGTGGAGGTTTCATTCTTTGATAGAAATACCGATCTAGAAATTAGTCGTGTGGCAATAAACAAATTTCATTAACTTTCTTTGTATCTCACTCCAGAAACTGCAGCCGTAGTAGCATATCCTAATGAAAATATGCGAAAGTTGCTAAATAATGAATGGCAAAAGCCTTGGAATCCCTCATCACTGGTAATTGACTATTGATAAAGATTTTTCCAAAATCAAAAATCCCCCTAGGATCCTCGATGTGAATTGGTACACTACGCTTCGTATTAAAAAAAAATATTCTGCAAAACCTAGCAAATTTAATGAAAATTTCAAATTGAAACAAAAAATGCCAATTATTTCATGCCCTTCTAATTAATTCTCTTTATTGTTCTAACGAACGTTTTCAACTCATCTTTCGAATAATATTCCTCTAGTTTGGCATTCTTTATTTATAAATTTCAGTCTTAGTGCATATTTAACAAAAAATTCATAAAAAGTTGCAATGAACCAACAATTAGTACTACTTTTGAATGTTTTTGGTGTAATACTTAACGAGATACGGGGCATCAAATTAGAAAGCACCGCGGCACGCCACCACTCGCACCACCCGCCTTCACATCCCAGGTCATATCATAACGACTGCCCGGAAGATGATATAAATATTCAATACACAATGCAGCCAATATCTAAGGAAGGTGTCGTACTAATATTAAAACTATTCATGATAATCCACCTCTAGAATAACTCCATTTTCGCACGGAAAGGTCGAAAAACCAAGAAAATGTCGAAATACATAAATTTCTATCTAGTGTGGTGTCGCACGTCTTTCCTTTACCAGGTTATAATAATACCCAATACAATGTATTTTCTAACCGAATGTAACAAATTTTACGAGGGCCCAGAAAGAAATTCCGAGTCCGGAAAATGCCAACCGCTCTCTAATGCACAAACTTAAATGAAAACGGTAACTTTGTTGTCATCCACAAGATACTTTATTCAGATGACCTCGGATTCGCCGCTTATCAGTATTATCAGGTTAGGATGAAGCTAAGTATCATCTCCAATAGAAACACAACCTTTAGCAGTAAATTAGTAAAATGTGTATTAATGGCGTCAAATAAGTCTTAAATTTAATTCATTGCTACTTTCCAACAGCCGGCTAATGAATGTTTTATAGTTAAGCAGTTAAACATGAACAAGCACCGAACACGAAGGAAAACATGCTTACTTGTCCGTAAAATATCTGGTGCCAGCATGCACTTTTGGCTATCAAATCTCCCACCGATAAGAGATCCTAAAATGCCACCGCTGAACACTATACTTGTAGTATTTCAACTGTATCATGGTTCACTTAAAATCCTGGAGCCAGTAAGTTCAAATAAAAATCAACGTCATAGTAAATGTCTATATGTATTTTAAAGCACGATTTCTCTGAAGCCCTTTTTCTTTATAGAAACATTAGTAATGAATAATTTATTATGCTGAACATTATTGGTAACCATGCTAAATTATTAATAACATTTTCTGAGTTGTACGAATGTCTGTGATCCACCATTACTAGTGGAGGGACACGGTGAGTGGCCATTATCTCGGTTAAAAAATGATTGAAGATGAGGACTGTAATTACTACAGAATTTTATGACAGGTTTTGCTGAATAATTCGCCAATATTAGAATTTTTTTATCGGATAATGGTTTAATAATAAAGAATGCAGTTTTTGAAAACAGAAAAAAATGAGACAAAACTATAAGAACTGACTCAAGCGGCAAAGAGAGGTAGAATTTTAGAGTCGAATCTTAGTTTTAAAGATGAAAAACAGGCGCCCGGAGAAGTTCGGATTACCGGCGACATACATGCATGAACAGGAAGTGAAGTCCAAGCTGTCTATGTATACCTGTCCATCATCAAATATCTCTGCGTGAATAACAGTTGTATCGACTTCAGATCCAGCGGTCTTGGGTAAAATCATCACTTGGTGCATAACTACGCCTAGCGATTTCCTTCCCCGTGGGAGATGAATGAATGTCGTTTTTTATAAATTGTGGACGGTGCTGTAAAAGAGTCTGTGATAAGGTGATCGTAGGGATGATAATGTAACGTATTATCTAATTACCCTCCATTTGTCATTTACCCTCCGCCCTAACTTCCGCCCAAGAACACCGACTTATCCAAGCGCCGTCGCCACCCGATCGCTAAGAATCCGCCGACTCAGACCTCCTCCCCCACCTTTGAAACCTAAGCACCGCGATACGCGTGACTCTCGAAGGAGCCTCTGGTTCGAAAGGGAGCCGGTGTGACGTCACGTCCTCGGTAAGATTAAAATTCCTACGAGGGAGGCTTCTAAAACCAAAAGGTTAGTTTGTTTCTCCTTTTTGCGGTCTAGTCTAGGAAGCCGTGAGCCAATGGGGAAGGCCCAGGCACGGCGATAGAAATTTCTAACAACAAATGCAGCTCCGCATTGCATATAAGAGGTTAGTTTAACAGTAGAACTAGGTTTAGTTTGAAGGGGAGAACATAGGTTTACAGGAGGTACACACCTAGAAGCCTCGCCACGCGATAGCTATGCTCTCTCTCTCTATCCTGTGTCACTATCGTGGTCCCTTGGTGCAGCACACGATTGGTTAGTGAGGCCTTCTCGCGAGGCGCCCACGCCGCGCGCGGGCGGGCGACCCGGCCGGGAGTCTCTCGGTGCGCCCGGTTACCGCAATGAGAGCATTCCGCCCGATTATTCGTGCTCCCTTCAATTTCACGTGTCCAATAGGACCGGCCAATAATAGTGCGCGTCTCAGTATTTGCAAACGTGAGCAGCAGCCAGGCAACGAATGAGGTCCTTCGTGCGTGGCCACCATGGCCACTGGGAGCGAGCGCATCCCTAATAGTTTCAGTCTCGTATCGCGGAAAATCCGAGCGGAAAAATTTCGCGACCTCATGAGGACGAATTCGGGAGGGAATGTGAGAGTTAGTATGTGCCTTTTCCCAACAAAGATACCCAGTCGCGAAGTTCCTGGGAGCCAGTTTCGGTGAAGTGAACGACCACGTCGAGCTGGAAATTTTGAACTCAGCCGAAATTGCTAACAAGGATTGCATTATGCGTGTGCCGTGAAGATATCCGTGGAATATGGAAGGGGATGACTCCTTTTCCACTCCCTCGCTCTCCTCCTCCCCTTCATTTCCGTCGCTTCTTTTCGGATGGATTCGGATTTTGAACGAAATAACCTTCGTAGCAAATAAATACCCTCCGATGCTGATACTGAAAAATTATTGGGGTGCGGTGGCATATCAACCGAAGAAAAATAACGATGATTTTTAAACAAATCAAGGATATTGTGTAGATTCAGCGGGCAGATTTTTTCGCACGAAATTCGCCTTATGAAAGAGGAGCCCGGATAAGAATTCAAAAGTCTATGAACGTATATTTTCCGCAGACAGATCAAGAAGCAGTGAATGAAGGGGAAAAATAAATTAAAATCACGAGGGCTTGAAAATTTGAGATTTGTTTCTCATTCTTAACCTGTTATCTATCATAGACGAGTATATTTGGTGTAATATTGCCTACAAGTTCACCCCCACCCTAATTAGTAAGGGCGACAGTTAAAGGAATCGACCAGAAAGCCATCTCGCACAAGCGTCCCAGAGGTTTTGCAAAGGAAATAATGGTGAACTCCAGCCATTAAAAAATATAATATGCATATGGAGGGAGGGAGTAGGGTATTCGCCTCGCCAGATTCCACCCCAATTTCTCCCCGAGCGCCGAAATCCTCGTCTACAATAACACCTCTCCTGATACCC
Organism: Hetaerina americana; assembly: GCF_022747635.1. Classification (NCBI taxonomy): domain Eukaryota; kingdom Metazoa; phylum Arthropoda; class Insecta; order Odonata; family Calopterygidae; genus Hetaerina; species Hetaerina americana. The sequence goes on along the minus strand of NW_027286069.1, from coordinate 71,530,601 downwards.
AGCGGCCCTCAATACGGGAGGGCGAAGAAAATAAACCCCGGGCGGAAGGGAGAGAGCTCCGAAAGATATTTCTCCTCCCTTCCTTCCCATCCTTTCATTTTCCTCCCCTTCACTAAATGAAAGAGATGGGCTGGGGCGCTTGAATCGTGCGGAGGAACATTACACCCCTCCGGTCCTCTCTCTCTCTCTTCCCGCCACGGCCGCCAGGCTGTCTCCCTCCCTCCCGACGTTCGGCTCACGGATTCATAATCGGCGGGGGGACGGCGGGGGGAAGCGCTAAAGGGGAGAGAGAGCTTCCCTCCCCTTTCGCGCGCCCCATCCACCAACTTTTTACACTCATCGACGCGGGACGCGGAAAAAGACCTCCCCTAAGCAATTTCGATTGGGATCACGGGGGACAAAAAACCCGGCAGACTTTTGAGACCAAGACGGAATGGAGGGCTGCCTGGGGGCAGGCGCTCATGACGGCACGGGAGGTCGACTCTCGACGCCGAAGAGAGAGAAAGGATCGAGAGAGAGAGAAGCACGGGAGGTGGGGAGGAGTCAGCCGGCGGGAACGGACTCGTTATGCCGAGGCGGAGGTGGCTGGCGGTATCACCCCCCCCCACACCTGCTCCAACCTTCCCCGCCGTTGTCTCCCCTCACTCACTGTATCTCTCAATCCCTCTCTCTCTCTCTCTCTCCCAGTCCCCGAGGGCGGTGTGATGGCCGCGGAGGCATTAGGCACTCGAGTGCACTGATTTTTGTTTCAGGAAAAAGGACCACTTTCATCCCTCGTGCCATCAATTTCAACGCCTTTTTTGTGTATGTATTTGTGTCTCTCTCTGCAACGGGCAAGGGGGCTAGGAAATTAGAGAAATGGGGGTTGTTGTCGATCGCGTGGATTTGGAAAGGGAGTGCTGCGGGTAAAAAATGGTTTGGGAAGGTTTCGGGGTGGCCACGACGTCGATATGAAAGGGTATGGGAGACAGGCTGTCACGGCGGCCAAGGAGGTCTCTCGCCTCTCCGTTCAATCAATCATTCCATTCCTGTCCGCTCTCTCACACCAGACCCTCCTCCTCTTCACTCCCCCCTCCCCTCACGCCTCCCCATCCCCACGCTCCACTCCCACATCCGCCAATTGGACGAAAAAGTTGATCGAAGAGGGCCCGCCGGCTGGAGAGAGGCGGCCGTCGGTCGAGGGTGGGGAGTGCCACGCCTCCCTTTCTTCTCTCGCCTAGGCGTGTGCGTGTGTTTTGAAGGGCACCGGAGGGTTAGAGAAGGGGCGTGTGGCATGGGGTGCCTGAAGGACGGCCGTTAGGTATTTGGGGATTCTCTGATTGATAACGCGTCAACTTAAACGAATGAACTATTTCTATGGTGCGAATTTATTTTTAATTAGTGAATTTGCATAATATATATTTATTTTTAAGCGATATAATATTTTATTCAACGGTAATTTGCTAGATCTTTGAGAGTTTTCACGAAATGCCACCAGTTGACCAGCGGAGGTGGGAGAGAAGGACCGGGTCGAAGAAGCTCGTTGATTCAATCTCGAAGAACAAACGCCCTGCGCAGAGAATTTTGAGGGCATCATCTTTGCCCTGATAACCTTCAAAATGTTTCCCTATCAGCCATAAATTTAATTTGAATGATTTAACAAGGGTTCATTATTAGGCAATAGTGATAATAAGGCAATTTTCTTTGCGGTCTTACAGAGCCTCTCCGTTTGCCACCAGATGGAACGAGACAACTATTTCATTTTGACTCATGGATAGCATATTGTTTGCATGCCCTATTGTCAGAGTGTTTTTTTAGGAACTTTTTAAAATATTAAAATTTTGTAAATAATTATATCTGTCAGAAAGCAACATTTTAGGTTACCACTGTTAGATACTACTTTCCGATTATCAAGAGAATTTAAATCCTTAATCCCTAATTACATTTTCATAACCACAAATACCCATTAGAAATGGGTGAACGCTTCAAAATTTTCGGGATCATTAAAATATAACATTTTTCCAAAAAATGTTCATTTATGCAAAATAACAGCAATCGTATTCATCATCATCACCTGCACCTCTACAGCATGGTGTTGGCCTTGGCTTCCTCTATGATATGCCTCCACTCACTTCTTGTTCTTGCTTTTTCCTTCCATCTTGTACCTCCCAATGCCTTCAAATCATCCTCCACATCCTGTAGCCATCTCTTCCTTGGTCTACCTGTTCTTTTGACCCCTGCCATCTTGCTATTAAGCATCAGTTTGGGCCTTCTTAACATTTTCCATCCTTTCTACATTGCCCAGCCATGCCAGCCGCAGTGACTTGGCAAATATAACTGTGTCCTTCCCATCTAGAAGTTCATTTATCTCAATGTTCATCCTACTTCTTCATCTCTCTCCTTCTCTAATTGGGCCATAGATTCTCCTTATGATTTTTCTTTCAAATTTTCTAAGGGTTTCCTCATCCAGACTTGCGGTAATTGTATTGCTTTGATTTATTCTATATCAATGCTAACAAGGTGAATGTCTTTCTGACTCAAAATTAAAATTTTGGAACGGTGAAAGATGTTTTATGAACAAATTTAATAAAAAACAAAGTTCATTAAATTATCGCAGCCGCAAAAGATACTTTATTCAGAATTCTCTATGGCAAAATTCAATTTTAAAGAAAAATATATTTGGGATAAAAGAATTCGGGAATTATTGAAGTGACCAGATGCTCACAATTCAGATTGATCATAAGATTCTCTCATGTTTTTGTTTTTAGTAAACCAATATTTTTCCTGCCACATGATGACATCCTCGTTACTACATGGGTCAATTAATGTTGATTGGTTTGGCTTCTCTCTCTCTCAGATGTGACAGATAACATTCCTTACGAACAACTTTTATGAGGAAGCAGCGAAAAATCGACCGCTAAAATATTTTTGATGAAATACGTGTGCCGCCTTTGCCTGACCGTCCATCCACGATTCTTCTTCGGTTTCTCATAGACAGCAAATAGAAAAATAGCTAGTAATGGCTGCAACAAACGAAACGATACGCACGGCCATAATATGACCGACCAATCTCCCTCGCTTTAGAGAGACGGGGCTTTCGGTCGACAAGTTCCACCCTCGCGTCGCGGGCGTCTTCTCCCTGCCAACTTTCAAACCTTCCCGCCGCTTACCGAGCGAGTAGTAGTAGACAGAATAAATCGAGCGAGAAGTTTGCCCACGAAATCGGGCGAAGAAGGAATGAGGAGCTACGAGGATCGGGCGAACATGACGCCGCGAGAGGTGCCGACCCCTTGCTTGCGACGTCGACCTTAGGAGTGAGAGAGGGAGAAAGAGAGTCGGTCGTCATCTTGTGTGCGTGCGAGGTGCAGTGCAGAGGGAGTCGAAGTCTCCTTCCGCCGAAACCAAATGGACGGGGGAACGGGAAAGTAGGGAGCACGGGACGGGAGCGCACCCGTACTACTACTACTACTGCATACGTATGGTCGGAATCCACCTGAAGCTGGAGGCACGACCTTTTACCACCGAAACGAAAAGTATGGACGTCGGGCGCACATCATGCCACGGGAGGTCCCCTCTTGCAGAGAGCGCGTGAGAGAAGACGGTATTCCTTGCGCCGATCGAGAAGGGGACGAAGGAGGTGGGAGAGCTGGCAAGTGTTGATGGGACGGGGGCTCGTCGGGGACCGACCACGTGTCTCGGAATGTGGGCGGTCTCCCGGTGTGGGCGTGGTCTCACGTCATCTACCCGCCTTCTTCCGCCATCTGGTGAATGTGGGGGAACTGGCGCGGTTCGCCTCTTAAGAAATGAACCGTCGTAGGTCAAGGCAGCAACAAGTGGACGCTCTCAAAGTCTCCTACCAACCGAAAAGAACTTACTTTTCACAATAATATGTTATGAGCCCATAAGTGACCTATCATAGGGCACCCACATACGTCAAATCTGCGGGCAAGCAAATAAAAAGTTGAGATTTATCAGTCTCATCGTCGGCAGGATCGAATAAAACTTTAAGGAACGTTTATAGTATTTCTAGTCTTCGTTTAGAGTATTCATTCACTGAGGGCATGGAATTCGACGGAAAAATGCCTCATTCGGGAAATTGGGAAGGTTCAACGCAGGCGGCCCGATTCGTTATAAACTTTCACGACAAAACGGAAAGCGTCACAGGAATTCTTCTAGAGTTGGGTTGGGAACCAGTGGAACAAAGACGATTTAAGACTAGGATGAGCTTATTAAATTAACCCAGAGCTGTTTGTCTCACCACGGAGGTCCCTTCAATTATTAGCATTCCAATGTATTCCAATTGGTCTTTTGGATCATGAATAATATTTTTCAAACTGGTAAAAAATTTACGAACTGGCAGACCAGAGGGCTCCTTCTTCCCACGGACAAAACGAATGAGTAACTGAAGGGTAGGAGCTAAAAATAATAACACTTCCCATGTGCAACGTCCAGAGAATAAATATTTTTACTTGTATGCATGTATATTTCACTCGTATGTTTGGTAGCCCATTCCTTTCCCGCATGACCGAGTGTGATTGAAATAAATCCAACGTATTCCACATTTAAACAATCTCCAAACGTCTTTTGCTGTACTTTCTAGCTCCCCTATTTCAACCCACGCCCCTCTCCAGTCGGTGATGACTTACGCGGTCCGCTGACAACAGCAGGATATCACACTTTCTGCTTGCGGCGTCAGGGGGTGGGGACCTTAAGTTGCATGGCTGTAGGCTAATGAAATTTCCCCCCTTCGTGCTATCTATGTAGTTCTGCATGACCTGTTTTTGTGTGGTAGCGATCTATCGTATAAGTCGTTGGTGTTTATTTTTATTCCATCCTACTTAATACAAGTACATATATCTGAGAACTTCTGCACCGGGCAACTTCAACACTCTTTTAAAACCAAGTTTTCCGCTAACACATGTGTGTGCATTACCATGCACGTCCTTTCCAGCTATTGTTAAGTGAAGGTTTTTCCCCTGTCCCTCACCCCTCAAACGTAATTCCTCTGCCTTACCCCCCTTATCTTTTTCTCCTAGTGTTTGCATCACTTGCCACATACCTTTTTGATAATTAGAAAAACTAATGAGTGTTTGTAGCACCAGCAATTAGACTGATTGGATTTATCATATGGCGTATGTGGGGTAGTCTATCAACAGCAAGATTAATATGAGCGCGGCTGTTGATACCTGAAGAAATTTATCTTCCGAGATCTTTTTATGATCTGGCGCAACTCTGCGGGAAATATACCTTTTTCATGAAACCGAGCAACGTTGTTATTATAAATTTAATAAATAATTCAGTTGACTAGAATGTCACTCATGTCAAGAAACTGAATTTGACCCTAAGTAAAGACAGAATTTCTCCTTGGTAATCCACTACAATGCTAGATGTCATCAAAGAATTTTCATGTCATTAACACGCCCCCTTACAATGGAATTCTTATGATGATTAATCAGGTGTTGTGTGGGCAAAACTTGGCAAAACAGCACCTCGGCGGATTGCCGAACAACAATCAACAAAAGGAAAAAAGGGTGATTTCCGTTAGCGTTCACTGAGTTCTTCAAAATACAGCGATCGATTAGGTACACTCGAAAGTATTCCGAATGCTAATTGAGCATCGAAAAACGCTAGTTTATCCTTGTTTGATTTTTTAACCTATTTCCCCACTTACAAGACATTGACGTGGGAAAAATGAAGCCATACAAAAAGTACGCTTCCAGAATGACAGCAAAATTGGCATGCTGCAATCCACATCATGGACGCCTGCAGTCACTACATCGTATGGCTGCTGACGTGCTTGAAACAGGATGCGAGTTTAGAGCTCAAAATGCTCAAATAGGCAACTTTGTTTGAGTACAGGTAAAGATTTAAAAGGATTTTTTATTACGTTTACGTATTCTATTTTGATTATAGGTCTCGCATCGGGGTTTTAAAGTCGTGCGATAAATTTATCAACAGTGACTTTTTGTTCGATATTTTATCTTTTTTTTCAATCGAAAAACCCACAAAAATTATTTTTATGCATGGAAAATATGGACTCGGAACTAATTTCGCCCTTTAAATTAATACCTATAATCAAAAAAGATGAATCTATATACTCGTATGATTGCATTACAAAAAAATAGTAGTAAGCCAAAACAAAAACTAGTGAAAATGTATTTTATCCAAAGGAATGAGTACACATAGGCCATTAAATCAAGGAAAATTCCAAGGGACACCTTCCTTCTCGAATGAATAGTTAGTATGAATGCAACTGAAAATAGGCTGATTGAACTGAGGGGTAGGCAGATCTCATTTCCTACCATTGACAAGAAAAGCACCGATTCTCGTCGCTCAAAAGTTTGCCGAGTTTCGCTAAGCACAGGGTGTAAAATTCATCCTTTAAAAAATACCTTACATCACTCTGGTAACTTAGTTAGCGATACTCTAACTGAATACTAAATCTAACTCAAACTTTCAGCTAAACTATTGGTTCGACCACGATGCTCGTGCCTTCTATCATCTCTCGTTCATTCGCGTAAACTTCGAGAATCCTCCGGGAAAAGAATGGCGGGGTTCACCGCCGAAAAAGGAAAGAAATCGATGGGAAAAAGGCTCACATCTGGGAGAAACGAGAACGAGAGGAGAGTGTTCGGTACCCGTTAAGGGGAGACTTCTCCTCGACGTACTGGAGACGTGGAAATAGCTGCGGCGAGGTTGGTGGTGACTATGTGCGAGTGGGTCGGGGGATTCCCATTCCCTCTCCCCCGCGCGGAGTGCCACCCGGGATGATAGCGCGAGCGCTACAACTGAGCCGTCAGCGAGGCGATGTCTACGAGGGCGAGGAGAGCATGAGGGTGCGAGAGGTTCTCGGAATTCGCGAAGCGGTTCGAGCTGGAGGAGGAGGAGAGTCCGCCTCTGTGTGCGTGTGAGTGTTTGAGAGAGCGAGAGGGAGAAAAGGCAAGAGGGAAGGAAAGCGGGAGAGCCGTTGCGGTGGAAAACACTTGGAGTGTGAGATACATCGACGTTGATGATCTTGCGGCTTGATTCCTTAGGTGCTAAACTAGTCAAATTCTTAATAACAACTGGTGAAGATACGCAAATACACCGTAGGGTGCACGATATAAGGCTTGGAGCGAAATAACAAATGGAATGGCGGGAACTGTGAGAGGTATTTAAGAAAAGGGAAAGCGGTGATGGCGTTTAGGCAGTTGCGATCTCGGAATCTGTTAGTTTTAGCATCGATTTATCTGATATTCATAAATTCGTGGTGATAAAATTGAAAAATATAAAGGAGACTTTTGTTTTAGCCTACGGATACGTAATTTGTATCTTACGCTGAATCTTGTTCTCCCAAATGAATTCCTAGTCAGGTATGAAAGCGCTGAAATGTCACTTTTTAATTAAAGATCAATAAATTACTAATTAAGTATCAATTGCAACTTTATCATAAAAATTACCATCGTATCGGACTGTTTCCTTGTATCGAATGATTTCCGGCCCTCGATTGAAACTTTTTCCTATGGGATACCAACGCTTTACACTTACTCTCAATGAGGTCTAACATGTGGGAAATACTATATATCCAAGTTGAATAACTTTAAAATTCCCTACTCCAGCACTGCATCTTGATGCAGCAATTGTCACGACGCATAATATTTTAACTTTGCGGGAAACCCTATTCTGAATACATTTTAGCCTTTGAAATTATTCTCGCCAGAATTTTACCCGAAATTATTAAATTTCTTTTTATAAAAACGAAATTTATGCTGTCGGCTTGATGCTCGAGTTTTCTCCTATGATGGCATCGGTGATTGATAAAAAAAAGGTACACCTTAGGGTGAGGGTCTTCGGGAATGAAAGCTAGCACTATCTGGCTAGCAAGGCAGAAATACGAAAAAGAACATAATACGAGGGAGGTCTGAAACGTTTCCGACCTCATAAAATTTCAGAAAAAATTTCTTGTATCTTTGTTAGGTCGGAAACTTTTCAGACCAACCTCATATATTATTAAATAATTCAATATTACTTACTAACATTAGTTTGAACCTCTATTGAATGCCAACAATTTGGACACCTCTATCCTATCGATTTAAATTATATAAAACGATTCTAATCAACTGTTTGACTTTTGAATAATGATTACTGAGGTGAGTAAAGAGAGAAAATACTCAGAAGTTGACATTACTCAGGTGTGGTTTTTACTATGATAGATATACTTAAACGTTTGTATCCTCTAAAATTGATGGCAGTAGGCAATTCAAGTAATGGTGGACTCGTGAGTAATAATTACCCATAATATGGGAAACTAACTGATACTTAGTAAACGAGACGAACTATTTAATACACAAGTAGCACACATGAAAACAAAAAACGTGAGAGAGACATACAGGTCTGTAAACGTCTAAAATGCTCTTTTGACTTGCCGTCTGTCTTTCTCTGCCATAGATCCACTTTCGCAATTAATGCCACTTTTCAATTTCTTTACTCAATAAGTTCAACGGTCAACTTATATACTGATACCTACTAGTTTACATTAATGACAAATGAAGTTGACATTTCGGCTGGATTGTTAATATCTTCAGAAACGCTTCAATAAAAAAAACCTGGCAAATGGAACGGAATGCTTAGTTGTAAATTATGTCAGCAGAAATCGTTTTAGGCCCATTTGAAACACTTTCAAGGATTTTGTCTTCATTACGCTTACTTGGGACGCGTTGGGGGCGGGTTATGTTGCAGATTGGTCTGAAATGGAAGAAAAACAGTGACAGCGTCGAAATTGCCCGCGGAATTTAGCTTGGGCGGGACTCGCAGCTGGGTACAAACAGCTCCTCTTATCAGTCATCAAAACAGCCCACAGTGTCTCTCGGAACAAAAAAATTCCCGTTTGAAAATATTTCAATCCATGCCGGAGTTTCTCGTAAACCAAATCCCCACGACGAATCCGACATGGGCGTTTTTTTTTAAGCTCGAATGCGAGGCAGAAGCCGACCCAGCTGATCCTCATCTCCGTCGGGAGCATTACTCTCAACGTAGGTAGGATGGGAGAGGAGAGCGTCGTGTGTGCATCCCCAGCGCCACAGTGAAAAGTCCCGTGACTAGGGTGACCGGCAGGGACAGGAGGTAGCCATCTCTCGGTCTCCATGGGATTGGATAGCTACATGGACGGACGGACGGGAACCGAGATTTTTTCCTCGCGAGCTCAATATTCACTACATCCGAGCTGTTTGCATTGAATTTTATAGAATTCTGCAGGATTTGATGCAGAAATCAAATATCCTTATTCGATATCGATTAAATATAACGAAATTGCCGGGAGATATTATTTATTCACTTAGAGTAATAACCATCACCCTGATGGAGGATTTAAAAAAGAGACGAGTCTTCTTTGATGAAGGACTTAAAATTTTATACTATAAGAGAGCCTCAGAATCCTCAGAAACTGTTCTATTTCCTGTATTTCTAGCCGAGTTTCCGCATCAGAAATCCTTCATTTATTTACAACTAGTGGAGATATAATTCCTTTTACATTTATTAATTCAAGCAAATCCTGTTTCCTCAAAACCTGCGGAGTTATTTTTATTTGCGAACTTTTCATATACTGCTTATTATTTGCAAATATATACATCTTAAGGTAAAACAAAGTCAACCTATTCCAAAGAGACAAATGTTATTGGTGATGACGATTTTCCACTTACAGAGACAAATATATGATTGCTCAAATTTTTGAAGTGTAAAGCAATACCCAACCTTTCTCTAAACTTGCAATATTCATGAGGAAAGCTACATTTCATTACACGAGCATTTGATGACGAGGGTATGATTATGATTGGCTTTGAGTCGTCCTGGGGTTGCTTGCCATCTCAATGGTATTACGATACGTATATGAGACTTCTCGTACAATAATATTCATAATATCATGGCGATCTTCATTAACCGCTTTTACCTAACAAACATTAGGTGTCTCAGGCCCTGAGCAACATCGAAGTCGCCAAAGCATACTCTAATCCATGACATTTTGACTAGCGCGCAGGTGTATTTCCTAAGGGGTAAAATGAAAAATTATCCACCAAGGCAAACATTATGGATTCATCAGATTATGGATTGCTCGTGTACTTCTGTATAAGTAACAAAATAGGACTTAAAGTTGTAACGTTCGGGTGGATTTGTATTACAACTGTCATGAAAGTAGGGATCGTGAATAAGTTGTCATTGCGCTTTTCTAATGTTTCATATTATAACCAACCACTGAGAGTGGCTTAAATTTCCCAATGCTCACAAAATACACGCACTTTATGAAAAACACGACCCAGGTTTCGATGTTGAACGTCATCATCAGGTGGTCCTCATAAATGTACATAAAGTGATTGGAATTACAAAGTCAATAATCAATTTTATTTCAATATGTTATGTAAATTCCATAAAAGTACGCCGGAGACAACAAATATTTATTTTACTTGGAATGCTCCGTAAAAGCTAACCAGAAGGACTCAAAGATTAATTTGTAACTCGAAGAAACGGGCCTCAGGTTGTATTGTGGTGGCATTTTAGGAAGAATAAACTGCAACTCGGAAACGGAGTTCGGTCGTTCATATACGTACATATCTTCCCGTGCGAATCTATTTTTAATTTTCTTTCCCCTATTCGTGATTTATTCTTCTATGAAGTCAACATTCAAGATTCGAAAGCCACATTTTAGTGAAAACATGCAGATTGCAAACGATGGGTGAATAATGAGTAAATGAAATTAAAACAAACACTTCTGATCCTATCCCTTTAATGCCATTATATATAACCTTCCATTACTCGATGGACCCTCTGCCACGCACTATTTTAACTCTGCGAAGTTCGGCGAAAAAGAAGAATAATGAAATCACTTTATAGAGTGAAAAAATTAATAAAAGGTTCTCAAGGAAAAATTTCAGGTCGGCCACAAAAATCTAAGAACAAAATTCCTACAATTAGTACATAATATGGATAACCTCATGAAACCATAATAAATATGCTACCTTTCATAAATAAGCCTTAATGTTAGGCAAATGACGTATCAAAACTGTTATCAAAATCGATGCTGGAAGAAAATATGCTTTTCCATTCTGAGTTCTGCATCACTTAAAATGTACATTGAAAATAAAAGCAAACAACATTCAAGCTTTAAATGTAGAAACAGGAAAATGAATTAAAAAATGATCATGACAAAACGAATATTCTCTAACTGCTAAACGTAATTACAAATAAGTTTATTATAACAATTACGACTACTATACGGATTCTGTGGATTCTAAAATCCCCCTGATCAACAAACAATGGCATAATACGTATACAACATGTGACCATTCAACCATCTGAAAATCCAAACAAACACATTTACAGCTAGGCAAATAACTGTAACGGAAGACAAACCAAATGACTCATTCTTTTGAAACAAAACAAATTTTTTGTACAAGTCCTTTTAAATTCGGAATTTGCTTATCGATCTTCTACAAGAGCAACACACGGCTTCACCGCTCGGCTTCGAACATTGCCGATGGATTACCCAACTTCAGACATTGGACATACGAGTATGGAAGGAAAAGTGCCCACTCCATGACAGACAGCGCTGTATTCACAGTTGATTTGTAGGCAAATAAACAAAAATATATTTTCCCTCTAATCGTACAATTCGCATTTGAGGATACTTTTTTAATATTCCAGCAGAGTGTTTACTCCAGCTACTCATGGGCCTTGAACTCCGTAAGTATCATAGTCGCAGCACAGAACATGTCAATCACGCATCCTTGATTACGGCATATGAACAAATCGCTAAAAATGTTGGTCAATTTTCTCAAAAATGCTCGAGAGCTATGCCTTCGTGTTTGCACACTCTTGAGACTCTTGTATTCTAAAAATCAAACAGAATGGGTTTAGCTGACGGTCTCCAGAGATTTCATCCGGACTTGAATCGGGGCCTTATGCCGATTGCTATGGACAGACTACTGACATGGTTACCGTTCCACGTCAAGCACCAAGAAATTATGAATTTGGGAGTGAGTGATCTACACAAAAATAGAAATGAAGTTAGCTTGGACAGATGCTACGAAGGGGCTACCTCTTGAAGAAAATGCAACGGTGGAAGGGCCAGGCAAGAGAGGGCGGAGGAGGGTCAAAACGACGGAGGATGTGGAAGAGGTGATGGGTATGAGGAAATTAAAGCTGTGTCCAAACTGGCTAGGCATTGGGGAGCATACTTTTAAGTGCCTAAGTGTAAGGCGCCTAACGAAAAGGCAGCTTGAGTTTGTTCACCAAACGAAATACTACTGCCATTTTCGTAGCTCCTTAAGGCGAACGAACATGTTTCAGTATTGCTTAACATCACCCTGCTATTACATTGCATAAAAATTAATAAAATATAAATAGCTAAAATATTGCGATCCTTTAGTAAATATATTGTTACAGCCATCTAGTCGCGGTTGCCAGCATTACATTTGCTTATGAAGCGGAGGCAAGAGATTTATTTTTATGTGCTTCCATTGTACACTGATTAATAGTTACCATGGACGATTGAAATACATACGCCAATAAATAATGAGAAAATCCTCAATTTAGAGACGCTCCCATGCACAGTTTGAATCGCTTCATTAGTCAAAAACCTACCGCTTCGGCCGAAAGTTCCCTTGGTGGACGCGTGTATCGCGAAAAACTTGCCGCTCTTCCCTAAAACACCTCTTCAGCGCCCATGGCCTCCGATCGAGTTGGTCCTTCAAGCCCGAAAATCAAGAGCAAGGAGTGGAAAGGAGGGGGAACCTCGGCCTAACTACCAACCCCACCACGTTGGTGGCTCTCATCTCTTCCGTAATTCGGCAAGTTTCATATCAGGGGAGGCGGCGGATGGAGAGGTAGCCATACCCATGTTTTAGTAAGCGAATACGTGCCGGAGAACGGATCGCTTCGATTTTTGGCGATGCTTAGGGTTTGTTGTAATTTCATGATCTTACGAAGAATAAAATGGCAATGTAATTTCGACTATTAGCGACGTTGTGCAAATAACTTTGCGAAATTTATCGAGGAAATTCAGTTAAACTGTTCCATTTATTAAATAGTCAAGCTGGAACTCTGAAATGGGATAGTGTTTCCGGGACTACTTTGTGGATATTTTATTTTCATTTCAATGAAACAATTGTTAACTTTCTCCCTTAATATACGACCCTCGTAATATGTCTACCATGGTTTCAACATAATGTATCTTTATCTTGGTAAAAACTCAAGCAAAGCGATCTCTTAGTAATGGCAAACGAGAACGGTGAAGGCAGGGCGGGACTGGGGGTGTTTGCCACTTACGGGCAATGAAACTGTAGGAGCGACGAGGAGAGGGGGATAAGAGAATGATGATTACAACAAAGGGTAGGTGGAGAGGTAAACGTGAGGTTAGGGAAGGCCACTGTTTGGAAAAGCGAAAGATCTACCATATCCGAACGGTACCCTGCAAGCCGTCGAAAGGGTGTGTGGCAGGGAGTGGTTCAACACTAGGCATGATCACTGTGCATTAAAAATTGAGTTTGCATAATTTTTAGCTACCAATGGAAAATATTTCAAATACTGGACATATTATTAGCTGCGTGTAAATGTGCTTAATATGGAATACTTCTCTACGATTGCGAGATGAGCTGCTAGTAACAAGAAGGGCAGTAAAATAAAGGTTAGATAAAATAATGAAAGCATAATAGGCAACAAGGCTGGTATTTAGAATTTTTTAAATAACTGTTCGTCCAAACGAGATTCTTTGCAGTTATGCTAATCCCTTAACATTCGCGAGAATAATGGCATTCTACGTCTTTCAGTCATACACGTACACTTGATCTCTCTAATCTCATTTCCATGATTTCTCTGGTGGCAGCTCGATGGGGCTATTAATACATTATCATTGTTATCGCTGAAGGGACCTGCTTTTAATTTATGTAAGGTTTACTTGGCGTCGGTGGAAGTGGGGGTACGAGGGATGTGGTGGGAATGAATCGCCAAATCGGCATAACCCGATCTAAAAAATTGTGCATCTTACTTTGGAGAGTGAGCAAACTTAGGCTGGAAGCGAGGTCAATATTTATAAGAGATAAGGAAGATACGTAGAAGACATGCTCATTACAAAAAGGAAAATTATCAGGGAAATTAAACATTTCAGGATGTTCCAGGAAGTCTAGTTCCCTCCCTTTACCTTCATGACGTAAAATTATACGTAGCACCAAATTAAGAAAATGGTTCTCCTCATACTCGTGTTTCGCGAAATAAAATTTATCTTCAAGATTTATTTGCAATGACTATGTTCTTTTCTCTCATTTTAATGCTTCGGCCGGTTTGGCGACTAAATAAATAGTGAAAATCCTCATACTTGACTTCATAAACACCACTTTATTCAAAGTTAGGGAAATGGTATTTTCTATCAAATACTAATCTGCCCACAATCATTGGATTATACAATTACATTTTTACATTGTCAGCGAAAATGATTTTCTGTTATTTATACAAAAGTTATCAATAAAGGCTAATTTACACCTACGTGTACCTTAGGAATCTAACCATAAATTATTTGACTCTCGCTTCAAAGGGTATTTCATCCCAAGATATTGAAAAACCTCAGTACATGAATACCTTTATAACTTTTGGAAATTATACCCTTCATGAAGCATACATTATATCTATTATGTCAATTAGTTGGCGATCAGTTGTGATTTAATTATCCTTGGTTCTGTCATCCAGAACGTAAGATGTAAAACCGTGAAAAAGTAGTTACTATCGCTGTGGAATTTATCACTTAAATTATAATTTACTTTAACTTACCTTTCTAGTCGAGGTTCCGAAATATTAAAACTCAAAACAAATCAAAACTTCAAATCCCAGTACATGTCATATTTGAAATATAAAATCAAGGACGTTAAAGGGTGGAGTTTCTACAACGGTTTTGTGATTGGGTATCAGAAAAATATTAAAGTACGCATGCATAAACTCAGTAATGGCTAGTTGTTTCATACCCTGATATCCTAAATCCACTCATTCATTTGCGGCTTTGCGACCTGAAACTTGTAAAGAGTTAGCTGTTACTCAACGGAAACTAAGTACATGCATTATTTTTAAGTACTCAGTAAGCATATTGCAGAGAGACGGGACGTGGCCACCGAGAGTTTTAGACTGGAACATTACCTCGCCCAATTTTATTCGAAGGCATAGGAAATGTCGCCACAATGAATTTCAAATGGAAAGTTTCAAAAATGGTAGCCGATTATTTCAGGTCATATTTCTCATTTCAAGAATCAATGATTTACCTTTAGATTGTCTTATTTCTCGACAGAAAGGAACAAACTCGATGCGTATTCGAATTTGCCCAATTGCTAATTCGAATTCGATTTCGGGACATAGAATTGAAACTTCATGGATTATATGAGCGTTGACACTTGATGGATTTTCCAACATACAGGCGTACTTGAACTCATTATTTACTAAACATAATATATCGTATGCTATAAGAGTAACGAATAGACTTAAGTAAGACCTCTATTACCATATTTGATCTCAAAGCTCAACATAAAAAATATTCGGAAGGCAGAACTGTCAAAGTTGACAATAGATTATGTAAATTTAGAGACATATCACGATTATTTTCTGGCTCTAGTCGTCGAAGTAATGTTGGGATACATGTTTTTGAAAAGGGAACAAGAAACGCATCAAATTTTCCCTAATATCAATGTCATCAACATATGAATTTGTTGAAACACTAAAATTGGAATATTTATCGTACTTATACGACCGCTGTGTACTTCTATGCAATGTAATGAAAGAAATCAATAGGAATTCAAAAATTGAAGGCTGGTTTATGAAAAATATGTTTGTCAGACAGTACAATTTGTTTGCATGAATGTTGGATGAAGAGATTTTTGCATGAGCGTGTGCACCGCAGGGGGTTTAGTTTTCCATGTTGTTGATTTTGCATGGACTATTGTTCCTATTTACGGGTGGTGACCTAACAACCCCCGCCACTCGCGGCTTGCGGGGTATTATGTAGATGTATATGTAAAAACATAGTGCGTAATGCATATCCTATTCACAGCTATTAAATATTCTAGAATGGCTATATAATTTTAAATGTAAGATAAATCGCTGAAAGGCTGAAAGAGAAACCACTCGTGGAAGTAGTCAATCACCTAGTTTACACATGCAAAAAGCACCTCATGCAAAATGCGATGCAGAGAAGACACAAAACACATATTTTGATCACTTTAATAGAAATATTCAATGAAATGGCTTTTATTTCTGTACAACTGCAATAGCACCTAATCCTAAATATTCAAGTGATATGATGTTTCGGGATTACACTTCATTTCATACATTTCCTACTACTTGCGGACTGTTTGGATATTTTTAATTTATAGCATAATCCCGATCATTTGAAACATCTGTTACTATGCTTAGCAGCATTGATGCTGGGTTTGATGAATGAAGGCCACATCAACTTTCTAAATGAGAAATGGGTATTAATTTTAATATCAAATGAGATAGGTATGCAAGACACCCAGAATCAGCCACCAGCATGAGAACATAATGCATAGGTTAATAGGCTAAGTAAGCAAAATTTCTGAAACTGACAATTACTTCTAGTTTTCAATAGTCATCCTCGCTAAATTTGGGTGCTAAAAATGTGCATTTCGGAAGCTTCTTAAAATGTATGCTTTCATGCTTAACTTGATGATGCCTCAACACGGTGAAACGCGTTTTCCCAAATAATAAATTTTTGCAGAAGAGTACGTCGTTCCTTCAAATATTTATGGATTCCCCACCTTCATTGTATATGAATAAATCAGGCTGTCAATTGAGTTTCAGCGTATTTTGAAATAAAGATCACAATATTAATTAATCTCGTCAAAGAATACATGTTTACGTTTGTATGCAATCTATTTCTTTATTCATAAATAATGTATGAACATTAAGTACGACAATTAACTTCTAAACAGATGACGATCGAAATTCTGATGTTCCGGCGTGTACATCTCAGAGACTTTGAGGAGGAATAACTCCCAACACGGACTTTCGTATGCTCCCGCGCCACGTAAGAACTTGAGGAAGCGAGCCTTCGAGAGAGACTTCGGTCGTCGTACTACTTCCCCACTTATGTGCGCCTATCTTCCGCGTTGCACAGCGCAGCGACGGACGTACCCTGCTCGGCAACAGTGGCAATGCGCGGGGAAACTGATATTGTTTTTGTCCTACATGGAGAGAGACCTATATGGTGGAAAGGAAAGGGCGCCTTCTTTTCAAGGACTTCGACCGGGGAGAAGCGGCGTAGAGGGAGGAGGATTCTCTTTCTCTCTCCCCGAGGCCACATGGAGAGAGAGGCGCTGTCGGTCGAGTGACTGTTATTGACCTCTTCCGATAACGTGTTCCCCTGCTCCTCGTAGCTATCCCTCGAGTCTTCGTCGGATTCCGCGGCGGGTCTGAGATTCCCTAGGCAGGGCAGTGTGCCATGGGGAGGGTGCGATCCCCGGGACGGAGAAGGGAGAGATGTTTTTTGATTTGAGTGGGATGAGAATAGAGGGGAGGGAAACGCGGGCTCCGGATCGGATCTCTTCTCTCACCCAACTCCAAGGGAGTCGGTCACTCCCGTAAGCCTCGAATTCGAAGCTACGGATAATTTCGTCGAAATGACGTCACATTTCGTCGGATGTGCAATCCTTGCGAATATGTGCGACTTAACAGGGACGAATCCGAGTCTAATTTTGACTTACTTCCCTTGCCGATTTGGTAAGATGCATTAGTTTCAGAATCTATGTACCTGTAATTCTCAGCTGAAGTCAGCTTCGATCTACTTCCGGTAATTTGTGCGTTATAAGTTAATAACTACGCTCTGTAAGTACTTGTAAACCGTATATATGTTAATGCTTAAGAAGGAAGTAATACGAAGTTTGAATTAATCCCATTCTCGTAGTTTATTTGAAGTTATCTTCGTGAATTGTAGCCGTCAACCCGTGAACTAAAAATATTCTTGAAAATAAATCATGGTGAGTAATTACGTCCGCTGAATTATAGTCATATTAATTTATTTGAATAATGTTGATCACCTTGAGTGGAGTTAATACTTTATTTGTCCATAAACACCTTAGAGCATACTATCTTTTCTATGTATTGACATCGAAAATGGTTGTCTGCCATTTACGAGGGAATTTAATTTATGTTAGCGTAATTAACGCCGTGTTATGATGTGTTTGTGTTATTCACCACCTTAAGCAATACTAATAAGGGAAAATAATATGGTTACTATTTAGTTAAGATTAGTATACGCTTCAATCGGTCATTATATCAATTCTATTTCATGTTACCTATTCAAAATACAAGCATCATACATACATACTTGAATGTCATGAAAATAATAAGGTAAATTATATCAACTCTAGTATTTCATCCCATTATTTCCATTGATTTATGAACCTAAGCGTTTTATTTCCTTCGCAAATTTTCCTCGTGAGTTTCCTGAGCTCAGGAATTGAACGGAACAGAAATGTGATTTCGATTTTATACTTTACTTTATTACTAATAAGGGAAAATAATATGGTTACTATTTAGTTAAGATTAGTATACGCTTCAATCGGTCATTATATCAATTCTATTTCATGTTACCTATTCAAAATACAAGCATCATACATACATACTTGAATGTCATGAAAATAATAAGGTAAATTATATCAACTCTAGTATTTCATCCCATTATTTCCATTGATTTATGAACCTAAGCGTTTTATTTCCTTCGCAAATTTTCCTCGTGAGTTGCCTGAGCTCAGAAATTGAACGGAACAGAAATGTGATTTCGATTTTAAATAGAAATAAACAGATATTCATTTTGATATAAAAAGTGCATTTTATTGCATGAAATCCCACTATATCCTAATATTAAATTTGACCAGTTTGAAACAATATAGAAGTGATTTTATTAGATTTAGATGTACTCTGACGGCCTTTAATTACAGAAACCTGTGTGATTTCCCACTTCCAACATTTGCATTTGCCGAACATCAAGGAATTACCTTTAGTAGAACTCCCTTGCGTTAATAAATCATTTGTGATAAAAAATACAATCATAGCATTTCTTTTAGCCCGACCCTCGAACAAAAGCCAGGAACATTTTCATATTATATCATGAATTAGCGTTATCAAAAGACAAAACTAAACCCATATATACAAGTACACATTGCGCATTGCCTGGCAGGGATTTACAAAACTAACTTTAACCAAAATAAAAATAAAACTCAAATTTCACCTGGCTTATGAGACTAAATCAGCCAGCGAATAGAAAAAAAAACATAAAGAGTTACATCAAAAATTCAATTAGAACCGGCGAGTGAGGGAAGAGACAATCGGGAACTCGTGCCTCGGCCAAACGTTTGGAAAGGAAGTCACTGAAATGCTGCGACAAAATACTTACTCCCCCTTTCCTTCAGACTTCAACCGTTTTTTATACCAACCGTAAAGACATGTGGCCATTAAATATGTACTCAAATGGGAGAGGCGTTGTAGGTCACCACCAAAATACTATTTTCTTATGAAACACAACTTCGGTTTTTATTGATTTATCGGCAAATTATGAGCGATAGTTGATTCCTCATTTCAAATTTGGAATTACGGGTAACTATGTTATATATCATACATTTGGCGGGTTTATTGCAAATACTAGGAGTCAGAGGTTCTTGTATTTATTTGCCCGTATACACGTATACACATATTTTTTACGAGTTACTTGAATTTATTATTTGCAATTGACGTATTTTTACGGTGTAACTCTAAGGGTAAAACTTACGTCTTACAGTTTTAGGTCCATTTTCAATGCCGTCGTAATATTATTATATTGTTTTGCGAAGTTACTTTTTCGTAACTCTGGCTCTATACATCGATGGTTTTCCCATCGTGAAAAAGAATTTTTCACGCTTTTCACAAGGGTAGGATTTATGAACGCGAGTTAAAAATCTAAGATTGGTGCAAAGGACAAAAATAAAAAGCTTTCCCATTAATCATTATCTCTCATACCCGCCGTATTCTCTATACACGGATGGCATTATATTTGAGCACTAAGTGTATGTAGGTTTAATATATTGGTAACTTGAATAAGTTGGGTTGACAAAAGAAATCATAATGCATATGAAGTTTCATAGATTATCACAAACCAAGGAGTGTACCACAAACCCCATTAGGCTCCATGGCAGGAACTCCTCAAGCGTTTGAATAGTTTTACTCCAAAATAAATATGCGTCACTTAATCGCGCCCAATGTTTTTTTTAAATCTTGTATCATGAACTTCTAAATCACACGAACGATTGGAGTATGAAATATAATTTAGCCGACATAGGAAACAATAATTTGATAACATAAATTTCACAAACACGTATTACTGGAGGTCATCCATCATTTTTCAAATAAAAGTAGATGGCACGAAAACTTACCGGCCTCACTCTATGTTACGTAAACGAAATACACATTTTGGGACAACGATGAACGCCGCTCTGCTTTAATTGCCCAAGTTTTCCCAACTTAATTATTAAGAAAGTGCTATGCTGCCTTCTGTAGGCTCATGCAGATGTATAAAGGCTTTATTCTGGTACCGTTACCTTTTTTTGGATATTTCTTCTAGAGAGCAACGGAAAACATGAAACGATACCAGGCCCTCGTATGATAACCTCCCAAGGTTAGGCGAGTCCAAAACCGAGGTATCAATTGGGGAAGAAAACTAACAGGTCAATGACGACTGACGCCTTCGGTGGGAGAAGCCGTTCCCGCTCACCTTATGTGGTAAGGGTGGGGCAGAAGAAAGCTTTGCACCTCCTTCGCGCTTATTCACCCCTCGGCCTTACACGTCCACTTGTGGAGTTGCTGAGGTTCCCGGGAGTGTGGACGAGCCTGAACATAATAGAGTCGGACGAAGACGAGCCCCCATCCCCCCATCAAAGATCCACCACTTGCCCGCATTCCCCTCTGCCATCCTCACGGACGCCATCCACATCACTTAGGGCGTCCGTCATGAGACTCACGCAGGCTCCATTCTCACCCCACCTCCTCCCCTCTCTTCCTCTCCTGCTCTCCGGGACTCCCTTGCAAGCCGCTCGGGGACTTTGGCGTGCAATAACACACCTCCTGCCGTTCTGTTCTCTCCGCGTAGAATTAGAGGAGATGAAGCCGGTTCGGGGTCCGTTCAAAAAGTTCCCGGATACCGAACGCCTTCGACCACTTTGCCGTAGCCGTTACGGGCGTTTATGTGAAGGGATGTCGGAGTGCGGCGAAAAATTGGATCGGCGGAAATTAGATCTTTGAGGGAGCAGCGTTGTTGCGTGAAATTTTGCGTGAAACTCGGCAAATCCTTCACGGAAACTTTTGAGTTTATTACCGAGGCTTCTCCTTCTGGTAAGAATGGCATGAAACGTGCCGCGCGTTATGAGTGGTTTACCCAGTTCAAAAAGGGGTGGCAATCGGTGGAAAACGACGAGCGTACCGGAAGACCATCAACGTCGACTGATGGGCCCCTCATCGAGAAAGTAAACGATCTCGTTTGTGCAAATCAACGTTTGACTGTCACAGAACTTGCTGAAGAGTGTGGCATCTCGATTGGTTCGTGCCATGAAATCCTGACTGAAAAACTGAGGATGCATCGAGTAACCGCCAAATTCGCGCCTCGCCTGATGAGAGCAGAACAAAAACAACATTGGGTTTGCTAGTGATGTATTTTTTTGTGATAAATAAAGTTCGGGAACCTTTTGAACAGATCTCGTACCTGTCGAAGGTGACCGAGGTCAGCCCTTTCTGCCTTGTCGAAAAGAAAGATTGTATCCGTAGCGTGTGACTCCATGAGACCGAACGGACTAAACAAGTATACACTATGGGGGGATGTTTACCCGGCGTGCAACGGCAGGCAGTGCACACAGGAAGGCTCACCCTTATTTAACATTGTTTACTTATCCTCAATCAATATAGGAGAAATGTGCTTGAAAAATAGAATAACAAACCTAAAGTAGCTTGGAATCTGTGGGATGGCAAAAATCTCAAAAGTTAGTGAGGGCATGAATAATAATTAAATATTTTTCTCGCGATATACACATCTGATAATTGATTAACATAAAATAAACATTCATGAGACCTTAATTCGTTTTTATGCAATTTCAACTTGATTATAACATTGATATCATCATACTGCTGGGCGAGCATGAGGTATAATCTGAGGCGCTGGCTCACGCTGTCTTAATCATTATTCCCACGAGGAAAACAATCAGACAGAGGGAGAACCGCTTGCATCTTTCCTCTGCATCCCTTTTATTTCCTCCCCCTTTCCCTGGAGTGTCGAGTGTCGCCGTGACTGTAACTTGCAGAGCGACTCCGGATGGGTTAACCCGAGTGTCGCCAGTGATGCCACCCTTGCAGCTTCCTTTTTGTTAACAATTGCAAATGGTGCCACACCTGAAAATCTCCAATTTAATGGAATAAATGTTGCGTTAAGAAAGATAAAAGAGAACGAACCATTCAGATAACCATAAAAAATTCCACACGTGCTTATCATTTGTTAGCCTGTTTTCTCTCGAAGAATAGGCGATAGTTAACCAAAGACGACGATTGGTTAGTGAAAAACTATACGGAGGTTACCTGGAAAATGTCGTTCCATCTACGAATAATATTTTGCTAAGCTTCCCGCAGCAGAGCTCGAATGATTCTGGCAATATTAAATTCTTAGCCAGTTTTACAAACCTATGAACTACATATATACTTAACACTTTCATGCTACACTTCGTGGAATTTTTTGATCTTCATAATACGAGTAAATGAGTTTGTAATTGTGTGCAGACTTTATTTTAAGGTACAACGCGTTTCACCGACTTGAAAGTTTTTCTGGGTCGATCTTTCCTAAGAGCACATATTCAACTTCTGCATGTGAAAGGAGCTTGTATCTGATGATGCCGCAAGTCGGTGAAAAGCGTTGTACCTTCCTGTGGAAAATTGAAAACCCATTTACATGGATGTATGGGTTAAAGTTGTGCCAAGCGATGGGAGAAAGAGATGGATTAAGTTGGTTCTAACGTTAATATCCGTGCTTGAAGGCGACATGACGTTCCGCAACCCGTTATCTACGCTTCGCGACTCTGGCCAATATTTTCCTACCGAAAAAAGGTACTGATACTGGAATTGGGAGTCATCTAATATTCGCCACTTGTTGTCTCCGAGATATTCCTCTGTATTTCTAATTCAACTGTAGTTCCCATTACAATTGAGTTTTGTAAATAGATTAAGTATCTTCTGTTCAGTTTTGATATGATCATACATTCTTTTAACACATGGATATTAATGAAATTTAAATTTTAGTGCAACTAAGGCCATGGATTCCATTAAATTGAAATAATAACCTAAGAGATAAATAACAAATTTCAGGAGCTGGAGCACATTTGTTTACTTCCTCCCTATGTCCCACAAATTCAAGGTAAAATGCCGAGCACAAAGAAAGAATAAAAAAATGTCTTTTCTAAATAAAACAATTGTTGATTGGAACACCTTACCTACAAAACTATTCGAGCTCTTTCCTAACATAGCGCATATTTTTAAGAAAAGATGTAAGGGATATATGCAATAATGCGATTGATGTGTGGTGTAAACTTTTATGTAACAGCTTAATTTTTTTTAATTTATCTTTTTTCTTGCTGATTGATTGATGTTAATGAGATGGGGATTTTCTTGCTTAGTGAAAGAGATTTGTGCTTTAAAGTTCCCTTCAAATGTACTTTTGTTTAATGACTGATTTTACCTATCATCTTTTGTGATTACTTGGGACTTGTATGCCACCTGACACTGCCTATCAGAACACATGGATTTTAATAAATAAAAAATAATTTAAAAAAATAAATGTCAACTTCATGGACTCGATCCGCTTTGCTTGTTGGAATCGCAAATCAGTACATTGAAATTGAGCATGTTGATCTCGATAATGTTTACTCGAAGAGTATACGATCGTGTGAGTTCCAGTTGGCTTATTTTTCATGCGGTGAAAATGTCGACAGCTGCTGAAATCAAATGATTGGGTGTTTCATCGATCCACGAAGCACTTCCCTAGTTCCGTGAACAAGGAATAAATATAAATAAACACTCTTAATCGTGTTTAAGAGCCAAAATGTTGAAATTCTTTTTGGCCGTCGGCCTCAACATGAGTCTTATCCGGTGCACACCCAAAAATGAAGCCCATCTGGAATATAAATACCCACTTATCCTGACGCAGAAATTAAAAAAAAAATCTGCCAGAATTTTAAACTTGATCATTTAGTAAGGCAGCGAGCGCTTCCTTATCATTTATAAGGACATTATTTTCTGAAACGAAATAGTTTAAGAAAATAATCTGGGAGATTTTCACCAACTTTAAGTAATCTGCATTTTTAATTTGAAAATCCAACACATTGTGGTGGCAACACTAGTGAAATATCCTGACGTCTCAAATGAGAGCGCTACGGTAGGTTTTTGCAAACATCACAAGGTCAGCTTAGAGGCCAAGAAAGAGAGGCTAAGAGGTAAAACTTACATATTCGTAAACCAAACATGTTAAATGTGGCATCCAAAAGTATTCATTGGAAATATTATTTATGAAACCCTTTCAGTAAAAAGAAGAGAGAAGAAACATCATGCAATGAAAATCTTGTTAAATTTTCATCTTTGTTCTTCAAAATTACGGTTTCCTCGTCCTGAAAAATCACCAAAAAGAATACAAACAAAAAGTTATAAATAAATAAATACGGCGATATATCATTTGAATTTTCTAATATTATTTCTCCCAGACGGGAGAGTTTCTGAAGGGAGAAAATGGATTGGCATTTATAAATTTTAGACCACATAAGATTAACGTTCCTTCTCCCTAAGTTACAAATTTGATTCGTCCAAGAAGTGACTATACTTAAAGACCGCCTTCTCTCTGTCTGTCTCTCTCTCTCTGGATTTCGATTGATCGCTTCCCCGGATTTATTTTTAACCCCATTTAATGATTAATGAAATCCAACATTTACACGGAACACCATTTCGGAAATGGTACCCAAAGGTGATTGATTCCGTACAGGTGAAATACTGAATGGACAGGACATGATGCGGCTACATGAGAAACCCTGTGCGCAAAAGAGCTTTAAATTCATATCAAATTACTTCAGAAAGGAAAGCAAGCATGAAGCTGTCAAGTTGTCGCGGGGGACATAGGTGGGGAACGACGGGTCGATAAAGTATGAAGTCATATCTTACTCTTTAAATACATTTATTGTCGAGACACCCACACGACATACAATAAGAACAGTAAAACCCTTGCATGACTTATAACAATCCACGTACACTCACGGAATAAGTCAGTAAACCTTGCTTGGTCTTCACGGTCGCTGGCCGGTCGCACTGGTAGCACGCCCTAATCAACGAACGGTCGCACTGGTAGCACGCCCAAATCAACGATCGGTCGCTGGCCGGTCGCACTGGTAGCACGCCCTAATCAACGATCGGTCGCTGGCCGGTCGCACTGGTAGCACGACCTAACTAACGATCCTATGCGAGGCAAGACTCAAGACTACCGCTCTCCCTTAGGCATGGGGCCCTTATATACCGTCCTTAGCAGGTGCGGTACTCGTTATTCATCCTTAAGGAGTGATGTCGAGGCGAGTCCAGCCTTGACCATTGCCCGGTGAGGGTACATGAGGGTTAGGGTCCCGTGGCCCCCCGCAGGTCGGATGCTGCACGTGGGACACATGTGCTTTGCAGGATGCTGCGAGTCCGGCCTTGACCATTGCCCTGTGGGGGTACATGAGGGTTAGGGTCCCGTGGCCCCCCGCAGGCCGGATGCTGCACGTGCGAGTCATGTCCTTACGACAAAGTCAAAAAAGAGATCGAACTCTTAAATGATTTCCGCTTGTGTTACAGGCGATTCCCTCTTTACGCAACTTACATAGAATATAACAAGGAATGTAACAAAACACAATGGAATGACATAAAATATTATTACTGACCATGAAAACAATGAAACAATTAGAATTAGAACAGGCTGCCTGCACTAAAAAAGTGTCTACTCAATTTTCATGGCAACATAGATCACAGCGCATACAGTTTAGAGGAAAATGTTTCAATTGCAAGTTTCGTTTGGTGAAAGTAATGGTTAGTGTTCTCTAATTGAATGATGAAAAATAGCGCGATCAAAGTCAACAAATAAAAATCGCGAACTAATAACCATTCTATTGAGAAGGAGTCCACTGAAATTTTAAATGAAGTCAGGATAACCTCTTTCAAGGTACAAATGGTCATTTTCCACCGTAATAATTGATTAATAATTTACTTGGCGAACCTTATGTAAAAATAGTTTCTTGACACTCGCGATAGTGTCCCTCTCTTAAAGAACTCTTTTATTTATCAATACGTACAAGTATTTCGAGTTTTAGAATACAAACTAGGTGCAATTCTAAAATTGGTTCCACTAGAAACGACTTAAACGCAGGTTCAGCCACTCATTATTGCTTTCGCTCGACAAAATATCATTAAGAAAATTGAAATATGTACCTCGAATAACTGTGATTTATATTACGTTCCTCGGCTTTCTCCGCTTGTAGCCTGACATCCATAATGACAGAGATTGGGGATCAGAAAATTTATAAAAGGCATACTGAAAACTTTCCTCGCGTTGTTCAACACTTTTCTACGGCGCTTCAGCGACGGTAGTTCCGAGTGTGTCACCTTGCGCGATCCGATTATGGCGTACTCCGCGACTTGTCCTCATTCACCCAACCGGAAGAGCGGAAGAGGGAAGGGGGCGAGAGGGTTACAGGGAGAGAGAGACGGGGGAAGAGAAGAGGTGGGGCGGGGTCGGCAGGGAAGTCGGGTTGGAGTATGTGGTGATTGCCATTAACGGAGAAATGTTGAGGGGAGAGAGTGAGTGACAGGAATACACGAAAGAAATACATGGGAGGGAAAAGGAATGGGCAGTCACCGTAAACATTTTCGACAGCTGCAAGACGAATTCATCTCCGGAGAAAACCACGAACATTCCACTATTCTAAGTACGAGGAAATAGACATACAAATTCCGGTAGTCACTAACTTAATCTATCAAGTGCACCTACCAAAATAAATAAAAAATACAGCTATAGTTTGCAACAATATAATAACTTTTGGTGTTTTGTGCTAAGGATAAGGTTTGCCTTTGTTACAGAGTCATTCAAACAAAGAATAAATGGCTGCAATTTTCTACATATGATATAACCATCTCTTATGGCGCAAGGTTACATATTATACCAATTATCTATTAGTATTAAAGTTCAATACTAAAAGCCGTTCGATGATAGAAGCCAAAGAATTAATTCTGACTGCATGCAATAAGCTGTGAATTAGTATTTGAATAAATGCATGTCACAGTGAATAAATGTTAGGAATGTTTTGCAGCACATACAAGAAATTACGCAAGCTGTTCAAATGGATAGAATTCATTCGGTATTCCGCACCTAATTACAGTCCATGCTGGAAGGGAGCCATCAACGAATTTCGACTTCCTTCGGTCTACGTGGAATTGTTTATTACAATACTTTTAAAGCAAAAGAAAGGTCGTCGTGTTTAGTTTTACGTATTCCTGCTGTCACGACTAACCGTCCAATTTAAGTGGCTAATCCTAAAACTAGAAGAGCATTTGCCTCTAACGTGGGAAATTTTAGATTGAGCAATTGAACACAGACGTTACAAATAAAATGCACGCGTGCATGAACATTTTTACACAGATTATTCCTTCGAAATAAAAATTAGGGCATCTAGTCTTCACCAGCACCGGCATAATGCCAGCCAACCGTACATGTATAACGAAAGTCGAAGAATAATTAAGTTGTGAGACGTCCCTTTTTATGATTGTCAAAATCCTCGCGAGACTATCTTTAGCGACTGTATCCTCGGGTTCTTACGACCATAAGGAGCATGATTCTCTCTGATTTAAAATGTCTTTCAAAATGGCAATATTACTGTACCATGCAAAATCTCCTTATTTATTTAATGGAACGTGTGTATTTCCAGCGATGCTTAGAATATAGCATACGTTTCACCTGTACATTGCGGTACTGTTCCCGATTTTAGTAATGATTACGTGGATTGTTCAGTTTTACTATGCGACCTTGGGAACTGAAACGGACATCTAAAGGTTTATTTAGTGGTTCCCCTGGAGTTAACGGTTCATAAGCGTAGTGCCGGAAATACATCGTGTCACGAATGGAGAAAGTGCGGCTAGCGGGTCGTATCCGGGGCGGTAGCTCATAGATCGCGAGAGGGATGGCAAACAAAGATTTTTATCCACAACACAGGCAATTACCCGAGCATGGCGGATTTCGACCTCAGATTACATAACACCCCACCGAAGTGACAAAAGTGCCGCGCACGGAAAAAAATTTGCTACCGAATAGGCGAAAGCAGAATTTAGGAAGCAAGACCGCACCGAGGATATGCTTTTATTCATTATCGAGAGCTCTCAGACTGGGCGTAAAAGCTTATCACTTGGAAACCAAATGTGATGCGTGCAGTAAAGAGAGAGAGAAAGCTTTCTTCGAGAGACGAAACGGTAAATTAAGGCGTACATACTACCTAAATGTTTTGTTGGATAACATTTCTGGATTATACAACTCTTTTAAATCTTGGTTTGTGAAGCATTACCATGATGTAAGGAAATAACTTTTTTTAAAGTTCTGTAAATTCAGTAGACTCGTATTCTAAGACGTATGTTTTGTATGTCATCTTCGGGCGTATAAAATATGGAAGACACGTCCTTATATAGTGACACGGGGGGTTTTGATAGAATGGTGGGTAACTGGAACTTTCTCGGGAAAACTTAAGAAGAGAGTTTGAGTCGGGAGTAGGTAAGAAGTCTGGAAAACATGAAAATTAACGCCTGTCCCTTTGGCTGATGATAGAAAATCCTAAAATCGCCAGCCCCCATTTATCTTCATTTTTCTACCCCATTGCTCTAAATAAATTTTTAATGATATAAGAATTTCATCAGTCCACGGCAAACAAACTTCAGAAACAGAAACATTTTCAACGTAAATAACCTGACAGAAAAAAATTAACCCTATCACCAGGCGTATTAGTAGAAGGAGGACGTCAAAGGAGAAGCCAGGGCCATAAGGACAATACCAGGAATGGGAAAGCTTCGCTCATCGGAAGGCTAAGGGTTACTTGTCAGAGATCTTTCCAGGACCTAAACCTGATGAGGACAGCATTCACTGCTTTTGATTTCAAAGTGATTGCTATGAGGTAAATCAGAAGAAGTATTTTCATTAGTAATACTAATTTCACTCGCTCCCTCAGTAGCATTAACAAAACCTATAGAAATCTATAGAGCTATGAACACAAAAAACGAACTTTTAGCATATGCAACATTAAAAATGACACACTCAGTTCACAAAATATCACAGTAATATCACCCACGTCTATCGGTGAAAATTCACGCCAGCGACATATATTTGGGGCAGGCATAAATTAGTCCAAGGACGGAGACATAAGATATACGTTCCTCTTCCTATTGTGTACGATTTTATCGCGCATCCAAATAATCGGACCATTTTCCACAACCTTCCTCCCTCCTCCAGCATGCAGACGGGCTCGAGAGGAAACGCATGGACTTAAATGTCTTGGCAAACCGCGTGCCACGAAATATCAAAAGGCATTCTGAGGGCGTAGGTAGGCAGACACCTGTGACAATGGCCCGTAATTCACCGTTCGGCGCGTCCGATAAAACTTCGCCCAACTCCCCTGCATGCCCTGAGGGATGACCCTGAATGGTGTCGATTAACTCCCACGTTCGGTTCCGCACTGCGTACCAATGAACCGCAACACTCTTGGAGGGTGGAGAGGGAAGGGAGTGGAGTCCCCCTTAAGCGCCGTGGAGGAGTAAAAAGAGGCATTCTCCGATGGCGCATGACGCGGCGAACATTCACAGGGCTTCTCGACGCGGGGGAGGTAAATACCTCAGCGCGAGCGTATCTGTGTGTGTGTGTGTGACCTCTCGAGAGCAAATCGATGGCGTGAAATGCTATGCACCCCATAACCGCAGTGTTTTAACCTGAATGTCGGTTTGCTACAGCCGGTCCTCACTGTTGTTGTAGGTCCACTACAGCGTGTGACGTTCACGAATTCAAGGGTCGGTGGTGGGCAGCTCCTTTCCCTGAGCCACTCGCGGTTTTACAGAAAGTTCTCGTACCTAAGACACACCAAAATTGGATAAAGCTTGGAGTTTCCCAGATACACTACTCAGATTTACAGCAGGCACCCCGAAGCTGGACGCTATACTCACCAAGCTACTACGTCACCTGGGGGCTCTTATACATATAGTTGCAGTTATACTCGTAAATACATACATACCTACGCCATGGTTGACGTCTGATTGACGCAGAAAAAATCGGCAAAAGAGAATTCCATTATATACTTGAACATCGAATTCAAAGGGCTGTTATTTGAAACTACCGGAAGAAAATACTAAAATCTTTTAGGCATTCTATTTAGCTAGAAGAAAAGATACATGCTATACAAGGTTTACTAAGTGTAATTACTGTTTTTTCGAAATTTTAAATCTATTAACTCAAATTTGACTACATAAACCTCGATTTAAAAAATGGAATTACGGAAATAAAACTTAAATTACCAAAAGAAAATAATTATTGGCGATACAAATTGAACTTTCAAGGTGTCAATAGTCATGGATGAAATCATTGTGTAACTTTCTCCGGGAAATACTTTCTCTGAAAGTACAACATCCGTTCTCAGCGGAATTCAACCCTGCATCATTCGGCGCATGGAGAACGTATCGCTCGACTGTACAATCAACCTGGCGAACCTAATTACTTTAATTGGTTCATTATAACGAAATAGAATTACTTCCACTAATTTTTCATGTAGTGATCAAGTATTATGATAAAGTATTTTAAACTTAAGACTCAAAATGTAACTAAATAATGTATCGTATCGCTGGAATAGTTTAAGTGAAAATGGATTTGAAGGCTAGTTGATCAGAAAAACTCTGGAGAATATCGATAGAAAATGTCATTTTTTATGGCCTCCAAAACGAATTATTTGGTGATAATTGAGCCATCACAAAATTTCTCTTGAATCCATTCGCCAAGGAATGGTTTAGTTAGAAAATTTTGAGGATCAAGTGATCTCCAATCACTTAGAGTGGAGTGTGGCCTTATCCTTTGATCAAAATGTTTTCCTCAAAGCTATGAGCTTCCGTAAAAAATAGCTTATCCTTTTCATCAGGTTCTCTAGACCTTGGCCGTCGCTTCAGGTACACCAGACGCCTTTTTTGTGCGCCGCTGTTACCGCCGCCAACATTTTTCTGCAAATAATCTCTCCTTGAAATGTTTCCTCTGAACAATGGATTAGAAAATGTAAGGCTGTTTCACGTTCATTCAACCAATCCTCATCACCACATCCGATGATCGCTGTCGTTCGTACGCGTAAAAACTTAATGCACAAAAAAGTCATCCACTTTGTAGACTCGTAACAAGTTACTCCATCCGAGTCAAACACTTACTGTGTTGAAAATTCCAGATTTTATTCGATGTTGACCGTTCTATAATCTCTATATACATTCACAATCGTACACAATGGCACACGCACACACAAACATCTCTCGTGGCAGTTGGTTTAAACCATTCTTTCTCACCGATCGTCACCCTTTTGGCTGATGGCATTATCTCTAACCTCGCGAAGCGTATGAAGCAGCGGTTTTCTTTCTGTTTTATCGCTAGCGGTGTACAATAATGTAATAATGTCCCTCTCTCCAACCTCACCTTACTTCTCCGGCGAGCTTGGGAGCCGTAGCACCCAAGTTCGCCGAGTTTACACCACTTATTGGACGTAAAAGCTTACAAGACAACTCGCAACTGGATCAATAAAGGTCTTTCAAAAATTATCTACGGCATTACTTTTTAAGGTTGCTGGAAAAATATATCGCCAACATCCAGTAAAGGTCGATTAGGCTTATATTTTCAGAGCCAAAAGATTAAAGGTGAAATCGTCAAAAAGCCTTAATCTCACATTAACGTTCGGAAGATGAATAATAATAGCAAAGCGGGAAGAAGATCCTAGAATGCAAATGGACGTAAATTACTGTTGGTGGCGAAATTAGAGGATTACTCGTTTTCACATAGAGAACCCTAAGGGCTGATAACGACAGGTATGCTGCAATGTGCTGAAACTTTGGAGCTCTGCGTCTAACACATTCCATTACCACTGCTTTCGGTGAAATTGGTTGATTTTCCATGAATCCACGCTAAATCATAACGGAAAATGCTGCTTATACACAATTTTATTTCGTTTAATTTTAATTTTGAAAGGAAAATCGCTCACAAACGCTCTCAGATTTGCATGAATATTTTTGTCATGGACAGTGAATGAACTTGACGATGTCATACTTGTTCCCATATTGGCTAAGAAGCTTCATTAATTTTTTAAATACATGGTGGATATAGAATATCACATAATGTGAGAGACTGAAATTTGTGTTTCCTGCTTAGTGAATTTGTGTCCGAAGGCGTCCCAGGATATCTGTTAGAAAAGCATGGAATTCGACCAAAGAGGTTAGTGATGACAGGTACACGCTGTTCCGTCAAACCACGAAAGAGTTAAAATTTCTGAATACCTATGCATTTTTCTGAAAATATTTCCCATGATAAACTACAGCTCATGTCAATCAGGGTCTCCTTTCTCAAATTAAAGCCAAAATACTCGAAAATAAATGATGCCCAGTATCATTAATCACTAATTACCTGGCTGTCAATCTAACTACTTCTGCATCACGCACGGTAACGCTTTTCAGGGTTAGGTGCAGTCCAAAAAGAGGTGATCGTTTAGACTAACAATGAGTAAACTAAGTTCAACATATTATGAATGCCCCCGCAACGTTATGAAGACGACCACATGATTTTTGAGCTGTATCGTCCGATGACAGTTTCTCTCTGTCAGCATTAATATTTCACCAGAATCTTGTATAGCGATTCAACTTCATCCCAAAAGGAGCCCATTCATTGTTGAGTCATTCTTTGATTGGTCGAGTACCACAAAGAAATTCTGCTAAGAGGCAAAGGACAGAAAATATAAATAAGCAAGAAAACAAGCGTGGGTGGTAAATATGAAAATATGGACAATTTCAAATTCACAAAAAGGACATAGAATGCCTCCGCCAATTGCAATTCTAACAGTGGAAGCAGTAACGTGTGTCCACATCTCATAACTTGATGGGTTTGCTAATTAAATAAATAATTTTGAGGAAAAAAAGAGTAATTCTGTCGTTACCGTTTTGGATCCCCGGAAGTAAATATTTCCGGATTCCACGATGGTTCGGACAGGCACAAATCCGCTCCCGTTGACGTCCCAGAGGCCGAAAATAAAGTGAAGATGCTGTCGTAATTCCTTCATTTGGAGTGCGTAGAGATAATTACCATTGTTTTTACAACCATTTCTCATAGTTCACGGAAGCTTCTTTCTGAGCGCTATTGCGACGAGTAACTGCTGAAGCAAACACTCATTGTAGCCCCGTAAGGTTCTCATTGTTGTATTTTAACACTTCTATTAAATACGCTGAAGATATTTGATACGCTGAGATTAGTCGGTGTGGTAGTTTTAACTGTTGGCCTTCCAAACGTTAAAGGTCCAATGCATTGGCGTTTAGGGATGTGCCACTGTGACATTATGAACTTTCCGATGAACATATATAGGCTCTTGCCGATAGACATCAACCCAGTGGGGATGATCCGTCCACATTCTCCTTTGTAGCGTCCTCACTTATCAAATAACCAAACACCACTTCGAAAGCCACCTGTGTGCTACCTTGGATTGCGGAGGGAGTTTGACAGCTCTAGACAACTTCCTCATCCCCTCCATGTCCACGCATGTCTTCACCATCTACTGGGTGAGGATGAAACTACGTACACAGTAAGCAACCCCGCTCCACGGCCAGTCCACACCACTGAAGAATTACAAATAAAAAAAAACAAAAAATTCTCTTCGTGGAGAGCATCTATATAAGTATAAATAGGAAGGATTGTACATAAATATTGCACATTTTAAAACCTCAAGAAGGAATTTGGTACCTTATAATTACGGTAGGCAAGTTATTTCATTGATGCTACCAATGATGATACTCCCTCAATGTTAGACTTTCAGGGATAAAAATCTATTGGAAACCAATGTTGGTCCACAATATGCATCAAATGATTCATATGCTATTTACCTAAAAATATTCACGGAAAATTACATTTCTATAACTTATCGGGGATAAACACCTCGCATCAGGAAATTCGAATTAATGGCAGGAAAAACAACGGACTGCGAACGAGCGTCAAGAATTCGTCGAGGCCTGGACAATCAAGGGAATTGAGCCGATTTGAGTTGCTGCAGAGGTCATTTCCATCAAGAGATAGGGGACCAAATGCCGTCGACGCGTTGTAAGTTGAGTGGTATCAGCCTTATCTATTTCATCACTTGACAGATTTATCTCATTTGCTGATGTCCTTAAAGTTGCCTTTGTTTTCTTCGTCTCAACGATTGTAACATTCATTTCAGCGTGACAAAGAAAGAAACCTAGGTAGTTGCTGCCATGGCAGCTATTAACGCAGCCAAGAGGATATTCCGTAAACACCCTGTGATAGTTAACTCGTTAGTTTACGGGACGTTATACGTTGGTGCTGAATTCTCGCAGCAAACTTTGACGAGAAAAATACTAGTGAGCGGTCTTGATATAATTAGTAACCATTTTCGCTTCTGAAAGCAGTTTTCTTTTTTCATTTGAACGTTACTATTTTCTTCCAGGTGAAAGATAAACCTCAGCCTTATGACACTGATGTCCTCAAACGATATGCACTGATTGGAACTTTTATTTATCCCAATATTTTATACGCATGGTATTTACTTTGTTTTATTTTGTTTCTAATTTATTTAAGTAAAACACCCTATGATCATAATCAGATATTTTCTGTATTTTTTAAAGTCTTTGTGGGCCTTGTGTTTCGTGAAAATTCTAGTGAAAACTTTCTGTGCTTTGGAATGAGGAATGTCTTTGCAGAGTTGCTTGTCTTGTATGTTTGGTTTGGTTGGATGCGAAATGATCCAATCTCTTCTGCTTTCTGTCACTCACAGAACAATGGAAAGCCTGCCCCTTATGATGCAAGAGTAATCACCCATTATGGAGTCCTTGGGTTGGGATTCTTCCCTCAGGTTTACTACTACTGGTGAGAAATTAGTTCACTGCGGTTGTATATGTGCATATTGTCATAGGAATGCCAGAGCTTGGATAATTGTTGATTGATATTTAATTGTGAGGCTTTCTTAGAAGTTCATGTCCTGGAATGTGGCATGGGTATTAGTCTTGATGTCAAAGTACATGTTGAACGCTTTTGTGGTAAGTGAAACGATTATATGTTTAACGTCTAGAACAATGCTAGTTGCATTCGATTGATTAATATTTTAAATAAAATAATAAATAAGATAATATTTAAAATACAGTATTACTTCTTGTTTCAATTTCAGTGAATTGCAAATTTTCACACAAAAGACAAATTCAATAATGTAATTGTTTGTTACTCCTGATTGCATGAAGTGTAAATTGCATGCTAAATACATCAGGCATTTAAACTAATATGGCAGTAATGTAGAATCGAAATAAGAAGTATATTGTTAAAGAGCTTGCCTAATCTGAAATTGGTTGTGTGCCTCTTCAGAGGTGTTATAAACCTGAAATGTGTCTAATATTTAAATAAAAACTTTTTTTTTCTCCGTGATACCCTTGTTTTGCTTAAAGTTCTTACCCTTGGCAAAGTATGCATCTTGGGTGTAGTTGGTTATTAGCCCTTTGATGCTAGGAGTCACTAAGCATTCACTACTTAAGCTACCATGCTAGGAAATTCGTAGTAGTAGTAGTAGTTTTGAGGGGAGGCGACCGACAGCTAAGGTCTACTATCAGGACTACTACCAGGAAATTCGTATCAGTCACAGATATGTTATGAATTTTCAAATAGTTGAGGTGTAAGAATCTTAGTGTATGTAAGTAAAAATATTCAGCCCACCTAAAATGCCTGAGAGGAGGGTTTATTTTATGGAGTGTTTACTATGAAGGCTGTGGCTGTGATGTAATGTTCACGGCGTAGCCACCAGTTCAATATGGGGCAAACATAAAAACCATGGGCTAAGAAAAAGTGGCTTCAACATTATTCCTTACAAAAAAATACATTTCATAATAAATATCATGGTCTATAATGTTAACTAATCAGAGTGCAGGAGTCTTCTTTGGTATTACATTAAGTAGTTACTGTGGGAAGTAGACATAAAAAATTGATTTTAGAAATGTTTTCCTCAGATCAATTGTAGCCTAAATTATATCCTCTCCTAGCATTTTGCTAATCGTGCATTGATTGCCCTCAGGACTTTATCTTCATATCTTTATGAGATTCACTGTGACAATTACGAGCCAAATAACTTATAAAAACGAAGGTTTTAAGTTTGAATTCAACTCAGGGCTGGATTATCAGTTGTGTTTCATGTGTTAGCTATGTTGCTGAATGAATCTAGCATCACAGTTCATGTATGGTGATCGAGTCTGCCAAGACAAATCATTATACCCTCTTTACTCAATATATTTAGAAAAAATTTATTTTGGTCATTGTGCTGTGGGCATGGTGAGCTTTCTGCTTTGAAATTATGTTATGCATTGACATCCTATGATTTATTTTTTGAAGTAACTGAATGTGATAGCATTGCAATGGATAATCAATTGCTTGAATGTGGATGGGGACGAGAATATAGTATGGCTTAAAAATTGTGTGATACAGCATGGAACTGTTGAATGTGAATTTCAACTCATTGGAGATGTTTTAATTCACTAAGTGTGAGATATATTTTGGTATTTAATGCAGGGTTAAGAAAATTGAAAAGGAGTATCTGCTGTAAATCCAGTAATTTAACAAGGATGAGTGTGATTTATTTATTGATTTGTTTACATCTTATATGTGTTTATGATAAATACACAGAAACCCAAAATGTAACATGATGTGTAATTGCAATAGTCATTAAATGAATTGTTGAATTAAGGAGAATATGGTTGAATTTAAGAATTCTAATGGGATATGTGCCATTTTGTCGGACTGGCTCAGATTGATAATTTTCTGGTTATTACAATATGAAATGCGTAATTTCAAATAGTGCCAGGGATCATGTCCCATTATAAAAATGTATCTTTTTTATGCTCCATCCCTAACTTCTAAAAATAAAATAAATATCTACTCTGAGTAATTTCATTCTTATAATACAAATAAAGATCAATAAGCAGATATTTTTTCACAATTTATGAGCCTAATAAATATGAGTAGAAATAACAGTTGCATTTGATGCCTCTTTGAAGATATAATGATTAATAATTGTTGATATGTTTAGGCTATTGAAAGAATGAATCTGATGCATGTTTTTTCTATTTTGATTGATCAAGCTTTGAATCAGCTGCTTTCTTAGTGTGATGCATTTGTCTATGCTTTGGAAAAAAATCTCCATCTCCAGTCACATCTGCCATTAGGATGAAATCAGTGAATTTTATATATAGAAAATTTTGCAAGTCCTCACAACATGTATTTCATTTGTTCACCACATAATATTACATGAAACATCCTGATTGATCAAGTTGAGAATTATTTTTCCTGTAAGCTTAACTAATGAAGGGACTATTTGTAAAATGTTTAGGTACAAGTGGTTAGATGGACGCTATGTTGGAACTGCAGCCAGAACTGTGGTCAAGAAACTTTTGTTGGACCAGTTTGTACTCACTCCTCCATTGCTTGTGGTGTTCTATGTCAGTAAGTAATTTATCTCAATGGAAGCTTTAGGCTCATTATAAACTGTAATTGATGCATAGTGGTTTTTCTCTACTCTGCCCTGATTGGTTTGACCCTACATTAAGATCACCTATTTACCTATGCAAGATGTGTCAAACCTTTTTTGAATCCTCAAGGGAGAACAATATATTTATTCAAGGTGCTGAATATTTGTAATTGAAATAAAAAAATTCTTGGCGAATTTTAAAAATGGAAGGTTCTGTTATTGAAGTAAGTGGTACATTCTCACAACAGTGCCACCAAATAACTTCAAAGTTCTCAGACCCCTCCATACGTTTATATTGGAATAGTGTAAACAGGCATGCATATAACAAACCAAAAGAGTACATTCAGAATTCTTCTTTTCTTTCCCCTCTCACATTATGATTTTCCTATTCAATCACATTACATTACAAGAATTATCTCTTTGTCCCTAAAATACTCCAGAATTTTTTATATAGCTGAAATTATAGTTACTCCTTTGTACTGTTTGGGTTGTTCTCATAATTTGTGCCAATGCCCTTCTCTCCATCTCATTTATATTGCTCTCGTTTACTTCTTTGAATTTCAAGAAACTGTGGGAGATGCTGGCACTGTAACTTTTAACGGAGTCATCCACTAAGTGTGCATTGCAATGCAACAATATCTGAGTGTAAAAAACAAACGTGCAAATGATTTTTATCCTCTGAAATTGTTGCATTGTAATGCACACTTAATGGATGACTCGGTTAAAAGTTACTGTTGCGGCGTCTCTTGCAATTTCTTGGAATTTGTCAAAGGTAAAACACCATTGTGTTTAAAGTTGGCCTTAACATCGGGGGCTGTAGTGCTTTGTGCACGGCTAGGAATGCCTGTGACATAGTATGTGCAGTATTTCGTCTTAACATCTTGTTCCTTCAAAGCCCCCAAATTTTTGGAGTGTAAGAGGATGCCTCAATAGCTTAACTGGCTAAAGCACTCGGCTGGACATCCGGGTTTATATCCCAGTCAAGGCAAATGATTTTTACACACGGAAATTTTTGCATTACTAGCTTGATAATTGACGGATCATATCTTAAAAGAAAACATCCACTTACATTTATTGCTTAATTCACTTCATTCTACTTTATAACTTTTATTTGTTCAATCATTTTTACCTTGCTCCAATCTGTCCTATTGCAACAAATATTTGCTGTAACTTCATCTTTACTGAATGTTTCTATTTTGTGTATATAATACCTACTGCAGCAAAGACATTTTGGTTAATTCCTTATGTGAATTTTTGAATTAAAAACTGGAATGGGTACT
This sequence comes from Hetaerina americana, assembly GCF_022747635.1. Lineage (NCBI taxonomy): Eukaryota > Metazoa > Arthropoda > Insecta > Odonata > Calopterygidae > Hetaerina > Hetaerina americana. Next base: position 71,491,483 of record NW_027286069.1, on the reverse strand, counting down.
CTTTCTTATTGAAATGTTATTGGGTTATGCAGTAGTTAAGTTCTCCGTGCTTTATAAATGAGCTACTCTTTTTCTTCTGCACTACAAAGACAATTTTTCAGTGGCACAGTTCCAGGATGAAGAGGATTATTGTGTTATGTTTTAGTCACATTGTTTAAAAGGTTAACCTCAATTCGCTTATTCCTTTGTATTCAGGTATTTTTTGCATAAATGTATATTTAATATTGTTTTAGAGGGTGTGGTACTTTAAAACTTTGGTGTCCTTCTTTACAGGCATGAGTGTGATGGAGAGAAAAACTGATTTGTTTGAAGAGTGCAGGAATAAGCTTCTACCCACTTTTAAGGTTAGCCATAGCTTTGTAATTCCTTATATATTATTATTATTATTGGTATTCTACTGGTTAATGTAGCATTTTGGACATAACCTATGTGAAGATACAGTAATATTTTCCTGCCTGTACTGGAAAAACAACCTCACATCAGATACTACAATAAACACTTCTTGATTTCTTCGTAATTGTTGTCTCCTTTCATTATGTCCAATATGCCTATTCTTTGCCTACTCCTTGCTTGCCTGCCATTTTCCCCTCTACCGCAGTATTCAACATACCAACGCCAGTCAAAATGCTCTGTATCCTTCTTATCCATCTTGCCTCCTTTGGATTTCTCCCATTAATCCCCTCTCCTCCATAATGATTCTTGGTCTTTCCTCGTTTGTTTTCCTTTCTGTCCATTTCAGTTTTTCCATCCCTCTCCACACCTGCATTTCAAAAGCCTCCAATCTATGCCTGTCAACTGACTTCAATTACCATGTTTCCTCACCATAAAAAATCACACTCCATATCAAAGATTTAACGAGCCTTTTCTTAACATGCTCAACATTCCTGTCATCAATGCCCTCCTAGTGAAAGCTTCCTTGCCAAATGCAATCCTCCTTATGCCCATACTACTATGACTATTTTGGTTCGAAACACTTCTGAGATACCTGTAGGTAAACTGTTCCACCTGCTCTATTTCCTGGACTCCTAATTTAATATTTAACTTAGCTTTTCTCTTTCATTAAAACTGCAACCCCTTTGTTTTGTGTACATTTATTATCATTCCATACCTATTTAACATGCTTTCCAATACCCTCAGCAATATATGCAACCCATTGGCTGACTGGCAATGGCTTATTCATCTGCAAACCAAACTGGTTTTATGAATGGTGCACCGACTTTCATTTCTTCCAATGCCTCTTTAATTTTCCACAGACTTTATTTCACTGTATGTGTAATATGGAAATCAAACAATTCCACGAAGTGAAGCCTGAAAGTGTAAAGTATACCTCTCACAATGTTTATAACTTCTATGCAACCATCGATCATTTCTCCTAGAAGCAATGCAATTTTCTGCAATGGATTTAAAGCATAATTTTGAACTACATAACTACCACCTACATAGGGCTGAATATAATTTTTTACTAATTTTTTCAAATGGAAAAATGTAGTGAAAAATTATGTTCAGCCCTATTCCTTTTAAAAAATCTTGCCAACTATTGTAATACAGAAATATTAATCCTTGTATACCATGGTAAATTTGAATCGATAGCTCGATATGGCATTGTCTGCTGGGGGAGCTCAGCACATGGAAACATCAATAAAATACTCACACTTCAAAAACGGGCATTAAGGATTATATTTAAACTAAATGCAAGAAAATCCTATATGGAGTACTTCAAATGCCACTAAATCATGACCATTCCCTGTATTTATGTGTATAATGTGATTTTTTATGCCTGCACCAAAACCCCTTCGCTGGTCAGAAATAAGGATGTTCATAAGTACGACACCAGGGGTAAGGACAATCTTCATAATGACCATTGCAGAGTAGCAGCATGACAAAAAACCCCAGAAGTTTCAGGAAGACTGCTCTTTAATTGACTTCCCGAAGAGTAAAATGAATCCTCCCCAAGGAAATAAATTCATAAAAATGTTGAAAAATTTCTTTTTAAATAATGTTTTCTATAGCGTCCGAGAGTACATAGAAAGAGTCAATATAAGGAATTTTGTTTTCTTAAATCTTTAATATTCATATTATTATCATTAGGTAATCTACCGGTTAAGGTAGGTTTTTGGATGGACACAGCTCCTAAATAAATACTCCTACTCTACATCAGGTCCCTCTTCATCTCTGAGTACCTTCTTCATCCCGTCCAACATCCCTATCCTGTTCCTTCCCTTTCCTCGTTTACCCAACATTCTCCCCTCTATCACAGTCTTCAACATCCCACTGCCAGTCAATACCCCCTTCATCCACTTTTCCTGCCTCCATAAGATTTCTCTCAACAAACCCCTGTCCTCGCCCACCATACCAAGTACTTCCTCATTTGTTTTCTTCTCTGTCCATTTCACCTTCCCCATTCTTCTCCACACCCACATTTCAAAAGCCTCCAATCTACGTCTATCCTCCTGCTTCAATGACCACGTTTCTGCGCCGTACATAGCTACGCTCCATATCAAAGTTTTTATGAGTCTTTTCTTAATATCCTTACTCAACGTCCCTGTCATCAACTCCCTCCTCCTCATGAAAGCCTCTTTGTGTAGCGCAATTCTTCTCCTTATGTCCCTACTACTTTGACCGTGTTGGTCCAAAACACTTCCGAGATACATAAACTGTTCTAACTGCTCTAGTTTTTGCCCTCCAATTTTAATGTATAGTTTAGCCTTTTTCTTTCTAGAAAATCGCATAACCTTTGTTTTATTAATATTGATTCTCATCCCATACCTGTCACACTGAATTTCCAATTCACTCAGCAATGCTTGCAGTCCTTTGACTGACTGACAAACTAAAGCTTGGTCATCAGCAAACTTAACTGATTCTACGAATTCCCCACCCAATTTCATGCCTACCTCCAGTTCTTCCCATGACTCCTCAATCATTTCCTCTGCATACAGGTTGAACAGCAACGGTGATAATGGGCAACCCTGCCTTACACCTCTTCCTAACACTGTCCAACCGGACTCCCCATTCCCCACTCGCACCTGAGCAGTCTGAGACATGTACAGGTTGCGGATTAGCCTCCTTTCTCTCCAATCTATTCCTATTTTCTGCAATATACTCATTAGTTTTTCCCAATTCACTCAATCCAATGCTTTTTCAAAATCTATGAAATAGGCAAATACCTCCTGGTTGTGTTCTATATTCCTCTTGATTAATAATCTCATTACAGCAATGGCATCATGCGTACCTCTCCCCTTCCTAAACCCAAACTGATCATCCCCTAAGTAATCATTTGCCCTACTCTCAATCCTTTTGTTTATGATCCTGAGAACCACTTTAGCTGCGTGGGATATCAAACTTATCATCCTGTAGTCCTCGCATGATGTAGCCTTTACAATACTCATATATTTTATGTACATTATTATTCCTATGAATTTGTATATATGTTAATGCACCTATAAATGTAATTGAATCTTAACAAAGCTCTTACAATTATGTATTGTTCTATGGCAAATAAATCTATCTATCTATCTATCTAACATTTTCCAGTGGCCACCCTCAAGTTAACCAAGGATGAGAATGAAATAATAATAAAAAATTTCCATCATATGACATGGAAATTTGGAGAAATAAGAGACAGCTCATAATGACTTCACGAAACAATTTTTTTCTGAAAAGTATTTGCCAATTTCTTCATTCTACTTAACAAAATTAATACTGATTCTTTGCTCTTTTAAGTGCTAATTCATGCTTTAACAATTGAAATTCAACTGAAACAATCCCGTGTCAATTGCTTCTCATTTTAATCCTTGCCGTCAGTTCCTCTAACCATTGGAATCTTCCAGAAAATTGATAATAATAAGTTAAGCAACAAAAGTGTCATAGCTTAAAATGTCTGCACTATAAAATGGAAGAAAAGTTTTGAGGATGCCTCCTCAAGCAGAGGCTACATTTCCACTTTGTTATTTTACTTGGAAGTTTTTAAAATAAAATTTTTCATGAGTTTAAGTTGAGAGGAATGAGTTTTAGAGAGGGAAGAAAGGAAAAAGGTTGAGGTCATTGAAAATTGGCGACAATTCTTCATGAGTGTTAGTGGAGTAATCTACAGAGATAGGGGAGTGGGAAAACAAATAAAGGACTGACAATCAGCTGAGGTTATTTAGAGGTTAATATTTGAATGTAACTATTACACTGACTATGACAGTTTATTGAGAAGATTCAGTAATGATTTCATAAAAATCTTGAAGAATTCTGAACACATGTCCAATCACAACTCCTCTGGAAGATGCCATTGAAAAGGTAAAATGACAGGAAGATACCATGCTACCAGAGAAGTTTAAAGATACATACTAAAGAGTTGATATTTCTTTGGAGTGCTAGCAATTCAAATTGAAGGGTATAGTAGTAAAAAAAAGAATCTTCCAAATCATCAATCCTTCCCAAAAATGGTTTTACATATATTTTCTCCATGACACATTCAAATACATGTTCACCTTTTTTGAAAATTGTTTAGGTATTTTTGAAGATAAAGTTTCCTGTTTTATTATCCTGCATCAGGGATTAGTTTTCTTTGTATTATACAATTTGGTCAGAGATTATATACCCTTTAGCGAAGAAAGAAATTAAAGGAGGATTAAAAGGAAAATATTTTGAGAAAGAAACCCGAGAGAAAGTTGAGAACTTGAATGATATTTGCATTCAATGGCTTTAAGTTGTTTTATGCAAAATTTGGCCGATAGGTGGCAGTTGACTGAAAAAGAAAAAATGCAATTGCATACAAATTGCAGTGGACTTGAACAATTGTAGTAGTGAAAGAAGTAGTGTCATCACACCCAGTTAATGAAATTGGAGACTTTACATCTAGTGTCATTGATTTTCATGCCGAATGTTGATAATTTGTTATGTTGAAAATTTCAAGTGTGATGTCTGGAAATTATGGCTCAAGTTCATAAGTACATACTCCAATAAAATACTTTGAACATGGATAGAATAAATTTTAAAATTTGTCAGACTTAAACCTATCATCATATCCTGGTGTGTCAGTTCACTACATACACGATTAAGTGATGGAGTATGTGAACCAGTATAGTGGCATTTACTCTAGTTCCTTCAGAAGGGATACCAATGTGTTAATAATTGTGAAAATGAGCCAGTAGTATTTCTAGATTTCAGTTTTGTTTATGATATGAAAGCAGAAATGTGCCCGAATGAACCTGTGAAACTATAAAACTCGGTAGGAAAGTCTGCATGTGGCATGCATGCTTTATATCCTTTGATAGCTATTATGTCTGCTGACCTGGAAATGTCATGGAATTTTGTGTAGCATCTGGAAAATGTCCCAACAGACTCGTAAATAATTCAAATATATCTAAAATAAGCATGAAGTCAAAAATTAGAAAGAATTTCTGTCATTCTATTTTATCTCTGAAGACAAATATCATGCTTTTTGAAATGGGCTTTTATTGTTGATATCTATCTTGAAGCCTAATTTCTGAGACAGGTCTGGGGACATGCTTTATTAATTGGCCTTTTTGGTTTAATTTTTGGAAGAACTTTCAATTGCATGTTGAAAGCACAGGTGTTTATGTTTGTAAGGGAACTTGAGGTCATCCAATACATGTAGAATGAAGTGTGTGTCATTGTGGTAGAATCAGCCTTAATGCCATCAAATATTCCTCAAAATGCAGTAGGTCCCCACTTAACAATGGATTTTGGATGAAATAAATTAGCTTTATAGTACAATTAATGAAGAAGCTTGTTGTTTATAGTTGAAAACTCACATTGCAATTGCTCTTGTTCTTTGAAATTACATATAGGATTTAATGTACAATGGTTCCTCTTTCATCTGCCTGCAGTACTGCTAAAAATTTATTTGTATGCTTTATACTTGTTATTGATGGAAAGTCACAGGACGTTAGAATTACATCTTTTAGAAATCTTTCAACTCCTGGTTAGTGTATTTGTGAAAAAGTTGATGCCCTTAAAAATTATGAAATTTCAGATTTACCGATTTCTGAAAAAAGAAGTACCAGTTGCTCTATTACAAATTGCTCGTGAAACACTACTTGTGTGCATATTGCATTTATTTTTCAAAAGCTGATCGTTTAAATTGTCTACTATACAGAATTATGTTTGTTATTGCCGCCATACCCCATCACACACTCTTGTAATGATGCGTGGGATATTTTCAAATATACTTGCTAGAAAAATTAATTGTATTTACATATCCATTCCATAGTAGTCTACCTGAAGATTGGTCATGATAGGTGAGGGTATCTCTCTAACAAACCCTATGGTGTTTGAAATCCATGGTAGGAGGGCTAGTTTCTTTTCCCACAGCTTTCTACAAAGTTCTGACAAATAGAACCAGAAAATCTCCCTGCCCAGATATCGGAAGAGTTGGGCATCACCTGGGATTAGAATATGAGACTCCAGTTGTTAGCTGAACTTTCTACCTACTAGCCTACCATATCTGAGTTAAGCATATTACTCTTGATAGAATTACCCAGTGAAACAGCTTAAGAAAAATGGATAGTTGAAGTAATGTTGTCATATTCACTTTGATTGACAAAAGCTGCACATATTCAATAACTTTATCAATTTCTGAAGTAATTACATAAAATGCTTTCCAATTTTAGATGGGAATGATTAAAAAGTTCACTTTACACGTAGTATTCCAAAAAGGTTCAATCATTTGCAAAAGAGCCATGTAATTAGTATTAGAATCAAGATTTAGCCAGCCCAAATGGCAGCGGGGTAGTGTTCTCATCTGCCAGCCCAAAGATAAACTGGTTTTTTTTTCTACTTTGGCAGATTTTCCGTCTACTAGGGTGTTTTTAACTGTCTTTAATGTTAAACTGTTAGTAAAAATCCAATGTAAAGGCCAAAAAAATATGGCTGTTTTTGTATTATTACAAAATAAATATATAGATGCAGACTTATCAGAAGCAGAAGGAATAGGAGAGCATGACAAGGATGACATAACATGACTGAAAAATTCCTTCAGTGTCATCTTCTTCATGGTATTCGTGAATTTGTCTTTTTATATTGAATGAAACATTAAAACATCGTTCAAATCATTTTATTGAGGTGTGTAATTGATGTTGTTAAATGTCTTTATTACAATGGATTGACCAATGCCATGATATGGATGAATTTGAGGTACGCTGACCCCACTATTTTAATTCATTGACACCTCCACCTTTTATTTTATATTTAGAACATATTTCTTAGTTTTTTCTTCTGCATTCTACTCCATTTAGAGATGATGGCAATATTCTTCTTTCTTTACGTTTGTGTGTATATTTACTAAATAGTATGTTTTAGATTTCACTTACATTATAGCTAATCAATGTGTTTCATGTTAACTTGCAATTTTGATAATGTACAGTATGTAGCTCTTCATGCAGTATTTTACAATTGCATAGCTATCAACATACCTCTAATTTTTACTCATATATATACTCCAAATATGTATAAGTACTTTGGCAGATGATTTCAATCCCTTGGGAGAGGAAATGATGGATTGGAGGAGATGCTTGAGGGGTTAATTAATTCTATTCATATGTGCATATGTACAATGAGTGATATTGATAGAGACCAGTCGAAGTTATTAAATGCTGCCCATGAAGGGACATTGGCAGGAATAAAAATTCTAACCCACTAGTTTTATTCTGTCATCCTCCCATTCTTCCCCACTCATTTATACTCCATCCACTCTGTCTGCTTGAGTTATGCCCTTTCAATCAGAAAAAGAGAGTTTATTGCGTAGTGTTGCTTTGGAGAAAGCTGGGCATTTACTGGTAGAAAGACTGAAGTTTTGGAAGGTTTTGTTAGAATATGAAGTGAAAAGGTAGTTAAAATGCTACTTATGGTGAAGAATGTGGTTTCAATGCATAGGCAGTAGAAAAATATGAAAGCAGTGAGATTCACTGGTTTGGTTAATTAAAGAGGGCAAATTAGAGCTGAATTACTGCACAGATTGTATGGTTAGAGAGGGCGGGCTAAACCAAGAGAGTTATGAGCGAATGTCCTCCATTCAGCGGAAATTTACTTCCATCACGGGGTAAACCAAAATAATTAATACATTCTGGTTTTTTCCTTTTACATTTAACTTTGTCATTTGGTATTTATATTTAAAATTGTTTTTGAATGAGTTTTATTACTTTTCCAGACCAGCTGTATATTTTGGCTTCCTGCTCAAGCTCTGAATTTCTTGTGGGTCCCTCCTGCTGCCAGAGTCATTTATGTAGGCACATGTGCATTTGCATGGGTCAATATTCTCTGCTGGATCAAGAGACAGGACTACTGAATCGTACCAGTTAAATGGTGGCTGAGTTGATTAATGGAATTCGAAAGCTGGGTAACAATATTTCTCCACAAAACTGAGGATCAATTCTTTTGTGAAAGAAAAGAATTTATGGAGTATATCAGGCATAGTTGTTCCTTTAACAACTATAAAAAAATGCTCCTGTTTTCTTGATGTTATTTAAGTATATATACATGTTTCAACCAATGTACCTGTTTTGCTGTTGATTTTGGGTATGATTTAATATCACCTTTGTTTTCTCTAACTACAATCTAAAAGGATTCATTTTGTCTATTAACTACTGAAAATTTTGATGGATTATAATCATATTGTCACAAACTTAGCCCTTAAACCTGCAAATGTCACAGCATATTTTTAATTCCTCCATGGAAAATGCGGATAACAATTCCCATGCCTTGAAAAGGAGCGTGATTCATTCAGATCCATTTAACACATTGGATAAAGTTTATGCCCTCATAAATAAATAGTATTCGGGTTTTAAATTCCCTCTTGGGCCATTTTGTTATTTTGGTGGTGTGCTGATGTTGCTCAAGATGCCACTCAACTTCGGCATTTGTATTGTGACAGTGTAGCAGATATTAATTTTATTAATATGAATAATCACGTGCACATTGACCGAATGGAATGAGTAGATGAGGAGGCATCAATTCAAGCCTCTGCTTATAATTTCCGTAGATGAAATTATATGTCCCATCTCATTTCCCTCAAATAGTCATGGGAATTAAACATTTTCATTTTCTTTTTAAAAATATTCAGGTGCATAGTTATACCTGTAGATGCTGGTATAAACTGGCTTCTAGTTTAAAAAGGAATTTAGTTCTCAATTACATTTAAAGGATATTTTCAGGTTAAATATTAATGGGGGTGTTAAACCTAATGTCCATCCATCAATTTTCATCACTCTTCTTTTTGATATGTTACATTAAAGTTTAGTTACTTCACAACCTCAAAAGTTATGGCCTGCCATTCAAGTTTCCTGAATATGCATATAATTTCATTCAGGCATATTTTTATGTTAGTTACAGGTTTATATTGTTTTTCAGAGGAAATGAGGAGCTTCATTCAGGAATGACTGTGAAAAGGTAGAATTTCAGCATTACTGATGTTTTGAGATTGGACCCTGGATAAATCTAGAAGTTAGTTTATTAACATCTGAATTTGTTGAGGCTATACACATTGAAGTTTTATGCCACCTAGATTTTTCCTAATTGGAGTACTTGCTTTGTAAACCCCAAGTATTTTTTCAGATACAAATAATGGTTTGACTAAAGACAATCATGAAGGTAGTAGACAAATTTCAATAATTGTTAATGTTTGATGCCTATAAAGAAAGAAAGTTCAGTGATAGGTATAATACGGGGAAAATGTAGAAATCATTACCATTGCCCTTAAGTAAAGTGTGTATTTCAGTTGTAGATAAAATAAGTTTTCTGTAAAGCTTATTTGAAAAAAAAGAGAATGAAAATGTGATACAGATAAATAACATCATAATATAAAAGCTCAGCTAAAAGGTAAATGGAAGAAGGTACATAATTGACATTGTTTCACACCTTTTTTCAAGTACGATTTTATCAGTGAATATTTTTTAATTTATTTTGTCATTTAAATTATATTTTGGTCCCATTAAGCATTTAAAAGATCTAATCTGCATTAACATAAGCTATTTTAATCTTTGCCAATATCCTGCAAGCTATGCATTTATGAAGTATCGTCAGCATTTAATGAATGTCTGAATGATTAAGTATCATATCTACATAATTGAAAAGTTAACCTATATTGGGATGTTGAATTTTTAAAGTAGGACCTTAAAACTGGAATGAAAATTTCATGCTTTGTTACAACTTGTGCTCATTTTATGGGCAGTGGTAATGGATACTCATTTAAAAATAAATCCTCTAAGTGAAAACACAATTTAAAAAAAATATTTGTTTGGATGGCAAAATGAATCTAATGATTTTAATTTATCGTGTTCATCAAAGATGATATTAACTCCTCCCTGTGAAGATATCGGCAAGGATGTATGCGACTGGCATATTAAATGAGATTTGAATGGAGCTTTAAGAGGAAAGTACCACCTATTGCAGTTGAGAGAAATTTAAAGTATTTTTATCGTGAATGGGTAAATATGAATTGGGAAATATTCAGCAGCAGATTTTGCTTTGACTTCGATCTGAAGTATATAACTTCATTTGTTAATGGTTCAAAGGCTTTTATTTTAGTTATTAAATGTAGATACTATTTATGTATATATATATATATATATATATATATATATATATATATATATATATATATATATATATATATATATATATATATATATATATATTTATTCATTGCTTGTCTGTTTGACTTCTCTGCTGGATGAAGCTATCTGGAATTTCTGTTCCTCTCTCTTTCTCCCCATTTTACATTCCAAATGATCACCTGCTGTTGCAAAATACTTTTCTTGCATGTGCCAAAAAGATGGAATCTAGACATTTTTGATCCACTGTTTATCCAACAGAACAGTCCCAGAGGTCTTTATGCTCCAGAGGAATTATAAGTGTTTTAATCCAAATAGAAACCATATTTTTTTAGACTTATTCTTTTTTGTGGTGATACTGGTGACTTCTGAAACCCCACTGAGCTCTGAACTTCTGAAATCAACTGGAAGTTATTCTCTGAACGATGGTGTCAAAAATTGAAGCATAATGTGGACCTCAAATTTTCATTCACTAATATGTCGTAATTGGTCCTGATTGCATTTTATTTAACATGAGTTGTTGAAAGATCAGTTTTTCTCTAGAAGAAGTGGGTAGTCTATTTCCATTCATCCCAATGTCTCTCATTATGAACTAATAAAATCTCAGGAGTCACTTTTATCACTTAATGGACCAATTTGATTTCTTTATTGAATTCAGTTAATTATTGAAGTGTTTGTTATCATTGTTTTTCAGTTAAAAAATCATTTAAAAATATAGTAAACTGTGATCAGCCTACTTCCATAAATATAGTATTCTTGAAATTTGATGTGCATTGTTTGAATAGGGTTGTTATTACAGTTGTTTTATACTATAACTGTAATTACTTTGTATGGGAAAGAAATATAATTTCAAGCTGTGTATGGTATTTAGGATAATATTATACATCCCATGGTTGAAAGTGATGGTGATTTTTCAATAACACGAAGTACTTGTGTTTTTGAGCATTGTGATATTTGGTTCTTTTTTAAAAAGTTAGCTGGGAATTTCGCTATACATAATACATTTTTCATATTTGATATAGTACTGCATAAGGCATAAAAGCTCCTTGTACACAAGATAAACTTTTCAGCACTGCTAATTTTTTTCACTGTTGTTCAATAAGTTTATTACTCTCTGAGAGTACCCACTGTTAAAGATATAGTGCCAGTTGTATCTTTATTATCTCAGTGCATTATTGGAAATAGGGTTTCAGTAGTTCTATATATATTTTTTCCTGTATTGTTTCTATTAGAACAGTCTGGCTGGAGAAGTAAATATATGAATATAATAAGTATTATTAGCTATTTTTGTGCAAAGATTTTCTTATGCAAGTACATAAAATGTTATGTAAAATACAGTAAAAGAGTAAATTCTCCTATTAGTGAAGCTTGTCATTGCTGTCCCCTAAGAAAATGCTCAAATAATTATTTACATAATTTTAATGATTGTTTTTAGTATCTTCAGACCTTTTAAACTACAAATAATTGGGAATTTTAACTTTTATACATGTTTATGATGTGGAGAAATTATATGTGATCATCTTATGTCTATCCCCTGGCACAAATGTCTTTTAAAATATTGGTTTTGTCATTATATGCGATATAGTGAGAATTGTTACAATGTTTGGGAATTCATTTGGCTATTATAATGTACGAGGGTCATCCGGAAAGTAGTACCCGTTCGTGCCGTATGAAGTGCTGACGACGCGAGTAGCCGCTGGACGAGGTCAGATAGTTTCAGTGGCTTGTCTGCCTTCTCTGAGCCAAGTTGCGTGACGCTAGCATTGCCTGTGTTGTTTCTGTGATTGTTTACAATGTTTAAAAAAATTGAGAACGCCGCCAGTTGTGAAGTGAGGGCAGTGATTAAATTCCTCAATGCAAGAAACGTTCGCCCATGTGATATTCATCGCCAATTAAAGGAGGTGTATGGAGACAATGTAATGGACGAGTCGTCTGTTCGGCGGTGGTGTCGCAACTTCAACATGGGGAGGGGGAACACACACGACGATGAGCGTTCGGAGAGACCGTCTGTCATTACAGACCAACTGGTGAGCTCAGTTGACGAATTCGTGAGGAACGATCGGCGCGTCACAATTGATGACATCTGTGAGCATTTTCCCAATGTTTCTCGAACAATTGTTCATGAAATTGTTAAACACCATCTGCATTATGCAAAAATTTGTGCAAGATGGGTCCCTCGCGTATCTCAATGAGCTGGCGGCGAAGGACTATGCAGCAGGAATACAGAAACTTGTCACACGTTATGACAAATGCCTTAATTTGCTTGGAGATTATGTTGAGAAGTAGTTTAAAGTATCCTCTTTCAAATAAAATTTTTTATGTTTGTTAATATTTACTTTTGTGTCTTTATTTCACGAACGGGTACTACTTTCCGGATGACCCTCGTATATTGGCAGATGACAGTCTTATGGAGCATCAGGGTTTTCACTTTTAATTGCATCATTCCTAGGACTAGATAAACTCTCTTGAAGTCAGGCAGTGTGGTAACTACTCTGAAAATAGTTGCATTAGTGTTGGTCTACTTGTTTATTTTGTTGTTTTCTAAGGATGTTTATTGGTATTTAAAGATGCTTTCCTTAAAGTGTTTCTCAATGCATGCATATATTTAGAAAACTTGAATGTAGGTATATATGCTGGCTATATTGTGATCATTGTCTGTCTTCCACAGAAATTTTAGATTAATTTTCTCATTGAGTCATAAACTGCAACATGTCATTTTTAATATTTTATGGTAACTATCAATATGTATATTAGATTGGATTAATGCTTGCATTGACTTGGGTGAACACCGTTTGTATTGTGTTTGCATAAGTATGCATATGTGTACCCAATTCTTATTGACATATTTTAATTCATGTCAGTTACAAACTCAAGCAAAAAATTAGAAAGGAAATATCATGTGAAATATCAGGATATCTTCTCTGCTCAAGTATCTGTCTTCATCAGATGGTTTTGGAGAATTTTATTTAACATCTCTGTCCATTTATACAAATTAACATTCAAATATTTCTGTATACTTATGATCAACATAAATCGAGTCTCTTCCTCTTGTGATCTGAAGGGGATTTACTGTGTAGTTATAAATACAATCGATACAAAAAAAGAATAAAAATTTAAATGTGTAAGAGATCAAGTTGTAAGACTTGATCACATCAGGGACTCTGTCAATATTTTATGTATTTAATTACTCATATATAAGTTTTCTCAGAATTATATATTTTTGAGCAGTATGATTTATATTAAGCACTCCTGTTTAGATGTATAAACAAAATGTATCTTTCAATTTAATTTTCTTTGGTCAACTAAGAGAAATGTTGGTTATGTGTGTTGTTTTTATCCTTAAGTCTAAATGCAAGCCATTTAAACTGATTTCTTATCTTAAGCAAGGCTGTTTCATTGAATGAACTCAATTTTGGAATGTATTTACTGTTGTTTTGAGATTAAATCTATGATACCATGAAGGAAACATTACTATGTGGTGAGTGAAAATTGAGATAAACCAATTGCTGGCTTGAAGGATGAAAATATTTACCTATATAATAAAATTTTGCATGATGAAGGTTGCCTTCACTCTCTTGAAATGTGTCTCAATGTTGACCTAAAATTGTTTATGAAATTTACCATGTGATTATTGAAGGAAATAGTGTATATGCATTCATGGATATGGTCGTGATGCTATATTTTGATTGTAAAACTAGTGTGTTGAGTCGTACTTCATCTAAAAAGTTGATGGAATGCATATTTTTCAGCATGTGAATGGCTTGTTTAACTTTACACTTATATTAATTGACGTCTTTGACACCTGTTATTGTTAGAAGCCATTCCGGAATTGTAGTCCAGAGTAACTATATTTTTAACCAGCACTAAAGAAATATGAATGCTCTACATTTTAAAAGGTGCTAAAATAAAATTTAGCAGAATTTATAAAATTCTGCTGTATATATCCATCCCGATGCATATCAAATCTGATCTTCCACTTGAAAATTATTGAACTTGGCACAGCATTTCACTCATGCACAGCTTAAAATTTTTACAGTTATTCAATTTATCTATTCATTTGAAATTTTCTATATTGCAACAAAGTTTTATTCCACTATTGGCACTGAATTTTCTCGCTACAAAGTTTTTGATTATTTATTATGTAAGTCACTGTATCATTGTAGTTACCTGCTCATAAGTCAGTGTTATCTGTGTAAAATTTAATGAGAATGAATTGCTGGAATTTGAATCAAATGTCTTCCATTATACTGTACATTTGGTTAGTGCTTATGAAGAAAAAATAAAACATTTTTATGTAGCAGGCATTTTTATTTACCGTTTGAGTAAAATGTTATAAATTATGTCTTGATTATTCCTAGAAGGTCTATTGATAATGTTGTTACTTCTTTCAAAACAAGTTTTATTTGAAAATAGGCCTTTTTTTTGGTGGTTGAGAGCATTATTATTACGGCTGCTTTTGGAAGTTGAAGTGCATAACATCATGTGAAAAATCATCTTTGTATCATTCGCGAAGGTGAAAGCAAGTTAATTAATTCAAATTTTAATGACATTCATTACAATAGAAACAATGCCTGTATCCATCTCAGTATTTTTATAGCTCTTGGGAAAGTTTCACGTCTAAGTAGATGACTTCAATGGGTAAAAAAACCTTAAGAAAGCTAAGCAACTAGAGAATCTCTAATTTGTTGCAAGCATCTATAAGGAGTTAGTAGTGTGGTGTGGGGAGAAGCTATGACAGTTTCCAAGTGTTCTTGTAACAATGGTAATTTTGATGATTAAGACAATTTGAGGGAAAAAACATTATTTTGAATAGGAAAAAGTCTTAATCATCCATTCCACTTGTAAAATGGGAGTTGGTGGAGGCTGCTCAAAGGTTGTATGTGCAGTGCTGATTTTTAATGAGGCACACAGCACTTGTACTATTTTTCCATTACTACTTGTACTATTACTGGTCCATTACACTTTCTGTACCTGTCGAAAGATTAGGAGAATTATGTGATTTTGTCCGATTATTAATGATGAAAATATTTCATTGTACATTAGGTGTAGTGACTTCTGGCTTTTATAAGCACATACAGTAGCATGATACAAAACTTATATTATGCATTGAGACAACCCCATCAATATAATAGGCAACACTGGAAAAAATTTGGATTGGTAGTTCATATCCTATCTCAGCGGTGCATGTGTGTCGTCATGAACTAGTTTTTATACTGTGTCGTGTTTATGCCACTTTGACATGATTTATAGCCATTCAAGAAGAAACGAAATTCATTGCAAACCAATAATTTGAATTTGTGTAAGAAAATAATGATAAAGACATCAATATGGAGCATAGTACTTTATAGATGATAGACCTGGTCTTTGAGGCAAGACGATGAGTAAAGATGGGGGCTATTGAGATGTAGGTGTGACAGGGAATGAAGGAAATAAGTTGGGCAGTGGAAGACAAATGCTATGGTTTTAAATAGGTTGGGCAAAGAAAGGAAGTTATTGGAAGAAATGTGATAAAGGCAGAGAAAGCAAATAGAGGACATATTGAGGGGTAGTGGGACATTGCAGGTCATGATAGAAGGGAGAATGTTGGGAAAGTGGGTATGAGGAAGAACAGAGTGAATCTTTCAGGCAGCATGAAGACAGGAGTAATGAAGAAATGAGAAGTTCCCTCAATACTTAAAAATAAATAGTTGCGAGGACAGGAATAGAAGGGAGGAAATTGGGAAGCCGGGTAAAGGAAGGGAGACAGCATTTTAGACAGTATGAAGATAGATGAAAGAAAGTAAAAATCAATAAGGAATATCCTGATAGATAGTCATGATGGGATCATCTGAAACCTGCCTTTAAAATAGGCGGAATGCTCTGATTGATGAAATATGAAAAAGAGGAAAATCTCCCACTATTACTTATGATTTTTTTGTGCCCATTTTCCATTCTCCTAGCATAACAGGTATGATAATAATTAATTGCAGACACCATAGAGTGTAATAACAATATTTCATTATCAAATATTTTTTTAATATAGCAGTTGATATAAATGCCCAAACCCCATGTTTTTGGTCTCTAGAAAGCTGCTTTATTTTATACATATTTGTTTTTACATGCTTGGTGAAGCACATCGTAACTCCCAGTAAAGTGAATACAAATAAAAGAGTTTTCAAATAACCCAATGAAATTGGACTTAACATCTAGCTCTAGAGTAAAAATTCAGGATGCAGAATACCTGTATAACTGCAGAGGAGGGAAAGCCTGAAGGAAGGAGCATTGGATTTCAAGAATTTCACCAATTAGGAAAAGATTTCCTGAAATCTTGTTTCAAGTTTCCTCCCGTTGGTTTCAATAAATGGGGAATAAGCTTGGATAGGAGAATGGAGGATAAGAATGAGAGTTCTGTGCCATTAAACTTTTTGCTGAGTAATTGGTTAATGAACTGTAACAAGGGAGGACTTTTCAGACAGGCAAAGATATGTCTTAGAAGACAGTGTTAGAAAATTGGAAATGGTACAAGTACATCAGAATATTAAATTGTTCATCAATTGTTATACATTATACCAATATTTTCCAGCAGAGTAGGGTATGCTTTGCATTGGAAGTCACTATCTGCTGCTCAGGGACTAACTGTAAAAAAGGCCCACTTCTTAAATATTTTAATTTGCCTCAACAGCTTTCGCACGAAAACGGGTATTGCAATCAAATGCTTTCACATTATTACTGAAAGAAACAAAAAAAATATAGGGAAAAAAATGTGCACTGCCCGGGAATCGAACCCGGGTCGCAAGAATGGGAATCTTGCATGATACCACTACACCAGCAGTGCCGTATGAAAAAAGATGGGAAACGTATACATTTTATATAATATATTAAGGTGAGTGGCATTGCTTTTTAATTGTTAAAATTTAAATATTTTAATGTTTTGATTTTTTCCCCCCGAGATATTAAAAAAAATTAATTTACGAGGGAATAAATATATTCATTTCAAGGTCATGCGGAAACAACCACCGCGCAAAATTCCCATGATACTTTGCAGGGTGCTGTACTAAGCGTATGACAGCCTGCGTTGAGGAAAAAATAAACACCTTGTGGGTGTCGAAGTAAACAAGTCTATCGACTGAGTTTTATGCACTTTATTCTGAAAGAAGTTCCTGTTTATAAATCCAGAGTACTTTTTATATTGTTGATAACTATTGTTGCTGCAGTTTTATGGCTTTGCAAAGATCATTAGCCAGGATACAACTGGGAAGTCTAGTGTGCTACCCGCTGAAAAACTTTGTATCTTCAATAGGAAGATATTCTAGCTGAAATGAGGTAGGGAATGATCATTATTAGCACGTGTAAAATGCATGAGATTCTTGGGGTTCTATTTTTTAGCGAAATTTTGAATTGTCATACGTGTCCATGAGTTTCTTGTTTATGTTGATTGTGATTTATTGACGTTTGACCTATAGTTACCCGAAACCCCAGTTACAATCAATGAATGGGAAAAGACTGAGTAGTCAAAGAATGCAGCAAGAGAATGTTAGCCCTCAACATGAAGAATTAATCAAGTATATTTATGAATGTGAGTGTTACCATTTTCTTGAATAGCTATCTATTTTGATTTATATCAAAACTTATTCTAATGATGATCTCATTTGCAGCGTGGAACAAAGTTTCTAGAGAAGCGGATATAGGGCAAAATGGATCTAACAGTAGTAAAGGTATTACAAATAGAGAAGATAGAGCTGGTGGTAGCACGTTAATTTTTGACTGTGTTAATACCTTATATGATGTTTTATTCTAGGAATGCCTTCAGTCTCCTATTATGAACCTCGGGAACCCAACCCGCAACTTAAAGGTACGGAATAAGTTTCAATTCATGACTCAAAATATGAACATCTGCTTTAATTAAATCCACTGTAAAGAGTGTATGTGGCACAGAATGCACGGCATGTGCTCGTTTGTTCGATTAACTATCATTAAATTAATTATTCACCGGTGGATAAGTCCTGTCACACAAAAATAATTTTTATTTGTATATATTTTTGTTATAAAATTTCTCATATTCCAAATTAAGGTGGATAATAATAAAATAACTAATCTAGTTGCACTACGCGTATTATTGTGGTACTGCATTTTCATTTAATAACACCATTCCATTTAAATTTACAGATTTTAAAGCCTTTGACTTGGAAGCATGGTGGGGGCAACGGGTGGTGCAGAGTATAACTGGCACTCAATCAATGTAAGAAAAACACATGGCCTGGAAGAGCACAAGGAAGTGGAACTTCATGAGGGGAAATCTTTTTTAATGCCATGTGTACTGCTGGACGAAGCCTCTTTTAAGGAACACCAACAATTCATGAGCACATAAGCACATGATATTTCAAAGCGTACAAATTGAATCATTTAACATTAGAAAATAATCTCTCCCCTATTCCCAAGTAGATGAATCAATCTTCAGTATTGCCTACAGAACTATACAAAGGTTAGAGGTGAAGTACCACTCTGTTTTCCTCAGGCCTGCCCGTTTTGATTGCCAGGTAGACATGTTATTTAAATGTGTCAGAATGCTAATCAGTTTGAAATTTACCATTCTAATTAAAGCCCTGCATTCATTGAATGAGTCACTGTGAGTACACTGTCACTATCATACTGAAGGCCACACAAATTATGCCCTTTTATTAATATTTATTTCATGAAACAAAGCAGAACATCACAAGTGGTGTTTGAAAGTTTATAGCCCATTTTTCTTAGAAATGTGATTGTTCTGTTTTTTTTTATTTTTTAATTTTTTTATCGTGTTAGAAACGTTTTTGGGGCCATGTTTGGCATCCTTATAAAATACCTCGATGTTTTGCATGTGTAGTACCTTTGGACTTATATGCCAATCATACAGAACAGATCATTGAACAGCATATTTTGATTGCTTAAATAATGGCCATTAAATCTGAAATGGTACGTATTAAATTTTGTGCTGTCAATCATTATATCTTCCCTGGCCAATTACTTAACATTTCTAAAATTATTTATGGTATGATCCATTTCAGATTTTGATTGTTTACCCTTAATGCTAACATTCCACACTAGGACAATTTTTTCTTTTTATAATTTTAATCTCTGAAATGGCATTGCTATAGTTAATTCTGTTCAATGTTACCACTAAGAAGTAGCTAATGGGTGAAATGAGTAGTCATTTAATTATTGAATTATAGATTATTATTTAAAAGAATAGACTTTTTATAGTTTGATCAAAACATCTACAACTATGTAAGTTGAACTGTAATTCAGACATTCTGTTTAATGAGAATATGCTTTATTTCCTCTGAGGCAATTAAGTTTGTTTTCATCTTGTCGAACACATGCAATGGGACATATTTTTGGCACCTCTCATTGTCATACATCTTTTTCCTAAGTGTTTTCTGTAATTGCCATTTAAGTGAAAAGCTTATGCGAGGATACTATTTTATAGTCATTGTTTTCAGTTATTTTGTGAAACAATGCAATTATGCACTGTCTGATGAGATATCATAATATGCATTTTGATATTTTCAGTTTATGATTTAAATGACACAGATGACAATTTATCTCCTTGAAGGTACTTTTACTTTGATTTGTATAGTTACTTAAATTGTTTAAAGCTAATAACACTATATGGCTGTGCAAAGGTTGGTTACCTTAGGAGAATTAAGAGTTTCATCCCTGTGTTTTGTAATTTTTATTTTCTCAATAATCTTGAGTCATAAGTGTTTGTGTTTAGCTCAATTTCATGTGGATACAGTGTGGACTAGAGATAGTCAAATCACAATGACATGTCAAAGAATTACTTGCTGGATGCTGTTTTGGTAACAGATTTCCAGATGTGAAGTGTGAAGCAATAATTTTCTTTCCCTTGTGATGTAAATGAAAAGTCATTCCTGGAAGTGATCAGTTCATATTTATTAGGCAATTCTCAGGTCTTTGACAAAACAGGTATCTATCTGAATGACTGAATGTATAAAGAATTGGTTAACTGCTTCAAAGCATTCACAATTCATGTTTTTATCATTTTGCCTTTGTAATATTTACAGAAGCACTGGAAAGCAATGAGTTGCACAAAATCCAACAGTACACTATAATTTTTGCTTAAATCAATAAGTCACCACCATGAGACTATTTTGCTTATGGTTTGCGCATTGAAATCATCAAGGTGCTTAATTTGTTTGAGAGAGAGAACAAATTACAAAGTCAGCAGACCATGAGATTTCCACACCATCACTGCCTATTTTTAAGAGCATTCCTCAACCATTTCATTTAGATTAGCATTCAAGAATGCAGGGGGCTAACTTAATTTTGTTTTGAAGGGCTGCATCAATTGGCTGATGCATTCATAGTTTTCCACTTCCTATGCTGATTTCCTCTAGCCTATGATAAATCCCCAAAGATATTTATGAAGCCCAACTATTTTCCTTTGTTTTACCTACTCCAGGAGTGCGTAAGGGTCATTTGGACTTAGGATTGACTGATCTCCCTAGCAATAAATGAATTGTCGGGAGTAAGTCCAGATGATTTGTGTTTTATTATTTATGCAAATCTGATGAAAATATGTGATTGAGGCTTTTTTCATGCCTCTATCATTGGATATTTAAATGTTTGGTACAGTACCGAAAATGAATGCAACTTTGTAGAAGAGAATGCTTGGGGTCAACTTCCCACATAAATTTTAATTGTATTTCTTTCGTGGATTCTTGATGCAATTGTAAATATTGAATTAAGTCATGTGAAAATTGGAAATTGTGACTGTGAAAGGAATTTGGATACATGATTTTGTGGGAAGATCCCTATGAGGTCTTTTTCTGATGAAGAGTTTACGTACTGTAGGCCCCTGTTGCAATGTGAAAATCTGTTTTTTTACTCTGACCTAAACTGAAATTCGACTCGCTGGCTATAGAGATCTTTGTAGATGATACTCTATGCCTGTTTTTTCAATTGATAATGAATTTTATTGAAAATAAAAGGTTTTACCCAATTCAGATGGAATATCTTTTTATTTCGATGGTACCCTACTATTTGTATGTCCTTTACTTAAAAGTATTGGATTAATTATTCGTAATTTTTTAAATAAATTTTTAGGTGATTATATGGAAGTACTTGAACTCTTGTAAAATATTTTTGTGATCAAATTTACCAATCTCTCACTAAGACTTTGTGGCTGTACTAATTCAGGAAAAGATTTCTTGTTGGAATCTGGAAATACATAAACCATTAAGGCTGTGTGGGCTTGAAAAATGAATAAACTTTTTAATGTAAAGAAATTGATAATTAATGTCAAATAGAGCTTTAAAAAAATGCCAGCTGTCATGGTAACCTAGCTATTTTGCTCATAGAACATCAGAACGTATATTTCTTTACATATTAGATTATGCGTGCTACTTATTACTGTTAATTGCATGTAAAATTCTTGTTAAATTTGTTAGGATTGGGTCTTTAAGTTATTTGTTTTTAGGTTTATTTACAGTTTTTCCTCACCGTGTTATTGTTTTTTAATTGTTCACTAAATATTTAGATAAGTAGTGAAAATAACGAGATGACAGTCAATATTTATTAAGTTAGGTATATTAAATGAGAATTAATGTGTAGAATCGTCAGAATATTCATTTATTTACGAGGTGAACTCTTACCGAGCCCCTTATTTAGTATTAGAGGCCTTAGTTTTCTATGTTCTTTTTTTGTCATAGTATGGCTCCCTACATACTAGGACCTCAAATTTTGGAAAAACTTAAAATCCCAAAACAGAACCTATATTTAATATTTTAAGCAGGTAACCAGTGTTTTAGTGGAAATGAAAATTTTGTGCTATTTCTTCTAGGGCGTAATGCTTAACAAAATTAATAAAGCAATAAAATATAGATTATTATTATTAAGTACAAAATCCATCATCCTACTCTACATGAGGTTCCTCTTCATCTCTGAGTACTTCCTTCCTCCCTTCATCCTGTCTAACATCCCTATCCTGTGCCTGCCCTTTCCTCGTTTGACTAACATTCTGCCCTCTATTACAATTTTCAGCAGCCCATTGCCAGTCAATATGCCCTTTATCCATTTTTCCTGCCTCCAACGGATTTCTCCCAACAAATTCCTCTCCTCGCCCACCATACCTAGTACTTCCTCATTTGTTTTCCTTTTGGTCCATTTCACCTTCTCCATTCTTCTCCACACTCACATTTCAAAAGCCTCCAATCTACTTCTATCATACTGCTTCATTGACCATGTTTCCAAACCATACATAACTATGCTCCATATTGGTGTTTTTTGCAATCTTGTCTTAACATCCTGACTCAATATACCTGTCATTAACTCACTCCTTGTGAAAGCCTCTTTGCCTAGTGCAGTTATGTGTACGTCCCTACTACTTGTTGGTCCAAAATACCTCCGAGATACGTAAACTGTTCTAGTTTTTGGCCTCCTGTTTTAATGTTAAGCTTAGCCTTTCCTTTCTGAAAAATTGCATAACCTTTGTTTTATTGATATTTATTCTCATCCCTTATCTATAGCACTGAATTTTCAATTCACTCAGCAATGCTTGCAACCCCGTGGCTGACTGACAAATTAAAGCTTGGTCATCAGCAAACCTAACTGATTTTACGAATTCCCCTCAGACTTTCATTCCCACCTCCAGTTCTTCCCATGCCTCTTTAATCATTTTCTCCACATATACGTTGAACAGAAGCGGTGATAATGGACAATCCTGCCTTGCACCTCTTCCTAACCAAGCCCATCTGGACTCTTCATTTCCCACTCGCACCTGAGCAGTCCCTGTTTAATTGACTGTTGAACCTATTCACTGAAAAATCACTGTTTAAAATGATATTCATACATCTGTGCATAAATTATATCTTATTGATCAAATGAGTGAAATATTTTAATGATCTTGCCTGGAAAACGTTATATCACATTGTGAGATATGTGTAATCTAGGAATTTAAAATGCCTTAAAAAAACTTGGCATATTTTGATATGAGTGTGAAGTTATATCTAGGAGATACTAACATGAGCAATATAGAACATAACGTTTAAGAAATTGCCATAGTCTCTAAGAAGTCTAAATTTATTTTGATCAAGGGACAAAATTCTTTCAATAGAAAAAATTAATTCTTGGGGCTTATATGCATCTTTAAAAGTACAGCAACATACATGTGAGGAATGACTGATTGAATTATTATGAACTATGTCTCAAGAAATTGTAAAATATTGAAATCAAGTGAGAAAAGTATTACCCATTCTTACTGCTGGTACTAATTTATCTCTTTGGTTTTTGAACATGAAGATAGTCCCCCTTTACTTTTCCTACTAATATTTTGGGCAAAAAGGGTGGGGTTCACAGAAAAATTATCATAATTGATAAAGGATAATAGAAATACAGATTAATCATGTTACAGTTTTTCCTGTTGTGTTTAGGAGTTGATGACATAAAACATTTGATATTGAGTGTTCCTCATACGAATATTCTTTCCTTCTAATTTATTCTACCTCACCTTTTGTTAACCCCTCACGTTCGACGCAGTATATAGTATTCGACATTTCATTGAGCATTCTACATAATTCGGTGGGGACTGAAAAACCTGTGAATAATTTATAAATTCCATTTAAATACAGAAAAAGGCCCTAACCACTATGAAAAATGTATTATGACAGCAAATATAAAAGTGGTCCTAATTCTATGAGTGTGATGTGAAGCAAGTGAGCCTAAGGTGGACAAACATTAAATTACGGCAAATTGACCTGCACTAGAATCCTACCAAACGATTTTGGAATAATATAATTTTCTGCTCCACGTCTGCCCCAATTTTTACGTGCGCAGAACGTCAAATTAATTGCTCAAGTGGTTTTTTTTAATACCCTGCGAGCCTCCACTAGGGTGTGTGGCAGAGTTAAACACCAGACTGCACTTGACCCAAAACAATATTCAGTGAAAGAAAAACACCCTACTCCCGTGGCGTGGTTGGGCAAACGTTATTTTATTCCGATCTCTTATCGTTGATGGGAAAAATGGCATCTTAATGACATCTGCTCTGCACTAAATGTTTCGAATTTTATTGACATGATCTCTCCTACCGCGAAACGGTGGGCTAATAATAAAATTTCAATATCATCGCTAAAGAGACATACTTCCAATTTACACAAGAGATTTAATACGTAAATTAGCCTTCTCTTCGTGAGTGATTCCCAACCTAGACCCTCTACGCTGGACGCGATCGCGGTAGCATTCGCAATGGTGAATCTCAATTTTCATCTCTGTGTGACTTTACTTTTGCAAATCAGTTAGGTTTCTTTTTTTGCTAAAAATCTAAGACATGATGACAACCATTTGGAGTCAATCGCTTAAATATGTCCGGCGAATGGGAGGGATGGTCTGCCTAGAAATTCTCTTGAGCATGGAAGGAAAACGGCCTTGGGAGAATAGATCAGAAGGCTGCCATCGATCTCTTTAACGCCCATGATAAACTTAGATGAAATGTTCAAACCATAACCTTCGTCAATTCGTGACGTAGAAAAACAGCTACGAAGACTTCCTGCTCGATAACATTCGATAAACAGTATCGCAGATAAACCGTCGTGAAACGTATGAGTCATACCGTGATATGATTTGGGATCTTGATCTTACAGATGGTGCTGAAACTTTGAATAACGATTTTGCAAATACGATTGGTGTGCTTCTTTGAAATCATCCATAAGTCGCATAACCAATTAAATGACTATTTTACATTTGCCGTGTAACCATACAGACGTTAGCGTCGATTCTCCTTCTGGTTACGTAAATCATGGTGTGACAGTGAATTCCAGTAGTTACGCAGATGTCAAATGAAAGTCTTAAAGACCGTAAAGGATCACGGTTATATACTCAAACATTTTGTCAATGGCGCAACAAAGAAAAGCACATCTACCTGAATCGCCTTTTCATCTCCTAAAGTTTAAAATTAAGACGTTCCATCGTGGCCACGAAAACAAAATTGTTAAATATTTGCTATCAAGCATCGCCTGCGGACCCTCACCCCTTCCTTAGCATAGCATTGATCATTAATCTTCTGTAATAAGCACGTTACGTAGATTATGGGCGAGCCCTTGTTATTTTTTGCAATTAGTGTTGCTGGTATCTACTCGGGGAACTATTCGTACTAAGTAGCTCAATTTTTGATTAACTCTACCATACAAGAAGATTTACGTAAATTGCATGCAGATGCCACTCGCTTTGCCAAATTACCAGTCTCTGCCGCACTGTTGGAGTCAACATGCTTGGAAAGGAAAGCAATGTGACATCCTCTCGGAAAATTACACACTGGGACTTTCACACCGTCTCGATAATCACATTAGCGGGATAATGCTGAGAAAGTCATGAAGAGTCTAATAGGAAGCGTTCGTTCTAATTTCGAAGATGGACTTAAGGTCCTCTTACAAGAAGAGCCCTTGAGCAGATTTATCGCGGAAAATCATTTACAGGCCCAACTAAGAATGGTTGTATTGGTGTCTCTCGACATGAGAAGGGTGACTTTGATCTTATGATTGAATTTGGATGCAGAGAGATTACGAAGTTTTGTCGCGTTATTGACGAAGGCATTTTACATTTGTAATGATAAAATGACAATAAGAACGAACTTTTTTCTGATAAACCGGGTAATTTGTCACTTGATGGCAAATAAATAAAGGGTCAAATGAAATCGGGAACACATTCAGTCATCAATGACTGAAACCTTGCGTTCAGGAGGCAAATTCGTCCGAAAGCAATGCCAAATCAAATTGCAGGTGTGTATTTCCCGGTTTATCTTCTGAGCTTGTATAAGACACGAAAGATCTCTCTTTTCCTTCAATATCCTTCCTCGAAGCTGGTATCTCCAAAGAATATATCCAGGAAATATTCACATACATGGTTTGTATAAAAGACATCGGGAAATGTTTCGGAAAATAGGTTTATTTCAGCTATTATTCTACGATACCTCGAAATTCTTCCAAGTACATCCTTTGAGCGACGACGCACTTTTGCCAGCGGCTTTTCCACGACACGAGGGTGCGCGTGCATACCTCTTTGACGCCACTTGCAGTCCCATGGTGGTGTCCTTTGAGGGAGTATTTAGCTTTTGGGAATAGGAAATAATCTGGTTATACCAATTCGGGACTGTATTGGGCTTGGGGAATCGCCGCGATGTCATTTCAGAAGGTCTTCGCAAGCAGACATTGATGTGCACTGACATCTAATAAATGCCGATACGATCTACGATCATGCGTACATGTAACCGACGGTCGTAATTTAGCACTTCTCGTACACGCCAGAAAAAAAATTGTCACGATACTTTTTATACGAACCTTGTATTATGATCATATATGTATTTACCATGATTCTCCTTCAGGAGAAAACCAGACCGGTCATAGCGTTCGCTAGTTATATCAAATCGTAAACGATTAATAAATATGTCTCTTTAATAAGAGGAAAAAGATTGATTCACCACAAAAATGGTGTTTCTCTAGCTTCCAGTTGGAAAATCTTTAACTCTACATTATTTTTTCGAAAGCCAATAACTAGGCAAATGCATGTTCTTAAGCTTGGGGGATAGTTATGCCATTTTAAAGGATAAATATAAATGCCATGACTTGGACCTACGCTTCAATAACTAATTGCATAAATATTCAATTATAAATTAAGTGATAAAAGTATTTCCTCTGTGCGAATCATTAATCACTCAAAGAGGATTTATAAATTTCGCAATAATAGCGGCACCTTACTCCGACCCGATAATTTAGCTTATTTTTATTAAAGGTAAACTTATTCACATTGAGTCTCATAATGTATTGGCAATAAATTTAACTGAGTTATACAAAAAAGATATCTATTTATCCCTTACTTAAAAACTGCTTAAAGCATGAATTGATATTAACTTTTGTAATTGTGAAATTCATTATATTTTTCGATTTTATGGCATATACATTACATATCCTTCTTGGCTTGTATTTTATACATTCCAAATATTACGTACTCATCAGGATTCGTAGAAACAATTAACATTAGTAGCCGCTCTAATTTACTGTTAAGCTTAAATTTCAGCCAACACAGGAGGTATCACGACACACAACAATGCCATTCTACTGCAATTTAGGACCCATTTTTAAGGGTCGTCAGAATGAAAAAGATAATATCTTAAACAAATAGAAAATATCTTCGTACTTACCAGGGCAGGAATTGAAGTTGTCTGCGACATCCTTTTTCGCTCCGACGAGAAGAAATGTGACGTGTATAACCTGAAGGATAAAAGTCTCGTTTAGAAAATGAAATGGGTTGTTTTGCCCACAATTTTCCGCCCCAGGTTAGTCTAGGATAGATAACATATTAACATACACTGTTTCATGATTACCGAAACTGCTGCATTCTTCTAGTGAAGCAGGTGATTTTGCCACGGAGGCATTCAAAACTTCTCGTGAGTTTCAGTTAAAGTGTATCTACTTCATATCCGCCAGGCATTGGTCCAAATCGCTCACTTCGGTGAACACCGATTTGAAATGAACATGCAGGTGGTGTCCATCAAAGCAAGGATCCGACATTTGGCTCTTTTGAAAAAAACAGGGAGGACTTAATTTTTTCCATGGTGTTAGTATGTCTCCCTGTGGTATCAAATAGTTTATACATAATGACAATGGTGAAATTTATAGACTGACGTGGTTTACGCATTCGTATTTGTTTGAGCTATCAGCGATTATTTCCAATAGGCACTTAGAACACAGAGAGAAGTCATGATTTCGGGCATTTTACGAGGAAGCTTAATTAACAGCAAAAGTGCAGAATATTTTGAATTGATCCGCAACGCGTTACTTATCGATCTACATTGAGTGAAAATCGTAAGGGTATTCTGAAAAATAGCAACAGTAAAAAATCCCCAAGCTCCCTTCCTCTCCATGTAATTGCATTGGGGTTGGTTTAAAAAAATCTATGGTATTAACTTTCGTTGGTATCGAGTCCAAACTTTCGGAGATTGTGCGTGTCGGTCCGAGTGCACACGAATCGAGTCGCTCCCGCGACTGAGACACGTGACACGTTTGGGATTGCCTGCATAAGGAGCCCAGAGGAGGAAGGGCGAAGAATATAGGTGAAGGCCTTATTTTATTATTATTTATTAAGCCTATAAATCCTCGAGGCCAGATCAAATACCCGCTCGTATATTTAAGGAACTAGCATGGGAAATTGCGCCATATCTAGAATTCATATTAAAGAAATTGGTAGTTCGTAGATCACAACGCTCTCAGTGGTTGGAAACCGGCTTATGTAACACCAATTTTTAAAACGGAGACAAGGAGGAACCGAATAATTAAGGACCTATATCCCTCACATCCATATAACGCAAGGTCATGGGACATATAATAGCTAGTTCGATTTTGGGGCACCTAGGTAGTCAGGAGATACATCCTGCGAGACACACCTTGCGCTTTTGGTTCATGATATCCTTAGTTCGGGAGAGAGCAATTTTTCACTGGACGTGTTTTTTTTAGTTTTAAAAAGTCTTTCGACAAAGTACCTAATAGTGAACTACTCACCAAACTACAAGTATGTGGCATAGACAAACATATCCTGGACTAGATTAAGGACTTATTGAACGGTCGGGTACAATGAGTAGTCACAGATGTGGTTCGCTCTAATGGAGTAGAAGTTACTTCGGGTTTTCCCCAGGGCAGTGCTATCGGACCTCTTTTTTTTAACTCTGTGGTCAATAGTAACATATATTTATTTGATAACGATTCAGTTGCTTACAGAGATATCCGTAATCCGGAGGATAAAGCAGCTTTAGCAGATGAACTAAATGCTATACAACGCTGGTGCGCCACTCTGCAATCAGAATTAAATGTAAAAACGTGCGCAGAGGTAGATTTCTGGAAAAGGAGTAATTCCCTCCCGAACGCCTACTGCATCAGGAACGCCGAAATAGAAAGTGTATGTAGACTCGATTGAATACATAGGCTAAACCCTCACTCACGATCTCCTGGGCGAAACATATATCTGGAATATGTGGACAAGTCTACAAAACATTAATATTTGTTAGATGATTGTTAGAAAATGTGATAAAAATGCTAAAGAGAAATATTATCTTTCGCTAGTTAAACCTTATTTAGAATATGCTGGTGGTATTGTATGGGATCCTCATGAAGTTGAATTGATCGCCGAATTGGATCGCGTGCAGCGTAGAGGAGCTAGATTTGTTAAACGTTGCTACGACAAACTGAGAAGCGTATCAAAATTATTAGAGGAGCTAGGTTGCGAATCACTCGCGGAGCGAAGGATAAATTACAGATTTCATGTCTTGCATAAATTAGACGGATGTCTCTTTAGCAATGATGCTTAAAATGTGCTATTAATGCCATTGTTTTACGTTAGAAGAGATCAGGTAAATAAGATTTTAGAGATTAAGAGCAGAACAGATAGATTTAAGATGTCATTTTTTCCACGAACGGTAAGGGATCAGAACAGCATTGTCCGTCCGCGGTAGGGGTAAACATACCTGTATTTGTGTCTGGTATGTATTTACTCCCTGCCACACACCCTAGCGGAGGCGAGCAGGACACTAAAAATATATTACAACTTCGTTTGTTTTTCTTTGAGTCTATTACACCTGTTCCATTCTGTACACCTCAAAAACATCCAATACGCCCATTTTCTTGCCTCAGTATGTAATTTATACTGAAGTCATACATACTGATATTAAAAAAGAATGGTTAAAGGAATGGGGGCGAATACTGGTCGTCGTCTGAGAGAGAAGGGTTAGAAGAAACACGGCGATTGATGCTTAAGTATTTGTTTGTTGCACAGTGCTACATTTTGTAGTTAAGGCATTTGCTACGAGCACATTGACAATTGTTGAAGAGCCATCACTAAAGCCTTTCGGTAGTACATATATGCGAAGTCATCATATTTGTGGCACTTCGAGGGTGGATTAATGTCGTCCTCTGCTAGGGAAAACAAATATTTTGCTTTCGAATATGACTGTTGCGAAGTAAAATTTCTCAGTCCGACCATCTCTGCGAGTTCCATCCTCAAAATAATTAAATGCGAAAAATACCAAATGTATTATTTTTATTCAAAAATTTTCTTTCACTCTGCGTTTGCAATTGAAATATGGAGACGTATAATGAAAAATAATGCCTTTCCTTAACCTTCGACGGAGAGAATACCCCAGGACACTTCGGAATTATTTAAAGACCACCACATGTGAATCTCCACGATAATCTTTCTTATCCCTTTAAATGGGGAAAAACAGAATATTTGGGTGTTCTGTAGGAATATCTGTACAGGAAAATAAAGCATAAAGTTATGAATTAAGTTCTGCATTTCCAGTTACTGCTAATTTTGTTTTGTAATCAAGTGTCTAAATTGCGTTCTCCACTCGAAGTTGCCGATGGGAAATACATAAAAGGAAAATTACCTAAGAGCGTCACACCAGAGAAAAGTTGCTTGCCCTGTCAATAGTATGAATCAGCTAATATTTGCACTAAATACACGAGTATATCGTCTAACTATGGATGATAGGTTGAGAATAAAAATACTGCATTGCACCAGCAAAGGATAATGTTACAACATAAAGTTCTAATTTTCCTGTACTATAGAAATTAGAATAAAGAAATCATCGGAGAATTTGACTGATATGGTTATATTTACTTTTGGCGTTAGAATTTGATGCGTGAGCGAGGCATCAGTAATGATGACGTGAGCCTTTTCCTTCCCCTGTGACATCGATTTCAAGCAAAGCCGCCTCGAAACGGAGCCGGTGAATGGCGAAATTCGTACATTCGCCACCAGGGGGTGACACCTTATACTCTCTCGACCCCTTTATCATGAAACATCATGGGCGACATTGCCTTGGCGCCTTTATTTGGAAAATAACAAGGCAGATGTAGTCGGAGAAAAATTCAATACATGAGTTTGCTACCAGGATATTCTACTGTGCAGAATCATGGTAAATTAAGCTTAATTTTCATTTTCAGGGGAGGGGCGGACAATTGTCAACCTACCCATCTTTTGATGATATTCGTAGTGGAGCGGTAAGCAGTTGAGAGAGTGCCTACATTTGAAAGTAATATGTGGCTGTTTACATCAAAATATCGCAGTTTACTGTCAAGGACTACAAGGTGTGAGGATTCGACAATAGATTTTCACGTTCTCAGTGAACTCAGAGCAGAGCTTACCTATTTTTAGAACTGCAACTTATACCAAAATAACCAGGTAAAGGTACACATTTTCCAACATGTCTTTTCTGATATCCGGGTTTATAATGTCTCGTTTAATCCAATCGTTAGTTAATAAGAACGTCAACTACACGAGGAGAATACCGACAAATCCGATTTAATACACAAATAAGATTGTCCATTAGTGAACGTAACCATAGTAACCGAAGTAACATCTTCTGTCAGTTGTTTAGCTGTTTAACGGTCGGTTTTTATTTGTTTATTGATGTCTTTATTGGAGGGAGATCGAAAATATAGTCACTTATTCCACCTAACCCCAAAAAATTACATTGAAACATTATAAAAACTCATGCCCTCGGTGGAGGAAAACCCACTCAGGCGGAAATCGATTCCATGACCTGTGAGTTCAGTCAAAAGTCAGGGCAAGGGTTACCACACCGTCACCGGGGTCAACAAAAAACAATTCTCCTCGGCAGGAAATCGAACCCCGGTCTTCCACGTGTCAGGCGGGGATATTGACCACTATACTACCGAGGACTTTAACTACTTAACTAGTAGTAATAAAACTAAATTTTTGTCTTAACCGTAGGGTGGACTTTTACAGTTTATGAGACATTATACGTAAAACCTGGCCTTAATGATGGCACGTTTTGTGCATTTATTTTCACATTTATCAAGACATGATATGTATGATAAATTTTTAATTTTTGCTCATGAATTTGATTCATCAAGTATCGTGATTAAAAAGGGGTATGATGGCCTGCCTGCACACGACCCAAATGTCCATTTCATCTTCATCTGAACTATGGCAACCATCATGCCGCAAGGGTACAGCCCTCTCACCAGCCAATGAAAAGACGAAAAAGTACATGAAAGAGAGATAAATATTATTTTGTTTGTGCTTTTATTTCTTTGTACAGTGATCGTGATTTTTTCGCGGAATTCGAATACTCATGTACACACACACAACGGCACTGGGAAAGGTACTAGCCCCCCTACCCTGATGTGTGAATTTCACACACCGTCGTGCGTAGTACTGGGTGAACTCTACCGTCACCTACCAAACCGACCTTTTGGTTGATTACTGTGTTTATGGTTTTATATCATCATCATTAGTATTTCAATCCTCGGATTAGTTTACGCTATTCAATGTCAATTCCCTCAATCCTTGATAGATTCTCTGTTTTACGTCATTTATTTGTCCCATATTATATGTCTCTTGGTCTTCCTCCTGAAATCTTAGTAGTGGTTTTTATGGGAGGCAGCCGACAGCTAAGGTCATTTACGCCATTAGGGATGGATGGGAAAGGAAGGGTGGAGAGAAACCCGGAGTCGACATTAGCCTACTATTGTCGAAAGGTTCCAAGGGGTCCGCAGTTTAACGCCCCATCCGACGGACGTCGTACCCGCTCGAAGTCCTCTCCACGAAGCACCTCTAGTAGGGATAGGGATACCACTGAAAAATATTTGTTGTCTCCAAGATTTGAACCCGAGCCCTCTCAGTGGGAAGCCTCTACGTTAGCCACCGCACCATCCCGTGGAATCTTCCCTTATAATTTTCCTTCTATTATATTCCTAATAAATCCATTGTGCCTCAATGTATGTTACCAGCCTTAGGTTCTTTGAACAGGGTACGTAATTGCCTCTTCTTCATGAATGCGTTCTTAGCTTAGACTATTCTTCACTTGATGTCGGTCGAACTTCTTCCACCCCATGAAATGCTGCTGCCCAGGTAGATGAAGGATTCCACTAGCGCTAGAGTCACCCCTCGAATTTTGATTTCTGCATTCAGTTTCTCTCTTCCAAACAGCAAGATTTCAATTTTCTTCTTGTTGATGTTCATATTATATTCCCCCACTGTACTTGGTCCATAGCACTTAGAGTTGCTTGCAGGTCCTCTTGCGTTTTCGCCAATACTGCGATATCATCTGCAAATCAGAGTATGTTGATTTATTTTCCATTTACCTTGACTCCTTTGATACCCAATTCTTGTGTTTCTTTTATTGCCTCTTCCAGGTATACGTTGAATATTGCTTACAAGAGGTTGCATTCTTGTTTTACTCCTTTGTTTATTTTGGCTTCTATTTTTCTTCCATTTTTCGTTTGCATTGTTGTATCCTGATTCTTGTAGAGATTATGGATAATTCTTCTGTCGTTGTAATCCAATCCAAGCGCTAATAGTATTTTGAACATCTTGTTCCATTCGGCATTGTCGAAGGCCTTCTCCAAGTCCATGAATACAACATATAATGGCTTATTTACGTGTCTCATTTTTTCGGCCAGAACTCTCATGCTGAAAATTGCCTCTCCTGCTCCTCGGTTTTTCCTGAATCCGAATTGATTTTCTGAGAGGTTTCCTTCTATCCTTCCTCCTGTTCTTCGGCTAATTATCCGAGCTTTTTGATACTTGAGTCACCAGACTCAATGTTCTTTGTTCTTCGCATTTATCTGTTTTCGGTTTCTTCGGTATTGCAATCATTATACTTTTCTCAAAGTATTCTGGAATCTTTCAGCTGTCGTAGCTATCTTTGATTATTCCATAGAGAGCCTCCTTCGCTTTGACTCCGAGTGCCTTGATTATTTCTCCGTTTATTTTGTCAACTCCTGGTGCCTTGTTGTTTCTCAGGCCTACCACGGCTCTCTCGAATTCGCTTCTTAATATCTGCGGACCCCGATCGTCTTTACTTATCATGCTTTCATCTTTAATTAAGCCATCTTCTAGCGTATTCAACAGATTCAGGCGAGATGTAGTGAAAGTTTGTCATTATGGGAAGCAAATTTCACTTTTCCACGATGGAAAAATGCTAACATCTTCTAGTGGTTTGGGAACTTGATAGAGTATTTCAATGTATTCTTTCCATCTATTCCCAATGTCGTCATCATCTATTAGCATTTTCCCATTAATGGCTCGGATAGTTTGCGATTTTGTTTTTCTTTCCCCGAATTGCCTCTTCACTAGTTTATAAGCAATCTCGCTATTTCCCTTTTTCATGTTGACATTCGTTTCCTCGCAGCAGCTTTCTGTCCATTCTTCCTTTGCCTTCTTGCACTCTCGTATGACCTGGTTCCGCAACTGTTTATGTATAGAGGTCTTCTTCACTCTCATTTCTACGATTCTTGTATTCTCTTCCTTCGTCTATGAGACCTCTAATTTTAGCTGTTATCCATGGCTTCTTAGATATTTCCGCCTTACTCACTAGGAGCTCATCTACAGCTTTGGTAATTATATTCTTCATTTCTTTCCATCGACCGTCAGTGCTGGTATTTTCATTTATTTCCTTCTGTTTCCCTTTCGATGGCCATGGTGAATTTTTCTCTTGCGCTCTTTTCTTCCAGTATCTTTGTGTTCCCTCTGGGTTGTGGTGCCTCTTTCTTCATCTTATTTTATGTCAGCTGTCCATGATCACCAGGTTGTGATCGCTATTTATATCCGGGTAGCTCTAACACTTCTTAACTCTCCTCTTGTATCTATTCCTGACATGGATGTAGTCATATATAGTATGTATATGTGTATCTGTGTGTGTATGTATATATATAGTACGTGCATTCCAAACTATTATTCTCTTAAGAATCATAGTTTGTAAATCCAAACTCCAAGATTACTGAGATTTGATCAAATGGTCATCTAAGTAGTTTTTTGGCATTTTAGGAGAGTGAAGGGCTATTTTCTATAAATCAGTAATATTTCAGACTAAGGTTTATGTACAATTTCACTCACAAAGGGAGCATTTAACTGATTCCCTGTAAAGAAAATATAACACAGTTTCTTTGTAATAAATCCAAAGATATGCATTTGTGACCAAAGCTTACTAAGTAAATAATAGCTTCTGTCAGAAAACCTGACAGTGTCTTCTAATCCCTCGGCGTGGTTCTCAGTACATGGTACATCAGAGTTGGCAGGCCTTAGTCGCGTATCTCCGTACTTCGTATGTCCTACTTCGCTGTCTCGGTTTCGTATTATTTCCTGCAGCACCATCGCATTTTTTAATATCTATGGTTGCCTATGGCCTGTAAGATATTGAGTCTTCGTAATCCTTCTGTTTCGACTACATGAAAAGGCACTAAGAAAGATAAATTGAGAAAGTCCATTCTAATGAGATAAGTGAGTTCTTTGCATTTGAGCTTTGTCCTCAGGTTCTGTTTGTCTCTATTGCTTGATATGATCTAATTTTTCTGGAACCATTCGTCTATCATTCTTTCATTTTGTTTCATCATAACAGTTGCGAGGGCTAAAGGCCTCACCACTGTGTATAGTCTCAGTTGTTAGATTTTACTCGAGAAAAATAAGTAAAAAAGCCTTGTATATGACCCCCATAATAGATTCCACGAGGGATAAGCTTTTTTGGGTGAAGATAATATAGAGGATTTAGTTGAACGGAGAAGGAGAAGTGAGGATTTGATATGGCAGTGCAAGTTCAACTGAGGAAGTTTGGTCGAGAGGCACTTCATTGAAAATATACCACTGACTGGAAAGAAGTCCAGGCCTCAAATAAGATGTCAAGTATGCTCCGCACCAGGTAAAAAGGAGATATACATACCAGGCAGTGTTCTGGTGCCCCAAGTGCAATGCAGGCCTATATTTAGAGGAATTTTTCAAATTATATCTCACAAAACTGAACTTTTAGAACAGAGGTTCGAAACTAAAAGGCAACTGAAGAAACACCTTCGGATCGATTACCAATATATAAATATATATATATATATATATATATATATGCCAGGGGTAGAGTGCTAGGCTATGTCTGTTTATTCATTTCAGGGAAAATATGCCTAGCTAATTCCATGCCAAGAAGTCTCTGTTGCTACTGCCAGATGGAGGGAAATTAATGTAGAAAACGTCTCTGTTGCTAAAAATTTGGTTTCTTAGTTGCTTTCTTTCTCTGATGACAATATTTTGATAAAATTAATAAACATCTTGCCTAACCATTTAACTCAGATTGAAGCAAATAAAAATTCGTGGTCTATTTTATTGAAATGGGTTGAGACATTTTTTCATCAATTAGCGTCAGCCTCATGTCCACGTCATTTATGGATATACAGTAGGTAATCTACCGACCAGAAATGGGTGTTTAGTGGACTCAAAAAACCATTGTACAAGGCCATGGTCTTCTAAGAAAGTTAACACTTTTATATAAATGAACACGTTTAGCATGATTATTCAACTTTGCATAATTTATTCTCCTGTTCACGAAGTCTAAAATGTCTTTTCCTACCTCTTAATATTCTCCCTTTAATCATAGGATTAAAAATCCCATAAAAATTTACTTTGTAGTCAATGCACTTACCCTGTGTTTTTTAAATTCCTTCTAACAAATTCCCCAACTCATCTCTATCCATGTCTGCACGTGTTGACTCCCCTTTAAAGGTCTTGATCAAATGGCATTTAAACCCGGGTAGTTAGAAAGCCTCAAGCTCACAAACAACATGTTCATCTAGTGGAGGAATAAACGTGTCGCAAAGTAGCACCAAGTGGGACCGTAGATAATTGGTCATTAGGTTTTTCTATCAGGAGAATAGGCCTGTAATTTTTGAGTTTCTCGGAATTTTTATGCATGGTGGGATTGAGTGACAAAACTACTGAGTGCGAGTGTATTTCTTGTAGCACCAGAGTGGATTAAATTTTCTGAGCTGCTTTAAAATGTGCGGGCGTGGCAGTTGTCGTTGTTTCACAACATTATCCTTAAGAGAGAGGGGATTTCCGTCTCTGAGCCCAACACGACCGATCACTGATTTAGAATTTGGGATTTTTTTTCTGTTTTTAAAGTGAGCGCTTACGGCAGAAGTTGAGCATAGCCGAGGGCTCACTTCAGGAACTCTCCACCAAATGTCGGTTGCCATAAGCCGTTAGACGGGAAAGTTCAAGAAAGGGATTATTTGAGAGAAGAGGAGGCGGCGGGGATAGGGCGGGGGACGATGTGGGAAAATCGCTCGGGAGAAAGGGGTGGGAATGAACGGAAGGGGCAAAGGAATTAATGAAGGGACTGCAAGAATTTACTCGAAAGGCTTAAAAAACCGACCCTCTTACATCACCAAGTCTTTCCCTCCGAAATGAGAAAATTTGTCAGCTTAATTTGTAATTCAGCCACCAGATAAAGTTTACGTCATCCCATGCAGAACTCAACTTTCACACGATCTGGATGAAGTCAGTTCGTCTTATCTCCACTCTATTCAAACAAAATCGATCCTTGCAAGAATACCTGCACCATCGCTGTGGTTTAACATTCTCATTTTCGTTGTTGTTCGCGACCATCTTCTCCGTGGGCAGATTTACTTTCAATTGAAAACTATAAAAATGATATGAATCAATGGGATCGCAGCGAAAGAAGATATTTTTATTGCATCAGCGAAGTCATTTTAACTTTAGAGAAAATGTGATGGACGTTAAAAGTGGCATATTGAAACACCAAATGAGTGAAGATTGGAGACCAGAGTTTAAAATACATTGAACGGATTAGTGAATAATTTTGAAGTGATAGAGGCCGAAGAAGGGAACTCAGAATAACAATGAAACAGTTGAATGGGTATGCAGCATACTAAATTCCTAGTATCAAGTAACTTCAGGGAAAAGAAAAGAGAAAACAAGAATCTGGCAACAAGACATTCATCTCCATTTTTAACAAAATAAGTGGCGAAATTTAAATAATTCCTTTTGAATGTTAAACAGAAAACAGCTACCATTTATGTGGAATATCTAACGACAGTTAGAGTGAAGCATTAATGATAATCTACAGAATTTGTCGTAAGCTTGATAATCACCGAGGAAGTGAGCTTTCCAAAGATGAATGAAATAAAAAAAACACTTAGGCGGATTCTTACTTAATTCGTAATCACTGAATCAAAGTCACTGTGATCCAAGAGTGGAATTTCTTCGATGATATCTGTTCCGCTTCATATCTGCACCCGTATACTTGAAGTAGATTACAATTTTGAAAAGTAAAGAACATATTATAATAAGATATATAGACTGATGCAGTACAGGCAAAACATTACCGTAACGGCAGCAGCTCGCGTAAAATTAATCCTTTGGCGATAATTTAGATTGTCGCTCAAACACGTCATGCGATTAAAATATTTTGTAATTTATAATTTGTTTCCTAAAAAACTCAATTATTACGATGACCAGTCAATGTTTGGCTCTAAAAAAATGAACTAAATTATCAGGCTATTTAAAATTTAATAGAAGAATATTTTAAAAACCAATTCACTGAAAATCAAGGAATATTTTTCTTAGGCAGTTGAAAGAAGAGTGAATATTGATGTCAAAGATAATTGAAATTTTTAAATAAGCACTGATATATTATAAGATACGTTACCCATTTTCGTTGCTACTTGGTTGTGATTTAAGTAGAAGAAATGAAGAAACTGCCGCGTGAATGATTAAAATATCGAATACAACTGGGAGAGAAGATTTGCCTCCTGTTGTATGAAGGGTGCAGGGAAGTTGAAAAATAAGTTTTGTCTAACTTCACATTCCCGTCCTGCAAAAGACGTGAAAGCATTTCGCTGAACCAGAAAACGTTAGTAATGTAAACATTAATAACGGAGAGGCAATCCTACCAGGAGAAAATAAGGATGGCGCAAACAAGGCGATGGGGGCTTTTTCTTTGGGATCGAAAATGCATAAATGATGATCCATTGAATGTCTTTCAAGGAAGTAAGCATGAGAGTAGGGAAGGACGGAAGGAAATGAAGAGGGGTGGAGAAGACTAAAATTGGATCGTGCAGAAGAGGGCAAGGATATCCGTTGAACCATAATACGTCGGAGATGAGATTATATTTTTTCCCTTGCCATTATGATATTCCTAACGGATGGAAAGAATGAAACGCGTATTGGGAGTTCATCATTAATTTATCACATATATTTCAAATAGATCACCGTAACCGGAGTCATCACCCAGAAGGCCGACTGTATTGTTGAAGCTAAAAACTCACATCAGGGTCTGATGATGCTGTACGGCAGTGAAATATACAGGTAGTTCGCATTCAAATTTATTATATGTGGAATTACAATGTTTTATTTTAATCTTATTCATCATGGAACGTTCCCACTAATTAAAACCTGCTACGATTAATTAAAAAGCTCAACTTGATTTAGCAATTTTACGCACCTAGTACACGTCGTGTTAAATTCAAACATTCGGAGTAGGGAGGTAGCTTCCTTTCCTTTGTTCTCGCCTCGAGTTTCCCAGCAAGATCTGGTACCCAGAAAATATTACAGCCGTAGTTTTGCTTTGGCGACCCCATCTTCACCCGGATCACCACCCGCCATTCTTCGGTCGGGGTCCGGTGCTACCTTCTATTTTATCCACTTCGATACCCAGTCACCTCGCAATGTCTTTTGAATATCAACTCTTTCTAGCATTGCCTCAAATTCATTACCTCATTGTATATTTCTCCGAAAGACGCTTCATGCTAAATTAAATTTGTTGTTTCCCCACTCTCTCTCTCTCTCTCTCTCTCTCTCTCTCTCTCTCTCTCTCTTTTTTAGTCATTACTTGCTATCCGAGCTCGGTATGCTTTCGAACTTCGGAGAGCTCACTTTGGATAGCGTACGATTTTTTTCCTTGCTTTTTAAAAGATCCCAAAACTTCTTTCCCTAAATATATAGAATTTCAGCG
The DNA here is from genome assembly GCF_022747635.1 of Hetaerina americana. Lineage (NCBI taxonomy): Eukaryota > Metazoa > Arthropoda > Insecta > Odonata > Calopterygidae > Hetaerina > Hetaerina americana. The sequence goes on along the minus strand of NW_027286069.1, from coordinate 71,451,142 downwards.
TATTTAAAAAAATAGCATCAAGACACATATATGAGAAAGGTTTTTAGAAAACAAACAATATTCTTTTATGAAATTATAAGAAAAAATAAGATAGGAAAAAATCAAAGTCTTAATACTAAAAATTGTCCAATTATCAAAGAAAAGTCGAAATTCCCAGATGTATCCAAATTTTCAGCAAGTAGGCCAGAATCTGTTCGCAGTGCTGTGAGGTCATTAAAAATATTTTCTCGCCGTTTTTGCCCTAAAATATTAAGCAATTTTTATGGGGGTCTTCTGCTTGCACGTAAAATGTGATTAATTATTCACATTCCTTTAATTTAAATAACATTAAGAGCCTTATAAATCATGATGCTGCGTACTTGATAATGAACATTTTAGGGAATCGCCACGTCTGGTGTATGTTGATATCCATTGATAAGTCCACTCTATGTAATGGGATCAAACCTAAGGCAACGTTTGCCTTGTTTTATTTATAGAAGCTTGACATAATTTTAAAACCGCCGAGGAAAACCATCCCCCGCGTCTGCCTTTTCAGAACTAATATTCACTTCCCCTGGATTTTTTGCCATATTTTTCGGACTCGTAGCAGCACTATGAAAATTACCAATTGTATAAGCAAATTGATAAAAAATCGGATACGATTCAGGGAAACCTGGCAGAGGTCACACTTTTTTTCCGAAAAGCAAGGGAAAAAGGCCACGGGGAGGGGAGCGTAAGGAGAGCTGGAGAGTAAGAGCGGGGAAGGGGACCGATTTTTTTCTGAAATTCGACTCGTGCGTCTGATGACACATAATATCTCTAAACAAGCGCCAGGATCTTCCCTTTCCGCTCGCTCTCTTATCCCTGCTCAGACAACTAACTCCCGGTCTTTTTTTTTTAAACCTTCAACCCATTTACTGATACGACCGTGGATTGTGCTAAGCAAAAGAGGGACAGCGGGCTCTCTGGGATATGTCAGGAGGGGATGGAGGGAGAAAGGGATAGGGGCACCTTGGAAAAAAGGGTGAGACCGGCAGCATTTTCAGCCGAGTCTGAAGGAGGGGCGATGATGGGGAGGCGGGGCCAATGAAATGGGAGCGGGACGGGAGGGGCCAAAACTCGAGAAGAGATGTTTAGAAAGCTTTCAAAGTGCGCCGTAATGAAGGGTTGAGTGGAGTGGTTTGAGAAGGTTCGATAAAGTTTCGAAAGGGGGATGGAAAACAGACTCCGACCGAGAGGGAGAGACAAAGAGAGAAAGGGGTGGGGGTGGAGAAGAGGAGCCGTGGAGTTGGTACGGTTAAGAAAAATTTATATGTCCTTTACTCCACTTCACTGTTTTAGCCTTTTCTCTTTATACCTCGGAGCCCCTCCGTTTCTTAATTTTTATTAAAAGAATATATCCGAAGAGTTAAGACATACAGATCAATAGCAGAGGAGAACAATGAAATCAAATGTAGATAACATAATTAGGCAAACCAAATTCTGCAAATGTACAAAATGGAGACTGTGGGCTAGCAGACTTCCCGGGCAAGACAAAGCCCACTTTCAAAATTGCTGGTTCTAGACCGAGGAACGTTCGTCTCTCCTGTTCCATCAGGAACTACCCGTTTGCCATTTCCTGATGCGGGTTTTGAATTTTCATCATATTTCATGTAATCTCCGATACGTGGTGGTATACAGGTGCTCGTTATGCATAAGACACCTGGCAGAGGATGTTTCCCAAGTTACCGCGAGGCAGTGTGAAGCCCCACACCTGTCCTTTGACCTGAACAATAGAGTTCAGATATCATTCTTAAGGAAATTCGCATACGATGGCATCTTATTGTCACGAACCTAGAGCTCGAACTTAATACTCTTGGAAAAATGCCACGATCCGGAGGCTGCGAATTTTACTGCTCGAAGTATCGACAAATGAAAAAATGGTTATATTTATCCCAAAAAAAGGTCTAAATGACGTCAAAACCGTTTTACGTGATTCTTTTTGCAATTATAAATAATGTGCCTATAAATTTAACATTAGAATTTGAAAGCTAGAACCAAAAATGACTTCAATTTAATCGTATCCCATAGTATTTCCTGTGACCGATGCTCGTGAAATAAAAAAATAATAAAAATGAAATAAACCTCAGGAAATAGTCAATTTCTTAATTGTGATGAATTGGCCTTGGTCTTTGAGGAATTACGGTGGTTGTTGAATGTTTTACAGGAGCATTTCTAGGGGTATGATTTGAAGAAAATCCACTGGAAAAATAAAGTAATAAGATTATATCTAAGAAGGAAATATAAGTTTTTACCTAAAGTGAGAGGCAATAAAATATACTGAGTGGAGAAGGTCATTTATTTGGATAGAATTTTAAGAGGTGACTGGGCGTAGTAGTAGGGACAATAGAGGAAGAAGAGCCTTGTCGAAGACAACTTTTAAAAGAAAAAGAGAATGGATGACAATTACGCCAAGTACAGATGTAGAGAAAAGTTTAGTAAATGCTTTAATATAGAGCTTAGCGCTATATGGATCTGTTTCATGGTCTTTAAAGTAATGGGATGGGCGTAGATTGAAGTCTTGTGAGAAGTTAGTATGAAGAAGGGTGGAGAAAACAATTCGAATTGAGAGGAAAATGAGTGACGAGATTTCAACATTGTGAGCGAAAAGAGGAAGTTGCTAGAAGAAAGCTAAAAAGGCAGAAAGTGGATGGAGGAAATGTTGAAGTACGTGTTAGAATGGAGAATATTAGGTAAGTGAGGCAAAAGGAACAGAATAGGCTTTTCAGACAGCATGAAGGTAGGGAAACGTCATCAAGAAGCGAAGAAGAAAGTAATGCAAGACAAAACAGGAAGTTCTCGCGAAACGTAGAAGAGATTTAGATATCAACCAAAACCTACTTTTGACAGGTAGAATACCTTGAACTGAACTTATCTTCTTATTACAAATGGAACTTTCCAGAAGTTGATGAATGAAGTGAGTTAACAGTTCAAAATTTTTACCTGCAAGGTAAGTTGTCTGAGGGATACTAGAATTGTAATCACACAACGAATTTCTAGGAAACTATGTTTCAGAAGAAATACTTCTGTTTCGATGTGCTCAAGTCCTCCGAGCACTTCATGTACATTTCTTGTAGAGAATGTGATTTTTCATAAAAAATAACTATTTTCGATAGTGCAATTATTCAACTTTTCAATGAGTGCTCTTGCTCTCCGTATGTTATATGTGAACTCCATATTCCCAAAATAAAAAAATGTACTTTAAAAGTATTTAAATAGATGCGATTCTTCTTTGTCAAAATTCCACAAACCAATGCCGCTTTACAGCTATCAAAAAGTGTCCACCTGATAAAATAATTAAGGCCGCAACGCAATTTTTCGCTTAACACCAGGTTAAAGTGCAAATGGGACTTACTGTGAAAGTCATTAAATCGTCCATATATCAGTAAATTTCCACGAAGATTTACCAGGGCATTTATGTCAATTAAATACAAAAATGCATAATTTATGCAATGCATGAATTTAGGTTTTTGGAATGTTCATTATAGAAACTTAAGTGTTAGTTAGTTGTCATCATTAAACGGAGTTTGTTAGTTTGTTTCCTGATCGTCAAAATGAGACATGATAGGAAGAGAATTTTTACTTAAAAATTCTTGGCGCAATCTTTTTTATGCTTGAAAGAATCTTCATGGCTAGAGGAGGGACACTGAGAAAAACTAATGATGGATTTGATTAAAATGCCAATCTCGAATGAAAGGATGAGCAACTTATCCGCAGGATGTGAATTGGGATGGTGATTTGTTGAAATTTGAGAGATATTGGAGGCATTGGTTTGCTAAAAATTATCGATTTGGTGCGGATACACGCATGTTTCAATCTGCCAGCTGTACCACCCTTCATATTTGTCTGCCAGGAGTCAAAGTGCAGAGGTAACGAGCCTGTTTTGCGGGGAAACACAACCGTGTTAAGAGTAATGAACTCATTCATTCGTTCGCCAAAGGAACAGAAATTTCATCAATTTTGGCGTATTTCGACGCCTTCATAGAGATAATTGGTGGATTGGGTGCAGGAGATGGCTTCTCTATGTCAATGTTCCCCAACCGATGTGCTGCGGCACACTGGTGTGCCGTGAAAGGGCTGCAGGTGAGCCGCAAAAAAATTAACCGCTTAGTTATGGTCAAATATGGGGTGACGATACGGGAGGGTTGGGCTGCCGAGTGGTTCCCTTTTCGTGTCACAGTTGTCATTTCCTAATTACAAACGTTGGAAAGCGAGGCGTTAGTCCTCAGTGGAGTGGTTTTCACAGACTCATACTTCCACGGAGTCAATGGTACTTTTCCTACAGCTCATACCCTCTGGTTTTCCTACCAAGCCTTCTCACCCTCCCCCTATATGTATCCCTTTGGTGGAGAAGTTAAAAAAAACTCCTCTCTCCTACAGTTTTCTTTGTATTCATGCTCTCAAAGTGATCGAATTACTTTGGAGGCCTATTTTCAAAAATGAAAACGGTACCTTACGTTTTCCTAGTAAAATCCCGTCGTAATTTCCGCGATTTGGATCACGCACACTCATTTGAAACAGACGCATTTTCTCACAATTTCGACCTCCATATCTCCCTCAAATTTTGAATATATAAGACTCAGAAGATCATTAAACTACTGCAGTTCCAACTCGTCTGTTTTGAGAGTATCAGTCGAGTGCTTCAAGGGTCAATCATTTTTTTCGTCAAGAACTGCGTCAGAGTGGATGTTCATAATTGGTAAGTGGTGTATGTATAAGCATCAAAGTGAATGTTTCATTGCGTCCTTTTATTTTGTATTTTTTCTGTTTTTGAAAATTTGTATTTTATCAAATGTGATAATTTCTGGAACATAAGTTGATATGTCAATATTTTATGACGTCGGCGCTTTTTCCAGTCGCTGACGATTTATAAAATTCATTTTAGCTGAAGCTACAACGGTCATAAAAGAAATAATTACCTTTTCATTATAAAATAAAAACAAATGAGTCATTTTTTCTGCTAGTTAGCCACCTTTTCATTATGCATTTTTTCAAGAAACCTAAGAAGTTGAACCGTACAGCTTCGGTTTTAACGTTCTGGAAACGTTCCATATTGGAGAGAAATGATAATGATATTTTCGGACGATGTACTCTTGACATTACTTTTGATGCTCTAGTCAAAATGTCTATTTGATATCCTTGATTATACATAAGATACAACATATTTAGTTTAATGTCTTTTACGCCTTTCAATTCAATGGCTTATTTCTTTTTAATTCTAACGTACAATTTGTATTATTTCTCAGTAACTTAATTTTCTGTAACCCACAATAATGGAGAAATATTTTTTATGAGGAAAAAAACAAATGCGAGAGCCTAACGAAGTGAACCAAAGAAAAGGTTTAAAGCGGAACACAAACTATTATTATTGGTATTATATTGTTTAAGGTAGGTTTAGGTGTTGATTGGACTAATACCGAACAACGATACCTTTCTTTGCCTCTCCTAGCAAAACACAACCTATCATCCGACACTACAACAAACTCTTATTTATTCCCCATAAATTCCTCCTACCTTCATTCCATCCAATAGGTTTTTCTTTATCCTACACCTTCCATGCTTGCCTAACGTTCTTCCGTCTAACACAGTACTCAAATATCCCATATCCAACAAAAATTCTGTGCATCCTTGTGTCCTGCCTCCATTGAATCTCCCGAAAATCTCCTCTCTTCCCCCACCATATATTTGTTTTTTCTCTCCATTCATTTCACCATTTCATTTATTCTCCACACCCAAATTTAAAAATTCTTCAGTCTCCGCTCATCATCTTGCTATAACGACCACGTTTCCTCACCGCACAAAACCGAGTGTTTTCTAAACATACCCAGCATCCATTAAAAAAATACAGTAATCAGTCTGAAGGCAGATTCGGTTAACATTCACTCTCATGTTGACTAAAGTAGAGCTTAGAAAAATATTCCAATCCAATATCATTCAATTATTGGTAGCCATTATCACTACTTTCTATAATTTATTTACTTAACGTTTAAAAAAAAGTAAATTTGGCCTTTTGAATTTCTATAGATTAAACAGTGTTTTTATATGTGCATGGCAAACAATGTTCAGCCTACTTACGGAACACCCGAGAGTTGGAATTAAGCAAATTGGTAGGTTTTATGTCAAATCCGACAGAAACATTACGAGATCCCTCATTGGGATCTCTTCTACTCCCTTGGATTAAGACAAAATTTTTTCCACGAGAGCGTGCGGGAAGAGAAACTCCAAATTGCCTCACGGACCTTCACCGATTTGGATATTGAAATACATAAATATTAATTAGCGATCGTGAAAAATGTCTTACTTCACGCATGAAACCCTGAATATTTTAACTTTGCCAATTATTTGTTTTGGTCACGTATCATATAGTTGAGATATTGACCTTAACTGGAAGAAGTGATGGTGTTTCAAGGCGGTAACCATGCGGAATTATCCGAATTTTTTTCTCCTTCAAAGCAATTTTTTTTTTTTTTTTTTTAAAGTAATCTACCGGTTAAGGTAGGTTTTTGGACTGACACAACCACCAAACAAATATTTTATTACTCCTAACAAAACACAAAATCCATCATCCTACTCTATATCAGGTCCCTCTTCATCTCTGAGTACTTTCTTCCTCCCTTCATCCCGTCCAACATCCCTATCCTGTTCCTTCCCTTTCCTCTTTTGCCCAACATTCTACCCTCTATCACAGTCTTCAACATCCCACTGCCGGTCAACACCCCCTTCATCCACTTTTCCTGCCTCCATAGGATTGCTCCCAACAAACCCCTCTCTTCGCCCACCATACCAAGTACTTCCTCATTTGTTTTCTTCTCTGTCCATTTCACCTTCTCCATTCTTCTCCACACCCACATTTCAAAAGCCTCCAGTCTACGTCTATCCTCCTGCTTCAATGACCACGTTTCCGCGCCGTACATAGCTACGCTCCATATCAAAGTTTTTACGAGTCTTTTCTTAACATCCTTACTCAAAGTCCCCGTCATCAACTCCCTCCTCCTTGTGAAAGCCTCTTTGCCTAGCGCAATTCTTCTCCTTACGTCCCTACTACTTTGACCGTGTTGGTCCAAAACACTACCGAGATACGTAAACTGGTCTACCTGCTCTAGCTTTTGCCCTCCTATTTTAATGTTAAGCTTGGCCTTTTTCTTTCTAGAAAATCGCATAACCTTTGTTTTATTAATATTGATTCTCATCCCATACCTGTCGCACTGAATTTCCAATTCACTAAGCAATGCTTGCAGCCCCTTGGCTGACTGACAAACTAAAGCTTGGTCATCAGCAAACCTAACTGATTTTACGAATTCCCCGCCCACTTTCATTCCTACCTCGAGTTCTTCCCATGCCTCTTTGATCATTTCTTCTGCGTACAGGTTGAACAGCAACGGTGATAATGGGCAACCCTGCCTTACACCCCTTCCTAACACTGCCCATCCTGACTCCCCGTTTCCCACCCGCACCTGAGCAGTCTGAGACATGTACAGGTTGCGGATTAGCCTCCTTTCCCTCCAATCTATTCCTATTTTCTGCAATATACTCATTAGTTTTTCCCAATTCACTCTATCAAACGCTTTTTCGAAATCTACGAAACAGGCAAATACCTCCTGGTTGTGTTCTATATTCCTCTCGATTAATAACCTCATTACTGCAATGGCATCACGCGTACCTCTCCCCTTCCTAAACCCAAACTGATCATCCCCTAAGTAATCATTTGCCCTACTCTCTATCCTTTTGTTTATGATCCTGAGAACAACCTTAGCTGCGTGGGATATCAAACTAATTGTCCTATAGTCCTCACATGACGTGGCCTTTACCTTTTTCGGAATAGGAACTAAAACTGATCTCACAAAGTCGTCCGGCCAGATTCCCTCCTCATAAATACTACGGATCAGCCCATATAGCCTCTTCCTCCCACATTTTCCCAAGCATTTCAAAAGTTCCACGGGAATGTTATCTACCCCCACGGCCTTATTTAGTTTCATCTCCCTTAATGCCCTTTCTATCTCATTGTCTAGTATGCCTGGACCTAAGCTATCTTCCTCTACGTCATGTTCCTTTTCAATGTCTAACTTTGTTGGTCTAAGCTCTTTACTATACAGGTCTTCTACATATTCCTTCCATCTCTCTTGGATCTTTCCTGCGTCAACTATTACCTTACCGGCCTTATCTCTAACTGCTATCGTTGATCTCCCTTTCTTACTTCCCGATAAAGATTTAACTATGCTGTAAAGCGCACCGATTTCCCCCTTCCTCTGCAGACTTTCCATATTCTCGCACTGCGTCTTCCACCATGCTTCCTTTGCTTTATTTGTTGCCCGCCTCAATTTATTGTTCAATTCTTTGTACTTCATTTTGCCTAATTCTGTATTTATATTCTTCCATTTTCGCCGCTCATCCATTTTTGTAATCATCTCATCCGTGATCCATGGTTTACGAGTCCTTTTAGCGTTAACGGTTCCAATAGTGTCTTTTGCCGCTTTAGACAACCCTTTCTTGATACATTCCCATTTTTCTTCAATAGTACTTAGCTCTTTACCGTCCTCCATGATTTTCTCTACCGCCTGTTTGTATTCCTTTCTTTTCAACCCATTTAATGCTTCTACATTCCATTTTCTAACTCGCCGCCCCTGCCTTATCTTTTTAAAACGTACGCTACATTTCATAACAACTAAATTGTGGTCTGAGTCCGCATCCGCTCCCGGGAAGCTGTGGGAATTTATCACACTGTTCCTAAACCTGTGTCTAACCAGGATATAATCTAGCTGATATCTTCCCGAGTCACCTGGCATTTTCCATGTATACCTGCGTCTTTTGTGGTGTCTGAACCAAGTGTTGGTGATAACTAACCCCTGTCTCCTGCAGAACTCAACTGCTTTCTCCCCGCGGTCATTCCTCGTGCCTAAACCGTAGTCCCCCACCTCATCACCATCTCTTCCTTCGCCTACTGTCGCATTCCAATCCCCCATCACTATCAAATGTTTCCCTGCAGGAACACATGCAATCATGTCCTCTAACTGATCGTATATCCTATCGACCTCTTCTTCCTTATGGTTGCTCGGTGGCATGTATACCTGGATAATAACTAAGTTCGTCGGTTCTGCTTTTATCTCCACTAGTAGTATTCTATCCGTTACCTGCTCTATGTTGACTACGCTTCTTCCTACCTCTTCATTTAATACTATGGCGACCCCTCGTTGGCTCTCGTCCCCACCGCTGTATATTATTCTATACTTATCACTCCAGTAATCCCCGCTATCTTTCCATCTCACCTCGCATAGACCTAAAATATCTATATTTCCCCTTTCCATCTCTCGCTTAACATTCTCCAATTTCCCCGTCCTCATCATTGTCCTAACATTCCACGTTCCTATTCTAACTAATTTGGTCTTCTTCTCCTGCGTCTTCTGTCCTGCTGCTGCTGGTTTTCCCTTGCAAGGGTTTCGTGGGATGACGACCGCGGAAGCCTTGCCTCCCCCGCTGCCGGGCACGACACACGGCCGATTGGGCCGAGCCCCGTGGTTGCCAGGACTCAAAATATCTCTATTGTCCATCACATTGTTCTTGGGAATGATAATTGAGGTGGTTTCCCGTTGCCTTCCTCAATAGTGTTTTTAACGTGACACCATCACTTACTGGCCGCCCCACTGGGGTCAGACGCCATTGCAGCCGCCTCACTGAGGAACAGACGCTGCGTGGACTACCTTTCGTCTGGCTCCTAACCTTCGACCTATCTGGCATGGGTGACCCTACCAGGAGCAATTTTTATTACTCCCGCCAGTACAGCTCTAGGGGTCATCGGAACGCACAAGCCCTTCCACCACGTCAAGGTTGTAGTCCGGGGAGGGCTTCAAAGCAATATGCTAAGATAAATAAAATGGAAAATAGTGAATTGGATTAAAAAAATCTCAAAGCAATATGCTAAGATAAATAAAATGGAAAATAGTGAATTGGATTAAAAAAATCTTCACTGATAAATATTTAATGCATGCAATAATCACATTATTCTCAACTTCATACACACTTGTTCGGATTAATAAAATGCAGTGAGTGGAAGGGAGTAGTGAATGGCATGAAGGAAAAAAATTGATTTTTCCATCGCTCCAAAAATTTCTTTCGAAGGTTAGTTTTCCCTATGAATGACCAATTCCCTTAGTGAAGGCGATGGGTGGTGTGGGAGATCCTCGATTTAAGAAACAAGGAGAGAGGAATGATAAATGATTTTTAGGTGATAATTCACCTGTGTGAAGAGCTGCTAAAAAGGAACAAAAGTAGAGCTAGTTGGATTATGAACAAAGAAGACGTTCATAAATAACCAATCCTTAAATGAAGGAAAACCCATATAAGTGTGAATCGATGTCGCGATCACAGACTTAAAGGATGTCGCTCCACCGCCACTGGTAGGAGAAAACAAGATCGGAACACAGTCGAGTGCGTTCGGCTCGTCTGAGGAGCTGATTAAGCAGGGAGAAAGGATGCAAAGAATGCTAAGTTCGTGAAGAAGCAGTGCGATAAGAAAACGAGTGCAGCACGGTTAATGAGGAATTACGATGGGATTCCCTTCATGCACGAAAGGAGAAGGCGAGGCTAAGGCTATTAGAGAGGCTGTTAGACACACGATTTTACTTACAACCCCAGAAATCCATAAGAAACCTCATTATACCTTCAGGTTGAACTATTCGAATCAGATAAGGTAGGTGAACTGGAGCACTAAAAAGTTTAAGAACTCTCTCTGTCTTCATACGATTCGCAATTAATATAAAACAACGAAAGATGTGCGGCCGATGAACCCAAGTGCGATCGAATTAATTCGATGACTTACCCATTAAGTTACTGAACCTACTACCTAGTTGAGGCTGATAACCTAGAACCCCCTGATACACGCCTCCTCGATGTTTTACAGGGCACGGTGCGGGTAGATGTAGATTCATGGATCTCTCAGGAATGTCGCACGACTAGTCGAGGCGTGTGCACCCCCACTCGTACCGTAACGTTCACTTAATGCAATTTTAGACATGAATCGCCCCCCTATTTCCATTTACTAATCTCGTTTTTATTTGCCGCATTGTATTAACCTGTCCTTCCCTTCCAATAGTGGGGGTCTCAGTTAATTTTCATTTTCAATCCCTGTCCTCATTCAGCTTATAATGAATCAAGCATCTAAAACCGACATTTACGAGGGGGTTTTCAAGTACAATCCTCTTTAAATTGTGAAATCGTATTTTGTCGTTTTACGGTAATTTGATTCCGTCCGTCAATTCAGCTTATTTCGTGGGAATGGGAAGATATTTCCTTGAGAGTCGGTTATTAGTTAATGAAAAGCATTTAATCAACAAATAAATATCGTCAAGTCGTTTTGGAAGCCATTTCATATTTGAAAGGTGGTGGTCCACCAGGTTAACCAATAGGTTAGCCTTAGAAATAGGGTTTAGACACGCTGTCATATAAGTATAAACACTTGTATGACCAAGCGTTTGATAAATACGCTTGTTATTATTTCACTTCTCGTGACATTTATGATTGAGATCGAACAAGAAGCAGAGGAGCACAGACGGTCGCCGGGTGACATCTCATTCCAGCGGGAGCCGCGACAAATTCCATCCTTCCCAATATTTTGCGATGCTTTCTCTCTCGTTTCAAGCCACAACCCTCACTCCTCCGGGTTTAGTCCGTCTCATCGTCCAGTGTCCCACGGCAATCAGCTGAACAAATGCCAGTCAAGGTCCTCTCAGACGGAGGGGAATGGACGAGATTGGGACACTGCCGGGTCCGTTCGATGTCCTTCCAAGGGCGTCACGCGACCCGTCGGGGCGTGGACACCGCTACTCGTCCTGTCCGGGAAGTTGCCACCGTGTGGCATGAGAATGTTCCCGGGACACTTGTTGCCCGCCATGCATCTTATTCTTTATTTTACCCTCCTTCCCTCTCAACCTTCTCTCGAGACCACGCTTCAACGAGCATGTGTGTTGCCGTGCAGTGGTATCGGTGTGACGCGCATTCAACCAACCAGAGGTCAAATAGTCCGGTTTTTGTGCACCGTAGAATAAAATTAGAATAGGAATATTTTTTGTGTACGAGAATCCATTGGAGGCGAAATAAATATACTCTATAATTCAAATTACAATTTGAGAAAACCTCGAAATTAGTCTGGGGTGTATTCACCTCCTGCCACACACCCTAGCGGTAGCTTATAGGCCACTATAAAATACAAAATAAAAAAAAGTGGTAGCCTTATTGATATAGCGTTCGGTTGTTAAGCGGTCCTCAATCTGAGAGATACATCTGGGTACTGCCCCCCTACTACACCCAATATCTCCTATTACACCCCACAGCTATTGAGTGAGTTGAGAGCGAATGTAGCTTTGAAGTTATAACCTCGTTTATAATCTAAAAACGGTATCACATTGTACATGGCTACAAACTCCTATTTATGCATATACAAGTAGAGGAGCCTAGATTTGAGTATTAGAGAGGCTGGAGAAATTCGTATGCTAGGGAGAATTTCCCTAAAACCGAAGAATATGATGAGTAGTTAAGTAAAGCAGTATTAGGTATTTAAAAAAAACATTAATAGATGTAGCACACATTGTTGTAGGAAGCTAATTGTTAAAAGCTGTTGAATAGTGTTGCATGTAAGTAGTTTACTTCGGGGGATTAAAATTTTTCGAGTGCGTGTTAAAACTAATGTGAGCAGAGGAAACATGATGTCGACTGTACACGTATGGCTGGTGACCTAACACCCCCCGCCATACGCCCTTGCGGCGGCTTGCGGGGTACTGTGTAGATGAAGCTATAGGTAACTCATTGCGATAGATATGCTCGTCGAAAGAAACTAATTACTTAATTTATTCCATTATAATAATGTTTGTAAAGAGATTTGTTGTCTCAGGCGTAATTTTATGGAATTTGCATAACATATTGAAATGAAATGAAATAATTTACTTTGTAATTCCACACACTTTATTTAAATAAGCACGACCCAGGTTTCGACGTTGAACGTCATCATCAGGTGACGATGATGATCAGGTGACCTGATGATGACGTTCAACGTCGAAACCTGGGTCGTGTTTTTTAAAATAAAGTGTGTGGAATTACAATGTGAATTATTACATTTCATTTCAGTATGTTTGTAAAGAGATAACGAATATCTTCTGCGAACCATCCTCACTCAAAGAAACCATTGTAGGAACTGATAGGTATTCGGAAAGATATTTTTCTTTGGGACTCTACTTCCTATCCTTACATTATAGGTTCTGGACCAATAAAATTTTGCTAAATGCTTTGAAAAATACCAATTACAACACTAGGCGCATAATAATTCCGTTGAAAAAGTACAAAATAAATACAGACTCACAGTTATCCTAATTACAATCTGCAATCCCAACCATCCTTTTTTGGAGCATCGAAACCTGTCATCGACGCTACATAGTGTTCGACTATTGTCGGCGCACACCGTGAGAGATAATTCAACGTATTTTTACATGAATTGGTTAAATTGAAGCCTAATTATATAAGTCGCTTTGCTACAACTCGCTTCTTTCACTCAAGTGACTGATGGAAGTACAATCAAATCCAGTAAGCTTTGTCGTGCGGCGTCGCCTAAGCCCATCAAGGATGGGGATATCCAAACAGAACAGCAACGCACCGGCGAGGGGTTTTAGGCTAGTCTGAAAAAACTCCATACCGTAATGAAACTGTCCTTAAGGTATCTCCTTTCTGCAGCTTTCCCCACTTATCGCGGTGAACATTATCTAGCTCGCATGGAGCTAGCGTCGGATATATTCACCACTAAAGAACAGGATTCTCAGGCGAACGATAACGAATAATACTTGTATTTTGAAGATTCTGTGCAATGAGCTGTTGAATTAAGACCTCGGTAGTTAAAAAAGTTATTTATAAATGTCCTTCAATTGTAAATTGTGAGATTTTTCAAACTTCATGAGGCTTCTTCGCCTAAGAGCATATTTTTAACTCCAAATTACGAAAATAGGCTTCCTACAAAAAAATATAGATTCAAGCGCCACAGCCCATGGTCGAAACTTGCTTATCTGTGCTTGGTATATGAATTCAAGATACGGATAGAAAATGAATATCATACTTGTTTCTCTTTTCAGGATTAAAAGACGAATTCAACTCATTTATTGAATACGATTCCTCCTTTTGAACGATATGATTTTAAGTATCCTGATAGCCGGCCCCGGTGGTGGTGGGGCAATGTCCTCGCCTGCCAACCCAGAGGTCGCGGTTTCGATTCCCACCTAAGTGGGTTTTCCTCCATCTACCAACTTGTAGGGCTTTGCGTTATGTAATTGTCTTCAATGTTATGTTTGTAATGTAAGGGTTAGGTGGAATAAGGGACTATAAGTCTCAACCTCGCCCAATTAAGTCGATAAATAAATAAGTCAGTGGTGATTTCTGTACTGGAATATGTATCGCGTAAATCGGCCTTTACAGCCTAAAAGTACGCTTCGTTTCAGCATTGAAAAATAATATCAATTTTATGGCTAAAATATGTTGGCTTTGTATTTTAAAAGACGAACTACAGCGAAATTCATGATTTTGACATTGTTAAAACCCATTCGTCATGACCGGGATTCGAGCACTGACCCCTTGATCCGTCAGCGGATGACTCCGTTAAAGCAAATGTCGCGGCAACTCCCACAGTTCCTCGAATACACTACTGGATTCTAACGTGGTTTTCAAGGAAAAACTTATAATTCTGTGGAACAGAAATTAGAAAATGTTAAAAATATTTAGGAACTACCTATACCTGAAAAGAGAAAGAAGAAAGAAAGTTTATGTCACAATTTCTCTCGAGATTTTTTATGTAACTTTTTACACCAGGCTCTATGAATTAGACTTCCTCTTGCAATTTATTAGCACGGGGAAACGAAACATATTAAGTCGAGGCAATCGATATTTGAAGTTTGGGGTTTAAATTCAATTCTTAAGATGGATTACTGGATCTTGCTACTGCGACCGTTATAGCTTTCGCGTGAGGTAACAGTTTTTTTTCTAACTCTCTTCAAGACCATGATTTTCGTAAATACCAGAGGTGGATCCGGGGGCGATATTAAGGGGAATCAATGTTGAGTGCCTGGAAAAAAGCACTTAAAGCCACTAAGAATTCAAATGCACCAATTTTGTTAAAATAATATTTTCGGTTAAGTTTTTGCGTGCTGGGTAGCTTGAACAAGACTGCAAGACTGGCAGGTTTAAATGGTCATTTTTTCCAAGAACAATAAGAAACCAGAATTCTTGCAATCGAAATCCCCCACTAGTCGGCTCGATATAATAAGTATTAGCCTACAAGGTAGCGACTGCGCATGGTTATACTAGTATATTTGTATATTTTTTTGCAGGTTCCCCCCACCTTTCCCCATCCATTTGAAAAATCCTAACCCCCTCATCCCTTACCCTTTCCTCCTGGTGCTGCACCCCCTGCCACACATCTTTTTGATGGCTCGCAGGGTATTGATGTAGATGTAGATGAACAATTTATTGTAAGCGAATACAAAAACCATGCCATGAAAAGCGCCTCGGAAGGAGAGATGGCGCTCGATCGATACTCCCTCTTGCAAACTCACTACCTCGAGAAATCTCGATCAATGCTATGGGATTGTCAAACGCACCACGTTCCCTTGCAACAAATATTAAAGATGGTTTAAGTCACTGGATTTCGGCGAAAAAGAAAACCAATTAAGACTACGGTATTGCCAATCTTAGTAATATCACTAGCGTTCAGATGTTGGCAAGAACTGAGTAAGTGAGCATTCTTACTTAATTGAACTAAATAGATCAAGCCCATCTTAAAATAAAACTTTTATTTTTTAAATTTAAAATTAAATATTATCCTCCGGACGCGCCGATAAAAATTTTCAGTGCGTATCCATTTATTTAAAGAAGTGATTATGTGAGACATGAATGGCCTGAATCAATTTTATCAAAATCTTTTCGGGTAAATTAAGTGATCGATTCGTGTGGTACATCTTAATTATGGATAAATCCCTACTTAAGATATTTTTCTTTAAAATTGCATACATCTCCTGGAAAACCTTAATACAATATCTTTACCTTCTGAATTTAAATTTATATCGTTTTTGCTTGTCTACGAACTTATAAATTAATCATTAGCTTATTAAACTATGAACTAGTCATTTTTTCTCAATTTTTGACGCATTAAATGCCTATGGGGTCTGCACTTATTCAGCTGCACGCAACCATTAACCTGAATTGATCAACATTTCGTATGTTTAAATTCACCCAACAACTCCGTGGTCAAAATATGACGGTATTGTAATGTTCAATTGCAGTGTTTAGGCAAAAAAACAAAAGATCTACCATCGGAAGTATTCGTGGAATCGTCATGAGGAAATTCCGTTTGTGGAAATGCATGAGAATTTGATTATACACCACGTCATCCATGAATTTCAGAAACAGATATCCTGCTGCAATAATGCAGTACGTCAAATAAAAACATTTCTTTTATACCGGGGACGAGTTTAGGAAGAAGATAAAAAAGGTGGAATCGGTGGGAGAAAGTTTTGCCTAACAAAGCGAGAGAATACACCGTAAAATTTGCAAATTATCCCCGGGGGGGGGGGGCGCGAACGAGTGGATGGCGTGCACAAAGCGAATCTAGGTGAGTCGACTGAATCCCAACGAAGCCGTTTATTCCCTTTCCGCGCGATATAGCGAGACCTTTTATGAAATAATGTGATATGCGGCCCAACTTCCGCAACAAAACTGTCAGCAGGCCACGGATGCGCAACGTGTGTTTCCGAGGTCACCCCTACTCGTGAATGTTAAAGAGGGAGGGTGGATTGCGACGCCACGTGACGCAGGGGGTATTCGAACGGCGAGGGAGATTACTGCAGGACGCAGAAGAGAGAGAGAGATAGACAGACGGACGAAGAGGGCGTGGCACCGTTTACTCAACGCGGAACCGCAGGCTGCCCGCGATGACAACAATAGGAGTTCCTGTTCGGTACTCAGACGCCGCGAATTTGTTCCCCCCTTCATTTCTTATCTCTTTTCTTTCCTTCCCTGCGCCATTCCCTCCTTCAACGTTATTACTCAGTCATTTCTCTCTCCGCCCGCCCTTCATCCGACCGGAGAACGCGGGGATAGGTACGCCCGTCACGTGACCGGCAGTTTATCATAATCCCTTCCCGTCCCCCTCCAGGAAGTTCTTCGTCGACCAAGCGAGAAGCAGGGGGGTGCGCCGGGGTGCGGGCACGGGGGGAGAGCAAGAGGGGGCAGAAGGGCGAGGAAAAAATGATTAATTGATGAAAGCGAGGAGAGAGAGGTGTGTCGGGCTCTGAATTAAGTTTTCGCGCCCGCCTTTGGGTGTCACCTCATGGTCTGAGCGAGATTCATGAGGATTTCCCCCGCCCTAGTTAAAAATCTCCCACGCTTTACGCCTTTGTTTAATGCCCGAGTGATGTTTATGTTTGCTGGATGGGGATGATGGGATTGATCAGTCGACCCTGGCGGGAGAAATTTGCTAGTCAATTGCTACCTCATGATTCAATTTATTTATGTTTCAACCGAGGTAGATTGATCCAAAATTGGTACTTGTAATTTTAAGAATATGTATTAGACGAATGATAGACATAAAAACCACTATACGAAATTCTAGGGCCCATTTTATCAAATACGGCAGAAGTCTCTGCTTCTTATTATCACCGTTTTAATATCTACCTCAAGTTTGAAAAGTAAGGGGCAAATGAGACTGCAAATATGCGGGACTAATCAGGCATTCACCCGCGACAAGTGGGGTGACTGAACTTACTCCATTATATTTTACGCTCCGTCAGATTGATTAATTTAATTGCGTCAACTTATGCCAAGTTAGAATGCAAATAAGAGAAAACCAACAAAAAGAGGAAGAGAAACGTGTGTCTCGAACTTTCTGCAAACATTCACTTTATCTTGCAACGATAAGCGGGAACCATAAAATCGTTCTCAACAACAATCGAACAATTTCTACATGAATTATTTCATTAGAACTTGATAGAACGAATTTCAGCGTTTATACCACGAATGAATTGGACGACGTCCAAGCTCGGGCGAAGGAGTATGGTCTGGAGTTCGCTCACAAGGGTGTTCATGAGAAAATGTAACCATGAAGAATAATCTCTACGAAAATGGCTGAGTCATCAATTTGAGATATTATGAAGGTGCAAATATTATAAATGATTAGCTTTGAGGAATGGTAACGGGTCAAAGGAATTAGTCTTTTATTGGAATCTTACTAATTCATTCTTTTCTCGGAAATAAATTACTAGATCTACTGGTTTTGCTATTTTTCTCTGCTTTAATGTTCGTCGACCGAAAATGATACTTATTTTAGGCTATGAATTATTAATTGAATTTCAAGCGTGAATATGCATAACTGACAAGACTTTCAATTTCGCGTTAAATATTCAATTCTTTATCGATTTTCCAATTGCATTTGGGAGCACTAAAAGGCTAATCTTGTCATAATAACCAATAACATATCGGTATTTTCCACTCAGGTTTTTAGAACTAACATAGCATTACCCTTCTCCCTGCCACCAACTACATTTTTCTAGGCCAAACTCACAAACCGAACTCTTTTCACGGGGTTGTTAAATCAAAGTTCACTAACATTTGAATCTCTTTCTGCTCTAATTTACGAACTTGGTCCTAAACCTTATCATGAAATACTTTAAATTATAACTTATTATGTAAGTTTGTCAACATCGTATAAAAACCAGTCAATATATCACCCCACTGCCTAATAAATATTGGGGCAGAGGTTGGGGCAACTAGCGAAGAACAAAAACAGTGGTGGTCCGTGCCGTGAGGGAGATGGGAAGGATGTTATGGGAGTATAAAAGTGAAGACAGCGCGTCGACGGCATCAGCTTATTCTCAACGAGGGAATGCGGCACTTGCCCTGTGTTCTACATTCAGACCAAGTGCGCCACGGAAGACCTTGAAAACGGGCAAGAGGTTAGGACGTTGACCATAACCTTAATGTGTGTCCGTATATCTTCTCCTCCTCACACCACATCTTTTAGTCGCTCGCAATATCGTTAAGCAGGATATCATGCCAACCCTTATGTCGTTCACCATGAGAAAATATTTTTACGTGAGCTGAGAGCTCACAATTCTCTTTCCTGCATTATTAAGGTGCGTGGCCCATGCTCAACTCCTAAACATTTTATGGGTGTTCATTTGGTGATGTCGGATTAATTTTTCAACGGAATGAGCCGCTCATAGCTATCAATGATCGGTATCGACCGAGGCTCCTCTCGGCTAGCTCCATCGTCCAAGGGGCTGGGTGCGGCCCCACTCCGTCCGGGTGAGTTTCGCGGGAACTTGGGAGAGTGGCCGAGGGGACTTTTTTCCGGAGCCGTCTATGTTCACGCGGAACGGGGATAAAGTATTCAAATTCGATTTTGCGAGTGGGGAAAGAATTTGACCATCGAATCCAGGTTAACAAAAACGCTGGGATCCCCGGCAAGCTTTGCGATCCTGCACTCCGTCGGTTATTTGACTCTGCAGACAGTTTCACGAGAGTTATCATTCAGATCTTCAAAATGAAATGAGATTTTTCAGTTTTTGGCGCGTCGTATCCTTTTTTTTCACGTTCGTGATTGAGTGGCTGCGGATTTATTCTGGTCAGCTCTTCCTGGAGCCCAAGGCCATCATTTCCATTTCCTTTATATATTCGCATTCGTGTGCTTCGGAAAGAGTTGCCACCGAATGAATGATGAATGACTCTCCACTAGCAACAAAGTTTGAGCATTATGAGGAACAAATGAATTGTAACAAACTTAAGTCAGACTAAACTACCAAAATCGCTTAAGTTTTTATGACAAATTTCGAACACTAACGCAGAAATTATATATTTGATTTGGGAATTGCAGCACTCAGGTTATTTGGAGGGGGTTGCGGAGAAAATTGTGGGAAGCCATTTTGATATACAGTAAAATCATTTTAAATTAAAGACATTGCGATTTATTTAGACTACTGAAGAAATAAAAATACATATGTTTTAATTTATATTTGTTGACTAAGCATTTGGAAAAATATTACTACCGGCAGAGGACACATAATGAGCATTATCAAGTCAGTTCTTTAAAAGTGGTTTTCTGTGTGGTAGACCTTAACAAACACGAGAGGCACTTAAATTAACTGGGAATAAATGTTTATACTCATTCAATTTTCGAGTGAATCCACAGTATAGATTTGCATGTATATCAGGTATAAGATAGGTACTACGTACTACTACATAAAATTGAGTTAGATAAGAGGAGCAACGAAATCGATCCTGTGGAAGTGTGGGCGTCCCATTCAGGCAAGGAACAATACACTTTTTACCGTTTGCCGATCATAGGCATAGATTGTTCAAAGCCGGCAGGGTGTGAATTTGATGATAAAAAAGTTTATGGAAGCATTTGAAGGAGAAAGAATTCGAGTAAACATGACGGAAATCGAATGTCTGGCATATGGGTGAGATGGAAAAGATATTAAACTTCCCCAAGGAACCTTTTGGGCAGGAAACAGTTTGAGCATCAAGGTTACATCATTTACGAACCACCGGTGCGTGAATATTATAAATCGTAGAATACAGAGTACTTCATGCTCGAGGAGGAATTAAAATGTTAAATAGGGTCCTATGGAGATGAATTATATGTAAATAAATAAATGAAGAGAATCCTGCAAACAATAGTAGAGAGGAGGGTATGAATAGTAGAGAGACTAAACGGGGCAGAAAGCTCGGCGTGGAGTGAACTCCTGAAATGAAAAATACTAGCTGTGGAGATAGGAGATGAGCCAAGATATCCGAGTTAAAATATTTAAAAAAAGATATATTAGTCAAGTAATGAGCATGAAAAATTCAGTGGTACGAAGCATCCAGGGACTCACCAATGCTATGACCATGTTCGAACAATGGATGAGGAAAACTGGCCAAGAACTTTGTTTAAATGGTCGTACTTTTCCTTACTACCATGAGGAAGAATGAAACGTGGACGGCTTAGGAAAACATGGAGAGCGGAAACAGCCATTACGAATGATGAGGGATCAAGGCTTGGAAGAGAAATATAATGAAGACCGAGAAGACTGGAGGATGGGATTACAAAAATACAGAGAGGCGAATATACCATAAAGGGATTATCTCTTAAGAGTATATTGCCTTAGATTTATTTTAGGAAAGGTATGAGATCATACGCCAAAGTAACATTACAAACTCAGGTGAACTCGAGTGCTACCAAAGCCATTTCAATGATGTGCAATGTCGAGCACAAGACACAAGAGCAAACACTTCCATTTCCAGGTAATGTTCCATTCTGAAGGAAATCCCACTCGTAATTCGGTTCTCTCTTAAATTATTTCAGTTAAATGAAGTAAATGGGACATTAAATTCTTGAACATTGCAGATAAATGGAATGCTTTTCGTCGTATCTCCCACGCCAAGAATCTGAGAGGTCACTTCTGAAAAGAATATCTAGAAGGGACATAAGGATTTATACGTTTGGTCGTCCAAGAAATCGCTCTGGCAGTGCTTTTTGAAGGAGTGCACCTTGTACTTGTTTTATACAGTGGATTACAGTTGATGGTAGGCCATAAAGACGTTTTATGAGGATAAGCAGTGATTTAAAGTTGACAAAAATAATTTGGATTTTTGGGTTTTCAATTTGTTCGTGACGGACTTAACTTATTGGATTAATACGGCACACAAGATGTGGTTTTGTATTCATTTCAGTTACTTCTAAGGTCCAAATAGGTCACTATTGACCAGACTTTAGATTTCTCTGAGGCGAACCATCAAACCAAGAACTTAGTGCCGTAAGTGAAATGGAATTCCGACACTGCAGTGCTCCTCGTATATACTTTATCACGTAAATAAAACGGTGATTCACGACACAGAGTGTAGGTACTTGGTTTCGTGTGAATGATGATTATGATGTGAGGTGACGGAATTGATTTAAAAAGAAAATGATATGTACGAGTCTCGTATTTTGCGAAGAGAGACGCGGCCCATCAATAGGAGCGAGGAGTGGAACCAGAGACTAAGATCAATATAGTTTTCGGATCGGTATGTTTTGGCGTGTCATCGGCGTGGCGAAGCTAGCGTCTTGAGTTCAACTACTAAGGTGACGACAGAAAAAGATAAAGCCATAGGTAGTAATTAGGTTTTTAAGATTTTCTTAGTTTGGCTAACTTTGATCAATCAGCAATCCATAAATTGTTTTCAATGTTGATATCATATATATTTGCGGATACCAGATGAGAAATGATTCTTCTAGTTTTGATTCTTTAAATATTTAAACAGAAAGTGACATGTCCACTGCGGTCCCATTATCTACCTCTTAAGCTGCTAATTACTGAAACTGTACTGTGCGTGCAAATTGTTAATTATTTTTTCTCGTCTTAGAGATTATACAGTATAGTTTGAATTTCAATAATAATAATTATCCGTTTTATTTTACCCAAAAGTTGTCTACTATTTCGAAATGCATCATCCGGTAATGGAATAAAAGATTATGAAAGAAGGATATGATTACGAAACATTTAATTATTATCAATATAGATAATATACTCACATACAGGAGAAAATTACATGCAAATATTTCCTGGCTGTTTTCTACACATACCCTAATCTCTCGGTACGTCCATTCTTGCTGTGGCGTCACTCATAACCATCCATTTTTAAAATTGGTATACCCCAAAGTAGTAATTTGCCCTCCTCTCCACCCTTCTGTTGCTGACTCTTAGAACTACCTTTCCAAATTAAACTTAAGATCCCATTGTTATCAAAAGTTGCTGCTTTTTTCATTTTTTGGGCTTGGAATTAGCATTGATATAACAAAGGCTTTCACTCATAATTAAACCCAAATGGACTCTCACTACCTGAACAAACTATTCTTGTCATAAGCACACTGATGGTAGATAATGCAATAAGTTTCCTTGAATACTGATGTGAAGTTTGGCTCCTAATGTGTTTCTTTTCCGTTTTCGTAAGAGCGTTTAAAATCTAATGGGAAAATATCATAACTAAAATTAGTTTATTTTCTCGAAAGAAATCGCAATAAGACATTGATAATTTAATACACCTGATATTCGACTTACTTTTGAACTCTGAAATTGTTGAATTATGATGCATATTTTTACTGTCACGGTATCTCCGGCAGTTTCTTGGAATTTGTCAAAAGCAAAAGTCTAAATGTTAGCTGAAAAGTACAGTATTCCGAAAAACCACTGTGAATCGCGCATTATTACAGAAGATTTAGCCATATAAAAGGTGTGTGCTGAGATGGTCCCCGAGGTGCTTGCTATCGAATGACTCATGACCGAGTACCTGGCCAAGCACAAGGTGGCAATGCTGCCACAGCCGTGCTACAACCCTGATAGGGCAACGCCAGACTTTTGTTCCCAGGGATAAAAGAGCTTGAAAGGCAACCATTTTGGAACGCTGGATGATGTCATAAAGACCCTGACGAGGTGTCTGATAAAGGTTCCTGTGGACGCCTTCCAGGAAGCGTATTGCGACTGGCAGAGGTGCTGGCATCGGTGTGTCGATGCACAAAGGTGCTACTTTGAGGAATTCTGAAATAAATTTTCCCCCGGTATATTCTACTTATTTTTTGGGACATCTAATATGCAAATTGCTCTGAAAAGTATTTTTCCTAGTTAACTTTCTCATTTCACCAGAAGTCGGTAATGAAACGAATGTGGATCAATAAATGATATTAAGTCTAGATCTTGATTGTTGTTGATGAATTCACGTCGCATGATATCATGACGGAGAGGCTTGTTTGAATTGCTAATGACGACAAGGTAGATAGAAACGAACTAACTACAAGGCCATTGATCGATAAAGAGCATGCTTCTAGTGAACTCTATACATTTGCACAAAAAGTAAAATTAAGTGTATCGACTGTAAAATTAACATAACAAACGAATGCGTATCAAACATACACATATCGTCAGACTTTCATTACGTGCGTTTAATTATTCTTTAAACCGCTATTTCACGGGTGGGTTTTTAATTTCCATCCTTCATTTCAAGGGTTTTTAATTTCCATCCTTCAATAAATGTTCCTTCTTTGAAATTATACCTCGTTCTGCAATTTATTGAACTCTATATTGATCATTTTTACTTTTCCGAGGAAGAGCGCTTCTCTATCTGTTATTATAGACATATACCTCAAAGAGGAATGTGAACTCCCCGTTAATTTCTTTAAGTAGGTGTCATTTAAATCTTAGGGCCGGTTTCGCTTCCCGAAATCGCACACAGGTGTTGGTACTTTTCCGCCAAAGGGACAAAAATTTATCGATTTTAAAAATAGCTGCACTGAAATATGATATAAATCAATGGATGTATATTTTAGCGCTGAAACCAATGCCAGGTCAAAAAAGAGTCAGTTTGTGATAATATATCCAAGGGTTATTAAAAGATCACTAGATAAAAGAAAGAGTAGGTTTTTTTGTGCAAACAGGCAATATTCATGTGGGAAGCAGTTTTCCAGTCCCTTTGCTTCCCTGCTCTCTTTTTCAATTCCCAGTACCAAATGCCTTCCATGTCTTCCAAGGTTTGCTTAATATATCCTACGTCAGGCGTGTGATTATTTTATTACATTTTTCCTTCCATTGTTTTCTTCATGATTCCATTGTTTCTAAGTATGCTTCCTATTGGATGGGATCTTCTTCTTCTTTTTAAATACTTTAAGAAGCTTGTCGTTCCTGCAGCTCTTCCAACAAATCCTACTTCATTTGTTACCTTCTCTCTCTAAAATATATACAGAGTTTTTCTGTCAAATGAAGCTTCTTAATACGAGGGTGGTCTGAAAAGTTTCCGACCTAACAAAGATACAAGACATTTTTTCTGAAATTTTCCGAGTAAAAACTTTTCAGACCACCCTAGTACAGTATTATCTTCTTTTCTCCCCGGATGAAAACCCACGAACTCAAATAAAAAGAGGCACCGGACACTGAGGTATTTAAGAGCATTGCGAGGGTAGTCCCATAAGTACCCGGCCTGATCTAGAGATGGGGGTAGTTTTTTAAAAAAATCACTGTATTAGGAAGTACGCAATTTATAGAGCATATGTATAATATTTGAAGACGCTACGTTGTTTAGTATTTGTTTGGCAGCCATCAATAGTGAACGTTTTCAGTAAAAAATTGTGAAAATGGAGAAAATTGGTCATCGTTGTGTGATATAATACTTTTATTTGAAAGGCCTCAGCCCAACCAATATAAGAGCTGATCTGGATTCTACTCTGGGTGGGTCTGCACTTTCGTTTACAACAGTAAAATATTGGCTGGCGGAGTTTAAACGAGGCCGTACGAGCTGTCAAGGCGAGTATCGCATTGGTCTACCAAATGATGTGACGACTCCAGAAACGGTGAAGAAAATCCACAGAGTGATACTGGATGGTCGTCAACTGAAAGTGCACGAGATATCAGATATATATATATATATATATATATATATATATATATATATATATATATATATATATATATATATATATATATATATATATATATATATATATATATTCAAAAAGTGCGGCACATCGCATATTAAGTGAAAATTTGGACATGAGAAAGCCGTGTGCAAGATGGGTGCCGAGTTTGCTCACACTCGAGCAAAACCATTGCCGTAAGATGTTTCAATTGAGTGTTTATAAAACTTACACGGCAACAAAGCTGAAATTTTTCGCCGATTCATAACCATGAATTAAACATGGGTCAATTACTTACACCCGAGACAAAAGGACAATCAAAATAATGGATTCACAAGGGAGAACCGACTCCAAAGAAGGCGAAGACCATTTCATCTGCAGGCAAGGTCATGGCGTCGGTTTTTTGGGATGGCCGTGGGATAATTTATATTGACTGTCCTAAAAAAGGAAAAAATATCAACGGCGAGTATGATGCGAACTTAATGCAACGTTCGAGCGAAGAAATCATGCAAAAGCGGCCGCATTTGGCTAAGAAGAAAGTGTTGTTTCATCAAGACAATACACCAGCTCACAAATTTGTTATTGCAATGGCCAAAATTCATGAATTAAAGTTTGAATTGCTACCTCATCCACCCTATTCACCAGATTTAGCCCCCTTGGATTATTATCTGTTCGCAATCTTGAAAAAATGGCTTGGTGGTAAAATATTTTCCAACGTGGAGAAGTGACGTTGGCAGTTAATGGCTCTTTTGAGGAGCAACACAGTTATTATTGCATTGAACATTTCTGGGAAAAGTGCATAAAAGGAGATTATGTTGAAAACTAAATACATTTTTTCCAAAATATTTTCTTTCCAAAATTTTTCATTCTATGTTAGGTCGGGTACTTCTGGGACCACCCTCGTACTTCAATCAACGAGTATCGCACGACAAGTATATCGCATATTTTTCCTTTGAAGGTTTTTAACTTGAACTCGCTAATATTCAGAAAATATAAAATTAATATATTTGTTGGTATCCCCATAGCAGAAGTATACCCGGACTTTCATTTTTGAAGTCCAAAAACCAAGGAGAATTTGGCGACCTCAATGCATGCATAGGTGCACGCAAGTGTCTTAAAATTAACAATCATAACGTATTTGTTTGATTTAATTAATGCTGCTCAATTATTGGGCTCAGGAACCTTTCAAGGTGAATCAGGTTTATTGATGTACCCTGATGATGTCTTTCAAAGAAATTGAATAGAAAATAAATAAAATCTGAGGTTCTTTGGAATAGAAATTCTACTCGACCTTAAAAAATAGTAATTTTTTGTGACTGTCGGAAAATAGCAAAGTAATTCCAAGTTGAGAGGGACGACAGGGAGAGGGAATCAATAAGAACAGAGAGCATCCAAGGCGAGCAATAAAAAATACGACCACACGAAGCAAACTCAATAAGGAACTTTTATCAGAACTCCTCAGTGTATAGGGCGAACTTAATTCATAAAACATTTTTTGACGGAAGTCTGAATTTAATATCTAGGCTTTTCCGAGTTTCCCAGAGGATGAGTGGAAGTGGTATAGTTTTAAGTGCCTCGCCGTAGAAGAAAAAACGTTGAAAGAACGTAATTTATAAAGTTTCTATGTGAACATGTTTCAAAATGGTACATTTGCTCGAGTCTCGATTTTGGCGCTGATTATTTATACAAGTGTAACTTTTCAAGTGCTCCAGGTAGTATTCTCGTAACGCCATCGTAAAATCAGCTGATCATTTTCTCATGTTGTTTCCGTTTGAGTAAAAGAGAAAAACGACATTTTTATGCATGAATTTTTGTGTGCTAATTCAGTGTCCACTAGCCAAATATCAAGAAATTTCCCTAAGATTTTTCAGGTTTCTCTGAGAATATTTTTAGTTTTCCAGAGCGTTTCACATCTTTGAACAAGCGTATTTAGGTAAATATTAGTGGTTATATAGACGCACGTATAGAGTATACGTATTTACACGTATATATACGTGTTCTTTCACTAAAATGAGACAACTGTAGAAGAATGCCTGGTAGTATCATTTCAGTCACATTGAAAGTTTATCACTCCCATAGATAAAGAAGTAGCCTAAAAATCTCTCTTAGGCAAAAAAATATATTTTTTTAATTAGACGGCCGATTAACAAATTGAAAAATGTCTTGCAAATAACAAGACTCACAAAAATGCCGATCGGCATTACAGCTAAAATTAACAAATTATAAAACTTTTTTAGTAATAATAAATATACTTTATATTTAATATATGGTCTCCATATCACTACAATCTCAAGGTCTCTAATTATTGCCAACAAAATCTCGTGGCTCATCTGGAATACCTCTTCTATTGTCAATTTTTAAATGAGAGATTATCTATAATTATAACTCTTAATTTTATATTTTCACTGTTTTCTCATTTTTATCCTGGACCAACAATCTTCCGCGAAAAGCCTAATCATCCTTTTCTACAATCGTGAAAAATGACAGTGCTTCTAGTGGAATGAGAGACACTAGAAATTTCATCGCTAGTATCTCCCATTTCACGAAAAATCGATTTATAATACCCAAGTTAAAGATAAAACTCTTAATAATGGCATTATCAGAGTGTAATGAACACTACTTTCACCTCTGCCAACGTCTCCTAACCGACTTGGTTCCCATTTATTCCCAATTTATATACTCTCGTCAAGGTTTATTTTACAAAATCAAACTATTGGTGAATTTCCTGTAATTGATTCTGTAACACCCTTATTACGAAGGACGAGATTTCGAGTGATATTTTCTCATTCCAGAAGCCGTTGAGGGAGAACCATTAGTATTAGACCTGTAATAAACTTAGTAAAGCTGTTTATATGTTAAGAAAGCTCAACTTTATCATTTCAAATGAGTATCGTTTAACACTTTACCATGCCTTCTTTAAATGTCATTTGAATTATGGTGTTGAGTTATGGGGTCATTCCCCTCATGTTAAACAAATTTTGCTACTGCAAAAGAGAGCTATTCGCTCTCTTGCTAATATACCACCACGTGATTCCTGCAAACCTTTTTTTATTAGGTATAGAATCATGACTGTATTTTGTTTGTATATCTTTAAGGCTCTGATTCATGTGAAAGTTAATCTAGAAACTTACCAATTAAGATCCAACCTCCATAACTATTCCACAAGAGGTAAATCGAATCTAAATACTACTTATTGTAGATTGTCATCAACTTACAACACATTTCACAATATGAACATACGACTGTATAACTATCTGCCTACTCAGTTGAAATCAGATGGTATCCAGAGTTTCAAGAATAGGGTATATACCTGGTTACTTGCTCACCCACTTTACTCATTGGATGAATTCTTTTGTGACAATCTTCATCACATTTAAGAACTTATGTTTATATATTAAGTAATATTATGATTGACGACATTTAATATGGTTGTACCATTTTTAAAATGAATAAAGTATTATTTTATTAGTAACCAATCGTATAAGGGAGAACCATCAGTAGGCCCAATGCTCCCCGTGAATCCCCATTCAAGCTAGGTCTACAGCTTAGTGAGAGTTTCCTCCACATGTAACACCACCTCCTTTCCACCTCCGACACTTCCCGTTCAGAAGGTCAAGAATAAATACATGTTGGCGTAAAAATAAAAAATAAACATAATTGCATATGACCCACCATCATAGTAATCAAACCGAAAGTTGGTTTTGAAAGGTGAGAACATAATTTTTTTGGAACCAGAACTTCGCAAGAAATAATGGGCTCTACGGCCTCTCAGTTAAATAAGGATGGGGAAAAACAACATACTATATTACAGCCATTGCATTTTAAATAGACTGCCCAGCGTATAACCTGGCATTTGAACCCGAGACCTTCCAATTAGCAGCAGAACGCTAAATAAAATTGACTATCACCGCACGTTACGTAAAGCTAAAAAGAAATTTCACAAACAAATCGTTTTCATCATGGAGTTATTTTTTTAATTCAAATTCTCCTTTCGGCAGAAATCGATGAATTTCGATTAGGATTGAACGAAGGAAAATTTTGAAACAAAAGCGGTTTACCGGGAGTAGTATTCCATTCCTGTTTTGGTCTAAAGGTAGAGAAATGGTAAAGATAAGTTGTGTTACGAGCGTAGTTTATGTTTGGGTACAAAGGCATTGTTTCCTTCATCAAACTGACCCGCAATTATTTTTATGCCATTAGATTTGCTTGGAGTTCTGATACCGAGAGGATCATAATGACTCCACATTATATGAGCAAACCAGATCACCAGGATAACAGAAAAAATTCCGGCAAGGACAGATAGAGATACTCAGTTTTCTCAGTAAAACTTGCCATTAAAGTTAACTCTCGATATTTGTTACTTTGTACTTAGTAAGCATTGTGTACTTTGTAAATCTCTATTGTGAACAGTTGAAAATTTCCTGAATATATGGTACTTAATAGGGCACGGTGTATCAACAGACCTCCAGTATCTCATAGCACGTCCAATATGCACTTGGATTCTACCGATAAATACCGTTTAAGTCCCAAAGAATGTAATCAAATCAATTATGTTATGCTTAATTGGAGAAGGTACCTTCATTTTACGAGAAAGGGGCGAAAGCCAGCCAAGGTCGGACTCGGGCCCGCCCTTGGCGAAGTGCGGTGGACGCGGAGTGGGCGATTCCTCCCCACCGTCTCCTGGCGGAGCGAAGCCCTTCGTACTTTTCGCTTCGACTGACGAAAGATGTGAGAGAAAAAAACACACTCGATTCTTGATAAAATCCATTGGATTCGTCCCGAGTATTTCGCTCTTTCACGAAGTAAACATTCTCTGGAAAGCTATCGCCAAAGACTTGCGAAATTCCATTCGCCGCGACGGCGAAGTTCGGAACCTGAGGTGAAGTTTGATATCAACGGTTGAAGTTTGGCTCAAATACATCTAATATAAGGTGAATACAGTGAATACTTAAGTTCTATCCATAGTTAATCTCCTTATGAAAACTTATGGAACATGTTGCGGGAAGAGTCACGTTATGTGGAGATAGGCGGATGAGGTGGAGGAGTGCCTAAGGGGGAAAAGATATGAAACGGCTTTAAATATATATGGGAGAAGGGGAGAGGTAAGGAGTTGTACACGAAGTTTCGAGGTAGAACTTTTCTTTGACGAATTTGGTGTTTTCACCCGCCCTTCTATACTTCTGTCTACTCAGGGAATCAACTTAAAAAGGAAAATATGGTGCTTCATGGTAAGGTACTAATGAACAATTAAATATAGTATACGTACGTCTAAACATGTAATGTTTAAGATGTGTATTCCGATAATATGCTCTCCAAATGAAGCATATATTTCTTGTATTTGGAAATGGAATGTATAGTTTAATATAGATACATCTATGCTCATAAACAAATGCATATAAAAATTACCCGAAAATGGGTACTAAAAAGACATTGGCAGTTAAAAGAGAATTTGGGAACTATAAAGAAATTTGAGAAGGTAAATTCGCTACCTTAAGTAACACATTTCAAACTATAATGAAAAAGCAACAATTTCATTGTTTTAGTTTCAACGGCAAAAACAAAATATTTCAAGATATTAACTATATGATTGGTGCAGATTTACATAGATGATAGGCTATTTTCAAAAAAGATCAGGCAATGAATACTGTGCCATTTCCTTCCCTTGCCGGGTTTCATCCTCCTGTGAATTAGCAGCGGAAATAAGTGGAATATAACGTAGATATACTAAGGTTATCATGATTATTCAGTTGGAGACAGTTATGATGAAATGAATTTCCCCACGTTCCAAAGAAAGTTCCAGACTTTTACGGTCTCGCACATATGAATTAGCTGTGGAACGTTTACTGAAGAAAGATATTATATAATAAAGTATGATGAGGTCAATAATGCTGTTATCCTGCGTTAATCCGGGTTAGCAATAAGAGGTATGTTCAACAAGTATCGAGAATTTTGAATTTTCGCGGGTTACGTACGTATGTTTGATTTTCAATTTTTTTTGCGGTGTTATGTCGGTACTTAAAGCTCTCACTTATGCCGAAAAGTTCGGCCATTTTGAATGCTCAGTCAATTATTGACAGCTGTTTTCCTTGGACGTGTTTTGGCTTATCTTCGATTTTTGCCTGTTCCAAAAAATGGATCAAAGAATCTGTATCAAACTTTGTGTGTAAAACGAAATTAAGTGCGCGGGCGCATTCCGAATGTTGACTGTGGCATATGGAGAAGCTACCTTGGACTTAAACAACATTTATCGTTGGTAAAAAATCTTCTCAGAGGGCCGAGAAGATGTGAACGACGAAGAGCGTGCCGGACGCCCGAGCACGTCAACAACAGACGAAAACATTGATGAAGTGAAGATAACAGTATTGGCCAATCGTCGAATCACCACTAGAGAAGTTGCTGAGGACCTAAACATATCGATTGGCTCGTGCCATTCGATTTTTACCAATCATTTGGGCATAACACGGATTGCCGCGAAATTTGTACAAAAATTGCTCAATTTCGACCAAAAACAGCAACGTATTAACATTGCTGATGAGGTGTGGGACTCTGTCTGCGACGACCCAAATTTACTCCAGAAGGTCATAACTGGTAACTAATAATAATGGTTTTATGGTTATGACGTGGAAAATAAAGCTCAATCATCTCAATGGAAGCTGCAGCACGAGCCAAGACAGAAAAAAGTGCGCCAAGTTTGGTCGAATGTGAAAGTTTTGCTTACCGTTTTCTTCGATTGCCGGGGCGTGGTGCATCATGAGTTCTTACCAAAGGGTAGAACGGTAAATAAGGAATATTACCTGTAAGTTATGCGCAATTTGCACGAAGAAATCCTCTATAAACGCCCGGATTCTTAGAAGAACAAAAATTGGCTTTTGCACCATGACAAAGCCCGTTACTTGTGCGCGAAATTTTGGCCAAAAACCAACACACTGATGATGCTGCAGCCACCGTATTCCCAAGATCTGGACCACAGTGACTTTTTCTTGTTCCCGAAACTGAAGAAGCCAATGAAAGGACGAAGCTACGCTACGATTGACGAGATAAAGACTGCACCGAAGGAGGAGGTGAACAAGTTAACAAAAAATGATTTTTTGAAGTGCTTCTAGGATTGGAAATAACGTTGGCACAAGTGTATAATATCTAATGGGGATTACTTTGAAGGGGACAAAATAGATATTCATGAGTAAATACATAATTCTTGAAAAAAACACAAAATACGCAAAAGATATATTTGAACAGACCTCGTATGTATAACTTAGGATATGGATACAACCCCGCACTAAGCTCTGTGGCTTGCGATATTCACGCGAGACGATAGAAATCTTCTCGGTGCGTTTAGCGTACAGCTTCCAAAATTGAATTGGAAAAAATAGAATACACCGGTTATTGTAGAATACAGGTGTTGAGATCTGAGGCACTGGGCCTGCATCCAAAACCCTCCGCCTAATTAGACACTGAATGCACTGGCTGCTATGACTATATACGTATTCCGGGTGCTAAGATTCTACAATTTTCCATGATGAAGGTATTTGTTTTTAAGAGCGAATTAGCCGCCTTTGAGAATTTTACATGGCAGGTTCCTGTATTTCATAAATTAATTACTTTTCTGAGAGGGGCTACTGCAAGTGAAGGAAACCTTTGGTAAGAAATATTTAAAGCAATTGTTCGGCTAGTGTTTGAGGCCACTTGCAACACCAAAACAGCACGTATGCTAACCGCACAGTAACTGTGTAAGAAACTTCCGTGTTCCTGGAATTGATTTATGGAATGGCATAAAGTATATTTCCCACGTCAAAGTAAGGAGCTTGGCCTAATTTATATGTAATTATTACATTTATAACAAGGAAAAATTATTTCCCACTTGGGTGTCGAGACAGCTTCCTTTGAGCTTTCTCGAACACATTGAGTAATAATCCTACAACCATTGTTGACTGCGACCGTCATCAATGAGAGAAACCGAAATTATGCTGGTAAAAAGCAATTATTTTCATAATAATTAATTAGCAGGCGGAACCGAGAGAGGTTGGAATACGCAAAGCTGGGTACTTGGCAAGTTCACGTCTGTCTCACCCTCCCCCTCGTCTGTCATCCACCAGTCACCCTCTCCTCCTCACTATCACTTTCTTTGAATCAACCTCTCTCTCGCAAAGCAAGTGGCTAATCTCCTCCGTACAAAGTCCTAGGTCCGCCAGACACTAAACACATGCACATGGCTGCCGTCGTTAAGAAGATGATCCTCGGACCGATGAACGATACCTCAGGATATTTGGGAGTTTATCAAGTTTGGTGAAAGGCACTAGGATTCAATGCTGCTCCGGAACTACCGTCAGCACCTTTCACAAATCATTGAAATTAGACCAAAAAAGAAAGCCTTCAGAAGAAACCAGAAGAAAAGATCTGATGCTGGAAAGAGACGTTGTAAATCAAATGAACAGACACATTGAGAAATACATTATAGAAGGGAATATACAGGCTACCTGTAGAAAGGAGAACCAAGAAGAAGGTCTAGAGACACATACGCGGGTCTAGTAAAGAAGAACGTTAGATGGAAGAAGTAGAAATTAACGGAGTACAAGATACAGAAGAGAGGGGGGTAATGATCGACAAAGTTTCGGATGGAAATACTAATAATGATTATCTCTGACGAGCTAAAAACCTTTATTGGCGTCATTTGCTAACAAATGTGGTGGTGAAAATTCATTTCATTATGTTCTCGTCCCGTGTTCTATTGACTTACGATGGGTCTTGAGGACACACCTAGAGGACAGGCAGGAAGGTGGAATTTTTCGATTTTCAATGAACGTTCCTCTTCGGTCACTCATTCGATAATATTTTTATTTTCTGGCTTTCGATATTTTCGGATTATATCCTTTCAATATGTTACTTGATACTAAGTATCTCAGCCTTTGATCTTACGTACAGGTATAAACTTTTTAGCCATAAAAAAGGCAGCAGTCAATTGATGCATATCGTACCCGCGTGTATCTATGTGTATGCTATAATTCCTCGCAGGTAAGCTCTTGAGCGGTTTCTATGATAACATAGGACTTGAAGCGTAAACTACAATATACGGAAACAAGTGAACTTTGTCTTCGAAAAAGGCATACTTGATTATTTGCCGATGGTTACGGAACGACAGATACATTCCGTCCGTTTCAAAAAGATAAGCCAGGGGCGGTAGGTTAGGAAATGAAATGTAGAAGCATTACATGGATTGACAAGGAAGGAGTATCTCCTTCCTTGTCAATTCATGTAATGCTTCTACATTTCATTCCCTAACCCACCGCCCACAGCAGGCCTTTGAGAAAATCATGGACTAGGTTAAAGAGCGAAGTGCTGCTGTGGAAAAATGGGAATACATCAAAAAAGGGATATCGAAAGCCGCAAATGAAACCATAGGAACCGTTAATGGGAAAAGGACAAGGAAACCATGGATCACGGATGAGATGATTAGAAAGCTAGATGAGAGAATAAAATGGGAGAATGTAAACACAGAGCTAGGCAAAAGAAAGTACCAAGGTTTAAATACAAAATTGAGACGGGCAACAAATAAAGCAAAAGAAGCATGGTGGAAGACGCAGTGCGAGGATACGGAAAGTTTGTAGAAGAAGGGTGAAATTGGTGCGTTACACAGCAAGTTGGGTGAATTGGAAAATCAGAGTGATACGTAGATACAGGATGACAATCAATGTTAATACAGGGGTCGTACAATAGGAATTGGGACTGGTTCGCTGTAGCCTCAACGCAGTGGTGGATGGGGATCCGACCGGTCGGCTCGGTCCCCCCCACCCCGGCGCACTTTAGTTTAGTCGCCTCCGGGCATGCGTTGAGACAGAATGTGGATTTCTGTGACGCGTGATTGTTTGTGGTGTCGTCGTGCCAGCATGGAGAGCACCGTCGAGCAACGCTACGCTGTGAAGTTTTACGTTAAACTCGGTTAAGCCGCATCGCAGACCGACGCCAAAAGTACATGGTGGTGCGTAGTCCGATTCATTACAAAGTTTTATATTTTTCCATACACCCGTATGCTGTTTTTTTAAAATTTACTTGTCAGATGTGTCCAATAACTCAGCCCATGTATCTACAATTGAAAACCCCATGCAAGTGCTAAAAGATGTCATGCCTAGTTTATGCGTGAGTCGAGTTTGATGCCACAACTGCATCTTCTTTGGATTGTCGCTTCTTTAGAGATGCGCTTTTACGATAATAATGCGGGCATATGTGTATAATCGCGCACTTGTTGTATCAATGATAAGTTACAACATCTTGGGAAGTCCTATTAATTCAGTGTCATAAAAATAGGGAGTCAGGGGAAACTCGTAGTAATTGATGTCTCAGATTTTTCGGTTAAAACTCACAGAAAATATTATTTTTTAGCGACGCATTTCATCACAAATTTCTTGAATATGACTCCTCTTTACAGAAGAAAGACATCAACACCAGGCCTTTATTGATGATGACATTTTGAGAGTTAAATCTTCTCTATCCTGTTTGAGCTCACATAATTTTCATTTTAACAATCTATCAGTTTTTTCCAATAAATTCAGCGTAATTTTTTACATTTTTACCGGTTAATAAAACACCATTTTATTAGTATGCATGTTGAATTTCAATAAGCATACGATACAGTAATCCCCAATTGGAAAATGATCAATTCACCAGACTTAGCATCTTCCCACCCATTAAAATTGAATAATTCACCTTGCAGTATTTCTTCCTAAATTTGGAGGCATCACTTTTAATATGAAGTTATTGACAATATGTTTGCTTGGGCATCTCAAGCGATTGGAAGAACAAACGGTTTCTCCTCGGCCTTATATGTTTTTATATTATCCCCCCACTGCTCCTTCATCATAATATGCACCTGAAATTCACATCACAGGAATTTGACTCTCTTTTTCCGATTCTTTTGAATCAGTTAATTACAACTATTGGAAACAATTAACGCTGATGAACTTGACGAATATTACTTCTGGACAGTTACAACAAGTTATACTGGATTTTATGAACGCGTAAAAATAGTTTTCAACCGAAATATGCTACCTAATGTCGAACGGCTTTTTTTTCATTATATTAAGTTAATAATCTGCCTTAAGGAATGTCCCGTTTGATCATTTTCCCTCAAGTAAAACTTTCATGGAAACGGACCGAATTTCAAAATACAGCAACGTCGCCTATCAGGCTCAATCAGTATGATAATAACGCTGGAGTTATTTTTTATTATAAGCATGAGGACTATCCGTACACCCTCCCATCTTTCAACCGCTGCCCTCATTTTCCTTGTAGCTCACTTCCCTTTCACATTCCCTTCAAGACGGTGTTTTCAACACCACCTGGCCACGTATCAGCGCTTTCAGGAAGATCTTCAAATGTAAGGTGACGTCTGGCGTTCTAATGAGATTTATGGCGTTAAATTTCACCTGAGGCGGAATGGATTTCGACAGACTTTCCAAGAAAATCATGCGCTTACTCTTCCAGAGGGATCTAAGTAAATTTGTTAATATGGATATAACATTTCCCGCTGAGTACTCATCCACAGTCGGTTAATCTGAGACTGATTGTATATTCTAAATTAATCAAATAGCCAAGGTTCGCTAGTCATAAATGATTCGCAAAAGTAAGTTTCAATCAACCATATGGAACTTAAAATGAAGACTGTGCTCATGGAGCGTCTGGTGATAGCATAATGAGTCTGGTATAAAATATTTGATACGATTTTTTAAGATAACGCAAAAGTCTGCACTTGCTTGGAATCAATTGAAGCAATCCCTTCAGCATTATTTTAAATGATGAGAATATTTTAAAAAATTCTTGTCTACTTCATCAAGCAGACTTACATGGATAATATATATTTTTTATTTTTGTGTATATATTTTTTCATTTTATCATGACTCATAAACATGAACACAAAAAGCGTTGTTGGAGACAATTTGGGTTCAAGTGATTTAATCAAGCGCTAAAATGTGTGGTAATATTGGTTTTTATAAAAAAAACGGACACGGAAAATTTCATTGAGATAACATCAACGACACATTAGAATTATGTCATCAGTTCGCGTTGGTTGGCAAATCTGCATCTATTTATCTCATGGACGGATTCTGGGAGTAATTGAAAATAATTTCTAAAGACGTTTTGTTAGAATTCATGCGCATTTGATGCCAGATATTTTTTATCAGCCTATCCGTATATTTTCATGTCAATAGGTGATTAATCAGCACCCTCAACTAAAGGCATAAACCTAATAATCAGGCAGAAAGGAACTAGTTCATTTAAAAACGGAAAATCTAGTTATATGCATATTGATTCATAAATAAAAATAGTGACTAGGTACGTTTAATACGCTGAAGAGGATTGGAGGTCGGAGCTTGACGTATTAGAGCCCTGGGAAATCGTTTAACGGTGCATACCACGATCCCTCGGGGAGGAAATATTCCTCTCTCGCTACTCCCCCATCGCATCGGCTTACTGATTAATCGGAAGGGAGGATTAAAAGCTTATAAAGCTTTTAATTTCCTGGAGACAAAATGCTTTGGTATTGGATTCTGGAGAAACGTCAACACACTTTTGAAAGCAATATGGCTGAGAGACTTGGCGAAAGAGACTACATTGGCAATCGTCTTTGGAAGCCATGTGGTACAGATTTCTGAAATGTTAGTATTTAAATGTATTCCATTCTGCTGCTATGTTTCTCGGGTAAAATACTTCTCATGACGACTCTGTAATTGAAAATAGACATTAAATAGTTAGGGACTATATATTTATAGTTTATATATTTTCAGTTATAACTTACTATGAAAGTAGAGATATGCAGTGAATATTTACCATATCTTTGTCTTCATGCTCAAATTAATTCGAAGAATGCTAAATTACTGTTCCATAAAATTCACCACGCAGAAGAACCTCTCTTAGATACTTTCATACTTCGATAATTCACTTTATTATACTATATGCCTAAAATGGAGAAATATGCTGGCTTATAAGGTAAAGGAAAACGTCTTACTTTAATTAGTTTTATCCATACGTAAGGATTTAATTAGATTAGGATTAGATAAAAATACCAAATGATTTATATGACTGACGGAACAATACTTAAGTAGCTTACTTGCGTCATTCATCATAGTCGTCATTGATGACATCTCAAAGAAACGGATGCCTAATTGTCCCCACAATTTTAGTTTTCTGCCAAAGTAATCAGGGAAAGAAGTTTTATTCACAGTAGTTTATGTTTTCCAACGAACATCTACGCCAGAGAACTATGATCTATTGCCCTAACTCTTCATCCACCTTATACTTGAGCCACGCCCTCTTCTCTCAGAAGGTCGAGAAATCGGTTGGAAAAACACACGTCCCACCCTAGCTGTCTCATCGAAGTTTTATTAGTGTTTCTGCTAATAATATATGAATCCAGAGTCGCGCGCATATTGATACTCTACAAAGAGGTAGCCAATACAAGTGCCATGATCAAAACTTAACTATTTCATGTGTATTCGGCAGAATTTGTAGCAATACGAGTCTTGCGAAGGGAAAGGAAACCAGGAAAAAATATTTTCGACTTCAAAAGAAGGTACAAACAAGTTGCGTTATGTAAACCGATGTTTTATGGCTCCGCACAAAGCCATGTCTCATCTCCTCTATGTTTCCTACTTCTCGTGGGAGTGGTACGCAAAATTTTAGTGATATTTTTCACTGGACTGGACCTCCTTATCTAGGCCACGCGCTTATAACATTTCGAGCAAGAGAATTCATAAACATCCGTCCGTCCTCATCACGTAACCGCTCGGGGGGAGCCATTTCCCTGCAGACCTCAAGAGGTATGTATGCATATGCAAGTACGAGGC
The DNA here is from genome assembly GCF_022747635.1 of Hetaerina americana. Taxonomy (NCBI): domain Eukaryota; kingdom Metazoa; phylum Arthropoda; class Insecta; order Odonata; family Calopterygidae; genus Hetaerina; species Hetaerina americana. Next base: position 71,411,848 of record NW_027286069.1, on the reverse strand, counting down.
GCAGTGAATCGGAGAGACGCGCCACAGTGAGAAGATAGCTCTCCACCATGCAGGGCGCATGTCAAACGCCTATTTGGATCTTTCTGCGACATTTACGAGGGCGTTAGTCGAGTTCAGCGACCGCGTAAAATTAATAAACCTTCTTCTTCATATCCTTCGTCCTCGTATTTGGGCTCTTCACCGGACCGCAATGGGGGAGGGTAGCGAATCCCATTGCGGATTTTACTGAATCCCGTAGCGGATGCCCAGCGGTCAGTCAAGGACTCTCCACCCCTGTAGGTAGTAGGTACTGCTCATCCTCTTTCCTCTCCTCTACCCCTTTCCACTTGGCCGATCCTTCTCTCCCTGACCCTCATCCCCTCGCCGCGTCCCTTTGCGTGAGACTTGACGGACAGGTCGCAATTTGAGTTTCGACCGCTGCCGCGGCTGGGGGAGGGGTCAGACGTCGACATCGTCCCTCGAATCATTTAATGGTCTCGCTCATTTGTTTAGCGTGCGATCCTGTCCAATCACCGTAATGGGTGAGTGATAATGGCTGACGTTGCTAAAAAATATGCAAACACTCTGGGGGACTCTGGATAATTGACTGGAAAATGATGTAAAATTAGCCCTACCCACGAATTACTTGGGCGAGACCTTATTTTAAGGACTAATTTTAGGTTTGGATAAATGAAGGAACACCAGGGGTTAATGTCATAATTAAAACTGCTACAACACTCCTGATTAGTTTCACTGATTTTTATTTGTTCACATTCTCACTTTTAGATTTGTCGCGGCAGTGTATAGGATAATGAAAGTTGGTGAGTTTATAGATCATCACATCGTATTGAAATGGAATTTATTCCGAGTACAGATTTTTTTGATTAGTAATCAAATAAAAATTGACACTAAATGACCACAGATATAATAACTTCTATAATAATTATTCTACCAGTTAACACAGGTTTAGGTTGGACATAAACTATAACAACAGTACAACGATACATTTCCCGGTCTGTCTTATGAAAACATAACCCGAGATCCGACACCACAATAACCCTTTTCAATTCCGCATACTTCCTTCCTCTCTTGATTTCGTCCAAGATGCCTTTCCCATTCATACCCATTCCTCAATTGCCTTGATCTTTCTCCTATCACAATCTTCAACATCTTCCTGCCGATTAAAACGCTCTGTATTCACCTTATCCATCCTGCCTCTTTGAATTTATGCCAAAAATCGGCTCTCCTCACCCACTTTGCCGAGCACTTTCTCATTTGTTTTCCTTTCCGCACATTTCACCTTTTCCATCCTTCTCCACACCCAATTTTGAAAATCTTTCAATCGATGCTTATCATCTTGCTTCCAGACGATGTTTCCGTGATGTACAAATCCAAATGAAAGTTTTAACGAGTCCTTTATTAATATCCTTACTCCCTGTTATCAACTCAATCCTCCTTGAGTGAAAGCTTCTTTGCCTGACGCAATTTTACTAGTATTGACCCTACTACTTATACCATTTTGGCCCAAGACACTCCTGAATCAGGTAAACCGTTCCACCTACTCAAGTTTATACCCCTATTTTAGCATTTAACTTAGATTTCCTTTCTCTCGAAAACCACATTAGCTTTGTTTTGTTCAAAATGATTCTCATCTTTTCTATACTTTTCACACTGACTTTCAAAAAGATTTAAGTGAGATGGAAGGAACATAAAACTTAAAGTCAAACTCAAAATAAAACAATATGAATGTGAAAAGATATCACTTATTTGTCACTTTCGAAAGGCAATTTTTTTACACCAAAGTACCAGTTCGACCTTAGGGAATGTTTGTGTGTATTTCATCGACATTTAATCAATACAATGCCAATATTATGTTGATAATGGCAAACAGTGGGTCGCGGGGGTAGAGCGTTGGACTTCTGATAAGAGGGCCAGGGTTCGATTCCCGGTCAAGCCACTATGGATACATGCAGCTCTACCCAAGCTCTGTGGTACTTCGGGTACCTGATCTTTCTGTGAAACCATCACCGGCACAGGGAAGGGAACTGGCCCCCCTACCCTGATGTGTGAATTTTACACGCCGTCGGGCAGCGTACTGGGTGAACTCTACCATCACCTACCAAACCGGCCTTTGGGTTGATTACTGTGTTCATGGTTCTTATGGTATAGAATTAGAGATGCCATTAGAGTTTCTATGACTCCATTAGTTCCCAGAAGCATATTACGTTCGATGGCATCTATATTCATCTTCAAAGTTTCATTTTATATTTACCATTTATGTTCGATCCTAGGGCAAGGAAAGAGAAAGAGGAAATTTATGGTAAGATTAAAAATTAATTTTAAAGGCTACATGTCAAGTAATTTTCCAGCACTTATGAGTTTAAGATCATTGTACCCTTACGGGAGGGAATTTTTAGCTTTTTTCTGCAAATTAAATAGATGCGAAATTTTTGCAACAGCAATCTACTACCCCGTAATTTAAATCGAAAATAAAATTTTATAGGAATTATTATATATATATATATATATATATATATATATATATATATATATATATATATATATATATATATATATATATAAAATATGTATTTCATTGCGGAAAATTACGCAAAAGATGATTACTATTCATGAGTACCTTTGCATAAGTAGGTAAAATCGTGCATAGTGTTATGTTATTGTTGACTGCAAATAAACGACACATGTTTATTTAGACACAATAGGAAAATAAGAACGCGTTTTTATTGAAAAAATCCCTGCAGAAGTCACGTCCGAGGTCGTTGAACCGCGATATTGTTTTCCGAATGGAGGAAGTCCAGTCCAAAAGTAGTGGTGAGCACTCAGTGGGAAACCAGGTCATTGTATTTTCATTCCACGGGAAAGGGACGCGTGTCTTTTCGTCGGTTTTATTACTTGCGCCAAAATTAGTTGACCTGATGAAAGCCGTCATTGCGTGCATCCAAGTTTCGCCCCGTTTCGATTTCGCCTCCCATCTGTTTAATAACAAGCAGAGCGCCCTAGAGAGGAAAGGTCGTTTTTCAATAGCCCCGGCCGAACCTTTCACACGGAAGCTTCCGACTTCGAGCGCCAGTTTCTCTGATAAAATGAAATCCTTTCAAACCTCCAGAGGTGATGAAACCGTTCCAACTTTATGATTGCTTGGTTCAGAGCCAAAAGAAATAACTGGATCAATATGCTCGCCCAAATCATGTCGTTTCCCATAAAATACTCTTCCATCAAGAATATTATCCGCCTGGTTTATAATCAAAGGACGAACTTCCATTCTTCGTTTCGGTACCGATGAGAATGTCTGCATTTTTCGTTTTTCAAAAGCTTCGTATCGTCCCACAAAGACTCATGCCGTATCACAGGGTAACTTTCATGAAAAAGAGAAAATATAGTTCGAAGGCGTATCTCAAAAAATGAATTAGAAAACGAATATTTTGGCTATTCGAATGGGCGAATTAGACAAAAGGTCAAATAAACTGGCATAGTATTAGTTTTTGATGCAAATTCTAGCGGAATTTATAATATTTATTTTTTTATAATACATGCCCAGTTAACTAACCTTAAAATGAAACTGATAAAAAAATGAAGGACAGCGTATTTTATTTTGCCACAAGAAATTCTTTAGACAAACCAAAACACTTCATGTCACTCGAAATATTATGTTAGAAATATTTTGAATGACTGAATACTTCATTAAACGGTCAAAGACCATATTGGGAATACTAACCATTTCATTTTTGCGATCGATTCCTGGCATAGCAACTTTTTCACTGTGATAAACATAAACCTAAATAGGGGTTGTACGCGCCTGCTTCACAGCTGGACAAGTGAGCTGGGCACTGACTTTGACGACCGCGACCTTGAAAAATGGGCGAGGTAGCCCAGAGGCCGTGGCTGCTGACCGGAGAGCTCAAGTTCAAATCTGTGCACCCTCAGCCTCAACCAGGCTCTGTGAATTTTCGGGTACTCGATCTCCTTGGGAAACGGCTGGCGGTACAGGGGCGGGAACTCAACTCCCTTCCTTTCCTTTCGCTGACGAGTGGATTTCACACGCCTCAGGTTTTAATGCGTGGTAAACTCTACCCTCAAACATTAAAATCAACCTTCGAATAAATAAATGTGGTGTTGGTAGTCTGGGAAGCCATGGTGGGGTCGCCAACCATTCTAATGCGTTATACTTTTCGTTGCGCACATGATCAGAACGGTTTATGAGCACTTCAAGACTGTGAGGAAAACATTACATTTGGTGGTTGAATTTAATATTTTATGGAATCAACGATGTTCGCTAAGTTCAATTTTAGGTTCTACGTGATAGTACTCTCCATCAATTCATTCACAAGCAACGAAAGAATGTAGAAGTAGGAATTACAGAAGCCACCAATGAATGCGGAGGCAGGAAATAACTTACCGAAGTATATTTTGGATGACTTTCACATGGACGTTATTCCTAATTTATAGGACGCGTGAAATAATAAGCTTTAAAGGATGACGTCGGATTGTAAATTAATAACACATTTTGAAAAGAGGAGTAATTATTTTCAAGATGCCATTTATCATGAAACGAAGTATGATCGCTTAAACGAATTGGCAGGTAGGGAGAAATATCTTGGGGCCTGGATAACGCTTAAAAATATTAAATGAAACCTAATGTCCGTTGAATTTATTGCTTGCTTCAAAGCAAGACCATTAAAAGGACTCTAAAAAAATAGTATTTCAGATTGTTGCAGAATTTCGAAAAAATTAATTTTATGACAGCAGTGGCAGACAGACGAGCGATATTATTTCAACAGAATCAAACTAACCAAATAAAACAAATCTTGATTTGATTCAAACGCCTGGCTGAAAATATCGAACACACGACCACTAATTTGAAGAAAAAAAACTGATTCATGCGGCAGATATACAAGACGAGACCATACATACACTCGTATACTCATTAGAAGCAATAAAAAATGGCAATATGAAATGTGGGAAGTAGGTATCGCATTCATCAGTTCCCAAACGAGTCAAATACGCTACTGCTGTTGGCAACGCGGAAGTATATGGACGCAACCCGTATCAACATCACATGATTAATTTGTATGGAAATGGGAATTATACACTTCCACAACTGATGGATCCCATTTCGGTTAATTTTTGGATACAAATTTCTTATTCCAAAATATTTTAAGTCTATTTGCTTGTCAGGGGCGGAGCCTAATATGTTCGTGTGAAGCTCAGAACGTTCATCTATATATGCACATCACAACAACGAATAGGGATAGGAATCTTAATACACGAATGGGGAAGGATTTCACAACGAGAACTCTTGCCTACATTAGTGCATGTCGACTTGTCGTTAGTGACATTTGTAAGGGACAGGATGGTTTTAGTTCTTCTCTGTGATACCTACCACTTAGGTTCACCGAAAAAGTCAAAAGAATTCCGAATGATGCGTTTCCCAGCCGTCGTTATTGAAGGGGAGAGAGGGAACGGAGAGAGGTTTGTGATGGTGGGGGTGGAGAGAGTGGAATAAAGAGGAAACATGGGACACCTGTTTCAATCCCGCGGGCGCTCGTTTCAATGAAACCTCTTCGATGATCGAACCGTTCCAATCCGATGCTCTCCCCTCATCCCTTTCTACCCAGTCCTATTCCAGATTCCTTTCTATCTCTCTCAATTACTGCCTTTCATATACGTATAAAAAATCCAAAGGGTCCCAAACTCGATTGCTGGGTTAATTCCGGGGAATGAATGAGGGAAGGGAAAAGGACAATAGAGGACGAGATACATGTGGAAAGGCCGGCGACGATCGGGGACAGGGAGTGGCAATCGAACGCTCGCATGCCGTGCCGTGGGGTCGTTAAAAGGCGCATAAAACGGTTTCAATGCAACGTAACGGCGACTGCCTTAGCGGTGAAGAGATAGAACTGGGGGCAGGAAGGAGAGTTGAAGGGGGTTAAGATAATGCTGCACAATATGCACGGCACAAGGGGCACTTTAGTATGTGGAGAAATAGAAGAGGAAACTAAGCGGAAGAGGAATAAATGATAATATTTTTCGGAAGATAACGGATTTTAATTTGGAGCTGACAGTCATGGCCTCCATTGCTATGTAATTAATTATTTGAAATTTGAACTGAGAGTTTGTGGGCTTATTAATATCTTTTAAATTACCGATCACTTGCTCTGAAGTTTAATTTTCAGGTCATTGTCTCCATTTTCAAGGCATAATTTATGGCATGAAATCCATACGTCGGAGACGCCAGTCCCTTATAATATTTTAAATAATTTACCTAAAAACATAACAATCTATTTAGATTAGTTGTAAGAACCTGAGAAGCTATAATGGGACTAGGCCATTTTAAGCCATCATAATCCCCAATGATGGGTGCTATAATGGCCTAAAATTCGTGCAACAGTCAATTTGCAAATTTTATGAAATATAGTAATCACTGAAATACTCAGAATACATGGAATCACTTCCTTTACATCACGCGCTCAGCAGCCAACAAGTTCATTCCCAGTAAATTTATAAAAGATAACATGGAACCTAAATGGTACAACGCGAAGTAAGAAATGCACCGCGACGTCAAAGGCTATGCCACGCCAAGATAAAAAATATTAGGGATAATATCTCTAGCGAAAAGAGAAATGAGATCACTTATGATAACAAGATATCTAGGGCGAATGCCAAGAAGGAATTTCGGGAAGTGTTATGCAAATTCAAAAGGAAAAGATTAACGCAAAATTTAAGAGAGAAACCGAAAGCATTCAGGTCGTACGTCAGTAGTTCAGGGAAATAAGTCTACAGTTAATTCACTCAAAAACAATAAAGAAGAAAGAATAACCAGCAGTTTGGAAAAGGCTAACTTATTTAATTCCTTCTTCAAAAGCGTCCTCACCGAATGCCTCAGATAGCTTACCAAATCGGTCACCCGATGCCCACAGTTGAAATCTCACCCAATGGAATAGAACGTTCGCTGAAAAATATTAAACCTAATAAATCCTCCGGGTGCGATGAAATACCTGCTCGTATATTTAAGGATCTAGGTTCGGAAATAGCGTCGTATCTAGAAATAATATTTAAGAAGTCGCTGGTAGATGACAAGGTTCCCAGATATTCACAAAACGGAGAGAGTCCCAAACGTAACACCAATATTTAAAAACCGAGACAAGGAGGAACGGAGCAATTAAAAGACCTATTCCCCTCACGTTAATTTCTCGAGAGGCTAGGGAACATACGATGTAGTTGCTAGTTCGACTGTCAGACACCTCGATAATCAGAAGTTATTAATGAAAAATCAGCATGGTTCCGAAAAGTTAGATCCTGCGAGACACAACTTGCGCTTTTTGTTCATGATATTCTTACTTTGAGAGAGAAAGAGCAATATTCTAGTGGAAGCGATGTTAATAGATTTTAAGAAAGTCTTCAACAAAGTACCGCATAGTAAACTACTCACTAAGCTAGTGCGGCGTCGATAAAAATATCCGGGGTTGGTTAAGAGACTTTTTGAATGGTCGGGTACAAATAGTCATAGATGGAGTTGGCTCAAATGCAGTAGAAGTTACATCACGTGTTACCCAGGGTAGTGTTATCGGGCTTCTCTTATTCATACTTTACGTTAACAACATTGACTCCGTAGTCACTAATAAGATAAGTTTATTTGCCGATGATGCAGTGGTTCATCGTGATATCCGTGATCCTGAGGACACATCAGCGTTATCAGATGACCTTAATGCTATAAAACGCTGGTGCGACACTTGGCAATTAGAATAAAACTTAAAAAGGTGCATAGTGATATATTTTTAGAAAAAGAGCAATTCCCTTTAGAATGCCTACTGCATCAGGAACACCGAAATGGGATGTGTAGACTAGATTAAATACTTCAGCGTTACCCGCACTCACGATGTCCTGTTTCATACGGGGAATATGTGGACAGGCTAAGAAAAAATTAGGAATTACAAGAATACTAGGTAAATGTGATGAAAAGGTAAAAGAGAAATATTATCTTTCGCTAGTTAGGCCTTACTTAGAATATGCTCCAAGTATATGGGATCCTCACAAAGATGGATTAATTGCCGAATTGGATCGCGTCCAGCGTAAAGGAGCTAGATTTTTGAAACGATGTTATGATAAACTTAGTAGCGTATACAAAATATTAGAGCAGCTAAGCTGGGAATCACTCACTGGATGAAGGTTAAACTACAGATTGAATCTTTGGCATGAATTGGAAGGACTTCTCTTGAGCAGTGATGTTCAAAATTTATTATTACCCCATCGTAATACGGTAGGAGAGACCATGCCAATAAAATTAGAGGTATTAAATGCAAAACAGATAGATTTAAGATGGAATTTTTTCCACGAATGATAAGGGATCAGAAGAACATTTTCCGACCGCTGTAGGAGTAAAAATATTCCGGTCAAAATTAGTCTGTTATGTAATCACCCCCTACCCCACACCCTAGTGGTGGCTAGCAAGGTACCAAAAATAAAAATACAAAATTACTACAGGCAAAAATTCAGATTCCGATTAAAAGACTGATCCGAAGTTAATTACTTAGCGTATTGAATTATTGGAAAAATACAATCCCATAAAATATTTTTATTTTGCGCAATTAGAGTAGCTACATAATAAAATTTGAAATTAAAAGCCATATACTCGTACTGTAGCACTAGGATTAATTTCTCAACATTATAATCAAACAACTTGGTTTTTGAAATCCCGTGAGACTAAATTTCAGGACTATTTTAACATAAATATAATGAGATTTACACGAATGATTTTTTGGAAACTTAATTTTCTCCGTAGTTCAAAGTTAATAGGTGAGCTCGATCAGAAGGAGAAGTTTCATAGATGATAGTAATTATTAAATTGGCGGTAACTTTATCACGATTAGACGATAGTAATAGAAAAGGAGACAAATTATAGAATTAAATAACAATTAACTCTAACATCCGTTCGGGGATTTAGTCCCTAATTTAAAATTAACAGGAACATGATCTGGAAAGCGCTGAAACTTTTTGTACGAAACTCTCGTATTGGAACCCACCTCGACCAAACCCCTCTGTTTTGTCATATAATTTTCAATCACTCTAATTTATATTTGACAAACATGAAGACGCTGGGGACGCTCTAGCTTCTGAGAAAAAGTTCCTTCGTTCCGTCTAGTTTTGCTTCGACCCGTTAAGACTCCTGAATCCGAAATGAAATCATGTCATGTGGACTTTAAGAGAGAGATAGAACGAAAGAGTGGAAATCTGGGAAGGATTAGTAGAAAATTGGGGAGGATTAGCCAATATCGATAAGCCTTCAATTTCAACGGTATCTGAAGAGGATTGACACCGGATAAGCGGAATGAGAGAGGGAATTCTCAAACAATGAAATTTAATCTCGCGCTTCATATTAAGTTTACGTAAGGCACCAATGTACAGGGAAGTCAGGCATTTTTTTTGTCACCAGAATATGAACTGGAGAGAGGGTTGGAACTTTCTTCAGGTGACAGGGCGTGGGAAATTTTCCAGAAGTAATCGTAGTAAACTTCAAAAGTTTTTTCTTTGCGAACATTTTTTATTTAATCACAAACTCTTTTCAATTGATCGACCCTCCGGCATTTTCAATGAAGGTGGGCATGGACTGAGTTCTGACTGGGCTACCTCACAGCCCTTATATCAAACGCCGAGAAAGACATTCGTGTAGAATTCGCCTGAGTAAGAAAATATACGGTACTAACCGAGAGGTATGCATAAGTAATTACGTGGGGGATTTGGTTAACCTTTGCAATCGACCTCAACCAAGAGACGTTTGTTTTGACGATGGGACAAATTAAACGTGGTGCATGTCGTATATTCACTAACTTAAATCACCGTATTAAATTTTGACTAAGCAATGAATCCAGGCCGGCAAGCTCACTTCCTTCCATTTTAATCCTTCCAGCTGCCACCAAGTTTCAGATTAAGCTACTAAGAAATATTTTATTACAATTCCTGTATACCGTGAGTGCATGCAACCTGAGTCCGGACTAGTGTATGTTTGGCGTCATGTATTTCGCGTTCTTACTTGTCTCATATTTGTGGATAATATCCATTTTTCCAAACTCTGTTAATGCTAAAAGCGATTGGCACCTATGGGTATTTATATGAAAATCTAATACACATCTCTTTACATTGCCTACGCTCCAGAATTATTTTCTAGAACTTGTCTTGTATACTTCTCGAGACACTTAACTATGAGAAACATGAAAAATTAATATAAATCATTGGATTTTCCACGTTTTATCAGAATTTTTGAAATGAATTGCGCTTATAAACTGTGATAGCTAGAAAGGACGCTCGCACGTTTACAGATGCTAACTCAAAATTAGGGTTTTTCTACTCTGTTCGGATTAAGGCTAACTTCTAAGAAAATTTAAATCAATAATTATCATCATCACGACCAGGCAACGGGCATTGCAGGTCATTCTTCATTCTTTAATGGTTCCAATCACCATTTCACATCTTCGTGAACACCTCGACACAACATTCCAACATAAAGTCTAGTTTGCCCCTTATTGACACCTACTTGAATTCTTCATGCTTCCTCCAAGCATTCGACAGTCCAAAAATCCTTTTCTCTTCCTTTTCCCTGTTACCTAATCGACAATCCATTAAAATTTTCATCGTCTCGTTATCCCTACATGCGCAGAACTTATTTTTTTGTCTTCCTTTCAATTCAACATATTTTCACCATTCTACCCATTAAAGACTTAAATCAAAACCATTCCTTTTTCGCCAACACCAGGCTTCGGAGCCATATGGCGCTTTTTTTACAAGACCCCATATTCATGCTAAGGTCTTCATTTATCATACGTCAAAAATTCCTTCCTCATAGTCAATACTTCTTTGGCTATTGCAAATATTCTTCTGATATTCTAGTGGTGGTAACAGGTGCATTTCTCTCAATATCACTGCCCAAATATAACATGCTGGAATAAATTCCATTTTTTTTCAAATTAGAGTGTTCATTTATTAATAAACAATTGGCGGGCAAATGCTTTGATTTTACGCGTGCAGGAAGCGCTTTTTAAATTATTTTCTAAGGAATGATTTGCATGATCTCTTTTTGCCATTTTGCATCTCACGGGAAATCTTCACATTCAACCCGGATAAGAAACATGCATAACGAATTAATTTCCCGAGGAAGACGACGGTATCATTCGATTTTACTAGTTAAATTCTTAAAGGATGTGCATAACGACATGCACAACTTCATTTTGCTCTGGAAAAATATAAAAGAAAATATATTGTACTCGGAGCTTATCAAACCTTTGAAGTTCTATTGTGGCGCCATATCACCCTGTCCGTCATGCCACCTTCACGCTTTCCACAAGAAGTTTGGAAAATGGTGATAGGACTACGTAAAGCAGCATGGAAGAACTTTAATTGAATAAAAGAAGTTGAAACCCATGACCTGCTTTAACATAAATAAACAGCGTGTGCCATACAATTATAAAATAAATATTTTTAAAGTGGTCAGTAATTTGAAGGTTCAAAATGATTTAATCCAATGACATGCTAATACTACGGATTAACATTGACTTTTAATATATTTTGACAGTATGAGCGAGAATAACAATGAAATAAGTAAATTTAGCCATAAATATACTAACTTTTGCTGTGTTTAACAAATTTTCAGGGAACTTTCTCGTCTTCGTTTGAAAATATTTTAGGAACCACTCATGAAAGAACAGCCAAGCCCATTCGCAGCGAAGTATTACGACAAGTTAACAGGAAAGTGCACATTCTGGGTTACATTTTCTATTCATTATACAAAATAAAATAATAAACATCTACAACTGTTTTATGAGGAATAACTAAAAATTGCCATGGAAACGAAATTGTGAAAGAACTTAAAAGCAAAAAAATACACTAAATATAATAAATTATATGCCTATATCCAGATTTAAGCCAAATCTTACGCATGGGAATAAGAAAGAAATTTCAAAAGAATGTCACCAAACAAAATACAATGCTAAAAAGCTGTCAAAGACGTAGGCGAAATTGGAACTGCGTGCCGTTCACACCTACACCAATTTTACTCCAAAAGGCTCGTGACCTTGAAGTCTGAAGAGGTTATCGCGGAAAATGTTCAATGAGACATATCCCAACTCCCGATATATAGTATGTCATAACAAATTTTAAAATTCCCGGAAAACTTACAAGAAAATCAATATAGGTATCGGAGGAGGAAATAGGACCGCTTACCCGCTTTGACAGAAGAAAGAATGTTCAGGAAGGGTTGAAGGGGAAAAATCAGGATGAGGTTTTTTTTGGTTATCTCATCTTAATACGTATTTGTTTTACTACGCGAGGGATCCAGTTTAGTCATTGTTTTTGCCTCTTTTCAATGACATAGGCAAAATATAGCGATGCATAATCTTTTAGAATCAATATTAAGCTCTAGAGGAACTTACTAAACTGTTCAGGTCCTTTTTCAAAAAATGTTTTCTTGCCAATTCGTCCACATGGGCCATAGAATATATCAGTTAAGATGAATTATTTACTTTGTAGGGAGAAGCAAGATCCCATACGTGTCATTTAATATCCCTTTGACGTTCAATGACCCTCTTACCGCTAGCCGCTCACGATCGTATACATCATGATTGGTTTTTCATGTTCCTGCTATTTTTACGCCATGGGTCATCTACACATAATGACCACTCCGTCGAAATGGAGTCGCTTTAGGGCATGGGGGAATGTGCCGAAGTGCTTACGGGGAGCTGTTGATTTTTGAGGTGAGGCAGGGGAACTAATAATAAAGACAATGGGAATTTTAGGGGCCCGTTTCTTAAACTTACACATCAAGGTCCTTGCACATACCAAAACTTGCGATGGCTCTTATTCTGTTGTGACGTTTATTATCACTTTTATTTCAAAAGAGTCAGTCAATTAAGGTTTTCATTACGTATACGACGATTTTCATCAGCATCAGTATTTCAATCCTAAGATTGGTTAACTGCAGTCCTCCATTCTTCCCAATTTAGCGTTGATTCCCTCACCCTCTGATAGGTTCCTTGTTTTACGTCCTTCTTAATTTGCCCTATGTAATGGCAAGAGTTGCACTATTTTCATGAATCGAAAAATTATGCTAATTGGAAGCTTTTAAAAAAGGGGTCCTGTAGATAGTTGGGACGGCTCGACAGGGAATATTATAATATATTATTATATAATATATATATATATATGTATAAAATAATAAATATATTATAAATAATATATTATAATAAATATATTATAAATAATATATTATAATAAATATATTATAAATAATATATTATAATAAATATATTATAAATAATATATTATATATATATTATAATATAACAACACCTAGTGAGCAGGAAACGAATTCAAGTCAATTTTTCATGCTCTAAACATGGCTTTCATTATTCCTCTTCCTACTTGCAATCTTAATAGTGCAGGAATATTACCCGAGCCAACGTGAAATATACGTTTAGCTTAATAACTGAAAATCGAGATCACTTTTTCAAAAATAGTTTGAAATATTATATCTATTCCCCCAGACTGATGTAAATGTTCTTGCTGTGCATTAAAAAATATAGTTTCTCCTCATCGTCCACCAAAATAGATTTTCTGCATTATTTTCCTTATTTTTTATACTTAACATATAATTCAAATGATTATCGCACATTTTACATGAGATAGTAAGCTCGGTTTTAAAGAAAATAGCCAAGTGGGTATCGACTAGCGAGAAGTAATGAAGGAAGGGGTTGTAAAAAATAGGAAATCAAAGACAAAACGAAGCAGAGAAGGAGAATCGATTGAAATTAATCTCAGTGTATATATTTTTATTTATAATTAACTTCTGATAAGGGTTTAATTTGGGTGGAACATTTTCTAACAATCTATTTAACAACATTGAGTGAGGAAACTCAAGCCGGATATCAATTTTATGGATGTATGACGCCCATCTTGAGCTATATACTCATACTATGTAAGCTACGTTGTTCGTTCAATAAGTCCTTAGAAAAAATTGAAAAATATTATTTTGGGTAGATTTTTTTATTTACCAAAATAATCTCCTTTTAGCCCAACACACCTTTTCCAGGGTTTCTCCACATTTTTAAAGTCGTCCAAAGAGATTTCAGAAGGTCCTCAAAATAGGTATCTATGTTGGCAATGACGACCTCGTTTGACATCTGTGCCAATCGTTTTCCACTGAGCCATTTTTCAAGTTTGGAAATAAACAGAAGTCACTAGGGGCCAAATCTGGTGAATACGATTGATTTTGTAATAATTCGATCTATAATTGTATGCATTACAATGCAAAATTTCAGAGTGTAAAAATCATTCGCCTTGACCAGCGACCATCGATGGATCCGAACCTGGATCCCTCGATGTCCAGCTGAGTGCTTTAGCCGGCTAAGCTATCCAGGAATGATTTTTACCCGCTGAAATTGTTGCATTGTAAGGCATAATAGCGGATGACTCCGTCAAAAGTTACTGTCGCGGTATCTCCCTTAATTTCTTGGAATTTAATTTTATGATTTTCCCCATTGAAACTGTGCATGTGTGTACCTGTCTTGATGGAAGAGATTATTTTTTATTGCCAAATGAGGACGTTTCTCCTGATTTTTCCGTTCAACCAGCGCAATAACGACGCAAAATACTCTCCATTTATCGTTTGTCCTTTTCACAAGCAATAGATTAGATGAATCCGTGTGTAATGCAAAAAACCGTGGCCATCAACTTGTCGGCAGATTTCACCGTCTTTGCTTTCCTCCGAGCCAGATCGCCTTTAGAAATCCGCTGTTTTGACTCTTCCTTTGTCTCTGAAGTGAAAAACGTAGTGTGTCCACTTTCCGTCCCCAGTTACGTACTGACGAAGAAACTCGTCTGGATTGCGATGGAAAAGTGTCAAACTAGCCTCCCAATCGACCGCACGATTGCGCCTCTTGTCTACTGAGAGCAAACGCGGTGGCGCCCATCTTTCTGAAACTTTTTTCACGTCCAATTTTCCGTGCAAAATTGAAAACACTTCTTGTGATATGCCTGTGGCCACAACTATTTCGCGAACTTTTGTTCGTCGATCTCTCAAAAACATATTATGGATTTAGTCAAATATTTTGGAAGAAGTCACTTCCACTGGACGTCCCGAGCAATGTTCATCAAATGTGGTGGATTGCCGGCACCAGTTATTCATTTATTCAATGGTAAAGAGTCGCAAACACTGTAGATGTGCCGTGAACTTCATCAAACTCGACTTTGATCTATTTCAGTGTCAACGCACGGAATTCATTTTTTCGATTTTTCTAAATGAACAAAAGTTTGTCGCCTCAGTCGGCTATGAATACGAATTCTAAGGGAATGATATAATTGAAACTTTAACAGCAGTCTAGTGAAAGATGAGGCGTAATCAATGCCGTGAAAGCAGCAAAGGGTGCAGCTACAGGTGCCCAGAGAAGCTTGCTCCGGGAATCGAACCCAGGGCGTCCAGTCAGTAGTCCAATGCTCTACCCCGACTGCCACAACACAATTTAAGTAATGGCGGATGCTTTAAATAAACAAATACAAATCATATCATTTAACGATGTTCATTCATTTACGTAAATTAGTCCTAAACGATGCTCATTCATTCATCCCTGTAAAAATTACTAATGTTTTTCAGTTTTTGCGTTTCTTAAAGCTTTGATATCAAAATTCATAGTACAAAAATTACGATTTTTATTTAATATTAATGATAGGGATTTCGCATTTACATCAATATCGCCTACCAAACCTCGCTATCAGCGTACCTCCTCTAATAAAGATCCCAGAAGTTTCTAGGTCACAAACTCACTCAACAGTATTATCACGGGATCATGTAGCAGGCTCCATTTCTCCGACAAATAACATTCCACCCTTTCTCTTCATGCCCATTAGATTTACTTCTAACAAACGGATATATCGGCAAATTCAAATACTTAAGCCGATATGGTTTTTGTGAACAAATAGGCGTATGTTAATCTTCAACAAATTGGCTCAATAACTGAATAAAGGAGATTTTATTGTGACGAATAAAGAACCGATCCGATCCACATGCTCTTCGTTTTACGAGTTGACCGTCACAAAAGAACAAATCGAAACTGCGAAAAACCTCGGGATGCTATCCCTAGACAGGGCGTCAGGCGTAGTGGAGAGGAGAATGACGGGCAGTCAAAGACCGGAGGATTAAACACATCGGATAAAACAAACTGTTTCCGGCGGAGAGGAGGATTTACGGGGCCGTATCCCTGGCGACTAGCGTTGGACGACGAGCGGTACTGGGATCGTCAATATTTGCCGCTTTGACGTGGAACTGGATATATGGATGAGGCGGAGTGGTGTTCCATTCCCCCTTCCATCCCTTCCGTCCTTTTCAAGGGGCCTGGAAGAGGCAGGCAGATGCTAAGAGCATTCTCGGAGTCAAAGAGATATGAATCGTTTCAGAAGAGAACGATGGAAAATAAAAGACCCTCTGAGAGTCGTAAATATAGGAACGAAACACACTGGAGTATCCTCGATGTCTCCGCGGGGAGGAACTGGGGAGAATGACTTGCTGACACGGCAATGATTGTCGATGAATTCGGAATAATCCGACGACGACGACGAAATAATATCATCAGATTGTGGGGTAAATGTTCACCCTGATGACGGTTATTTGCGCGGCGCCGGTAGAACGAACGGACTCATTCACGACGGATTAATAAGGGGTGGGAGAGGATGGCAGGGAAACATCGAATTCGAAAAGACCACGGTGAATATTCATGCTGCTTGACTAACATCTGTCATCTGGATGACTGCGTCAGAGGCAAACATCTTTCGGGAGGGAGCGTTAGGAGCGAAAGAACGGATTTCACAATATCTGTATTCAATTGTTCCAGGGTCAACTTGGTGGAAGTTCATTTAATGTACGCTATTTAGGCAGAGGGTAAATATGTTATATCGGACTGAAATCGCATATAAATCATATTGGTGGATTCCTCGAAGCGGTAACGATGGGTTTTTAACATCAGGAGGAATTCATCAGCACAAAGATTATTTCATACACCTCTCTTAGGCTACTTCGACGGTTGCGGTCAAGGCTCTATCAAAATGTATGATATCTCACTCAATTGACAAAATATGCATATTTTAACCGGTGGGATTGGAACCTGGATTCATCAGAGTAGTCAGCAATTACGCAGATATCCAGGCTCATTGAATCGCCCGCAAATATATCGCTAAAATGCGAAGTTTTTTAAACTGTAGATTTATGCCAACTTAGATGAACACAATGTTGGGTGATTACTAAACGATAAAACCAATTACACTCACAACAGCAGCGCAAAAAAGGTGAAGACAAAGTGCTTCCTTCTTCCATTTAACCCATCGTTGTGTACATATTATATTAGCCATATAATGTATAATTACATGCATACCAATAAATACACAGACAGACAGACATATATTACACATGGACTTGCAAATAATATATATATATATATATATATATATATATATATATATATATAGGATCATAAACAAAAGGATAGAGAGTAGGGCAAATGATTACTTAGGGGATGATCAGTTTGGGTTTAGGAAGGGGAGAGGTACGCGTGATGCCATTGCAGTAATGAGATTATTAATCGAGAGGAATATAGAACACAACCAGGAGGTATTTGCCTGTTTCGTAGATTTCGAAAAAGCGTTTGATAGAGTAAATTGGGAAAAACTTATGAGTATATTGCAGAAAATAGGAATAGATTGGAGGGAAAGGAGGCTAATCCGCAACCTGTACATGTCTCAGACTGCTCAGGTGAGGGTGGGAAACGGGGAGTCAGGATGGGCAGTGTTAGGAAGAGGTGTAAGGCAGGGTTGCCCATTATCACCGTTGCTGTTCAACCTGTATGCAGAGGAAATGATCAAAGAGGCATGGGAAGAACTCGAGGTAGGAATGAAAGTGGGCGGGGAATTCGTAAAATCAGTTAGGTTTGCTGATGACCAAGCTTTAGTTTGTCAGTCAGCCAAGGGGCTGCAAGCATTGCTTAGTGAATTGGAAATTCAGTGCGACAGGTATGGGATGAGAATCAATATTAATAAAACAAAGGTTATGCGATTTTCTAGAAAGAAAAAGGCCAAGCTTAACATTAAAATAGGAGGGCAAAAACTAGAGCAGGTAGAACAATTTACGTATCTCGGTAGTGTTTTGGACCAACACGGTCAAAGTAGTAGGGACGTAAGGAGAAGAATTGCGCTAGGCAAAGAGGCTTTCACAAGGAGGAGGGAGTTGATGACGGGGAATTTGAGTAAGGATGTTAAGAAAAGACTCGTAAAAACTTTGATATGGAGCGTAGCTATGTACGGAGCGGAAACGTGGTCATTGAAGCAGGAGGATAGACGTAGATTGGAGGCTTTTGAAATGTGGGTGTGGAGAAGAATGGAGAAGGTGAAATGGACAGAGAAGAAAATGAATGAGGAAGTACTTGGTATGGTGGGCGAAGATAGGGATTTGTTGGGAGCAATCCTATGGAGGCAGGAAAAGTGGATGAAGGGGGTGTTGACCGGCAGTGGGATGTTGAAGACTGTGATAGAGGGTAGAATGTTGGGCAAAAGAGGAAAGGGAAGGAACAGGATAGGGTTGTTGGACGGGATGAAGGGAGGAAGGAAGTACTCAGAGATGAAGAGGGACCTGATATAGAGTAGGATTATTGATTTTGTGTTTTGTTAGGAGTAATAAAATATTTGTTTGGTAGTTGTGTCAGTCCAAAAACCTACCTTAACCGGTAGATTACTTTAAAAAAAAAAATATATATATATATATATATATATATATATATATATATATATATATATATATATATAATCCGCAAACTGTACATGTCTCAGACTGCTCAGGTGCGGGTGGGAAACGGGGAGTCTGGATGGGCAGTGTTAGGGAGAGGTGTAAGGCAGGGTTGCCTATTATCAACGTTATATATATATATATATATATATATATATATATATATATATATATATATATATATATATATATATATATATATATATATATATATATATATATATATGCTTTCGTAGACGTAACACGGAAGTGCCGAATAGCACAATACACAAAAATACTTGTGAGTGTTTTTTTTTGTGTTTCTATATTGTGTGTTACTGTGTATTGTACTATATATATACTACCTTGATCAAAAATTTCCCGGAATTTATTCAGAAAATTAAAAATACAAGTTTATTCATCTAAATCTATATTGTCCCCTTCAAAGTAATCCCCATCGACTGCAACACACTTATGCCAGCGCTTGATCCAATCCTCGAAACATTTTTTATATTCGGTTTTCGGTATGTCCATCAGTGCTTCCTGCGATTTTTCCATTACTTCCTCTCGGCTGCTAAAACGCGTTCCCCGTAATGGTTTTTTAACTCGATTGAACAGAAAGAAGTCACAGGGAGCCAAATCAGGTGAATTCGGTGGCTGTTGGATGGTATTTGTTGCATTTTTCGTCAAAAAATTACGAATAATGATAGCACTGTGCGACGGTGCGTTATCATGGTGCAAAATCCACGAGTTTTCTGCCCACATTTCTGGTCTCTTTCGGCGAATTGCTTCACGCAAACGTCTCATAACTCCCAAATAATACTCTTTGTTTACTGTCTGGCCTTCTGGCAAAAATTCATGATGAACTACACCGTTGTAATCCATGAAAACCGTCAGCATTGCCTTCTTTTTTGACTGAAAACGACGTGGTTTTTTTGGTCTCGGCTCATTTGGTGAACGCCATTCACTTGCCTGATGTCTGGATTGCGTGTCGTACTCATAAACCCACGTCTCGTCTCCAGTAATGATCCTTTTGATGAATGTGGGATCGGATTCAGCCTCGCAAATCATGTCTTTTGCGACGTCAACACGGTCTCTTTTTTGCATGAAATTGAGGTCTTGAGTTGGCACCAACTTTGCTGCTACACGACGGAAACCCAAATCATTAACCACAATGTCTTGGGCGGATCCATGGGCAATGTTCAAGTCCTCCGCTATTTCTCTGATGGTTAATTTGCGGTTATTGACCAACATTTCTTTTACTTTATCAATTTTTTCACCGACTTTCGATGTCGATGGTCTGCCACTGCGTTCATCATCTTCGATTGACTCACGACCACTTCTGAACCGCTCGTGCCACTGGTAAACGACCGTTTTTTTTAGAGAATCGTTGCCGAAACACTTTTCCAACATTTCCAACGTCCGTGCGCCACTAAATCCGTTTTTTACGCAAAATTTAATACAAGTTCGTTGTTGCAAATTTAAATCCATTTCTGAAATTGTAAAAAATCGCCAACACACACAGAGATAGATGTACTCTTGGCTACGTAACTTTTGCAAATGTCAAGTTATGACACTAAGATTTAAAGGGAATATCAACAACAGATGTACCAATTTAACAAAAAAAACAGAACTCAAATCGGAACGATGGGAGCGCCACACGGTGGTTATTCCGGGAACTTTTTGATCAAGGTAGTATATATATATATATATATATATATATAATATATATATATACATACATACATACATCCATACATACATACATATACACATAAATTAAGTATACACCTACACGTACACACACACTCAAAGTAAATGACAGTGAAGAAAGAGAACAATAAAATAGGGATAGTCTAAGCAAAGAATGAAGTTTGTGGGAAAAAATAGGGGGAGCGTGGCATTGCTCAACTAGTAAAAACCCACGCAGGAAAATACCCACGAAGAGAAGAGGGGGGAGGAGGGGGTGAAATACCTGTGAAAAACCTACGAATTAGAGGAAAGATACAAATATACATTGTAACAATTATTTTTCACATAGATTACGTATTATTAAGTTACTCAAGTTGAAACTCAGAAATTAATTATATTAACAAAACATGAAGAGTAATGAGAAACGTATCATTAACTAAAAATAATAATGCAAGATCCTACTGCCTGAGATGACAAAAGAAAAAGTAGAAATGGTGATCCGTATAGCAGCTGAGTTAAAAGAGGGAAAGTCGACTGGTTAAGTTTTGCACCTGAGGAAAATGAACTTGTGAAGTGTTGTTGTGGGTGGACAGTTTTTATGTCATCTGGGAGAGAGTTCCAACCATAATGAGGTTGAACTTATTAAAGAAGCGATGCTTAAGCATGAGTTTGAATTTATGTCAAGAAATTAAATTCCTGAAATAAGTGAAACTCCGGAAAATAGGCGCAACCTGAACAAATACGTGGGTACGGCTGGCATAAAAATTAACATATCAAAATATTTTCATGCTTAAAAACGACATACGATTGGGAAATGAAAACTTTATTATTTCAGAATGGGACAGTGTTTAATTCAAATATTTATCAAACAGTCAAAGTAATAATAGTAATAATAATAGCTGGTGAAAATTACTTTCCCGCTGAAATATAATACAACCGTGAGAGAAGGGAGAACACATTTCATTTGAAATTGTATCGCATCGCTGAATCTCGAAAATTGAAGTGATTACTCATGCACATGCGTCCTCCTTCATTCCTTTGGTCCTTGGCATATTACATGAGTGATGTTTCATCTACCAACTGATTGGCGGAGCGCTTCGCTTCATTGAGCGCTCACATTTCTCATTGACCGTGTCTCATCGCATTGGAAGCAATGCAGGAGTCGGTGCGGTGAGAGGTTCTCCTATCTAACGAGGAAACCATGCATCGATCGTTGCCTTGGATACGCTTACCGCAGGCAGACAGTATTCTGAGACACTTAGGACCTCACCCCGGCCGCAAAACCACATGTCTGCAAGAGAAACTTAGTGGAAATGAAATAACCTGAGTGTTGACTGTGCCACACGCAGGAAAGCATTCCGAGCTTTAGTTAGGGATGTGTTCGTCGCCCTGAAAGTCTAAGCCGCAAAGCAGCAGTCGTACTCATTATATACAAGAAATTTTGTAATGCCATATAACCCTGACAGAACTCTATTAATTTCACTTCATTGGATGAAAATGTTTGCGGCGGAGAAATAATGTTTGGTAATTGGAACTTAAGGCGGTGGAATTTGCAAAGGGCGCGGAGGATAGAAGATAAAAGATAGAAGGCGTAAAATTTAGGCTAAACTGAAAAAAATTATTGAAATTGCAGCCGAAAAGGTGTAATAAATCTAAATACGTCCAAAAAACGCATACGCATGAAGCGGGAAGGCAAACTAATGGGTAACATAAGCTAAAGTTAATAAAGACACATGTACATTTTCAGGAATGTTTTCATTTGAACTGGTATTAGTTTTTCACAGCGACTTGCTAGCTCATTTAAAAATCCTCTTTTAACTGATACAAGCGATTATAGTGCTTAAAAAAAACTCTTCTGTGAAATTTAAACATTATACTTGTTGCAGTTCCAATCAGTGGGATTTACAGGAGCAATCTGCATTGGATTGAAAACTGACCTACACATTTTAGGCACGAAAACTGAATGGTTAATTCTCAGAAATCCTGCCTTTTTATGAAGTCCATGAATTCTAAGAAGTCAACAAGAAAATTTAATGCTTGGATTTTTGGTAGGAGCATGAAATTCTTGCAGTCGCGAATAAATGGTCAATTCAAGAGCTGCAGTTGGCCCAACGGTCGCGCAACAAATCTTCATCTAAACATTTGCTGCCAGAGCAGAAAGAATCACCAAGTTTAACCATGCATTTGTTTCAGTAGCGTAGGAGTACAATAGCAACTACCATTTGATCAAATTTGATTGTTTTCTTTGGTGGACGCTAAAAATGGGAAATGATCAAGAAAGGGTTGTCTAAAGCCGCAAAAGACACTATTGGAACCGTTAACGCTAAAAGGACTAGGAAACCATGGATCACGGATGAGATGATTACAAAGATGGATGAGCGGCGAAAATGGAAGAATATAAATACAGAATTAGGCAAAATGAAGTACAAAGAATTGAATAATAAATTGAGGCGGGCAACAAATAAGGCAAAAGACGCATGGTGGAAGACGCAGTGCGAGGATATGGAAAGTCTGCAGAGGAAGGGTGAAATCGGTGCGCTGTACAGCAAAGTTAAATCGTTATCGGGAAGTAAGAAAGGAAGAGCTATGCTAACAGTTAGAGATAAGGCGGGTAAGGTAATAGTTGACGCAGGAAAGATCCAAGAGATATGGAAGGAGTATATAGAAGAACTGTATAGTAAAGAACTCAGACCAACAAAGTTAGACATTGAAAAAGAAAATGACGTAGAGGAAGACAGCTTAGGTCCAGGCATACTAGACAATGAGATAGAAAGGGCATTAAGGGAGATGAAACTAAATAAGGCCGTGGGGGTAGATAACATTCCCGTGGAACTTTTAAAATGCTTAGGAAAATGTGGGAGGAAGAGGCTATATGGGCTGATCCGTAGCATATATGAGGAGGGAATCTGGCCGGAAGACTTTGTGAGAGCAGTTTTAGTTCCGATTCCGAAAAAGGTAAAGGCCACGTCATGTGAGGACTATAGGACAATTAGTTTGATATCCCACGCAGCTAAAGTTGTTCTCAGGATCATAAACAAAAGGATAGAGAGTAGGGCAAATGATTACTTAGGGGATGATCAGTTTGGGTTTAGGAAGGGGAGAGGTACGCGTGATGCCATTGCAGTAATGAGATTATTAATCGAGAGGAATATAGAACACAACCAGGAGGTATTTGCCTGTTTCGTAGATTTCGAAAAAGCGTTTGATAGAGTGAATTGGGAAAAACTTATGAGTATATTGCAGAAAATAGGAATAGATTGGAGGGAAAGGAGGCTAATCCGCAACCTGTACATGTCTCAGACTGCTCAGGTACGGGTGGGAAACGGGGAGTCAGGATGGGCAGTGTTAGGAAGGGGTGTAAGGCAGGGTTGCCCATTATCACCGTTGCTGTTCAACCTGTATGCAGAGGAAATGATCAAAGAGGCATGGGAAGAACTCGAGGTAGGAATAAAAGTGGGCGGGGAATTCGTAAAATCAGTTAGGTTTGCTGATGACCAAGCTTTAGTTTGTTAGTCAGCCAAGGGGCTGCAAGCATTGCTGAGTGAATTGGAAATTCAGTGCGACAGGTATGGGATGAGAATCAATATTAATAAAACAAAGGTTATGCGATTCTCTAGAAAGAAAAAGGCCAAGCTTAACATTAAAATAGGAGGGCAAAAACTAGAGCAGGTAGAACAATTTACGTATCTCGGTAGTGTTTTGGACCAACACGGTCAAAGTAGTAGGGACGTAAGGAGAAGAATTGCGCTAGGCAAAGAGGCTTTCACAAGGAGGAGGGAGTTGATGACGGGGAATTTGAGTAAGGATGTTAAGAAAAGACTCGTAAAAACTTTGATATGGAGCGTAGCTATGTACGGTGCGGAAACGTGGTCATTGAAGCAGGAGGATAGACGTAGATTGGAGGCTTTTGAAATGTGGGTGTGGAGAAGAATGGAGAAGGTGAAATGGACAGAGAAGAAAATGAATGAGGAAGTACTTGGTATGGTGGGCGAAGATAGGGATTTGTTGGGAGCAATCCTATGGAGGCAGGAAAAGTGGATGAAGGGGGTGTTGACCGGCAGTGGGATGTTGAAGACTGTGATAGAGGGTAGAATGTTGGGCAAAAGAGGAAAGGGAAGGAACAGGATAGGGATGTTGGACGGGATGAAGGGAGGAAGAAAGTACTCAGAGATGAAGAGGGACCTGATATAGAGTAGGATGATGGATTTTGTGTTTTGTTAGGAGTAATAAAATATTTATTTGGTAGTTGTGTCCATCCAAAAACCTACCTTAACTGGTAGATTACCTTAAAAAAAAAAAAATGGTGCGGAGGGAAATATGGTGAATGCAGCAGCAATCCCTCCCATTGACTACAACCTCGGCGTGGTGGAAGGGTGGTGCGTTCCGATGACCCCTAGAGCTGTGCTGGCGGGAGTAATAATTATTGCTCCTGGTAGGGTCACCCATGCCAGATAGGTCGAAGGTTAGGAGCCAGACGAAAGGTAGTCCACGCAGCATCTGTTCTTCAGTGAGGCGGCTGCAATGGCGTCTGACCCCTGTGGGGCGGCCAATAAGTGATGGTGTCACGTTAAAAACACTATTGAAGAAGGCAACGGGAAACCACCTCAATTATCACTCCCAAGATTTAAATGATGGACTATACGGAGATTTTGAGTCCTGGCAGCTACGGGGCTCGGCCCAATCGGCCGTGTGTCGTACCCGGCAGCGGGAGATGCAAGGCTTCCGCGGTCGTCATCTCACAAAGCCCTTGCAAAGGAAAACCGACAATAGCAGGACAGCAGACGCAGAAGAAGAAGACCAAATTAGTTAAAATAGGAACTTGGAATGTTATGACACATGTTAAGGACAGGAAAATTAGAGAATATTAAGCGAAAAATGGAAAGAGGGAAATGGATATTTTAGGTTTATGCGAGGTGAGATGGAAGGATAGCGAGGATTACTGGAGTGATCAGTATAGAATAATATACAGCGGCGGGGACGAGAGCAAACGAGGGGTTGCCATAGTATTAAATGAAGAGGTAGGAAGAAGCTTATTAAATATAGAGCAGGTAACGGGTATATTATTACTAGTAGAGACAAAAGCAGAACCGACGAACTTGGTTATTATTCAGGTATACATGCCACCGAGCAACCATAAGGAAGAAGAGGTCGATATGATACACGATCAGAAAGAGGACATAATCGCGTGTGTTCCCGCAGGGAAACATTTGGTAGTGATGGGGGATTGGAGTGCGACGATAGGTGAAAAAAGAGGTGGCAATGAGGTGGGGGACTACGGTTTAGGCACGAGGAATGACGGCGGGGAAAAATCATTTGAGTTCTGCAGTAGACAGGGGTTAGTCATCACCTACACTTGGTTTGGACACCACAAAAGACGCAGGTATACATGGAAAATGCCAGGAGACTCAGAAAGGTATCAGCTAGATTATATCCTGGTTAGACACAGGTTTAGGAACAGTGTGATAAATTCCCACAGCTTCCCGGGAGCGGATGCGGACTCAGACCACAATTTAGTTGTTATGAAATGTAGCGTCCGTTACAAAGAATTAAACAATAAATTGAGGCGGGCAACAAATAAAGCAAAGGAAGCATGGTGGAAGACGCAGTGCGAGGATATGGAAAGTCTGCAGAGGAAGTGTGAAATCGGTGCGCTGTACAGCAAAGTAAAATCTTTATCGGGAAGTAAGAAAGGGAGATCAACGATAGCAGTTAGAGATAAGGCGGGTAAGGTAATAGTTGACACAGGAAAGATCCACGGGAAATGGAAGGAATATATAGAAGAACTGTATAGTAAAGAACTTAGAGAAATAAAGGTAGACATAGAAAAGGAATATGACGTAGAGGAATATAGCTTAGATCCCGGCATACTAGACGAAGAGATAGAAAGGGCATTAAGGGAGATGAAACTAAATAAGGCCGTTGGGGTAGACAAAATTCCTGAGGAACTATTAAAGGTTTAGGAAAATGTGGGAGGAAACTACGAGGGTCATCCGGAAAGTAGTACCCGTTCGTGAAATAAAGACACAAAAGTAAATATTAACAAACATAAAAAATTTTATTTGAAAGAGGATACTTTAAACTACTTCTCAACATAATCTCCAAGCAAATTAAGGCATTTGTCATAACGTGTGACAAGTTTCTGTATTCCTGCTGCATAGTCCTTCGCCGCCAGCTCATTGAGATACGCGAGGGACCCATCTTGCACAAATTTTTGCATAATGCAGATGGTGTTTAACAATTTCATGAACAATTGTTCGAGAAACATTGGGAAAATGCTCACAGATGTCATCAATTGTGACGCGCCGATCGTTCCTCACGAATTCGTCAACTGAGCTCACCAGTTGGTCTGTAATGACAGACGGTCTCTCCGAACGCTCATCGTCGTGTGTGTTCCCCCTCCCCATGTTGAAGTTGCGACACCACCGCCGAACAGACGACTCGTCCATTACATTGTCTCCATACACCTCCTTTAATTGGCGATGAATATCACATGGGCGAACGTTTCTTGCATTGAGGAATTTAATCACTGCCCTCACTTCACAACTGGCGGCGTTCTCAATTTTTTTAAACATTGTAAACAATCACAGAAACAACACAGGCAATGCTAGCGTCACGCAACTTGGCTCAGAGAAGGCAGACAAGCCACTGAAGCTATCTGACCTCGTCCAGCGGCTACTCGCGTCGTCAGCACTTCATGCGGCACGAACGGGTACTACTTTCCGGATGACCCTCGTATATGGACTGATTCGAATACTTGACAAGAGAGGTGGGGAAGGTGTAATTGAGCAGATCACGAAGGCAAAAATATTTCCTTGACAGGGACCGGATTCGCGAGTCAAGGAAATATTTGCTATATATATATATATATATATATATATATATATATATATATATATATATATATATATATATATATATATATATAAATATATATCACTTTAATTCATATATTCAATTAATGAAATCATTAACACCTGTGACTTCTTTATTTTATTAGGTGATTGTCTGCCTCATGCCTGGAAATAAGAGTGAGGTCAAAGAGAAATGTTATCTTTCGCTGGTTAGGCCTCATTTATAATATGCTGCTAGGATATGGGATTCTCACGAAGTTGGATTAAATGCCGAATTGGATCGCGTCCAGCGTAGAGGAGCTAGATTTGTTAAACGTTGCTATGATAAACGTAGTAGCGTATCCAAAATATTAGAGCTAAGCTGGAAATCACTCACGGAGCGAAGGTTAAATTACAGATTAAGTCTCTTGGGTGTATTGGAAGGATATCTCTTTAGCAGTAATGTTGAAAATGTGTTATTATCCCCATCAATTTACATTAGAAGAGATCAGGCCTATAAAATTCGAGAGATTAAGTGCAGAACAGATTTAAGATGTCATTTTTTCCACGAACGATAAGGGATTGAGAATAACATTTTCCGACCACGGTAGGAGTTAATATATTTGGTTCAAAATTACTCTGGTATGTAGCAGTGGTTTACAGGATACTAAAATATGGATATAATATCAGAAAAATGCGAGTGACTAAGTGTGACTTTCGGAGGTTGTGACGAATAAAATATTTATTCATTCGAATAATTTTTTCCAGTCTTAACAAACTTCCGCCTCGATTACTTGTTTTGGGAGTTGACGATCCTGTTTCAGACGCTTGCATCACCCTAATGAAATAATTAATTAGTGTATTTTGGAGAGGACGAATCAGAAAGAGGACTTTCTCTCATGGCTATATCATCTCTTTAAAACGCCTTCCGAGAATTTGCAAGTTAATGAGCAGTAATCAAAAACACATCTGTTCTATGGAAACAACAAAATATTGCCGCTTAATCAATAAGCTTGCAAGAAATTTAGGAAAAAACTATAAAAACTGACATTCTGAGAGGTGATTTTTTACAGGAAAGCATGAAACGTGAATCAAATTAGGCAATGCTAACGAGGTGAAAAACTGTTGACGATGACGAGAAATCAAGTTTGCAAATGTTATCCAAAATATATTAAAATACGCACTCGGGTGATACCAACGGTTAGATAACCCATTGTTAACCTTAATCCCTTTGGAATGATTGCTACGGGACATATTAAGAGATTAAAAATACAAGTAGCGAGGTTCTGGTAGATTCATTTTCATCATCATGACAATGGCACTTACAGGTAGGTCACCTAACCATAAATACTGCTATCGTGAAAAGATAGATGGTGAATACGAAAGTGCTCTGTGGGAGCATTTTTTATGTCCAAATATTAAATCTGATTTCACGGGAAGGGATATAAACGAGGAAACAGATCTGCACTGGCTATTCTTATTCTTTAAAGATGGACTTTGGATTTTTTCTGCGACATCGATAATTCGGGAAAGAAACACCTAAAGGACTATGTTCGAAGACTTGCCCTGAACACGTTAATTTGACATCGAAGTAAATTGAGAGAGAAGACATTGAAATATCTAACGATACCACTCATTTCAGATGTAGACGGAAGCGATCGGAAGGGAAATCAGCAGTCTATAAAATTAAGAACACACTAACAAATACATTATGAGGGCACGTGCCCGTTAAACTGGAGAGTAGGTATTGGTGACAGTAATAGTATACTCAATCAAGGGGGATACTAAGCATACTAAGGAAGGGGGTTTAGGTCGAGTTTATTTTATAATGTAATGTGGATGGCATTTTATAGAACGCACGCACCTTTTAAATTTTAATGCTTGCGTTATCATGTAAATTTGCGATTTTGGTGAAAACCAATGCTCTGAAATACAGGTTTTGAATTTTGACTTATATTCATAAAAAACGTTTGGTTTGTCAATACGACACAGCTGCTCTCTGCACAGCTGTTTTGCGAATGTTAACGATCATCTCTGGAGGGTGTCAGTAGCCGCTTTAAGCCTTGTGTACAATCGTTCCTCTTGCTTACATGATTTTAAGACTAAAGTAAAATTGCCGCATAGACGCAGCAGTAGTGCCGCAATGCTTTCTTAATGTGGGTTCGGCAAACAATATTGGGATGGAAAATTACACGAAAAATATTTTTCGCGCGCGATGAATGATTATTTTTTCCAGGAGCCGTTTTGGGATAAATTTGACCCAATGAGTTGTTCCCTCACATTTTCAGCTAGTGTCTCTCGATTATTTCCTTCCATCTGTTTCTGGTAAGATGTATTTTGTAAATTTTTTTTATTCCGAACTTGTAATCCCAGTGCAAATACTTATCGTAGAACCTCATGGACTGTAAATTTTGAAAGCTTAAGAATTTTCATGTTTTTCTTAATGCAGGAGATGGTATGTTCTAATTTTATGGTAACAATTATGCCCACAGGTCAACTCAATCTAGTAGCATAAAGAAAAGAAGAAATTATCCATCAAAACTGCACTTTATCAAGGCTCCATCGAGGACTAAGTGGATCTCTTGAAGATAACGAAATCCAAGCGCAAATAACAACAAAAAATGTTACCTCATACACAATGTGTTTACCTAAGAGAATGCATGCTTCATCAGCATATCAAGGTTTCCTGCTGTTGAGAGCCCAGAGGATAATGATTTCGAAGTTTTGGTCATGAATATTCATGATGTTTTATTTAGGATCATTAGAATAGCACTTAAACACTAGAACCACTTTCTTTGGAGAAGTTCTGCTCTTTGGAAAAAATGGTGATAATTTGAACTGAAATTTTTCTAAAATCATAAAATCTCCTTTTGTATCCTTGTAAAACTTACTTGAATTTTAAACACGATTACGAAGTTTAAATAAATAATTTTGTCGTGACCCTCCCACTCGATTGCGATCGAGGAGACACAATAGAATGCACGCAACGACTGTTAGTGCCCAGAGAAGTTACACCATTTCGCCTGAGCGGGGCAGCACCATCGAGGTAGAAGCTGAAATGGGCGGACTACGAGCCGGATTCGAGACGCGACTGCTACGTGAAGTGAGGAGGGACAGGGGTGTAAAAGAAGCAATGTGGAGAGAGGATGGAAAAGAAATAGAGAGAGAGAGGGGAATGGACGGATCGGAGTTCGTCCGACGGGAAAAAATCCGACGACGCTCGGAATCGATTCGGAAAGATGAGACCGAATCGTCTTCCAAGACGGTATGGCACGAGAATGAGACGGAATAGGAGCGGTCAATGCCAGGCGAACATAATGGCGCTGGAGGTTCACTCGTCGGATGGGCGAGGTGGTCGAAAGGAGAAAGCTCACCACCGCCCGCTGACGCGTCGCAGGGCGATTTCCGCGACAGCGGAGGCGACGACCGTACCGGCCAGGCCGCGCGTCGTCGGGTGGGGAGAGAGAGAGTGCGCTCGCAGGGGAGGAGGAGGAGCGGCGGCGGGGTTTTGAAGGTGGGACTCCGCAGCACTGCCAAACTTTAAAAAACCAAGGACCGTTAAGCTCGTCCGCTCGATTCGTGTTCAGGCGATTGTGAAAACTGAGTGATTGATCTTCTCCATGATTTTACTCGAAGAAGACAACGTGATATGTATTCTATGACAAATGGTGTAAAATAAGCCTAAGATGGCAGACCGCCGACAGCGTAAATCATCTCGTAAAACGCTCCCGAATTCGGCGGGACACTGTGATTGATGCAGATAGATAAGTTTTGGATTGAGGCAGTCCGTTGCACAACTGATTTCCTCGTTTGGACTATTCATCGCTTCAGTCGACGAGGCTAAAAAATATATCCTGCTTTGCCGAAAACGTCACTCAATGAAAAGAATTGAAAATGTCATTCGAGGGAAAGTGTCCCCATATATTGGCAGCCCTGTCGCGTGGTGAGGAGTGTGACAGAGGAAGCGTCGGGAAACCGCGCTCACGGAACCGCGGAATGAAAGTATTGGTATTAGGCGTACATGACCCTGCGGGAGGTGGCGAGGTTCGGCCGCAGCAGGCGACCGGTCGACACAATCACGCAATATTGCATAAGCTCCAAGGATACGCAATTCTTTCTGGAAAAACCTTTAGGTTTTTCGAGAGACCTTGCGGTTTTAACCACCGGGATGGCAGTCATGTACAATACACCGCTATAATAATGACTATTCGCATACATTATTATTTACTAATGTGAATAGAAATGTATACCGAAGGTTACAGAATTATGAAACGCAGTCGGAGTTGGTAACGCAGGTAAATTTAACAAGTAGAACATATTTGTTCAATGTGTACTGATCCCCACTTTTCTCTCATGTTTATTTGTAGTTAACTTTCAATGCTTGTTATGGTCGAATTAAAATAGTACTCCGCCGTGATAAATTTAGAGCAAGTTTCCCTTCAACGTGAATCAAAGTAAAGGTGGCCCTTAAATGTGGTTGAGAATTGATTATTAAGTAACCCTACTTTATACCTCACTGAAATGTAGGTAACGTCTACTATCAATTAAAAATGGTATTCTGTTGTTCGTAAAATACGAGATAATAATAAGTAACTACATTAATCACTGATATCAGGGTGCTTGTTAGCAAATTGTTTCATTAACTAAAAACACAATTGAATTTTCTTAAAGAATTTACGAAAGAATATCATCATATTAAGCAATACTATACGCTAAATTTATCACAAATTACTGCTTATAGTTATGATTGACATGCTTTAATCTATTTATGTATACCGTGGCAATATTGATGTACTATTGTAGTTTATCGTTATGTACTTTAAATCACGATAACCAATAGATAAATGTCATATCGGAATGACGAGAATGGTAAAATAGTAAGAAGAAAAAATGTTTGATTAAGTAGTATCTAAGTTCCTTGAAAAAATATTTCAGGAGGTAAAAACACCTGGCTAAATAATCTCTGTTTTCCCTCTAGCCAATGTATTAATTTCGGAGAACTGGTACGTACTCGATTTTATACAAATAAAACAACTAGCTACATACTTATAAAGAAAACAAGCGCTTCAAGAAAATGCACCTTAAATATCTAAAGAAGTTAAAGAACTCTGCATTGCATCTATAATAAATGGCGGAATTTCTTGAAAAAAATATCAATTTCGATACCATCTTTTGATTCAGATTTTATTTATCACACATTCATGTTTGGCTTGAAATGTATGATCTGTTTTGTGATTGTGCTTCTGAATTTCTTCGATGAGTAATGTAAAGATACGGTGGCTTAACAGAGAATGGCGTTGTGAGACAAAGTCAGGCGAATATCTTTTTTTGCCCTAATCCTAAAGTTGTAAACTTAGATTCAAAATTATTTAGTTTTTGTGAGTGGGTATGTTATTTTTTTTGTATTTCATATCATTAAAATAGCTCCATTCGATAGGGTAGTATTTTTGATTATTGTACATCATCATACATACGTATAGGGACTGAGATTACTTATAAATGTGGCAATACATAACTTTCCAAAAATAAAAATTTAGTTTAGCACCTCTTTTTAGTTAACGTAAAAATATAATTATATGAAAAAAGAAAAGACTCTTTAGATAATACCTGCACTCATGAAGGTGTCTCCACTTCGGAGGATTCTTCCAAACCAGAGCTGTCTTGGTCTTGCAGTCTAAGGAATGTGCCCCGGCGATAGTCTAAGGAATGTGTCCACTGAAAGAAATAGACGTAACGTTATTTAAAATTCAAATTGCGAAAATGCGAATGCATCTCTTATGTTCCAGTGGTGCCAGCTGGATATAAAATATGACTAAAACATAGTTAAATGATGCTTGCTATTAAACCACGTTGTGCGCAACTGCTCTGAAAATCTCGAAATCCCTAACACTAACTGGAGCCAACTCGAGAAACGATAAAATAATTCATGGAGATCTCTCCCTCTTTCTAAGTTTCTCCGGCTTTGGTTGGATTTCCCTAGTAACTGGGTGCCAATTATCCTTCGGGAGCAAGTAGACACTCCGCTTTGAAACGAGAGAAAAGGCAAATGAAGAATGGGAATAAAAATTGAGTGATGACGCTCGATGTTTGGACAAAGAATTATCACAAACATATTTTTCAATCATAGGCGACGGTAGCGGTCAGAGGGGATACTTATTTCGGAAACTTCTCGACATTTAAGCTTTCCTTTTACATAACTCGATGGCAGCAAACTTTTTAACATGCTTGCACTTTATCTAACCCGGTAACTCGGTGTTCGGAAAGAGAATAGGGAGCGAATCGATATACTCAACATCCTTCCATCGATCACTGAGATTCGCCACTCATCCAATCGGCCCTGCCTTCTTTTGACATATTTTTGGATTGTTGGAGAAAATTCTACGTTAAGCGCGTCTCGATTCAACTTCTGCATTAAAAAAAGGACCCGAGAAAATTGAGCGAATCTCTGCAGAATCTCTTTGAGTGGAAATTATTGATGCAAGAAGTACTCGTCCGGTTGGAGTCGGAAATACCGAAGAAGTTTACAACGAGCTGTGATCCGAAAAAAGGTCTTGGGGGAATAAACCCACTGGGAAAATCTGGAGTAGTGGCTTAGCTTCGCCGAAATGAGGAGGAGGGGGAGGGGCGGTGTAGTAGCCAATCTAGATATTTTTTGTGCGAGTCAACTCTGGTATGAATGAACGAACTCGACATGCAAGATTCGTATTCTCCCTTTACTGATAAAAAAAATGCATATTTGATACTTCACGCATATTAGAGAACGGATAGATACCTATTGATCGGTGATGCCGAGAGTAGATAGATTAAAGTTGACTCGTCTGGCCTGCACCCGTTCAAGACAATTGTTTTCGTTTCACCGTACCTGGATGGGAAGGCATCATTGGGGCGCGCAGATGGTCGTGTGAGTGGATGGAATTTTGGAGGAGACGCGCGGCAGGAGGGGAAGAGGGAAGCTGAGTGAGTCGGACGAACAACGACGAACTCCCGAGAGGATGGAAAATGAATGCACATGCATACGTCATTTCCCCTCTCTCTCTCTTTCTCCTCCACATTCATCCACTTCTAGCGAAAATAACAGGATGGACATGTATGCATATATACGAGCAGCTCCTCAAAGCCCATCAACTTCCCAGAGAAAATGTAATACATCAGCAGCAGCCTTCCCTTGCGGCCTTCTTATCATCCATACTCATCTCTCAACCCTCTTCCGACTCTTTCACTTTTACGTATAGATGGCAGACGAAACCACATGAAATTGCAAGAAAAAATTTTTAAAAACTTGTTTCTATAATATCCGCTTTCATTATGTATTCCTGTTAATATTCCTAAATATCTGGGTCTTCCATTGGAATGAAGGTGTTGGCCAGTCAGGGGAAACGGCATAAAAAAGAGTAACGGCTCAGGTGGGTAGCGTGTGGAGCGATGGGATGAGTTGCGAGAGTAAAGGATTCCTCTGTGTTGAGCTAACTAAATTAAACAATTTTCACCGCCGATAACTATGGCAATCTTACCAATTTCCTCGGTGTCTAACGTTCGCAGCGGAGGAATTACACGTTCAAATGGTTCAAGGGCATAAAATACAACTTACTGAACATTACTAAAATGGATTTCGCTCCTTGAGACTCGAAGTTGTTTGACGAGAAAGCTGTCTCCATGGCTCACTTAAAGTTAGATATTCTGTTGGATATTCCTGTCAGTATGGACACTGACGCACAAATGGCTTGTACATATGCAACATTCCTTGCTTACCCAGAAGTGCAATCTACCAGAGGAGAGTGGGGAGGAGATTGCAAGCACGCCATCCAATTTACACTCAAAGGCTGTTTGAAAGCCCAGAAATTCATATCCAAGCATCTGAAATCACTATTGTCGTGTTTCTCTGAAGGAGAGTAGAAATGAGGTCGGTAAATTGTAATGTAATTTCCAAAATAAATAATAGTTGCATTATCTTTGAACCTCTATCTGCTATATACATACAATCTGTATCAATTTGAATGGAGTTCACCCCATCCTGCGGCCACGCATTCATGTAGAAATATTACTACTTTCAATGATATCAAGATTAAACGGTCAATATTTTTTTATATCTTGTCTAACGCTGAAATTATGCTTCCCGGTATCCAAAAGGGTACGCACTTGCTATCAAATTTGGTTTTCTCCTCTCATATAAAATTGGATTGATTTTTATTTATTGCTTAATTTTATAATTTTTTTATTGCAGCAACGAGAGCCCATAGTTACAGCTGTTAGGACAGATTATTTGAGATAGGGTTAACTTCATGTTTATCGAATAATCCTGCACACAGAAAACTCCGAATGTTTCTATCAAGATCACTGAGGTGATCGATTTTCCCTTTATACTGGTACGTAGTTCGTTAGCCGAGTCTGAGTTGCCTTCAAGGCTTACAGCAATGACTCTACTTATGCTACAATAACACATTCAATTGCAAATTATATACAAAATACATCAATCAGCACTAAAATATTTTTGGCAATTATGGTTTTGCGTGCACCCAATAATGACTGGGGTTACAGATTACGTGAGATCTTTTTGTCAGCCAATCGGTGAATGAAACAAAGACTCTTGCGTAATCGAATGAAATGTGACTTTCGTGTTCCAGAAATCCACGTGTCCTTATTAAATAATTTTATTATGACCTGGTGTTATGACTTTACTACCTCCATTTTTAATTTAATAAAAATATTTAAGACAGTTTAATTTTCTTTTTTGTTTTATTCACCGGCCTATCATAATCCTCATTGGCTTTAAATCAGGGAAGAAGTCATGTTATACTATTCCCCCATCACGCCATTATCCTTGCGCTTAAGTCTTCCGTCACTCGATCCTCTCCATTCTACGACTGAAGTTCTTCACTTAACACGGCTCCATCTATTACACCTTCAGTTAACTATTACGCTTCAAGTGTTGTGGCACATTAGTGTTTCCCTTCTTATCAGGGTATTTCCTTGGCTCTCCCTTCACTCATTTTCGAAATGACTCTTCGCTTTCCACTGAGGTTTTCCATTTCATTTTCATCATTCCCTAATAGAAAAAACGCATTTTCATTGGTTATAGTATTTTCCTCTCCGTTGCTGACATTTACGAGCGTGCCACCTGCGCATTAAATTAATATCTAAATAATATTTTTTCAGAAAACCTAATTCTGTCTGGTGTTGTTGACGGTTTCTTGGTTACCTAATATTAGTTGTCTAGCTAGTCGTAATGGGAAGTCTCTTTCATCTCACTCCGCTGAAATATCTCACAGCATTCTTTGATCGCTGGTGATACGGGTTTGCAAATTTGCAAAAAATTTCTACTTTTGCAGCAATGAATGCACTCTATATGCACTTGATAATTCCCTTCTGTGCTTAGAATAAATCGAAATACGTTTTCCATATTGGGGATACACCTTTTCTGCTCCTATCTACGTTGAAGCTAATATTCCTGCATGATCTCCTTTCTTATTTGCGTGCATAAATGTGACACCCAAGAAAGGAAGAATTCACTCCTTGCACCGTGTACTTTAAGTTAATTTCGCCCATTTTATTTTAATTATAATTAGCTAGAATGAATAAATGTAACACAGGATGGAAGTGGAATGGAGAGAAGGCAACGTATCCGTATCCTGTACATGTCTCAGACTGATCAGTTGCGTGTTGCGGATGGAGAGCCTGGATAGGCAATGTTAGGACGAGTAGGAGATGGATGTCCATTATACGTAACTCGTAATTTTCAACGTGCAGGTGGAGGAAATTTTTAGGGTTTGGGAGGAATGGTAAGAGCTGGAGATAGGATTGAAATCCGTGTGGGAATTATAAAATCAGTGAGATATAGCTTTAGTTAACAAGTCGGCCAGAGGGATGCAATCACCGCTGAAAATCACTGTAATAGGTATAGGATGAGAATCAGTGTAAACAAAACATAGTCATGAAGTTTTTTAGAAAAAGGAAAACTAAACTAAGCGTTAAATTTGGAGGGAAAAAACTAGAGCAGGAGGAACAGCTAAACCTATCCTGGCAATGTTTTGGACTAAGATGGTCCAAGTATTCGGACATTAGAGGAAGATTTGATTTCCCAAAGAGGAGGAAGTTGATGACAGGGACGTCGAGTAAGAATCTTATGAGAAAATAAGTGAAAACTTTGATTTGGAGCGTGTTTTTGCACGACACGGAAACATGGGCATTGAAGTGAGATGGTAGGCATAGATTGGAGTCTTTGAATACCTTAGAGTGGAGGGGGATGAAAAAGGTCAAATAAACGGATAGGAAAACAAACGAAAAAGTTCTCGGTATTTTGTTTCACGATGGAATGTTGAAAACTGTGATAGATGGGAGAATGTTGGGTAAACGAATTGATGGGGGGGTAGATAAAATAGGCATTTTGGAGTGAATGGAGGTAGGCTGAATGCAAAATTCAAAGGTGTGTAATAGCATTTATGAAGTCATGTAGTGCGTTGTTTGGCAAAGCTTAGGAATATAGCCTAAGCAGTCTGTATCCATCCAAAACCTTCCTAAAACTAGGTAGACTACCAAAGAATAATTAAAGATCATAGGCGATAATAAGCGCCTTGACCATATTTCTTTCTTTACTTTCGCCTGTTTTCAACTGTCACCACAGGTCGCTAACGTCTGTCTGCTATCTTGATAGATACGCGGGTCAAACTAATTTTCAGTGAGCATATTTCGCCGCGGCTTCCCTTGACCCGGAAAATAACGAGAACTGTTTATTTTGGCCCCGGTGGGAAGGGTTTGGCTACCCCTGGAATGAGAAGCAGTCGATGCAGACGGCGGCGTTCGACCGTTGTGGCGGCAGACGAAGTGGATATCTCACTCCCCCTTCGACCCCCCCCCCTCCCACATCCCGCGGCACGAAATACCAGTCACGAGATATCGATCGCACTCAATATCGCTGTCGCCATCCCTAACGCTCATCGCGTGATTCAGTCTCGCGAATATCCGTGGTATGGCGAACCGTGGAAAAATATATTTGCTGGGTTACGAAAGGATTTTCCCTCCCAGAGTGACCGCGTGACTGGGAGAGAAAGAGAGAGGCAAATCTATTTTATCTAATTTTAGTAAAGTTTCACTGAGCTCGTACCATAAAACAGAAATCGTTAAGTCAAACGACTCACATTATAATTTTTCTCTCCTTATTATTTAGATTAGCACGATCAAATCACTTTGAAAAGCTGATTATTTGGAAGAGCCATAAAAACATATTGACCAAATTTAGTTCCACCTTTAAGAGAGTTTAGGACATTATTCATCATTCACATTGCATCAGCTCCATCATATCTGAGATCTTAGAGT
The DNA here is from genome assembly GCF_022747635.1 of Hetaerina americana. Taxonomy (NCBI): domain Eukaryota; kingdom Metazoa; phylum Arthropoda; class Insecta; order Odonata; family Calopterygidae; genus Hetaerina; species Hetaerina americana. Next base: position 71,373,229 of record NW_027286069.1, on the reverse strand, counting down.
TAAGGAAGTCAACTGTGTTAGGGAGAGAACGCGAAGGGTTTGGAAAAAATGAGAAGAATCATTTAAGGAAAGAATGGTTATAAAATGCTTGCATTTGGTATGCACTACGCAGCAAATGCATTAGTCGGCAGGAATTCCCAACAAGATACTGGCTAACCAAGGTTTTTAGCGGATAAAAATTCTATTTTTTCTAATGTATATTTATTTATTTATATTTTAACGGAGAAGGGAGATAGCGCTGACGAACAAAATGACAAAGAAACACATAAACATTAAATTCACAAGTATTCTGAATTTTCGGTGGTCAAACCACCTTCTTCTGGAGAAATGAGGAATTTTTCCCCACTAACTTTCCCCAACTAAACAAATTCATACGAATGTGGAATTCTAGGCTTAGAAAAATGTCCAACACATTATTCTGAATGGAACGTAGATCTCTCACGAGCACTGAATACGAACTCCATTATATTTATTTGAAAGTAAGTCGTTGCGAAAATTTAATTTCCTTCATATAAATCTTCCCATTTAAATAAAAAAACATAGGTTGGTGTTAATGACGTAGCATTCAGTAGTTATCCAAGTAACAAAGCCCCATCATAAAATTACCGGCAGTATCAACAGAGCATGCAAGTTATACCTCATGATCAGATGTTTATAAACATTTTTCAGAAAATTAATTTCGACAGTAACGTTCGCAGGCCACTGTAAGTTTACGCTGTTTATCGAAAGCACTTCGTTCCACGAGTCAATGAAATGTTTTTTTCATGCCTGTGCACGACTACTTTGAAGATGACTGATAGAATATCTACGCAAATTAGGAATGGGATACAATTAGGGCGGAAAAATTAACGAATTCAAACTTGCATTGGTCAGATTTCACCTTTCCAAACCGAAACGAATAGTTTGAATACGTAGAAAATCAGTGCATAACAACAGTTTTAATTCAGAATAAACGATAAGTGGAAATCTATCGCAAGTTTCTGATGCTTTCATCGTAGCAAAAGATTTTAAAAATTCAAAAATCTTTTGGGCATATAAATGCACAGTTGATTGTCGTTTTGTTTCCTTACTATTAAAAAAATCTTTTAATGATGTGAATGAATTCAAACTCTATTTAAAGAATTACTGCTGTTAATTAGAGCCGCTGGTATATGGATTTTCTCCACTGTTTCCGGGGAATTTGAATGCACTTTTACGTTATATGTTTAACTTTGGTTTGATTCAGAATTGAAAAACATTTATTACATAAAATTGTATAGTTTGCTTTTAAGCAATTTTAATCAATTGCTTTCAATATAGCCGTAAATGAACGAATGCAAGAATGTCTTCATCAGCAAACGCACCCCAAAAATCTCATTTGACTTATCTTGGCGTTTCCAAAATTTTAATCTCACTCTGCTTCTATATTCACAACGTTTCAGTATTTTAAAGCAATAATGAAGCAAAATTAGATCCAATGTGCAATATTTTGTGGGATACATTTGCCATTTGGCATTAGTCTCAGTCAAAATTCATCTTCTCCCGCAAAGGTTTTCATGAATTTCCATTTGCAACATTTTACACCCGCGAATTCTTAGTTCATAGAGTAAGGGTGTTCCACTACAGTAATCAATGAAGTGTAGAGCAGATGGATTTAAGATGTTACTTTTCCCTTCCGAAAAATAAGGGATCAGAATTAAATTTTCTGTCCGTGGTAGGGATAAAAGTACTCGCGTCAGAATTAGTCTTATGTGATTTCACCCCCTCCCACACACCCTAGCAGTGGCTTGCAGGGTAAAAAAGTATAAAATAAAAATAATCTTAAGTTGGTTTTTACAAGTGAGCGCATTATAAGACCTAATTTGGGCAAAATTTACCCATTCTGAGCGGAGGGAGACTCCATCCTCTATGTCGCTACTCTATCTCCCACGTGAGTGTGTTCACGGACATTGGAGACGATGACTATATGATTCATAACCTTGACTTTCAAATAATAATTTGATAGTACACGTACTTGTATATACATAGCACAGCTTTTTGAAACACTAAAAATATGTTTCCATTAACTTCCATTCCACATACTGTTTTCAGTCGCCCAATCGGCTACATGAAAACGGATTATGTAAGATTTACCTGATGCATACAATCCCCTATACTTGTAATATTTGTAAGAGAAATGAGTGAACAGTGTAAGAATTACCATGATATGAAAGTAACCATTAGACCTTCATTGATGAGTTATTGATGCAATTATCACTATAATATAACAAGACTAAAGGACTTTTCATTTATATTTCGTGATCAAAAAAAGTTAAAAAAAAGAGTAACCGTTTTCCTCGGAAAGCATGACCAATTTGGTGAAATTTATACCAGTACTGATCATGCGAATGATTGAACTAGCTGTGACTGCATGCAAACGTGAAGTAGAAATTTAGACGCCTCTACTTCATCTGAGATTGATTAACTATGAGATGGATCCTAAATATAAACGACCTAGTCGGCATTCGAAACCGTGTTAACTGATCACCGCGACATCCACCCCACTAACTGAGCAGGGGCAACGACCTCTCATGCCCTCGATCACTCATACCGAAACCGTGGTTTTTTTCATCAAAAATAGTGAGCACTGCACAACCGACTCGTTTAATGCCGTTTATAAAGCAACTAGTGGATTTGGCCCAAAAACAAAATGCATACCTCTATTTGAAAGAGAGGAATGTTTCATTTCCGGGTTATCGGATTTGCCTTAAGATTAAATTCTAGGTTTTTAAACAGTTCCCATATTCTTTTTCAAACACAAATAAATACTTCTCGAATTGAAGAAAATGAAAATGTTCTAATTTATATCGACAAAGCTAATGAGACGGGAAGGCGATCGATAGTAAGGATCGCTCATAGTAACTCTGACTGTTCTTAATCCGTATTTCCCTTGCAAAATGGGTGCACAGCGTTGTTAATCCATGCAGGGGTATTCCGCTGACGATTAGTGATTTGGAATCGAATCGGAGGCCGATTTCCGTTGCCGAAGGCCTTAAGAGCGTTCAGCCGAGGGATTTGCCGCGCTGAGGCGAGGCAAGGACGGAGCTTTCCTTCCTCCTCCTCCGAACTTCCCCTCTGCCGACCCCGCCCCTACCTCCGTCTCTCCCACTCTCTCCCTCCCCTACCTTCCCAGCTATCCGCCTGCTCGGAAAGAACACGCACGTCCTTCCTCCTGCTTGTACCTCCTCTGCGCTTATGTTCCCCTTGCCGGCTAGGCCAGCGTTGCGGCGCCTCTGAGGCCTGGCGTCATGCCACGGAAACAACCCCAAATTAAAAAATATATCAGATCATCTGCGCCGTCGCCCCCGGGTCCTCCGCCGTAAGTTTTACCCGCGTCCAAACCACGAATTCTTTTTGTTACAAGTCCAGTCTCTTTCTTCATCACCAGTTGGATCGTCGGCCTATCAATTCCGAGTGTTGCGAAGCTGCGAGGGCGGAGAATATTGAATGAATGAATGGCGGTTGGGAGGGATGGGAGGTTTGAAAGCGATGCATCCTTCCGATGAGAGGCGAGCTTTCTTCGGGGTGAAGGAGAGAAGGGAGGGAGGGAGGCATGGGAATCTCTCTGCGGACCAGGCACGTTCGTTACTCGCCTTGTCCGCGAGCGAAGATTATTCCGTTCCGTGGGAAGTCTTCCCCACGACGTGTGAGCCATCGTCCGTGGGTGCGTTTTGCTGTGCGATGAGATTCCACCCACGTTTCCACAGCCCCTAGTCAGTGCTTTCGTCTCCTGCGCCCTTTTATTTTCTGACTAAATACGAGGGTCATCCGGAAAGTAGTACCCGTTCGTGAAATAAAGACACAAAAGTAAATATTAACAAACATAAAAAATTTTATTTGAAAGAGGATACTTTAAACTACTTCTCAACATAATCTCCAAGCAAATTAAGGCATTTGTCATAACGTGTGACAAGTTTCTGTATTCCTGCTGCATAGTCCTTCGCCGCCAGCTCATTGAGATACGCGAGGGACCCATCTTGCACAAATTTTTGCATAATGCAGATGGTGTTTAACAATTTCATGAACAATTGTTCGAGAAACATTGGGAAAATGCTCACAGATGTCATCAATTGTGACGCGCCGATCGTTCCTCACGAATTCGTCAACTGAGCTCACCAGTTGGTCTGTAATGACAGACGGTCTCTCCGAACGCTCATCGTCGTGTGTGTTCCCCCTCCCCATGTTGAAGTTGCGACACCACCGCCGAACAGACGACTCGTCCATTACATTGTCTCCATACACCTCCTTTAATTGGCGATGAATATCACATGGGCGAACGTTTCTTGCATTGAGGAATTTAATCACTGCCCTCACTTCACAACTGGCGGCGTTCTCAATTTTTTTAAACATTGTAAACAATCACAGAAACAACACAGGCAATGCTAGCGTCACGCAACTTGGCTCAGAGAAGGCAGACAAGCCACTGAAGCTATCTGACCTCGTCCAGCGGCTACTCGCGTCGTCAGCACTTCATGCGGCACGAACGGGTACTACTTTCCGGATGACCCTCGTACTTGAAATTATGGAAAATTAGAGAGTGGAAGACAATATACGTACGATACAGCCAAACAGCTAACGAAAAAGCAAAGCTATCAGGCAAGCAAAAAGCAAATTATTGGAAACCCTATGCAAAGGAAGAGAGCTTTTGGATGCCAAACACGCTTTTTTAACTTCATTAAAAAATCCAAGAAGCAGCACTTGTGGAAGCCAAAGATGATAGACTTTATAAAAAATTAACAGGAATTACACTAGTAGACACATAAAATACGTCGAATAGAGCTTCTAGCAGAACGAAAGAGAAATTATTTAGGAGTGAATGTTGCAGCGAACCCCTGTTTCGACTGTAGAAGTACAATAAAAGCGACTAAAAAGGGAAAAGCAGCCGGGATAAAAATCATCTTATTATTTAGATTTTGTGTTCTTGGTGGTTCTCCTGTATCGGGTAGAATCTTCGACACGGACGGAAGCAGCAATGAAGAAACTCGAGACGTTTTAGATGTGTTGCCATAGACGGATATTAAAAATCTCATGGGTAAAACATTCTACGAATTGGAAGGTAATACTTAGAATGAATAAAGTGCAAGAAATCCTGAAAAATGTTAAGTTCCGAAAACTCGATTTCCTGGGGTACATTTTGCGAAATGAACACCGATATAACCTGTTGCAGCTCATTCTTTGGGGTAAAGGAAGAAGGCAAAAGAAAAATATCGTGGCCGCAAAACTTGAAGAATTGGCTTTTTCGTGTTTACTACACAACTTCTTCGAAGAGCAATTAATGAAGTTCGAACAGCTGTGCCTAATTGCCAATATTTGAAACGGATAGGTGCAACTAGTAGAATGTAACATATCGCTGAAAAAAATACTCAGCATGATTTTTTTAACCCATGCATCGCAACAGAATCAATCCATGGGATTGTAAACACTTTGGGATATAAAAAATAAGGGTTAAACATATGGGAACTGATACATTAGTTTTAGCTAATCCAGTCGCAGTAACATTTTGTGTGGAAGGTTGTTAATTTCTTTGGGCAATAGTGACACATTGAAATAATATTTTATTTATATTTTAAGCATTAATTAATTAATGATAGAATATTTATAATATGACCAATAGGATCTTTCTCAAATCTATCTTAGCATTAATATGTTTTTCGCCTCTAGTCATAATGTTTAAATCCTAGTCTTATGCTTACATGTTTTCACGTAGTCACTCATTCTGTCGTAATGGCTGAAGTGATGGCCAGTGGGATTTCAAATGTCCCATTTTTTGAAACGATTCGGTAATTGGTCAATGAAACATAATATCGTACTTATCATCTCCAATTTTCACGCACGAGGGTGAACATTATCGATTCATAAAAACAAAGCAAAACCCTGCACATTCTTTAAAACATCAAGAAAAAGAAAATCTCATCATTAATTCTCTCCCTAGGTGCATCTCCGATTTTCCTAAATATTAATTTACCTTCCAAAGAAACTGCGGGAGATGCCGCAACAGTAACTTTTAACCCAGTCAAGGCGAATGATTTTTACGCTCTGAAATTGTTGCATTAATTTACCTATTTATTTTCCCTCCCTATTCCACCTAGAGCCAGTGTGTCTCATTTCAAGTAATCTAAATTGACAAATGAAGAAGAGGTAATAATAATAAATTAAACCTTCAAGCAAATCGTAGCAGAGATTGTTCTGTTCTATTCCGGTACTATCATTTACGTCGTTTATCAGATAGAGATTTCCCATTTCACAGGTTTACTACTCAAGCATATTTAATCATTGATGCATGTTTCCAAAGCTCCTAGGAAAAAAATTGAATTTTTCGCCTAGTTAAACAATAAACATCGCACAAAAAAAATTAATTTTCGAAATTACATGAAGTCCAGTAGTATTTTCAATTGATGAGCGAACACAATGTGACTCGGTTTTGACAGCGAATCTATTTTATATTTATTTATCTGTGTCCCACCCGTCTATTCAGCCACAACAATAGAAGTACATTCCCGAACGATGAAAAGGAGCATCTTTGGAGCCTTCGCAGCAGGGAAGATTGAATGAAGGATCGGAGGGGACGGGCTGGACGAGATTCGAAAAAGGCGACTTTGGACGACGGAGGCGAGAAATGGGAGGCGAAATCCCTGCAGGCTTCAGTCGTCCGTGTGCCGGTTGGATGAATAGGTAAGCGTTCCATGGGGTGACGAAATAGCGTGGCTTAAAAGGAAATTTCCCTTCGAAAGGTCGCACAATCTGGACGGGGGCATATGGTGATATTCAGATGCATTGGTGCGTGACGGGGGCACTCTTCGTGGGAGAGCTACCACGTTCCTTTCCCCCCCGCCATCCGCTCCCGCACCACACCATTTGACTCGATGCTACCAGGTCGGGGTGGATCAGGGAAACGAGAGGATTCAATGAAAGAGCTGCTCGCTGGAATTCAGGAAGAGGCTCACGAATTCCATCATCTTCATAAAAGCGGGTTCGGATTGCGACAGTGCGTCGTGCACGGTACTCTAGCGAAGGATCGCTTCTGCACTGAACAGGAAAAAATGCACGAGGCATGGAGAGTGTGTACAGATTTGAGTGAAGTTGTGAAAGAGGCAAGCACGCGAATGTGAAGTGAGGATCAATTAGAAGAGCGTGAATTAGTTTCCGCCATGTTCATTTTGAATCAAATTCGAATTGGAGGGATATTAGGTTTTTTTTGTCATCAGCAAAAGTTGAAAGAGGCAAAAAATATTCCGACATGAATAACACAATACACGTAGAATTCTAAAATCAAATCTCTCGTCGTCTACATCCTTCATGAAAATTGTGTTGAAAACAGAAATCAAAGCTAGATTTTTTTCCCTTGCATTTAACGGTAAATTGTACGCCCGAATAGCAGAAAGAATTTCAAATGCGTTGTTTGTTAAGAATTCCGTGTGAAAAGGACAACCGTAAAAAAAATTGGGGATGGATCGCGTCCAAATTTATTCGAATTTAAATGTGACTCTGAATTTCACCAAATTGTTACTTTTGATTCGTTTCCATATTAAAGGAATTGTTCAGGCAAATCAAAGTCCAATCTCTTGTTTGACGCCATACTTGTATAATAAATTTAACATTGCCGCAATTTTTCATCGCCGATTCAAATCTAAATTTGAAGCAAAATAATATAAAATAAAATTGATATGTATTTCAATTATTAATGACTATATATACTAGTTAAACAATAAACATCGCCCAAACGAATTAATTTTCGAAATTACATTTTGTCCAGTATTTTCTTCAATTGATGAAGGAACAAAAAGTGACATAGTTTTGGAACCGAATCCCTTATATATTTATCTGAGTCCCACCCGTTCCAACTTCACGTCACTGTTCTAATGTCCAGGGATAGAGCGTTGCATTACTGACCGGAGGGCCCGGGTTCGATTCCCGAGCAAGACCCTCTTCTCCGAGCACCTTCAGCTCCACCCAAGCTATGTGATTTTTCGGGTACCAGATCTTCCTGGGAAACCATAACCGGCACAGGGAAAGGAACTGGCCCCCCTACCCTGATATGTAAATATCACACACCGTCGGGCCTAAGCCCGTTATAGGTACTGTATATACGTACTGGGTGAGACCTTTTGTTGCAAGTCTTTTTTCCTTCAGTTCGCTGAACTACATTGTAGCCGAAATACGCGTATCCGACTCACACTCTCGTCTTTCCCTATTTTGTTTGCTAACTTTGCTCAATTTGAATAATATTCTCCCAGTAGTGAGTCCCTTTTTGAATGTGTGGGTGATTGTTTCCCTAAGTGCTTGTGAGTGTGTCATCTCTTTGTATGCCCATGGCGCTAAATTTATTCCCTTAAACAGTCACGGATAGTGTATATCATAATACCAGGTATCCTTAACTGAGTCCCTTAAAACCTGTTAATGATTCCAATTGAATTTGAGTTTTTGGCTCTGTAGTTGGTCACTGGCGAGGAACTAATATTCCCGCAAATTACTGCAGAAGGGTGTTCTGGTTGAGACGATGTGGTTGGTCACTGTCGTGGTATATCTTCTCCCACAAACCATCACAGCAAAATTTTGTTTTCATTGCGTGACGAGTTGTGCTAACTCATTACGTCTATAGGCGTTTTCTTTTTATTCTATTAATTTACGAGGCCGTAGAGCTCAATTTCTTTTACTTTGCAAATGTTGTTGTTGAATATCTCATTTAAATCACTCCTCACACACGTTCCTCATTCTCCTTAAAGTCCAGAATGAACACCCTGTGACGTTTTCCTGTTTAATCCTAAACTCTCCTCCATTCCAGTCCTCATCTCTCTCCACTTCACTATCATCGGCCATCGGCAATACGCCCGACTTGTAATATTAGCCAATAATAATGAAAATATTTGATTCATGTTAAAGCAGATTGGACTATATTTGAGATTGTGTGATTGAAACTGTTTAATAGAAAATCAAGAAAAGCTCTCCAATTTATTTTGACCCGCGTCAAGCATAGTAACCAAATACCAAATCCATAGTAACCAAGCTTGGGTGTCAAGAATCGAAAAGTATGCATATGTATATTTTTTAATCAATTATCGTAACATTTAGATACAGCTGACCGGAAAGGAAACCGTTCATAAAATTCATGTAGCCAAACTTGACACTTTAATACTAGTATTTTTTATGATGAGAAGAGAAAATGGAACCCACCCGAAGCTAGTAGTATATACGAAGCGCAACTTCAGAATTATACAGATGTGTAGATTGGTACCCATGTAGGTGGAAATGTATGTGTACACTTCTCTTGTTTAATGATGCGCTTGTTCCAGCACATATTCACTTGCTGCTAAATTGTTTACATGAGCCGTGGACTGAGTTCTCACGCTGATTATTCTGGCTTATATTTAAGAGGCTAATCAATATTGGAAAATTTCCTTCATACATGCATGAAATAACTGTGGGCATAGTTGGTTATGAAGCACATTTTAGATCAGAGAAATGGTCGATTTCTATGACGACATCAGCTAATATTGAGAGAGGAAGGGGTGGAAAGAGAAGAGTATGCAAATAAAAGGAGAAAATACAAGGGGGAATCGGGAAGTGTGGTTTGGAAATCAAACACATCACTATTTGGATTCATATGAACAGCTATGATTTGCAGAAGGAAGAGACTGCAATTTTTACGCATTACATTTAAGGCCTACTTGAATCGATTTTAGCAATATGACCAATACTGGCGAAGTTAAGCCTTCAAAAAAGTATAAGGGTTTAAGTGAAAAACTTGAAATTTCACTTTTGTTGTAAGATTCAGCCTTTTGTTAAACAGTGCGTGGACACAGGACACGTTCAAATGACGAAGTGGCCCCAGGAGAAAGAGCAGATATGCGCGAGTGAATGCGCGCAAAATGAATTTTAATGACAAAAATTAGCAAGCGAACGACTGCCCCAACAACATAAGCTAATATGATTGGAAAAGAGGAGCCAAGAAAATTTCCCATATTTTCCCTTATTTTAAAACATTACAGTTGATGTTCCAGCTACTTTAGGTCTACGCAAAGCTTGCCAGCTGTTATTGGGGTGCACAGCCATTCTCTCTCGCGCAATTCCTCAAAGACATTTTGGATGGTCGGGTACCAAGAGTAGTCATGGATGGAGTTCGCTCTAATGCAGTAGAAGTCACGTCAGGTGTTCCCCAGAGAAGTGTAATCGGTCCTCTTTCATTTCTTATTCACCTTTACTGCATTAATTCTGCAGTTTATAGTGAGACACGTTCATTTACCGATGATGGAATGGTTTACAGATATATCCGTAATCAGGAGGATGAAGCAGTTATAGAAATGGCCTAATAGTTATGCAACGATGTTGTGACACATGACAATTAGAATTATACTTGAAAATGTTTAATTCTAATTGCCATGTAAAGAAAAGCGTAGTGATGAATGCTTGTAAAAAAAGAAATTCCTTCTCGAACGCCTTAGAATTAAATTTTAAAAAAGTGCGTAGTCATAAATTCTTGGAAAAAGAGCAATTCCCTCCAGAACGCCTACTGCATCAGGAACACCGAAATGGATTGTGTAGACAAAATTAAATACTTAAGCGTTACCCTCACTCATAACCTCTCTTGGATGAAACACATACGGAGAATATGTGGATAAGCTAACAAAAAAATGGGTTTTATTGGAAGAGTACTGGGAAAATGTGATGAAAAGGTCAAAGATAAATGTTATCTTTCGTTGGATGGGCCTCATTTAGAATATGCTGCTAGTAAAGAATATGCTGTGCATGGAATCCTCACGAAGTTGGATTGATTGCCGCGATCCGCGTGCAACGCAGATGAGCTAGATTTTTAAAATGTTGTTATGATGAACTTAGTAGCGCATCCAAAATATTAGAGGAGCTAGGCTGGGAATCACTCATGGTGCGAAGGCTAAATTACAGATTAAATCTCTTGCATGAATTGAAAGGATGTCTCCATAGCAGTGATGTTAAACATGAATTATTACCCCCGTCGTTATACGGTAGGGGAGATCATGCTAATAAAATTAGAGAAATGAAGTGTAGAACAGAAAAATTTAAGGCGCCATTTTTTCCACGAATGATAAGGGATCATGATAACATTGTCCGATCGCAATAGGGTCATATTCGGGTAAAAATTAGGCTGGTGTGTATTCATCCTTTGCCACAGACCCACACAGGGTGGCTTGCAGTGTACTGAAATTTCTAAAAATAATTTAAATATTTCCAGTTTACGGGCGAAGAATTTTAATATTGATTTAAAACAAAGCCGAGTGTTTGTGTAGATCATAAATAAATTTGCATAACTTGATAGTCACGGCAAAATTAACCACACCCCTCCATAACATTCCTATTGGTCGGGCGGAATGTTCCGCAGAACACATGTGCTCCCATACACTCGAATGTGATTGCTCCCTATACTGCTGTCTAACGTCGATTGAGAGTCGACACCCGGGGAAAAGGTAAAGAAAGGACTTCGTTGGTATTAATTTAATGATGGTTTAGCATCAGTGGATTTCGGTTTTAAAGATCCAAAGGCTCTGGCTATGGCTGATGGTCTATCTTTGGTACACATAACGAAAAGCCTTGGTGGTCTCAAATGAACCACTTTGGCTTGCCAGCGGCATATCTGGTAGTTGGTTGCCAAAGTTAGGAAAATGAAACTATGCAAACTTTTTGTCCGGGGGAGGATATCTTTTTAAGTGAATTTTAAACAGTTATTCTTGCGACCTCGCGAGCTGATATAAAGCCTTCCAGTTTTTCATCAAGGCCGTAAAGAAAAAAAGGAAAATTCTTCCGAGAAGCAGATTTACAAGGGCTTTATGGCCCAAATACTCACCCTGTTTTCAAACTCCCTTCTGATTCCTCTGTAAAATGCGTCCATAACGAAGTGAATGCTACAGCTCTTTGCTGAAGAGTCAATATAAGGTTGGGAAACTTAGTGATTCATTGCGTTTACTTGCAGAGAGATTACGACATACTTCATGTCGGCTTTTCCTCACTAGTAAACATGCGTGGTTTTCATCAACAGTTACCAATTTCTCCTTTCAATTCTCTTCTCAACTGAACACTTTTGTTCTAAAAGCTTTCAAAAATTCCTTTTCCAATCGTCAGGCAGATGGTTTCCATCCTCTCCCGCCCTAAGTAGTTATTCCATCGTTACCTTGAGGAGGAGTTTACGACCGATGTTACGCACAACGAGAAAGTGTCTTTTCATTCGTAGGGTTTCCAACAGACTTCGCTCTTTTCCTAGGTCTCAAATCACTTTAGCGCATAGCTTTCCGTCCATTCTTCAGGTTTCACTGACACCATATTTTAATTGTTTTTTTTTTCATTTTCAACCGATCTTTTTTGTTTTTTATGAAACTGAAAACATTGATTTTTGCCCACACCGAATAGCATGACGGAATCGATTCTTATAAAACAACAAACCGAAAACCCTTTTTGTTTTTATAATCGTTTAGGACTGCCGTCCCCGGACCCCTCTCTCTTTCCCCGGGCTCATAAATATTGCAAATGATACGTGTTCATTCTAATTTGCATTTTAATGACATGGGATGATATTTATTTAATCCACCCCGAAAATGAGAAATAAGGCGCATATCCACAGAAGCGGCAAATAAAACCGAAGGGCTCGCTCCAGAGATTTACAGCAGCACCACCAGCGCCAGCACCAATGGCGAAATTACCATGGCGGTCAGCAACTGCGGTAGAAGATGGTGGCGAGGAGGATATCTTGCAGCAAATTTATTACAGATTCGGAATGGAACCGCCGCCCTTCAGCCTCGCGGATTATCACTGGAAAATGACAGCATGCCGAGCATGCCTACGTACGATTCAAGAGTGGAGCAATTAAAGCCATGATGAGGCAGGAATTAAAAACAATTCCATAGTAATTATAGTCTCAGCTGTTCTCTGCTCCCACGGTATAAATAACATTTTTATCCGGCCGTTGAAATGTGGAAAGGTGTGTGTTGTGGGTACCTAGCACATGACACATTTTGTAGCTTAACCCTGAGCCTGGTTTTGTCTGTCGATTGCTTTCGGCCGACGTCGGGCGAATTAATTCCACGCAAGCATAGTTTCATTATGCCCCCTGACGCTGACCCCAAGGAATAAATTATTGCTGCATTAAGCAGTGATAGCTTCCTGTCCAGGATGATTTTATGGTGCAGTTGTTAGCAGCGTACCACAGTAACGCAGTGGTGTTTACCCTTGGCAACTAAGACTAAAGGAGAAAATTTGGCGATTCTAGTTTACGCTCAACTTCCTTCGTAATGGAGTATCTCATTGATTAACAATGAGTTTACTTACAATAGAGGTAACGGAAAAGCGATGGAGTATATCATGGGTCAACTAAGGTGGTTTTACGTCTAGATTTCACGTTATTAATGCTACAGCCTAATCAACCTTTGATAATCAACCTTCGATCATGAGCACTTATTGATAGAAAATTGAATGTTTGCACCTCCACCTGTCCATCCTCTTTATCTGCTAACCTCTCCATTTATTTATGATATTTTTAAATCTTCATGTTTCTCTATCTCTTCGGCGCATCCTGTTACTTTTCTTGCTCGGAAGTTTTTCCCATTTATTCGTTCTCCCTTTTTTTCTGTCTTCATGAGGCATATCTCAAAGGGAGAATTAAATGCCTCTTATTTGAAATGTTTTCCGCAAGCATTCGTTACCTCACAAATCGCCGCAGTTCATTCTTTCTTCATTACATCACTCCATCAATTTGGGTTTCGTCATTCATTTTTATTCATAAATTATTTTGCAACGCCAAATTTTTGTAAATTAGGTAACGAGATAATTTCTGTAATAATATACGATAATAAATCATATTGTGTTGCGAGTAACAATTAAAACTAATAAACTTTTAAGTCGTGAAATCTAGTAGAAACTATCCACTGACATTGATGCTGATTAGTTAGATTTAATCAGTACTGCGCAAGCCACCGCTAGGGTGTGTGGCAGAGGGTAATTACAAACTAGCCTACACTTGACTCAAAACACCTGTCATTCCTAGCGCGGTCATAATGACGTTATTTTATTAAATTTTTTAATTTTTCTATAAAAGTTAAAAAATGTCCTGTCTCGTAACATATTTTAAAATGTAATCCCAAATGGATTAAGTTAAATTAACGCAGGTGGCCAAGATATTGACCTCATTTCATACGACCTATGATTGCAACTGAAGAGCTATAACTGTAATTACTCTCTGAAGAAAACTGTAAAATAAACGTTGAAATACTATTTCACTTTTTAAATCAATGTCAACTGACTTCAGTATCTAATTTTAACTAAATATGTTTTCCCATGTCTATAGTTAATGTAACATAATGTCTTACTAAAGAAGGGGGTGAAATGAGATGTGCATTAGTTACTCATGTCGAAACGATGAATTTTTTTATTGTTTTGTGGTCGCTATTTGTGGCTCATAAAATCTTCAGCCCCATTAAGTCTTCATGGTCATTGGTTTCCTGGAAAACGTACATTTAAGGTATATTTAACGCTGAACTCTATATTTTTACCGGGTTCTCACCGTGTTCGTTGACTTGGACTGAAAATATGTAGACTCTTTGAAAACCATAGAAACACGCAGAGTTCATCGAATCCACGCCGCGGAAACCTCTCGAGCGAAGTTTCATGTCCATGTTTAATGTTCATGCCCGAAATGGAACTCAAGCCCGCGACATTTGTATTAATGAATCGGTGGGTACGTTAATTTTCACACTAAAGGGGATGGTAGGTTTAAAAAGAAATTAAATGACTTTTTAAATTTACACCAACGTGGGTACCATACAAGTTTGAGGGAAATTTACTTTCTGATTCAGAAAGTAACCCCTTATTGCGACAAATTTTAATCATTAAATTATTGATGTGTGGTGGTTAGTAATGTTTATAGAAACATACTAGAAATGAAAATTGAAGGAACGATTCTGAGAGGAAGACCAAGGGACAAGTTCATTGAACGATCTCAGGAGGATGTAAAACAGAAAAACTATCGGGGGGTGAGGAAATCGATACTGAGTGGGAGAAAATACAGCCAATAAACCAATTTTAAAATTAAAATAGTGATGATGATAATCAAAAGAAAAGGAGAGAGGTGATGTCACTGAGAGAGCAAAGAGAAGAAGACACAGTAAAAATGATTACAAGTACAGAATGATACCATGAATTTATTCGCGACTGGATTTAAGTTAATGGAGGTTTTTTCGAATCTCCGTGATTATGATAAGATAACAAAATGTGAAAAAATGATTTTCGATTCCTTATTGGTACACTTTCAATGATTGCGTGGACATGTTAAATGAGATAGACGAGAGCGATAGAGGAGAATACAATTGTAGGGCAGGAGATACGGAGGTTGGCAGAATGCCCGAGAGGGCCGTTTGAAGTCGTGATTACGGTGAAATTTCAGGTCAAAAAGCCAGACGGCCCCCACTCGAGCCTTGTGTGTAATCACAGACTTTAAGATAGCTCTCAAAGGGATGAGCACGGAGAGCAGTTTTTGCCTTCCGCGGCGTAAACTTCAGCGGTTTCCACAGGCACCAAAAAATATGACGTTTCAGTAGTCATGCTCGCATGGATTACCATTCAGTTCCTATTTAGAATAGGGGAACTCATGCTGTTATGAATTAATGCGCTGAACGAGACTCGGTATTAAGCGACGGTCGTGAAGTTCTAAAATAACGTTGATGGTGCTGAAGAGGAAGAGTCGACTAGTTCGTCGCTTTGTCGCAGGGAATTTGCTTTGCGACTGCCGCGCACCCTATTCTGAGCCCCGTACGTTTTGTGCTCGGCCGCTGGGAACGAGAACGATCTAAGTTCTTCGCCCTGATTCAAATAAAACGACTATAGAGGATGCAGCGCCACAACACGAGAGACTGGCGTAATCAAATTTTGCGTGTCGACTATACCCGAGTTGAAAATTTAATACCGTGAGCCTGGGTAGTTTTTCAACAAAAATAACGCTATTGGTCGCATTGAAATCAGGTATGCGAACATGAATTACTGTGTTCCCATCCACAAGGCCACCTCTAAATGAACAATGGTTTCAGGTTTTGGAAAGAGTCTATAGATAAAGAGATCCTCTAAGTACGTATCTCCGTACGTATCGTCACGTACGGAGAATTTATATTTCCTTTTGAAACAAATTTTGTGTCTTTGTAGTCATAACCCACCCCATACGTGTGCAGGGACCATTATTAAGGAAAATTTAGTATTTTGTTTCCGTTTGGTATTGTAAAACTTTTAACAAATAATTACATCTTGACTCATTTTTTTCTTTACGTTAGACTTAATCTTGTACCTATCACTTTACATGTACCAGAAGAGCCATAAAAAAACAAGCTAAACCAAACTGACTTTTAAGCACGATTTTCCTGGAGATTCAATAAGCTACAGGCTTCATTCTGACGCGATGTCATGCATAAGGCTTGTGTTCACTTCACTTATGCTTAAATATTTTCCGCATAGAATAGATGAGAGCAATGCTATGACTAGGGAGGGTTTAGGTAGTCATTGTATATGTATCTTTGAGGAATACATTTAGCTTAAATTAAATTTGAAATTGATGCAAATTGTATGCCCGACATTAGTGTACTAACTTTGAATACTTGCTATCCTCCGGCACACAACTATCTACCTCAGGGTTTATGTCGGTTAGTTAACTAGAGTAGTATTTTCAAATTTTAAGTAATTTTAAACTTTCTTAGTAGAGGAAATTTAATTTTTTGCCAATATGCATAACCTACAAATAACAGACAGGTATGAGAGCAATTATGTCTTTTGGAATGTGTAAAGGTGAAGCTACAAATAAGTTAAAGTGTAAGTCACACACTATACAACTGTTTTGGTAGCATTTTTTTAGTCTGATGGCATCGATAATACAGAAAAAAAACAATTAATATTATTAAAGAAATGAGGAATGTTATTTTAAATTAACCAGTGGGAATTACTTAAAAAGGACACATATAATATCCTAATAGACTGGAAATTAAAATGGTCACAGAGAGCTTCACAGACGCGGGAGACACTGAGGTATTAATGCTCATTACGTAGGGATGTTTGCCCGATATTCCAATGCCAACATCTATCTCATGACGATTTAAGGTGAACATCACCATATAACATTGGATTCATTGATGACCACAAGATAAAATGCATAGCGTTACTATGCATAATGAAATTCGACGCCTGGGAGATATCGGATTTCATTACTCATACATTTTTTTAGCATTAGTGTCTCGCGAATCGGCGAAATTATTCCAATACCCACCTCTTGTCCGCCCATATTCACGTCCATGAAAGACTGGCTTTAACTTAAAATTTCTATCATACTATCATCATGTTCAAAGTGCCCACAATGCTCGGTGTCCCTGATCATTATCCTTATCACGCCAATTTCACTCAAATAGAATGGAGATTCGCACATCACTGATTCATACTTCATCACCACATCATTCGGTGGCTAGAATTTTCAATGCAATCTCGCATGAACAATGAAGTCGATAAAAACAATAATAAATCAACAAAATTCACTCTGAACTCTTCGACGGGTGCGAGCAGGGACTTCTGATTTGATCGAGGAATAATGGCGATCGAACTAAGCGGGTGAAATAAAGGTGTGAGAAGGGTAAGGGAGCTTCGGTATGTAACTAATCCCTAATGAAAGCTGAAGAGAAATCCACGGATGTGATGCAGGAAGGGAAGAAGGTTGGGCCGGATTTTCACCGTGGAACATCCTCCCCGTTTGTCTTCTTCCTTCTTTCCTTCATTTAGCTTGAAGATGGATGTTAATGAGAGTAGACAATGGATAAGTATTGGTACGAGAGGATGAAGGATATTATGTTTTAGGATAAGAATGCCATCGGCGAAAGCAGTGCAAATATTTGTTGTTAAGGGGGGCTACACTATAATAATTTAATTTATTTATTCATAAAACGACTTCTTTAGGGCGAGATTGAGGCTTTATAGTCCCTTCTTCCACCTAACCCCTGCACATTACATGAAAGGCAATTAAAATAATCAGTTAATTTGTGCACAGAGAGAGAGAGAAAATCAGGAACGGACAAGGAAGAGCTGTTGATTGAAGTCAAACATAAGTGGCTTGAACACATCACAGTACCTAGGCACCACTAATGTGATCAAAATTAGAAGCTTCATAAGGTCATAAACTTGTACACTGGTAAATATTAAAAAAGGGTCTCGAAAAGCAAAATAACTTTGGCTGAGACTATATATTTTTACTGAAAGTGGAATCTTTTGGTTTTCACAATAGTTAAAATGTGAATAGCTTTAAGAAAATGAATGTTTTACTTTTTCAAGCAAACCTTTTTATGTTTTGAGTGAAGCTAGTATTTTTCCTGAATAAATGAGTAAAAAATATAATAGTAAACGCCTCCACGGCTTTTTGGGAGGTGGCAAAAGGGAATGGGATTATTACTTTAGGCACTGCTTGAAAGTAGAGAGGACTAATAATGTTGCAAAATACTACTTCTGTCTCTTCATTCTTGGCTTTAAAAAGCACAATTATAATTGAATAGTTTATTTTGGGAAGATAATGGCAATGCAAAAATTGTCGTAATTTATTTTGTGGATTAGATATTTTTAAAAAAATCATTGTTAAACTCAAACTCCCTTTCATTATCTTCCTCAAGACAACTTTTCATGATAATATGTTCATTTGCATGCACCACATATTTGCTAGCCTCAACTATTCCTCATCGTTTTACTCTCCATATTCAGCTTTATTATTTTTCTCACCGTTTTTATTTCACTGATTTCTTATTCACGACTGACATAATACGAGAAATGTGAAAACAAAAATATGACTTTGTTTCCTAAAATCATGTTAAATCATTGTTCAACCCAGCTTGCATTATTTATCTCAGCATCCTGAATTTTTCATGTACACCAACGGATTTCGTTTATACTATATTTATGTTTGGATTCAACCCTCCATCGTATTGAATCGCTTACTTTCCTATCGGTTTTATCTTCCCCACAACACGCTCCCTCACTTCATCTTTCTTATCTTCAAACTCGTTGTGATACTCCATCAACATTTTCTCCTCGAATAATTCCTTATTTTTTCCCTCACGCACCGTAAAAACACACCGCCCTCTATCTACCCTATATATTCTTCCATTTTCCACTAAACATGATTCATCGTTTAATGGGCTGTATTTCTCGATTTTTCTCTTGGTCTCACTTGATCAATTGAGAAAAAATATTACTATGATTAGATTTTCAGACCTCGTTTCGGTGGTTGAAGCGCAATGGAAAGATTGCGATGAATTACGCAAGGGCAAGCGATTACGATTACTTGTCAATCAGCCTCTCTTTACCGTGGCTGACGCTACCTCTCTGCGCAAACTCCATTTCACGTGGGTTCTTGAAGTAGGTAGAAAATCTTTTATTCACAATAATTTCATTATCATTTCTCCATAAAACTTAATATGTTCATGTGTAGTATCCATAGACAAGACAGCAATGCTAACATAAATAAGACAGGAAACATACGGCCAAAATTTAAAACGTGAAGTTCAGAAAACTCTCCCCTGGTTGGTACACTCATTTAATATCTGGGTTCTACTACGATCTACCGCTCTTTCCACTTAGAGAAACATACTCTTCCAACTTCATAGCTTTGTATTTTTTCGATAGTCTTCCTAAGAGAAACAATCACATTATATTGCTTATTCCTTCTTTCTTAGAATGCGGTATCCAATGTTACAAAGGCTCTTGGAGTCACTGAATTCCTCAGGAAGATCCTCTGATTGTCTACTTATTCAGGAGAAGAAAAGCTCTTCAAGAAAGTTTTTAAAAAACTTTTACGATATCTCTTCAACTCTTCTTTTTCCATCAAATCTTTGATCCACGACAAGTTTTGGAATATTTCCTTGGAAGCCAACCAATTTTCTCGGATTTGTATTTTCCACTAAGATTCAGTAATACATTCTAAAATTGCATGCATTGCGTTTCTGTATTAATAACATTTCCCCTATTCTTCAAGTCGGCAATCGCTCGCTCTAGAACCAAAAACGTATTATGCCATAAAAAGATTTCGGTAGCAGGTGCTGCCAGGATACTGGGAAATGAGCTAAAATAAATATTGCCCCTTTGCTTTCAAAAGATTCAAAGAACTTTTGGTGCGCCTAAAATTCGAGGAATTGGGCAAATTCTTTTAATGGGTGGAAGTAAGACTGGCGTAAAACAGAGGCTGTTATGAACGGTTAATTACCTCAGCTGCATACTTAAGTTACCAAAAGAGGAAATGAGGGTCTTTCAAAAGCCATTTAAAAAGAAATAATCGCACTTTAAATGGCTTGGCCCGCCCACCGAAAGCATTAATGCAGCTATTTACGAGCTTCCCGCTTGAAGGAAAAAAATAAAAATTTCAGCCTCACGACGATTTCCGCTCGATATCCAAGCGTGATCCATCTTGAGAGTGTCCGCGACATTTTAAGAATACACGCGATAGTGCGCTACCACGCGGACGAATTATTCGCAGACGCCGAGAGAAACACGGGGGGGGGAGTGAGTCTTTTGAGGCGGGCAAATCTCCGAATTAATTTCCTTAACATCATCTTCGGAGTCGTAAACGTGGGTTGGAGGAGGATGAATTATCCCGTCCGTCCTCGTCGCATCCGACTCCCATGGGACACGATTGGAACCCTTCGGATGAAATTTACTCAATTTCTCGGCGGTGTGCGGGCGTAGGGGATTCCACTCACGCGCTCCTCAGCCGGAAATGGATTGTGGGAGTGCGTGTGTGGGTTGGATGGGACGGGACTGGAGAGGGATTGCGTGTGAGGGTAAGGACTTGAAGGGGTTGAATGCCGTGGGTGCGCGTTCCTTTAGGGAGAGGCTCGAGACGAATAGATTGGCGGGTATATTTGGGACTATGGGAACGGTTGGGGGAAGGGAATTGGAAATAAAGGGAACCTCTGAGGATTGCTGTGGGAAGTGTAGGAGAGGGAGATGAAGAGGACGGAAGGAAGAAAAAGACGAGAGGGATTCCACGAAATGAGGAACAAAGTGGGGTAGTCGTCTCCTGGTTACTCGGACGACTCGACCGCTATGATAATCCTTTATTTATTACCAGGAAAATTATGAAGGAAGAAAGTTGCACAGTTTTCCTAAACTAACTTCATTCAGTCATTGAAAGTCTGATATTTGTGATCGAGAAAAATGCACAGAACTGACAGAAGTTTGTTTTAAAGTGTCTTTACGATGATTCGTGATCTCCAATTGAAGGCGTGATTTCCCAACTGACTAGAGCTTGCATGCAGCAGTTCACTCAGGGATGTTTTAGAAGAGATTTCCCGAGAGAAATCACCGAGAGATATCACGGAACTTAAGGATGACAGAGTTCACCTGGCATACAAGGTTAATTCTAATGGAAATAATGGATACCGTCAAGAATCAAAGCAAATGCCATCCTAATTATTCAATGAATCTGATTTATTTTGCGTGGATTAAACATGTAGACAGGTAGAAAAAAACAGTAAAACTTCAGAATTTTCAACAATCGTTCCTATGTGTCCTCATAAGCATTTTATTGATATTTCATTTGAATTTCAATGGGGACCTAGAAAGGTATATTTTATACAGAGGACGCCGGATAACTACGCAAACAAGAGAGGTTTGAGGAAAGAAGAGTTGGAAATATTAAAATGTTTATTCCGGTCTACGCTAGCAACGACGGTACATGACTTCCCAATAATCCTTAATCAACATAGGCTATTATTACAGTTGAATATCCGAAAGTCCATTCGGAACTTGTGAAATTATAAAAAGAAATATGTGACATTAACGATACACAATATGACGCCGTAAAACAACCTGCTACATAAAAAGATATTTTTATCAATTTATATGCGTAATCTAGGATGCCTGTAGAACTTCTCATTGAACGTTATGGCTAGATGATATTATGTGAGCCGGCCATTGGAACATGTGGCAAGAGCTGTAGGATGCCAAAAAGGGTAATTGAAGATCGATAAAACATTTTTCATTAAATTATCGCACAAGAAAATAACATATGACAGCTATGTCACGATATAACGAGTATTTATGCCAAGAATAAACCAAGCATAAGGATCAAAAAAATAAGATGGCATTCTTAAAATTTTCTTAGGCCTATATCTCACTATCGCTATTCCTTGTATGGGTGAGCATATTCAAATTACGAGGCAATTTTTTATCTTTTATTTCATCCCCACTACCTCTCCAGGGGATAAAAATGAGATTTTTTAGTAATGTCTTCCTATTTCAAAGTATAAACTTTCCCGTAGCTTCCCAAAACTTTATCAATAATATTTTTCTTTTTCCTGCCGCATTTTAGGGTGAAGAGTTCCAACTATTCTTAATTCTAAGCATGTTGTAATGCGTAGTAATTCTTTTTTAGTTTAACATCTAACGGATCTTTAGTAAACTCATTCCTCGAAGAACAGCTTTTATCAGTACTAGCTAACGAGTATTTTATACCATTATAATCCGCATGAAAACTTCTCCTTCAACTTTTCCTCACATTTACAGGTACTTGTACCTAAGACTTATTTAAAATTTGCATCCAAAACTTTTAGGGTAGCCGTGCAGATTGTTATGGATTATAATCTTTGGCAATTATTAGCTATAACAATAACATCTACATACTTCAATGGCCTATATACTTTGAAGTACGAGTACGCGTTCCTTAATTGTTCCTACGATATGTACAATGTCTCGTACATGAATTCCTATTTCACATTACATTTGATGCCAAATTTAACTCTCGTGAAGTTATGCGAAATTACTTGATAAATAAATAGTTTCTGTCGTGACTTGGTGGAATATCTTCATATTGAAATCGAAAAATAACTTACTTGGCTTTTCCACATGGAAAATTTATTTACGACCTAGGATTCGCTACAGTATAACATCTTCAGGTTCATCTACAGACCTGAAGTTGTTATACTGTAAGGTCTCTAAGTCGCAAATAAATTTTCTATGTAGAAAAACGAAGTCAGTTATTTTTCAATTTCAATTCGAAATGACTTGTTATTTCTCTTTGCATTCTCTTAGATGATCAGTAGGCCAGTATAAGTAGAAGCCTTGTATAAAAAGTAACGATTAGTATTTTTTCCTGAAGTGTACGTTAAATGCTGAATTTAGACCGCCGGTTAAGTAGGCGCATGAACACAGATCGTATTGGCATTGATAAAATGACAGCCCACACCATTATTACTGAACATTTGGCAATTTCCAAAATCTGCGCTAAACTCGTCCCGAAAGTCTTGATGGACGGCCAAGAGCAGAGTCGAGTTTCTGCTTGTGAACACCTTATGCAATGGTATCACCACGATTCCCCAACCCCCTTACAGTCCCGACTTGGCAGCAGCAGACTATTTCTAATTCCGGAAAGTGAAATCCTCTCTTCAAGGACACCACCATGAGACCCTAAGATTCGTCAAAAAAGCTCACAAGCGTACCGTTAAGGACCTTCCGGAATTTGCCTACCAGGGGGCATTCGAACCGTGGAAAAACCGCTGGCAAAAGTGTGTCGACGTTTAAGGAATGTACTTTGAAGAATTTTAAGGCATTGTGGCAATATCTGAAATGAATCTATTCCCTTCGAAACCTTTCCTCATTATTTTTATGCTAAGAATGTATCAAGTAATACTTCTGTTGAACTTGAGATTTACGTCATTATTAAACCACTATCAAAAATAGAAAGTGCCCATATATACTTCTTTGTTCTCTGTCGACGGCCGTTTTCGTTTGTCGAGGTTCTACTATTGTTGGACATTTTTTAACAAACTACCTGATGGAAAATATATGTTTTGATAAATGCTAAAATTTAAATTAATACTCTCAACACTGTTGTCATGATATTTTTTAGTTATAAATATCCAATTGCTTGTTGAAAAATTATTGAAAAGGATGGGTAATAGTGAACTGTTTAAACAAACATTTGTAATAATACTATCGAGGAAAATGAATATACCAAGCACGTGTGCTACAAAGAGAGGAAAAGGTGAAGGGTCTAATAGTGCATACTAAGTATATATATTACATTTACTGGTACGTAATGGGAATTTTAGTTTGTGAAGATAATAGGTTATTGTGTTATTGCATTTAATATGCAGGTAGAATTGTACATTTAATTAAATTCTCATCACCGTAGGGGCGGAGGAAACTGCCAAAATAGAGATAGATGTAGCATACAGGGTTCGTCCGGAAAATAAGTGTACTGATTTTTTCCCGCCGCTCCAGGCGCGCCCAGCTCCGCTCTGACGGGCTGCGATTGGAGGGAGGTATGTTGGCAAGCGACGCTGAAAAAGGCAGTCGGCTCTGAGCTGTGGTGTAGTGAGGAGCTCTGTTAACGCGAACCTCCACGCTCGACCCACGTCACGGAACGCGATGCCGAAGTTTTTGGAGCAGCGTTATTCCATCAAATTTGCGGTAAAGCTTGGGAAATCGTCTATCGAAACTGTCGGTATGATTAACCAGGCTTACGGGGAGTCAGCCATGTCCAGAAACATGATCTTTCGGTGGCACAAGATGTTCGTGGAGGGCAGAGAAGAGGTCGACGACGAACCACGGCCTGGACGCCCATCAACGACACTCACCGACGAAAATGTGCGAAAGGTTCGCGATGTATTGAACTCTGATCGTCGTCTTAGTGTTCGGATGATAGCAGAGCAGTGTAATGTGCCAAAAACAATAGTGCACGAGATTATTAGGCACCAATTACAGATGCGAAAAATTTGTGCAAAGTTGGTGCCGAAAGTGCTCAGTGATGATCAAAGACTCAATCGTTTGGAAATCGCGACACAACTTGCGGATCACTGCAAAAATGATCCACATTTTTTAGAGAACGTTGTTTCGGGTGACGAGACGTGGATCTTTGAGTACGACCCGGAGTCGAAGAGACAAAGTGCGGAGTGGCACACCCCATCATCACCCCGTCAAAAGAAAGCTCGCATGAGCAAATCTCGAATCAAGGTGATGCTCATTGTCTTTTTTGACAAAAGGGTAGTCGTCCACTACGAATTTGTACCTGAACAACAAACTGTAATGCTGCATTTTACGTCCAAGTGCTCGACGGGCTTCGAAAACGAGTCGCCCGCGTCCGGTCAGCGATCAAAAACATCTGGCGGCTGCATCACGACAATGCGCCGTCTCACACCGCGCTTGTCGTGTCGGACTTCTTGGCCAAGCACGGCGTGGCAACGCTGCCGCACCCGCCCTACAGCCCGGACTTGGCACCACCGGACTTCTTTCTGTTCCCGAAGATAAAGAGGAGTTTGAAAGGAACGCGATACGGGACTTTGGACGCCGTCAAAGAGGCCGTGACGACGTGTCTTCGAGAGGTTCCCGATGATGCCTTCGCGGGAGCGTTCCAGGAATGGGAACGCCACTGGAACAAGTGTATCGACTCACAAGGGTCCTATTTTGAGGAATATTAGCTTAAGATATGTAAAAGTGTAATAAATTTTTTTTCCTGAGCTCAGTACACTTATTTTCCGGACCCTGTAAGTTCTGACAAGACCAGATACCAACATTACTTCCCGCTGAGGTGGCATAAATAATAGGGCCCTTTAAAATATTTTCCCAGAAAAAAAGCGTTTCCCTTAATAGGAATAATGTCATTTATAAGGGAGGTATTGATAGTAATTTATGGCATAAAGAATGATGGAATATTAGAATGAAACATATCTTATGCCACTAAAAGGCAGTAATAATTTTGATTCCATGGAATTTCTGTGGTACATTTAAAAATATATCGAAAAATAACCTGCGCCCATACAGAGTATGATGGATATTTATGAGGAATTTCGGATTTCAAATGAGAAAGGCATCGACGATGTTTTTTTAATTAGTTGCGCGCGAAAGGCTCACAAATGCTTGCTAAGCGACAGGTGCTGATGACAGGCAGAATTTTGCTCAACATAAATAGCAATTAGGTTTATAGATTGACTAACGCAAAAGAGACTTTTATTATCTGATTATTTGTGACAATAAGAAACTGGTATGACGCGGTTGCCATCAATTAATCGAATGGCTAATTCCAAAAATATAATGATATAATGGATCAAGGGGCGATTCTATTTGTGATTCAGTACGATTTTATTCGGAGTGAATTTTCATTGCAAAAAGTCGGAAATATTCCATATGGAGTATGGAAAACGTCTCACAGCAGTTATTTTATGACGGCAGGAATCATATATATGCATTAAAGGAGAGGGATTGCTTGGCCGTAAAGACAAAGGCAATTCCTTTGAAACCAAAGAGCAATTATCATCGAACGCATATGGACTGAGTAAAACTTCACAGAAAATACATTACACGTTAATTTTATTTGTATTCTTCAGTCTTTCTATTCAGGCACCGATGAAGATGTTCAATCAATGAATTAGTTCTCGCAGAAATGAGCGTCGACTTGAAGACTTGGCTCCTTATTGGATTTAGCTTGAAGTTGAGTCGCTCTTCACTCAAATGCTGAGAAAACGTAAAGCCATAAAGAAGAAGAGATGGAGGTTTTAACTCGTCAAGGTTTAAGAAATATCCCAACCGTGCAAAAAGAGAGAAATTGGAAAGGAATCGAAGATTTTGAGGTGGTTTAATTCAATATGACCGTAGTCATGGCCCTGGTGGTATGTCCCTCTGTCTTATATTGTTCAAGGAATCTTGAAGGGATTTTAACATGAAATTCGATTTTATGAGAAGGCCTATACGTATCCTTGAGATTTTAAAGCAGGGTCTTCTTCAAGTTCATAGGAAAAGACGTTCCATGAGCACATGAGGCTGGCGCCTCGGCCATCTACGCACTTGAGTGGCGTAGTACGTGAATGAAGTTGAGTGGAGTTAGTACGTGAACTCTTCGCCACATGACGTTTTTTTCTTTGAGCTTATATATCGACCCAATTTGCTTCACATTGCTGCTTAATGAACTCCACTTACCTTGGGACAAAATTACTTAGGAATGGTATTGTGCTCTTTTCGGCTAAAAATCCCTTCGTGAGCGTTTGATGGGCTGAATCGCAAAAACCACTACTATTATGCGACATTTCATTCTGCGACCACACGCCTCTTATTTCTGAAACAACACAATGCGTGAATGATCGCAGTGATGAAGATTTATGACTTTCGGTGGGCTAATTCGAACATATATCACACACAGACATATATCATATACAGACACACAGACAAATGACCGAGGAGTTGATCAGATCGTCGTGACGTTAGTACATGCGTGGCGCGGTATCATTGAATTGTCATTGGTGCTTAATAGAATTACATTATTTTCATCAAGAATATTGATGTTTAATAATCAAATTAATTCGGATAACAAGAGCCATTGATGGAGTTTACTGATGTAACATGTGTCACAAATTTGGAAAAATTGATTATCACACAAATATATGCCTACGGGATCGAAAAAGAACATATCTTCTCTTTCTTCTGTTACTACACAGCTTGTATTTAATGTAAAATAATCTTTCCACAGCATTAAGTTCCTTGAAATCTTAACAGGGTTTTTTTTTAAATCTGATCATTAATGGTGCCAAGGAATTGGAATAAAATTATCCCATTTTCATCATTAGCTTTTATATAATTTCTTATTTGTCAATACTTATTGTGAATGAACGGAAAGAGAGAGACGAATACATGAAAACATTGAAAGTTATCCGATGGAAAAGCAAGAAGATTAGAATGTACTCTCATTTGAGAACCTGGAATGGTATGCGTTGTGCTGACACGGAGATTAGGCATAAAAGTTAACCTTCTGGTTAGTTACGATTCTTATAATTTTGATGTTAGCACTAAAGACATTTCTAACACCACACTACGGGGGTAGGCGAGATCACGTCGAATAGTTGAGCGAAAGTGATAATCACCAATGCAACTTTTTACAAGCCAAATTGAAGGATCATTTTTCACTCTGAAAATTCGTGATTAAAACAAAATAATCGATAGGTGATACTATTGTAACCGCACAAAAATAAAATTAGTGTCCTGAATTTTATGATAAAATTTAGAAAACTCTCCTAATGGATAACACTCCTAGTGGATTAACACTCCGCCAAACGTTGCTATGGCAGATGTATACACAGTACGCCTCAATCCGAAGATTGCCCATCATTTCTGCTCCATTCTCTTCGCAGCTATTCTCCTTATTTATTCACTACTCTCTATGCTGACGTCTTCCACTCGGCCTACATGTTCCCTTCTCTATTTTCCGCCTTAGTCCTTCCCATTAATTTTTTTCTTTTAATACAGTCTTTAGGAGACTATTACGTCTAGCAGTATCTTCAACGCTGCTTTCTTTATTTACAACACATTCCCATTTTTCACCACGCTTCGCAAGACGTCATTAGTGAGCCAACCTTCCATGTATTCCCATTCCATCCTCACTCTTCTTTTTTCACTATGCACGACATACTATGTTCTATTTTCCGACATTGCCTTTGGCATGCCTCATTATTATAATAAAGAATCCTCCAAAGATTATTTTAGAAAGGTTTCTGTTT
This sequence comes from Hetaerina americana, assembly GCF_022747635.1. Lineage (NCBI taxonomy): Eukaryota > Metazoa > Arthropoda > Insecta > Odonata > Calopterygidae > Hetaerina > Hetaerina americana. Next base: position 71,344,706 of record NW_027286069.1, on the reverse strand, counting down.
AACTTCAAGGATTACGTTCTCCGTAGTTTGTAAAATTTTCTTCTTGTTTGTTTGCATTTTATGCCAATAATAGGGGTCATTATATCTTCATTATTTCAACGTTGGTTTGCTCGTATACCTGATTTTCAAGGAGCATATTTCTTCCGATTGTTCCAGTTTTTCCTACTCCGGGATCCTTTTCATGAAGTATTATCACTCCACAAAAAGATTATTTTTACTTTCTTTATATAAAATTTTAACTTTATTTTGTCATCATCTTCTTTATGAAGGTCAACATCATCATCAGACCTTCAAACTCTTCTCAATCAATGTTATATTAACACTAGCATACTATACGCATATATTTCTTAATAAGTACGTTACCTCAAGAGTTTATGCCAGAAAAATCAGAAAAGCATGAGTAACCATTCAAGGGTAGGCACGGGAGTTTGTTTGCATGGTGACTGATACAACGATAACCACGATGGCGTTCGTCATCACAATCAAAACCTATCAATAGCTAAGCCAAGGTTTACAAACCATCAGATAAAAAAGCAGCATCCATGCCATAGATAATGCATATCATACAAGAAAAAGCCAACAACCTATGGATCGAGAATGTGAAAGGGTCTTATTAAAAACGTCAAACACATAAAAATCATTATCTCAACGCTACGAAATCAATTTTACGAAAACCTGTTCATCTCACGTAGATCTCGCACATTTACTAAAGGAAAAATAAGTGTTGATAACGGGCATTCAACCGATGAATATTCCTTATCTCCCTCGTAGGCTAGACCTCCCGTATCTGATGAAGGATGCATACATTTTATTCCGTAGTCTGCTCCAGAATCAGGATGACAGTGAACGGCAGTGCGCTGCTAGAAAAAGTGGTCGCTTAAGTTATAATTTCTTTTTAAGAAATATGTTTTGAGGTTCAGCTGAAGATTCCTTGTTCAAAATCATTTCAGGACTAATTATAGGATGTGCTTGGCTTCACTGATAAACACACTACTATAATTATTTTCCCAATTAGATATAATAGACATATGGTATAAAGTTTGAAATCAATAGTAAGAACTTATAAGCAGGAGCAACTTTTAAGGATGAAATATTCCAGGTTGAGGATAGCGGCTAATATATACAATGAAAAATATTTATTTTTCCAGCTTCAACCATCAATAAGTATTTAAACTTTTTCGTAGAAAATACGAGAGGAAACTGCGTTTTTTACCATGGAATAACGGGATGAAATTTCGAGAGTGTTGCAATTAAAAACGTTTTAAGTAAACTGCCAGACAAATTAGTATCCTGCCATAAATATACAGCTGTTTATCTGGATATGACACTTTGTACAAACTGACACATCCGACAAAATGGAAACAATATTCTTTGCCGTCATTTTTCCATAGGAAGATAATCTTTAACGCGTATCTAGTACTTCATCTATTGCAGCTTAACGCTTAAATTACACAATAGTAGAGATAAGGAGGGAGGGAAGAAAAGAGGGAAAATTTAAAACATTCTTTCATCATTTCAAACTAAGGTATGAATGATTTTTACTCTTTCAACCGAAATCATTGCATTGAAATGCATATTAGCGGACGACTCCGTTAAAAGCTACTATTGCGGCATCTCCCGCAGTTTCTTGGAATTTATGAAGATCGAGAGTAACTTTTGGAATTTAATTGGTATGACAATTGTAACAGATTGAAAGGTACTATTTCAAATGTAGTACTTTTAAATGTAAATTTATTGAACTTAACTCCTTCACATTTTTACTCTAAATAATTTTATGACATGGCTGATTAATTGATTTATTAAAAGCAACGTCCCTTAATTTACAGTTTTCATCATATTAATATGGGAATTCAATAAACATCATGGGAAGTGAGGTTTACGCTTTCAGGATGACTCTCTCTTTAGAAAAAGGTTAAAATATCTAAGAGATCTCGCCTAGATATTCGAAAGTAAATAACGCGATCATGAAAAAAAATAAGTTAAATTGTTACCGCGTGAAACATCAGTGTCCAAATAATGTCCTAAATCTACCTTCAACGAAATTATTCGCTAATATTTTCACGGTGGACTCACAAAAACACAACGATTACAAGGAAATTTTGGAAGACTGTAGATACGAAGAACATATCCCTTTCCCGCTGTTGAGCTTTAAGTTTTACTAATTCACGATTAAGAATAGAAAAAATTGGCAATTTCTCTCTGCCTCCAATAATAACGTTTTGAATCATGAAAATATTTACGTTATCGCGACAAGTTCATTTATTTTATTCATTCGTCCTTGGACACAAACATTATGCCGAGAAATAACACTATAAAACAGAGAGAAAATAACACAAATTTTGGTTAATTTAAAATGAACGAGTACGCCATATTGAAGCTTAAATGTTGGACTCCTCTCTCACCAAATCTAATCACATAAATTAATATTATTTCCCCTCAGCAAATACGTAACCTGCTAATAATGTAGCCCTCTTCTTAAAACCCCAGTTTACTATTCCATGCTTCATTTTTCTAAGCAATTCAACGTGAAAATCACAAAAAGTAAAACCGATGTGGAACTCTGCTTCATGCAAATCACCTTATTTGTTTCGAACTGAGACAAATTTGTGTCGCATTGAAGCCCCAAATCTTATTTACTTCACCAATGATAATAAAATACTTAGATTTTGGAGATGATACAAGGTCATTCAGCTATTCACATATACAGGTATTAGTAGTTGACTTTCGTCGTAGTTATTACGTTACCACTACATGCTACTACAAGGATAATATTCCATGTGGATAACGAGGAGCGTTGAACATACCTCGTTTAGATTTCCTTTCATAGCCTCCGTCATGTTGCAGCACATCCTAGGGCAGATCTCGATTGATCGATTGCCCTCTACCATAAGCAGTAACTGGATCCCGAGATTCTATAAAAACAAGATGGATTGGCTAACGTTAGAAATGGGAGGTGAATCATTTGGTTGATTTAGACGAAACATTTTATGAAAAATAATAGCGATGAAGACTAATTGGGACCAAATCCTAAGTCTCGAATTACATATAATACAGATAAAAGTGAATAGTTACCAGATCAAAGGAAAATTTAAAGGAAAGAGAGGAAAAAAAAGATGTGAAATACCGAGGGACGTGTTAAGGGATATAGTGTTTGATACGTGCCTACAAATGGGAAAAAAACGCTCGGGGCGGAAAGGAGGGAATTATCCAGCTTATCTCTAGTCTGGAAACATTCATACTGTAAAGATTTTAACTGATATGATTAATTAATATTAAGTAATGCTTCGTAATTTTGCTGTGTAACAAGGATATAAAGTTATCTACGTCAAACTTTTAATTTTAGGGAAGATTAAATGCCACAAACCACGGACGTGGAAAAAGCCGCGGGTCTTATTTTTAATAGATTATTCTAGTCACATATCCACTGGGAATTATTGCTACTAAAGTTGTGTTGTGAATATTTCTATCTTAAGTGCCAATATTGCTCTTTAAGTGATTTGATTTGAACGTTCTTTAATGATCTGTTCCATCATAATCAGAGATAAATTTACCACAGCAAGATTTTCCAGAAATATCCGCCAAAATTCCAACTATAGTTAAAGGTGAAATCGAGTTAATTCGGAGTTATGACCCCTTTGACCTCGGAGTCCTAAAGTGACATTTTATTTGACATTCGTAATGTTCACCTATTTTCAGTCACTCACATACGTAGATACATCGTAGATAAGTTTCAGGTGGGTAACTGCATACGCCCATGGCCCGCTAAAATTGACAGTAATATTCTAAGCCCATTATATTTTCTCTTTTTGCTATCCTTACACAATGAAGTATGTCCCTCTGCCTTACATAGTATATCCACCGACACTATGCGCTATATTATCCGAAACAGATCCTTACAATCTCTCTCGTTATCAGCGATTGAAAAAAACAAATGGGTATGAAATATTTTCTCACACAATCCGGTTGGCGGCCATATATATTTTAATAAGGAAAATCATGTGCTTTATTTTCGTCGTTGAAAAGTTATTAAAGCTGGATTAACTACCATATTAAAGGTAAATAACTTCTGTATGAAAGGTCAGTGAACAAATTTTATGGACTAGTATAAGATTCATAACTATTAATATTATATTCATTGAAAGAGTAGAACAAAATATTTTGCGACATATATTTGTGGAATAATAATTCAAACCAGAAAATTCGCTGATTGTTGAGATAGATGGTAGCAATGCCTGGGGACTGATTGTGAAAAAGTGGATGGATGCTCATAGCAGAGAAGAGAATGGTACGTTTTCCTACCTCAATATTTGAAGTTCCATGATTAAAAATGAAATATAAGCTCGCTCGCAATTAGAGAATGCTAATGCACACGCTGAATTGGTGTCAACAGTTTTACTGCTGACAGCTCTCAAGTATGTGTGGGTGTGTGTATATACATACATACATACATATATATATATATATATATATATATATATATATATATATATATATATATATATATATATATATATATACACACATAAGGCTTTAATGGAAGGCGATAGGACAATCTCCATGCTTTTTCTCTTTGATTTTATGTTTGCCGTATGTTTGTTTAGGAGGTATTTAAGAACCATAGAAAATTTAAAAACTAGTAGATATGAAATGGGAGTGAGGCGCACTGTAACTGAGCAATGTTGTATCACATGAAATGAAGGGAAGCCACGAATGTTAAATGGTGAGATGTTCCTTGGCCCCTTGAATATAGTCGAGCCACCGTTTATACATCACTCTTCAACTGCTTTCTTGCTAAATTGGCACTTAAATGTGTTTCAGATATGTAATTGAAGGAGATTATACTTAATGCTCGTACAAATATTCCTTGGCCTCACTCTTTATGTGGTTATTTTATGTTCGTTTCATCCGAAATGCGCCAAAAGGGAACGTTACATACTCTTTTGAAAAAGTTGGCGGCTTCCATTGAATATCTGCATAAGGGGTGTTGCCACGTTCAGAAAAGGAAATTTATTTAAAATTGTTGACAAGATAATGAAGTGTCACATCCCATTATAAGTGAAAAACTTATCAAGGAGTATTCCAGTGTCGCTGCGCCAACTACCTGCTTCACATTGTAAAATAAAGTAACTCATGTAAAATCAGAGTGTACGTAATCCAGAGGATCGAGAATAATTTAAATTTAAGTAATTATACGCAAAACCCTAGAGTTCAACACCGAAATCGGTTATGTAAAGCTGAATTTCAAATACATTTGTCCTCCATCCTTTTAACCTTCAATAGTGGAAAGTTAGTTTCAAGTACCTGTAATCAGGGGCAACTTGGTTACTAGTATTCCGGAGAATCATTGATTTTATTAACTTGGGCCGTTAAACCCAAATCAAGCATGATAGCAGTTTTCGATTTCGAACCTCAAACCGAGTTAAATGGTGGATTTTACCACGTTGCTCGTCTTGCAAATAAATTGATAGAACTGCTTAAATATCGATGCTTGTGGAATAAATTCCCAAGTTGGTAATTATTTTGGAATCACAAAAATTGAAGTTTGCTATTGAAGATAGGAAGAATCACAACGTCTTTAAGTACTGCGAATTTCTAATTAAAGGTCGACTGAAATAAACAACCATGAACTGATGACATCATCTCCGGTTTGCAGTCGCACTCCTGAGGAAACCACTGCTCTCCTAAGGTCGCCAACAGGGAGGAACGGGGGCGAGTATCCAAGCGAGGTCTGGAAATTGGGGACTACGTGTCACAAAGAAAGAGGGCCTGCGATTGATGTGGGCATTGAAGGCAACGAGGAGAGGGCTGATGAGAAGGCAGAGACGATGTTTAGTGTCTGGAAAAGAGAGGGAACGGGACAGATTGATGAAACGCAAAGAGAGATGAGGTGACGGCGAAAGGAAGACTGCTATTCCCGGCGTAATTAAAACGAATAGGGAGTGGGAGAGGCAAGCAAATGAAGGCAGCAAAAGGAGCAGCCGGGGCACTAAACGCCACACATAACAAACTTGAAAAGGTTTTGGGAACGTGAATGAGGAAAGCACGACCGAAAACTTTTGTATCCCCGGAATAAAGAAAACACAATCGATTTTTTTTCAATATTAATTCGTTCATTTACGCTTTCATCCCCGATGCCCACTCATTCACAATGTTTCAATCATCAAAAAGGTTTTCTCCAACCGTAATTCACCATTGATAGCAATAGATTTCTCACCGTGAAAAACTGACGTAAAAGTGATATCCTTAATGGCAATAATGTTTTTCCAGCTCGGTAGTTGCTCCAGAATATTTTTAGTGAATGCGTTGGTATTTCCTACTCGAACAGTGATTGCAGGGTTATAAAATCGTCCAAATATCGTTAAACCAATTCCATCTGGCAGCGAATAAAACTTGAAAAATCATTTTTACATCGTAATCTCTTCGAGTAAAGGCAAGCGTTTTTCGTGTTACATCAGATAAATTTTAGAACAACACTGACGAAAATCATTCGTCATGCGTACCGATTTTGCACCGAATGCCGACACATATTTGCTCATGGGTAACGTTAATGCACGATTTTTGCCTGGATTCCTTTTTTAGAAGGAAACCTCTGAATTTATTTTTCACAACTTTTTTTGAAGGAGCGAAAAATAAGGGATATCGGTTATAGAAAGCAGGAGGGAAAGGAACGGAGGACACTAATGATTGGAACGAGAAACGGAGATGGGTACAAAACTGGAGAAAAGCGGAGATCGGGATGTCGTCTACGAAAGATGAAGAGGGAACGCCACCAAAAATACCAAGATAATGGCCTCAGGGAATGCGGGGGCACAGGGTTACGTCTTCCGATGCCCCTATTCTAGTCCGCCGCCGACACACCACCATCATCCCACCCGGAGAAATTCGGTCCTATTAGCGCATAATACCAACACCCTCCCTATACGCCCAGCACGGAAATTTATCTGCAGAGTTCAATAAACTCTGCCTGAGCCAAACTACGGGTAATATGATGGAAATCTCTTCCGAATCCGAAGAGTGGTAAATTTTTTCTGAAAAACCCGCAAGAAATTCTGCCAAATAATCCTCGATAGCGCTAAGAAGAGTAGTATTATTTCCTGAAAATTATTTCTCTATAATCTCCAATTATGCTGAATTTTAATACCTTCGTAGAATAGGTACCACACGGTTTGGCATAAAAAGACCTGGTACTAATAATCAAAGAAAAGTTTCTTTCGAGATTCCAAGATCGAATAATAGAGGCCAGATCACCGGTAATATCTTCAACAAGAAATTATGAAAAACGAAAGTCATCTCCGGAGTCCATAATAATGGTCTTGCGATGATATTTTCCGGATTATTCAGCAATACTGAGGGGCGTTCACAGTACGTATTTCTAAGTCTGACTCAAGCTTGCTTGGGACGGACTTGTGGGCCAGAGCCACTCATGGATCAACCGCTTGGTTACAAAATCCACGTGCTTTCGGCATTATTCCCAGGTGACCAAAAAAATTGGTATTTCCATGAATTGAAATTGGCCGAAATAGATAGAGACAGGTCGCGAATCGAGTCGTATCCAGCCGTCCATTATATGGGACAAGAAATACTACGGCAATTGAACATGACGACTCCGTAAGTGAGCTCCGTGATTCCACTGAAATATAGCTCTCGTATGAAGCTACTATTTCCCCATAGGTCATATTTCTTTAAAATATTTCTGATTACCGTTTATTTTTATCATTAATATTACAAATAAACCGGGTATCTGGAGTCAAGATTGCGAAAGCGATGTACAAAATTAGCAGGAGAAATAGAAATAAAAAGAGGGAAGGTATTGCATATGCCTTTACACTGGAGGTATATGATTATGATTCTTATTGCTAAGGAAATAAAAAAGGAAATTATCCGGTGTTAAGGCAACTATGCTTGTATATTAAGAGATGATAATAATGGATCCCAGCTTCAGCAAGTTTTTTTTTACATGGCCACAAAAGAAGCGTAAAAATTGTCAGTACAATTGGTAAACACGAAAAAATGCAGGCGTTTATCATGCAAGTATCCCCTTTTTTCTGTACGGATATCTTCATGGGTACAGCAGGGAAGGTACAGCTTTCTAACGATACTGAGTTACCACCAAAGCAATTTGTTCCTTACCTACTCTTCCAGGACACACAAAGTAAGCGGATAAGCTCACTTTGAACACTCCGAAAACAACTCGGCCATCACTAGCGGAAGCCCCAGGGAATTGCAGTCTTCTTCTACGGAGATTGCGTCTGTTTGACCGGAGAGTAGGGAGGGAGACGGATGGGGAGGGAGTTGGAGAGCGAACGATGAAAAAGTGGTGCAGAGCGGTGGAAGAATGGGGATACGCAGTCAAAAGTTTGCGCGTGAGCTTCTCTCATCGTGTCCGCCTGGGATGTGGAAGAATGGACAAGACGTTCGGCGTTAGACCTGTTCAGATCGTGAGGGAAAGGAAGCGAACGGATTCTTTCTGAAGAGGGTCTTGAGATTAGTGAGGGAGAATGTTGGGGTAGGTGAATGTGTACTGGAGTGAGAGCACGGAAATGGAGAAAGAGGGAGAGGAAAGGAGATAGAAATAGTGGGAGAAAATTTGGGACACGGGGAGGGGAAAGTATGTGAGAAAAGAAGAAAAGGGTTAGAGGTTGAAAGTGAGAAAAATGGGAATATAGCATTAGCGTAAAAAATGAAATGCTGCAAAACCCAGGAGAGAAGGAGAAAGAGGGAAAGGAAGAGATTTTGGAGGAAAAGTATTGGCTACGGGTCTCCTCCCCGATCTATATGCCGCCAGTGATTCATAGTCGTCAGCAGAACAATCAGAAAATGCAACCGAGTGGCAAAATTGGCGCGCGCAAGTGGAAACTTTCTGGCGAGTTAGGGTAATAAGAGGAAAAAACGTTAATCACGCCTCATCGAAGATGGGAGCTCTGCCTTCGGAACAGTCGGTCCACATCTCTCAAAACACTCGAAGGGTGAGCATAGTAACATGGTTCCAAACATATGTACGCCTTTCCGTTCGGTGAAGGAATTTGGGGAAGTAATATGTTGGGACGAGTTTACTTTCTTCACGAAGATATAAAGCCTTTCTAATGATCCAATTCACAGATGCTACAGTCATGTAAAGTAGCTGAGACATGAGCGTGTAAAAATTCGTCCTGAAAATATTATCTGACCCGACCGAGATACAAACCAAGATTTATCGTTTTCCATTCAAGTGCATCAGCCGGTCACATGACTATACCATATTAATTTGGGGAAGATTTTTGTATGGGGCATTGCGAATTACATGAATGCAACTACAGACCCTGTTGTAGTACGATAAGAAATACCCACTCCGTAAGCCATGCTCTTCAAAGAATAAACTCATGTTGTATGTCTCATTGGAACAACCACTAATTAAACAATATTTCCTAGGAGAATACCACCAAGTACATTGTAAGAACTAACGCAAAAAGCTTTAAATCCAGTGGAAAAGTGAGTGAGTGTGCAATGTTTTTGATTTTATTTCCACTAAACCATTGCAAAAATATTTGAGAGATGAAGTTACTTGTAGCACGAGAAACAATTACAAAAAAAGAGAGTAAGCAAAATAATTCAATCATTCACCTAAATTAAATATCAGCATTCATATCCTCGCAGGATAATGACAAAAATAGTTTTAATGAGTGCATTAACAGCCGACACTAACTTGAAAACGATGAATTCAGAGTAGTTAGCACGAGGATCAAGCAACTGAATATCAGCTTAAGGAATAAGGTTAGGGGACGAAGCATCAAGATACCAGCAATAGTCGTAATAGTGGGTAATATTAAAATAAAGAATAAATATGAACCTACGTGATGCCACTGGTGAGGGAAATTATGGGTTTTGCGTAGAATTAAAAATGTATTTTATGAAGTGACTACAAAATGAAAATGTTTAAGACAGCAAAAACTGTACTGCATATTGTGCTACTGAGTTTTTTCCATTCTACCAATGACTGACGAAAATATGACATCGACGTTCAAAGTACTCATAAATGAAGGAACCTCGGACTTGGCAATTTAGCGTTTCATCCAATGAGAAAGAGTATTTGCAAACTGCATCCAATGCCAAAGAAAATACGCATTGGCTCAACAGAAGAGATAGTAGTTATGAACTTATGTATAAAGCTTAGTATGAGCTGAAAAGTAGCAGTAAGCGCTCAATCGGCTTTCAATTACCAAACAATTTATCGGATCAGAGACACATTGAAGAGTCCTGTGCATGAAATCTTGGTAGTTTACAAAAATACACCCAGCGACATATTTGTGCCCATTTATTGCCAAGCCACTAACGTTCCCTTTAGGAATTTACAGTAATGCTTACCGTATTGAATGTATATTCAAATCGTGTGCGGGATGAATGTTTCTTACTCTAAGGCTCCGTAGGAAGGAATCCCATGGCACTGGCAACGGTAAAACGAGTCAGTAAATTAGTGAACTTGATAATTCTTGAAAAACCTTTGCTCACAATAATTTTTTGGTTTCAAATAGCAGTGTATTCGTCTTTGTGCTCGATTTGCTAAGTATTTTATGCGACCTTCGTAGAAGAGTGCTATCTTATTTATGCAGTGTAGTTTGACAGCAGCTATTTATTTTTCCATCTATCACTACATCAAAGTAGGGACTTTTCTACGGGAAAGCAAATAAAAATAAACATTTTATGCAACCGTATCATATTGAATGAAATTAAGACTCTACTAGTTTGTGTATAATCCAGAACACAATTAACAAACAACTTCACGTAAGAAACAGGAATTAATCGATGGGCACACCTGAACTTTGCATAGGGTGTGGCTGAAGAAACATTTTACGTTGGACCCTTTACCAACCAAGTTTTTCACCTTATTTCACGGGTTTTTGGAAAGTAATGTACACAATTAAAGACTTTGAATTGTGCCCATTTTATGTGATTACGAAAAAAAGTCTCCCTGATTTTGATTTATACAAAACATGCGATTTCCACCAAAATCTTCAATTAGGGGATATTTAGTATCGGATTATAAAAGAAAGAGTCTCAGTAATTTTTTTTCATTTGATGAATATCGCCACTTGCAAAGAAAGATTTAAAGTATGGCAATAGACACCACGTTCAAAGTTCATTTTACACAAAAATGGCAATTGACAAGCTTAGGCCAAGAAAAATTTAACCTATTAAATGGCATGGTCGATTTCCTCATTTGGATCACTTTTCGTAGCTCATATGTTTTTATTAAATTTAATCAACTTATCAAATTTCTGAAACATGCCACATAATAATTAAAGTTGTATGATGAAAAACCAAAGAATTAAAGCAATTGCATTGTTTAGGAGTTTTCCATATTTCAATGTTCATTCCACCCCTGTAAACTAAAAATGGTCAAGGCTTAGTAACCTAGACCAGCAATAAATAAGAAATTCTCAATAATGACTTTAATGTAAAATAGAGCCTTTCACTCAACCCGCAATTACATCCTTAAGTCTGGCACGAGAATGGAGGAAAAAAAGTAAAAATAGAGAAACGTAGATCTCAGAACTAAATCCTCCTCATGTTTACTCTCACCTTGTATGTTTCCGGCATTCCCAAAGCTTTAAGATCCGGGTGTGATCGAATTTGTCCAAGTGCGCAGTGTTTAAATTGAAATTCTCGGATAGCAAATAATCCACTCATATGCATGTTTATGTTTGAACACCATTATAGTCATTTGGAGCATTTCTTATCGAGTCTTTTAGGGACGAGGGCTGTATTGAGCACACAATATTGATATCACAGAGCGGAATGAGTAAAACCAAACAGTCATGGATGTCGTCTCAAATTAATTAATTCTTGGGATGCATGGAGGCAACATTGAAATGTAAATCCATACAAAAACGTGTAAGATGTCGTAATGTCATGTGGTGAGGTGTTTTAGATATTCTATTAATTGAAGAGAGAACAAGATTATAAAGGAAAGGGACATAAGAATTAAAGTAAGACAATGTAAAGTAAAAGTGAGTAAAAAATACCAATCGTCCCAAAAAAACAAAACGCTCATCGATGAATTATATTTTGATTCCGGATTTACTCTGGAGAAGACGTCATAAATATTTCTTATGCCACCTATTTTCTTGCTTCTATCCATCATGCTGACACTTAAAATTAGAACTTCAAAAAAATATTCCTCGGAATAAAGATCAGTCTGCTTAAGGAACACTAAGATTAGGTTATGGTAGAACTTTATACGGGAAAATGAGGATGGAGGAAAATGATCATAACTACCTGGATGGATGAAGATAGTGAGAGCCATCAGAAATCAATAGGAAGGCAAAAGAAAGTGATTCGAAGACATTGGGTATATGGAAAGGGGAATATGAGATTCCGTGGCGGCGTTAAATGTCTTTCGATTTCAAGAATCAAAAAGCTATGACCGGCAAATGCTTCTCTTCAAAAATACTTTCTTAATTCACAGCCGGGTAATGAAAACGGTAGGTAGTCTATGGAAACGCGATATGACGCCACCAATACACCCATGGAGTAGGAGTATTACGCTTAACAGATTAACTCTGGTTTAAGTTGCATTTTTTCTAAGGCAATTGGTGAGAATGGTTTTACTGTCGTATCGTATATATTAATTTACATTTGAACCCGTTTTGGTTGCTTGTAAAGATGTATGGAGAAATATTTACATTTCAAATAATAATGATTAAATTTTAATCACAATTAATTAATATATCCTGATAAGTAAAATATTCTAAAGTTGAGCACTGAGAGAAATGCCAGTGTTTAAATTGAAAAAAAGTTTAGAAACAAAATGGAAATGTTTTGAAAATAAGAGATTATGGCATATTCAAATACATTGAAAAAAGTACTCGGTGTAGACAACAATCGCGTAGTTTTGATATCTGATATGCATGGATTAGAAGTCCAAGCTCGTTAGAATTCAACCATCATTTAAATCTCTCAACAGAGCGACTTTACAACCTTTGTCCTTCAAATGGCGTCGAGTTAATACCCCTGCTTTGCATTCTCATTATGCCAAACATTTCCTGGGGTTCACCATGTCTGCCTTAACCACAACTTCGTGATAAAAATCGAGAAGAGAGAGTGGAGAGTGAAATGTATGGACAAGAAGATTCGGTCGCTTTGATTTTTGGACTTTTTGAGTCCTTGCTATTTGTCAAAATAATATAAATTTACATGTTAGCACCGCCGTGTGGTAAGAGTTAACAAATATAACGAATTCATGACGTAAATAATTAGCAGCCAACGCTCGAGGGGAGAGAAGCAAACCGTAAGGGAATTTAAGTTAAAATTTCGTGGAAACAACTGCTAAACTATTCACCGCTGTTTCGAGGACACGAGAGCAAATGGCGAAGGGAGTAATGGAGGCGGATGAACAAGCTGTTTGATCGCAGGAAATTGAAAACATCGGTTGCCATCTTACATTCATTCACCCAAACTCTTCATCAACATACAGAACAAATACGCAGTCTAACAGGTAACAAGCGTGAGAGTTGGAAGAACAATTAATGAATAATTAAATAGCATGGAATTGCATAGGAAGGAGGGAGTGAAAGAGCAGAGGGAAAGGAAGTCAAATGAAGAGTCCTGTGAACAGGAGGAATGTATGTAATTACTGTCTTTATCCTCGTCATCAACGGGCAAGAGAAAGTGAGAAAGAGAGAGAAAGGGAGTGGATTAAAGGGATGGGGTAAGTGGGATTCGCACTGGTGGACTGATATTTTGGTGTAATTAAAAATGCAATAAAAATCTCTTTCTTGCCTTTGAAATTTAGACAATATACCCGTATTATCGTCAATACCATTCTAATTCAAGTGAAGAAAAAGTTTGAATAGAATTTTTCCGAGTCATTTTTTCATCAATAAAAGGTAAAATATTTAAAAATTAGTTTTTGCTGAAATTGCGGCCAAGAAATTTTCGAGGAATTAAAATTTTTTTACGAAGTTACATTATTTTGAAAACAACTGGGTGTTTTCCCTTGCTAATTTTGTAAAAAATATAAACGATACACCAAACCTTACTTTCTACGCACGGATATTATAATTTGAGAGAGATGTAACTATAATTTAGAATCCATGAAAAGTTGTTTATCTTAATTTCTCTCTAGCTATAATAATTGGACAATAGTATTCTGATATATCCATCACCTAAAAATATTTTTATACGCTGAAACACTGAATTTGGGTAGTAAATACTTTTTTCTGTGTAAACTGTTACGCTAAATTTTTATAATTATTACAATACTAATTACCCAAAGTGTAAAATTTATTTATGCATAATTTTCAATTCGGTGCATAAAAAAGCATAAAATACCTCTTGTTTTAATAGTGTAATCATGAATGTACTACCAAATATCCTTGGTTGACAAATGAAAGTTACCGATTTTTATGAGTAAAATATTTCCTGAAATTTTAGATTGCCTTTCCACATAAAATGCGAAGCACATATTTTACGACTGGGCTCAAATTACAAGTTAATAAAAATATTCTATAAGATATCCGAACGAAAGGTCATCAAATGAAGACACATCATCAATGTCTAAAATTTCAATGAATTAAACTGTCACAAAGGTTACAGTATTTTAATTGTTCGCTTAAGAATAACATTAACAAAGGTCATTAGAAAATTTAAAAATCATTGCCTTTTGTCCAAGATTTTTCCAAATTATAAGAAAAATGAGTGATGAGTGATAACTAATTCTCTCGCTTTGAATTTTGCACACCCTGTATGGCCAAAAAACGAAAAAAGCGGATTTGAGAATGTAGATTGGGTAGAATTAATTAATATATTAGGGAAGATAGGAGTAGATTGAAGGGATGAGCGACTTATCCACAATTTGTACATGTCACAGGCCTATCAGGTGCGTGTGACGGATGAGAGTCTGGATAAGTAGAACAAGGCAAAGGAGAGGGACAGGGGCGCCCAATATCACCTGATATTTTCAATATATATGCGGAAGTAGAGGAAAGAGAGGCATGAGAAGGACTGGAGGCAGGATTGAAAGGAGGTGGGAAATCCATTAAATCAGTTTTATAGGTATGGAAAGAGGATCAGTGCAAAAAAGGTTTATGAAGTTTTATAGAATAAAGAAGATTAAGTTTAACGTGAAAATTGAAGGGGAAAAATATAGAAGAGTATATATATATATATATATATTTTGGATGTGTTTTGGACCAAGATGTTCAAGGTAGTAGGAGCATTAGGAGATATCGTGCCTCATGCAAAGAAGTTTTCACAAGGAGGAAGTTGGTGACAGAGACGACAAAGAAATAATTGTGTGGCACTATTAAGTTGAATGGGACCCCGGCGAGTCATTACCACTCGAGGGATAAATTGTAACACATACTGTATTTCATGCATGTCAACTAAAAACTGCCTTCAGGCATGCAAGAATCTCTTATATGGTTTCAATATGCGGCGCTTTATTTTGTGTGGCTCAATATAGGCCTGAAACATTGGGACCTTGGAACGAACCATTTTGCGACCACATCTAAGTATTCGAACCTCTCCACGCAAGGGAAGTGAGTTTCATTACGTCAACAAAAATGAGAATTTTTAGTTTGACTGGCTTCTACGGAATATGAGAAGAGAGTGCAGTTTCAAATTCCAGAGGTCCAGATGACGAAGTGGAATAGTGTATTAGATTACTTTTATTAGTTTAAATTAGAGAACGTCAAAAACAGAAATATTACTATTAGAATGAAAGTCGGAGAAAGGACACTGAAAAATATTCTCTCGAAGTGTCCATATAAAAATAAGATGAATAAACCACAAAATTCTGAATCTCGAAATAAATAAAAATGTACACCCATGTTGCAGACGAAATATTCTTAACTACATGAAGCAACGTAAAATTTCACAACATCCACGATATAAAGGTAAAATAAACTCGCTTTATAATAAAATATAAGCTGACGACATTTTATGGATTTTATGGATTTATCACATAAACATTCGGATATCAAGCTTAGGTAAAAAGTTACTTTCAGTCCAATTCGGTAGACGGATTAAACTGGAGGCTGAAGACCGGAGCGGTGGCTCTCTCGTATTTTGACTTGCGTCACTGTTTCAATTTTCTGAAAGATTACTTTTCTTCAATTGTTCCGGGATCAACAACATCCATTTAAATTTCCCTTTGATCGGAGTGTTTTACGCTTTTCAGGATTTTTGATTTTCCTTCGTTAGCACAAATACACCTTGATTTTTAGCTATTCATGCGCATAGCATGAGTAATTCGGGACTCATTCAAGGTAAAAGTCGCGAAGTCCTACCATTTCCAATTTTTATCTTTAATATTAATACAGCAGTTAGTCTTGTGTACAAATTGTCATTATCTCGGATTTTCTTTCACGTTTTTGCTGGCAGAATAATTTTTAGGCGCTCTATTTTAATGGGTAAATAGTAAATTTGTCGATGAAACAGTACCTGATTTAGTCTCTGGAAATGTCAAAATTTAAAAATCAGATGCAATTATTTGTTGAAATCATCGAAAATTGAGAATTGAATTGAAAGATATATTAAATATGATCTGAAAAAGGTGAAAATGAAAAAAAAACATGTCTTTTCACAATGAACAAAAATATAAGCAGGGAAGAAATTTATGTTTGCGAAATCATTAGTTAATATAGTGGTAGTTTTTAGGAGAGACGACCGACAGTCGCCAATTAGGGATTTCACCAGTTTAACGTCCCATCCAACGGACGGCGTACTCACTCAAAGTACTCTCCACAACAAAGCACCTCAAATAGGGATCGGGATACCAATGAAAACCACCGTCTCCAGGATTCGAACTCGGGTCTTCTCGGTCGGAAGCCACCGAGTAAAATAGCCACAACACCATCCTGATTCCCATTGGTTGATATTTAGAAAGATATGCGTGTAAACAAACAACGCAAGTGGACGAAATACTATGCAAAAAATTTAATCAGTTGTCACCGATCAATGGGGAAAAAACAGGTTACATTGTAGTAAAATAGTCACGACGAAAATGATGGAAACGTCTCGGGAAATCCACTAAGCAAGGAACTCCATTTCTGTCGATTTTTCGCGCCCACCACGTTAA
Organism: Hetaerina americana; assembly: GCF_022747635.1. Lineage (NCBI taxonomy): Eukaryota > Metazoa > Arthropoda > Insecta > Odonata > Calopterygidae > Hetaerina > Hetaerina americana. The sequence continues at coordinate 71,327,650 of NW_027286069.1, read as the reverse complement.
TCGCCAACAGGGATTCTGATGGTTCAGATTATGGGAGAATTGTACCCTATGACCTTTGGGTAGTAAAGTTTTCACAGTATTCACCGGTGAAAAGTTTTGCATCGGAACAGAACCAGCATGACAGGCAACCATTCTAAGAGGGTGAGTAAAATGAAAACCTTAATACTTAAATATTTTTGATCTCGTAATTTCTTAAATACTTAAGGTTTTCACTAATTTAATTTTCATACGTACTCCTCTGGTCGTTCAACAGAAGTATTTCAACACTACCAAGTTCACGCTATCTGTAGAAAGACAATAGTATAAACAAGGTGTGCCTGACCTGGTCGAGGGGAGCCTGATACGGAAATAACACTGTCTATGAATTTTTAGCCCAGTCGTCATTACTAAAGTAAAGTGGGTGATCATCATTCTGAACTTTTATTTGTCGATGATTTTAGATATTTTTCACCCCACTTACTATTGAATAAACAAATGAAAGATAGCTGCTTCTCTGTGGTGTATGTTGAAAATGGAGGGACCATGTTTACACCATTGTGGTGCTACGGTATCATTCTGCAAGTTGTAAGGCACTCATGAAAGCATCCCTGTCTCTGTGGGAAACGAAAGATGGCATTGGTACGACGTTTCGGAATCGTAGCGCTGTTTTAAGGCTTTTTATTTACCCGCGCTCATACGATCAATCACCGATGCTAACATCAAAATGTTTCATCAATATGCTTTGCATTCCCCTGGCTATTAACCATTGTTATTTAAAATGTTTCGAAAGATATTTTTTGCAGAAATTAGATCCCGCTGGACACTATATTTATGTTTCTTTGGGTTTTCTATAATTCCCCTCTTTGTCCCTGCCTACCTTACTCCTCACTTTTTCTCCCCCCCTTCCCCAAACAGGTATAAATATGATGCATTCACAATATGAATCTTATCTTGTACCTGAAGATACTTCAATGAACTGAAACGCATCGTACGTTACAATTTAATCAGTGCAAGAGTGCAAATTTGTCTTTCTCATACTAACTAAATTCTTACTAAAGCAGTTTCAAATGCTTGTCACCTGCGATTACAGAATAATAATCTCGTTATTCCTGGCCAAGCACAATTATCCCCACCTAATCGCTTAATCGGGTTTCATCCACGAGTTCCTAAACGCAATCATTCAAAGTCCCACTTCGAACGCGAGCGAAAAAAGCCACACCCAATGATACCCGACGAATCGACCGGAATAAAGCACAAATTAATTACCAACAAAGGAATTCGCCCGTCTATGGAGGGCAGAGAGTTTGGTAGGGGTGAGTGGGGGGAAGATTGTTGTTTATACTCGAAAATGATTCGATTCACGGGGGAAATAAAAATTTTGGGGGTGAGGGCATAATAGGAGGGGAGGAATTGAAACATTGGTAAAGGTGAGGAGAACGTCTGGGAAACAAAATTGATATTTTGACCGGCCACGGCGTACGCTTCAAACTCACATACTGAGACGAACGGTGGAAAGAGGGGAACGGTGTTACAAACAGTTCTTTCAAGAAACTGAAAAAGGGATGTGATTGAAAAAAGGGAATGGATGCTAATGAAAGAGGGAGAGGAAGGCATTTGTATGAAGACGGGAACGAATGAAGGAGAATTAACTCAATATTTGCAAGTGGCTTCAGGCGGAGATTCAGAAGACCCATAGAAGAAAGACTGTCCCCAGGTCTGGAACATGTGAGATATTTACTCCTTCATTTTCTGATTATTTGATCGATGGTCTGTTATAAAGGGAATTTACCTTTAATACTTATTTACATATTTTTTATCCAAAGTAGGAATAACAGTAATATTATGAACGCGCTCTACATCATTACAGGCCCTAAAATAAAAATGAGCCTTATCTCCAACCGTCATCACCGTGGATGCATTTTCGCACCTTGCTTGCTCTTTGTGTTTTAGAACACCTTAAAATAGTGTCATATAATATAATTTAACATTGAATACAGTAATTATTCACTTTACTTCTACACTTCTTTCGCTGTAATTTACCCTCTATCATATTTTTCCGAGTAGAATTACTTCTTCGTGTTTGCCAAATACAATGCACATGTCTTAAAACTGCTGCATTATCTTCCATTGACATTTCTAGGAACACGCAGAGTTTAGAAAAAAGCCCCTCACGCTCTACGTTTCTGTATCACATACCGATGATGGTTAGATGGTGCTTTTGAGCAAAATGATTGGTACATTTTAAGGAATTCGGAGATAAGAAATAACCTGAGAAACTGTGAAAAGTGTTTCTTCCCTCAGGTCAGTTTTAGACTGGTTCCCTTTCGAACATTCGCAAAGACATATAACATGGTGATATTCCTCGAACTTCCTAATAGAGGGTCTAATTGGAAGAAGAGAACGCGTTCAACTGAATATTGGCCATTTCGAGAGAAGTTATTGAGCCAAGACAGAAAGGAAGAAGCCATTAAGTATAAAGAACATGGGTGAGAAACCGAGGAGAAAAAATAAGCGAATATTGTGGGGCAGTGGAAGTGAGAAGGAACGGAGGCAGATCGAAAAAGACAATTCACTTATTGCTCCGGAACGCTTGTCTCCTGGGGATAAAGCACAAACACACACAAGCAAACACAAGACTTTAGTTGCTTTTTCGAGAGTAGAGTATTCTTTACGTTGGAAGTGAGCTAGAAAACAAGTTTGGACTTTGGTGGATGGTTCGAAAAGTCTGCGCAGAGGGAAATTAAAGATGAAGACGCACGAGAAAGAATTTTAGCTGGATATGGAATAAAAACAAAGGCGATGGATAAGAAAATGAAATAGGAGATGGCTTAAGGCCGAGGAAGTTAAAATAATTCCGACATAACCTTTGCCACCGAGAAACGCACGTAAGTACCCCTGAACATAGAACTAGGAATCAAGAAAATAAAAATTAGAAAGTATGATCAGAAAGTATGCTGGTTTGTAAGGTGCGTTTCATGCGATGTGATAAAAACTAATCATGCATATGGAAACATAAATAAAATTATAATACATTTTTATACACATAGAGAATAGAACAATCGAAAAAGGTTCAATGTTACGAAAACATGTATTAGTATATCTTCGTGTAACATATGGACTGATCGTCGTTGTTAGTAGTGTTTTGATAATGTCCTGCGTCCTTCAATCATTCATGCACAACCACTTCAGCAGCAATTCCTTGCCAAAGAAGTTAAAGAAAACCTTGGGACATCGAAATATTTTAAATGCACAAAACCAAACCATTTACTGTCTCTATTTTAGGGAAAGAATGAATTGTAAGGGACGACGAAATCCGCAAAACTTTCCATGGATTTTATGTCAACGGTGGGTAAGTGTTATTTCTTATGAAAATCTACTTTTGATGCGAACCAAATAGTGATAACGGCTTAAGCCAGCGATAAAAAAATGATTTAATTGTAGGTTGCAAAAACAACTTGACGGTTAAATGTATAGCTGTTACACTTAATACTCTGTTAACTCCTTAATTATAACCTATACTTTCTTACATCGCCCGCCGGCACGCTACAAATATAATTTCAAAGCGTCGAAGGCAAAACCACGGAGTTGATATTGCTTCGCGTGGAATGTCTCACATTTACGATGCGGCCGGAATGTGAGCCTGCCATTACGAAACCGCATCATACGACGCTCACATAGATTATAAAGCATGTTTCGTCTGGCTGTTTGCCATGCTTTGAAGTACGAGTATTAGCAAGCCATTTAATTTGGGAGAGCTTCCATCTCACGTTGGAAAGCCTCTTTCCTGGAATCAAAACCTAATTCCCATCGTTATGAAAATAAGTATAAACCTCGCTCAGTCCTTTGAGTCTCGACTAATGTGCTGAGCAAAAATATAACTCCCCACTCATTCACCCAACCAATTAAATATTAAATGAGAAAAGGGTTTAAGACTTTTTTTTGAAGATTGACTAGTATTTTAATTAGGTGTGGTCAAAATACTTGCTAGCACTTACGCTACTACAAAATATGTTCAAGAGAAAAATATAATCCCAACTCTTAACTTAAGTCCCTTCTTCCCATATCATAAGTGAACTATTAGGTATTGGTATGAGTACGCACTACAACATTAATTGACTATAGCATGTGATTGTATGCAGTAAATAATAGATGTTTATCTTTAAATTTTGTCCATTGATATCTATGCCCCTATAAGTGATGCTAAACAACCTAGCTTTTATTTTTTTGCGTTTAATTTACAAATAATGCATTGAATATATTATTTATTTGCAAGAAATTACTATCGGTAATTATTTTATCTCTTTAGAAAGGAATATTGTTCCAGAAAATTAAAACCAGCCAAATCTCAAGTGGACGATTAGATAGAACCCATTGGCATTAGTAGCCAGGTAAGAAAATATAGGTTAAAAAGGCTTAAAGAGAAATATAGGCTAGGAAATCAAGTAATAATGATTGATAATATCTAGCAGCTATTCCCGCAATATGTTCATAAATATGTTTCTGTGACTTTGAACAAGAGACAAGTAATATTTGTCTCGATGCCTAGTAATTTGTTATGAAAAAACAAGGTCTCTTCTCGTCTAGATAACTCTGGTTATGACACTTTATTGGTGAAGGGACAATATATCTTAAGGTATTAAATAGTCGACCACCAGAGAAAATCTAAACATGAGAATTTTTTATAGTTCTTCAATTTTCTAAGCTGTCCAACATGAATTTCGCCCTTTGAAAACATGCCTGACCTTTATCGTGTTGCTAATATTTCTAGAAATCGATGCATACACATCGATTGATGTTTTTTGGGAAGAATAATCCCGCCATGCATTTATGAATGTATTCAGACACCTTTTTCAGGTAATCTAAAAGAAATGAAACTGATATAGTAGGTGACTATACCAATTAGTACAAGCTAAAATAAGCCACATGCCCATTCTCTCGCAACAAGAGGAAGGAGTTGTTGAAATAATTGAAGTTATAATTTTAAGGTTTTCCAAGTCAGGATGGCACCAGCGTTTCTTCTCCTCCGCTGGAGAGCTCGTCAAGGTGAAAATGGGGTTTTCTCAATTGACGAATGGGGTGTTGTTTTTACGAGAATTCCTGGGGAGGATTGTCACTGGGAAAGGTGGTCAGGAGGAAGATTAGTTTCTCAAAGATTTTTGAGTAAGAGGTTAAAAAAGAGGCCGGAGGGTGGGTTATGATTATAATCAGTGGCTAAAAACTACGCAGGAAACCAATAACTCATAATAACAATTTTTACTGCCATTTTGGCTTATTAGAGACAAGACAACATTTTTAACAGTGGAGTTTCATTTTCTAAATTCATCTTTATAAAGGGTTGTAATTAGACTTAAGAGGCTCCAACTCATAACCTCAATTTGTACAGTTAACATTAGTCGCTTTATCATTTCTTTGAAACACGAAATCAATTATCTTACCAAGTTACCTATATGCTAGCCGCCTCTCCACTGTGCCGTCTGTTTTGGCTCTGCAACGTTATTAAAAATAAATCTAAGCTTAATTTGTAAATTTAAATTCCCTCCAATTATCTCAGAGATCCTAATTTTGCAAGTGTCTCACAACTGCAATAATAAGAAATTCCAACGTATTCCGATCATCCGTCATCTGACATTAAATATTTAAAAGATTGAAAAAGGAAATTTTTCAAATGCAAAATTATTTGATCGATGCTCTTTGTGAAATATGGGAATGTGTGCCTCAATTAAGGCCCGGCTTGTCGTCCCTATCATATTGAATGAAAAATAAAAATCCGAATGGTATATTCGTAAAAATTGACCAGTAAATTCATCAAATAAAATATCTGTGACGGTATCGCCTCGAGTAAAGCCGACTGAGACTGCAAACTGCGGAGAAGAATTTTTCAGCCATGGGGTCATAATTCATCGTCCGCCCGATTCTTTCGTGACCAGTCGAAGCTCAAGGCGTGAGTCTCGTGGCCGTTGAACATAGCTGCGAATGCCAGTGCAACTAGGCACTTGGGAGAGCTTGATCTTTTCATTACGAGCCAAAGTTTTCTCAATTTGAAAAAATGATTCTCCGATATAACAGAGCTGAACAGACAGAAATTCGGTCAGCTTTTGCTCGATACCGTTTTCGACCACTCATTGTGTGATTTCCAGTTCCTGACTTCATTTAAATTAATCCAATGAACTTGTGGTTGCTTCCATGATGTTTCGTGAGAAACTATCTCGTCTATGAAGGTAGTCGGAATGATGATACAGCGTTAGAACACCTTTTGATAGTTAATTGCATGAAAAAGGTAGTGTATTAATAATTTTGGCTCTCGAAATCAGAAACCTGATGCTAAAATTTCATCATTTTGAAATATTAAAAAGTTCCCTCATTATTTAATGGATGGAAGGTCTAACTCGCACTGATTATAATCAACATTTTCCCTCCACACTAGTATCACTGCAAGTCCATCCTATTATGCATATCGCTGTATAAAAATAATAGGGTCGACATTCCAGGTCTTCTAGGACATCCTTGGACATCAATTAATTGCTAAGCACAGACTGGTCGTAAAAAAAGAAATAAGATACCCGATTCACATTGCAAATTATCTACTTTGTTTACTAATATCTAATATGATTTATAATAATAATTTATTTCACTTATATACGATTATTCCCCAAGTTTTCGAAGAAATTGAGCGATTTCAGACATTTCCCCGATTTACAGACGTAGTAACGATTCTGTTTGGGGTTTTCGATAAGACGCTCGATGGAGTTCAGTGCGCTAAATTAATCAAGGTATGTTAGGATATAGGAGTAAGCGCCTTATTGTAGACTCGTTTGATTTCAGACTGGAAAAGTTAGGATATGGAATGGAGAATCAGAATAGGCAGTATTAGGAAGAGGTGGTAGATAGGGGTATACATCATTACCCGCCCTTTTGAATGTTTATGCGAAGGAAATGGAATGAACAATGAGAAGGGTATGAGGAAAGGCTGAAATGAGGCGCGTAGGAGCTAGCTGATTAACTAATTAGATTTTCGGGTGATCAAGCTTTAGTTTGTTATTCAGCCAATGAATTTCAGTCAATGTTGAGTGAATTTCCAAATCGGTCTGAGAGGCATAGGGTGAAGAATATGCACATCATACTTAGAGATAAACCTGATCCAGGTTGCACTCGGGTAGCACTTAAACGGTTTGTTGCCCACCTGTCGCTCAAGACTTATTTTTCATAACAGTGTGCGGTTTTCGACTTGTTGAAAAGACCTGAAGGACCTTGAGCAAAGCGAATTAAGAATTCGATGGTTGCAAGTTCCCGTAAAGGTTTGGATGACTTGTGAGGCGTCAATGTAATTTTCTCTTTGGTCAGCATAACCATACTTACTAGAAAATTGCAACTTATTATGCGTCGGAAATTTACTCATTGGGTAGAATGCAATAGGTCAACTAATCGAACTTGACATTTAGACAAACAATGTTTTCACAGAGCTCAGCTGATACTTAATAAGGTGTCAGACTCATTATTTAAACTCCCTCAGATCACAGCTCACTTGATCCAATCTCCACAGCTGTGAAATCCACCCTATCATTAAATATCAATCATATCCTTTGTGATTACATTACTCTGCATGTGATCGTTTCGTGTGCTTGTTCAATATTACGATGTATACAAAGTACTGTATGCAGCATAAGCATATTGCACGTATGCTTACTAGCTTTGTATAATAATTTACTTGGATAAATAATAATTAAGGCTAACCTACAAAAATACAGGCTTTTGAAGCAGGTATTTTGAATGGAAAATTAGGTTTTGTAAAATAATGGTATCCCGGGTGAGAAATATTTGGAGTAGATTGAAATCTAGTTCCCAAGTTTGAGGTGAATACGAAACTTATACTAGTAAAAATAGGAAATATTTCAACATTGGCCCCAAATTTAAGTCAAAAAGAATTGAAAGTAATTCTCATTTTCAATCCCTTACCACTAAAAATGATACTTATAGCATGAAAACATGCAGGCTAGCAGCATGAATTGGCTTTCTCATAACGTCGAAAAAAAAATGGAGTATTTTTACTTTGAATCGACGTCTGATCAAAACTAATGTCAACATCATAGCTGGAAATATATAGTAGTTTCATATATTCATTACAGAACGTTTAAACAGAAAGAGGTAGTGTTTTACACATTCATATGTCAATTTTAAAGAACAGCTAGGGCAGCGATGTCATTTTCATGAAATGTAAAGTGTAAACGGCCACCAGTGAAGGGAAAAACAAGTAATATGATTTTTGTTTGCATGTAAGCAACGCACATTTTCACCTGAAACAAAACAATCGTGTTTTATTTAGGTGGTGTTTTTTTGTTTTAACACACACCAAACAAAAATGCTCTTTCTACCAACTTACTCATCTGTGTGACGCACTTGACTGATAAAGAGGAAATTGGTACGGACCAGGGCCAAAAAAGAGATGGTAAACTTGAACATGTGTCATTCGCCATTCGTTACTGGTAAACTTAGTAAAGCGTGGTCGAAGTGGCGAGGTATTCTTTTAGAAATTGGATGATACAATGTTCTTGGCGCTATTTTGGCTAGACCATTATTAATGTTATTATTTTCTATCAATAGTAAGGGTGGCGGTAGACCAGGGGAAGAGCGTTGGACTACTGACGAGAGGGCCCGGGTTCGATCCCCGGACAAACCTCTCTGGGCACATGTAGCTCCACCCTGGCTATGTGATTTTGCGAGTACCAGATCTTCCTGGGCAACCGTAACCGGCACAGGAAAAGGAACTGGCCCACCTACCTTGATGTGTGAATTTCACACGCCCTCGAGCTTAGTACTGGGTGAACTCTACCATTACCTAACAAACCGACCTTCGGGTTGATTACTGTGTTTGAAGTTTTATTTTTATTTTCGATCAAATTTTCTGGGAATCATCGAGGACTTTGAGCAACCTAATGGAATCGCTTACCTTGAAATTCAAAGGTGGGGGAGAAATAACTATACATACATACAGGTATATATATGTATGTAAATGGTACATAGAGATGGTGGATAGAACAGGAATGGGAAGAGACAGCGAACCAGCGATGGGGGGATGAAACGTTCTGGAGGGGAATAATGTCGAGGCATTTGGCGAGGAGAGAACGAGCGATCGCCAGAGTGATTTTGTACGTCCGAATCGCTGAACGGGCAGAGAAGACACGAAGGGATGAAGGGAGGTGAAGGGTATTTCTCGAGAAGTGAGGACGGATCGAACGGGTTGGGCCCAAGAGACAGAGGGTGGAAAGAGGAGAAGAGAAGGGGAAAAGGAGGAAGACGACGAAGAGGAGGAAAAGTACGTGGGGGAGAGAGAAAGAGAGAGAGAAGAGGAGGGAAGAGTGGCTGTCGGTCCCCCGCTCCCTCGTCGGGAGGGATTGTGGAGAGGGCGCCGGAGGGCTCCTCTCTCTCAGGGGGCGCGCAGGCGGCGCGAGTGGGTGTCAGATAGGGGGAGGAAGCGGAATGGAGGGGGACGGGGCGGCGGTGGGAGCAAGGGAGGTCGTTTCAGTCGTGGTCTGCTCGCCGTGGAGTTCAGACCATTCCCCGCACGCTTCACGTGGTGTACAGGAGGGCAGGCGCGCTCGCCGTCACTCGCTCGAGCCGCGTAGGAGACGACCAAGTCCGGTGCCGCCGCTATTTGGCTTCCGGCCTCTTCCCCGCGAGCTGCGTGAAAAAGAGAAGTGGGAGGAAGAAGACAAGGAGGAGAGAAAACGAGGGAATCTCTTTCGTGTTTTTTTTCCACGTGAGGGAGTGTGGGTCGACGCCGCAAATGTTGCGATTTATTTCGACTCCGAGAGACAGCTAGGATAGGAGGCAGCGGAAAAAAAAGAAAGCGGTCCTCCCTTAATCAAGGTAGGCGAGTGAGAAAATTCAATTGTATTTGTGTGTGGTTGTGTGTGCCTATGTGATAAAACCGACGCGGAAGATTTATCAGCCGGAGTCAGCAACGAGTCGTATTTTTCTTTCTGTTTTTTGAGGAAATATTATTGTCTGCACATATTTTTTGTCTCCAAGATTTTTTTCACGTTTTACCGAATTATTAATTCACTCGTGTGAAAAAAATTGCGTTATGTCTCCCATTTTTGTTAGGTGTTACTTATCTTCGACTTAGTCTTCTTACGCCTGTATGAATAGTAATTGCTCTTTTGTATTAGTAAATGTTTATTAGTGTGAAAATGGCAATTTATTAGCGAATGATAGAAACTGTATCAGCATGTAAAACTTGTTTCAGAACATCATTAAGCTACCTTTTTCTATTTCTCTATTCAAAGAGCTGACATTAAACCCATCTTCATGGTTATGAAATGTTTGTGGAGGTTGAGTTGAATTGAAAGATAATTGGAAGCGTCTTTCCGAAACAGCTCGGAAAAAGTTGCATTAACCGAATTTTTTATTATGAAAAACTTGTGAAACTACCCAAGGCGAAGAGCATATTTTGAAATAATCAGGTACACGATTGAAAGGTAATTGCATTTTGGAAATAAGATACCATTTATCGTATTCTAATTGACCGATAATTTATGTAAGAGAGAACGGAGAAATATATTCACATTCATAAATTCAATCTTCCATCCAATAAGTGCCTCGAAGAGACATACAATGGCGAATGATTAGGCGATTAATCTCAATGTGAACGATAAGATTCCATTCCGCTAATAAGGCGCCTCACATCCATGGTTCATTATCCACGAATCAATCTCAGAGAGAACAAAAATTACACTGATACGTATTCGTAAATTCTTACATCAAAATAGGGTCGCAAGAGTAGAGAGAAAGGACTCGCCATAAGGGAACCTAACTTAGAGAAACTAACTGGAAGAAAACTCAGTACGCCAACTCCATTAAATCACTTCTACTTTTCAACTTTTGGCATATAGCTAGAATTTCTCATTCTAGAAGTGACGCTTCATAGAAAAAGCAAATTTTAGATTGCGATTTTGATTTGACGCGCCACAACCTACTGTACGCAAAAACAATGTCATTAGAAACCTACATTGGCAATGGAAAGATATGAATCCATTCCTAAAAGATTATATATAACTCGTTTTTATAAACCATCAATATCAAATTGAGCATGGGGTCGAAGCGTTTTTCGCGCATTTTTCCCGAGATAATAAGAAATAGCTTCTGACAATCCTGAATAACGAAGGGAAAAGATATCGGTGTGAAAACAAGTGTTTTGTTCTATTCATATACTCATTTCTCGAATTCAAAAATGTCCCCATTTTAATGTGATGTATCTACTGACTTTTGACTTTATAAGTGTGACTTTTTTATGATTCATATTCCTAAATATTTCTATTTTCACTTTAAATTATCGGAAAAGAATAATAAAGGTACTCATGTCAAAAATATTTTTTAAAATTTACCGTCGGTTTAATCGGGCGTTAATAACTTGTAAAGCACAACAGGACCCAACATAACTGTTAATGTGAAGCATTTATTAATGTGAAATACTCAAAGTTAGTAAAGACACCGTAAACATTTGCTGAATGAATCAACCTTTAGCATCACGCTGCGGAAGAGGATATATAAGTAGCAGGTATCAGTCCGGTTCTCTTACCGTGTTTCTCGGTGACGCCGGCACAATGCTAGGTGGCTGTGGTATTGACGGAATGACATGAGTTAGAACCGCACGACTGACACTAATGCAGGTTCGTCATTCCGAATGACAAGGCAGGATAAGAGCAGCTGAGTGAGCGAGTTTGCACTGTGACCCAAACTTCATCTATTTTGTGGCTTTTAAAGACTTCTTTTCAAAATTCAATCCGATTTACCAACCGACGATTTAATACCTACTCGTACGACGAGTAGGTATTACGAATGGAATAAAGACGTTAAAAATTAATTTCACGCCATCCTAAAGAACAAAAGGAAAGATGATTTGTCGAAATGAAAATCAAATTCATATTGTGGAGAGAGTTAAAGGGTTTGGGTCTTGTTCTCTGCCTTAGGCTCTGCATTTGCCCACACAAGAGTTTCGTAGCTTTAAAAATGGCTTGCAGAAATTTTAAATGTCCATTAGGGATGTGCTCTCTCTTCGAACCTCAGGGTTTACTCCAAACTTATTATCTTTGCATGCGAACATCTTATTTACTTTAATAGGCAAGGAGGCATACCATATGTTAACTTCAGAGCGTAATTGTTTGGTCAATTCAGAATTTTCTTCGGCAGAGAAGGTAATAATTCCATGCAAACTTAATGATTGAAAGGGAGCCGAAATGTAACGAGCTACACTAAGTTAAAAAATATAAAGCTGTTTCTTCTTCTTGCAATTACATGCCCACTGTTTCAAGACCCAAGAAAGAGATTTTTATTTGGAAGAGGTTACTAGTTGATCAAATAATTGGGGCAAATATTAATACGAGTTTTAGAATATAATTTTATATTCTCTTTGACTAGGTGGCGAATTTTTGTTTCATAATGAATGATTTTATTTATTCTCCCAAGCTATTTTGCTCTTGGAAAAATGGATCATACCAATTAAAACAATGATTCACGGTGCAACAGATGCGGTGAGATACTTACTTTAGGAATCATAGGGATCGAGGGCGATTCGCATGGCACTGGCTGCATGAAAATTGTATGCTACAGATTCGAAGGCAATTTTCCTCTGGTCGAATTGATGAAAGCGACCGTTTATCCATATAATAGAGCTGGGGTACAATCATTTATGGTCATATACTGGGTGAATGGTCAATCGTCAAATATCATAGCGATTGAATGAGTTTGCTCCTGGAGATGATTGCCGCGACGACGCAAGAAACGTTTGAGTCATGCAATACTCTACACGCATCCACACCAGAAAGACAAAGATTCAGTCATTCCGGTCCACCGAAAGGAAGATAGGAGATGGTGAATACGATACTGCAAATTTAAATTGAATTTTATAGTTGCCAACAAATTAAAGTCCGATTTAGATATTTCATTCGCACTATAAGATTCGTGGGGAGTTCCACACCTTTTCGTCTAAAGGATTTCGCAATGTTGAAATGTTGACTTCATGAATCGCGTAATTATAAAAATTTTCACTCGTTGTTCTAGAAAACCAGTCTTCCTGATTTAATAACCAAGCCTCTTGAGCGAGTGAAAATATTCTATTATTTGCTACGCATTTCAAAGAATTCCTTCAATTGATGCCTATTACGCTGTCGAATCTTACACAAGAGTTAGAAACAAACTTCTGGGAAAAATGAAAGCGGTTCGATTTATCCAGATGCAACAGGGATGTTCCGAAATTGATTTTACTGGAAGGATTTTATTTAAAAAATAGCCTTATTTATATCAATAAAACATCTTTTTGCATGCATAGTGAATACCTTTGAGCAAAATAAAAGGAGTTCAAAAACACTATCACAATACTCAATATAACGGTTAGAGCAGTGTTTCTACTAAAATATAAAGAATACCTATTTATAATATAATTTTGGTACGTTTGAATCAATATATAAGACAGATTTCATTAATTATTAAAACATGGCAACAGCTACAAATAATCGCTGCTTATTCGAGCACAAAGGTCGTGTTGCCCCTGGGGGCCTCCAGCGCTCGCGGCCAACTCAAATAATTTTGAGATATTTGCAGTAATTCAGGGGTTTCTATCGTAGAAAAAGGCACATTGACTCTATTATAACTAATTATACAATTTACGCTATTGAAACTTAATCGAGAGCCTGTTATTCAAATTATTTGACTTTTTTAAGTATTCCAATGCATACAGAACGTTTAAAATATTTTATGAAGTCTCCTTCACACAGGGTATGAGGGTAGCTTCATACCGTATATATCTTTCAGTAACATGTATTACATATGCTAATGGTTCTTCATCAGTTTTAAAGTTGAAGTGTATGCCCAAGATGAAAATTATGCAGCTTCTGATTGGAACATTTGTAATAACATTCGGAAAAGACCTATTTATCCAAACTAACGAGGAGCATTTTCACTGGTATTAGGCTCTCAGCAATTTTGTGAAATTATATCTTGAGGAATAGGATAACTTTTTAGGTTTCGCCCAACCTTTTTGCGATACGACCGGTTTTATTACATATGTGACGTATTCAGAATATGTGATAAAAGTGGTCGTATCGTAAAGGCTTGATGAAATCTAAAAAGCTGATCTTTTTTTCTGCTTATTTTATTTATATCTCATGTTAATGCTTTACATCTCATTTAATTTATTTCTCATCTCTTATGTTTTCCAGATATTTCTGATGAACATGACGTGATTTTCCAAGCGAGTGCTTCGAATCTGATTTGTTACTTGAGGTGCTGTATTACGTGGGTCATCCCACATCACTAAGCGAGCCACTGATATAACGGAAACAGATTGTCATTCCTTAATGTGCAATGACCTAAAAACGCAATGACTTCACAGCTAAAGGGAGTGTCATTCTCAATGGGCATTTCCGATTCCTACATCATACGCCCTAATCGTATAAAGAATTCCCGATCTAAAAATCAATTCTCTCCTTATCCCATAGTTTATAAGAATGCTTGAGGAAATTAAGCAACTACAGACTTTTCCCCGAATTTACCGACTGAATGGCCATCATGTTAATATGAAACTTAGAAAATAATAACTACTAAGTACCCAAATACACGCGAATAAAGGCAAAATTTCATATCTGAAGATGCTTAGTCGAATGTCGGCGAAACTGCCATCCAGCTAAACAAATTCGCCTGGAGTTGTCCGAAAATCCTGGAGTGTTCCGTAAAACAAGGCTTCATGAACTGAAACGACAATTCCTTCATGGCTAGCTAGGGTCATATCTGACTAAGGAGCTTTTTTACCACAGGTGCAGGGCAAGAAAAAATTCACATGATAGTTGATTAGCTGACTAGCGGGAGTTTATCAATAATGAATTTGTTCGAAAACGCTACGTTGAGACATCGTTTTGCCATACATACTGATTGTAAAAATCCTTAATACTTTGAAATTAAAGTTTCAAATGTTATCCATTGTATGCGTACGAGTTTTTTTAATACTCATTGAAACATTACAACGACGAAACGACGTTTTGTTATGACACTTCAATATTTTCTGTAGTTTAATACACACCTGCCAAAATTCCCGTTCTATCTTATCGAACAAGTGTGTTTCCGGAAGAATACAATTGTGAATCTAGGCATATAAGATGGCTACAACAATTGCTGAGCGTGGATAATGGGAGGAGAGTGAAGTTTGGGATTATTAAATTAACGCATAATGAATTAGAACAATATTGTATTGTTAAGGGGAATGAAAGTGCAGATCTGCTTTGGAATACAATTTGGGAACTTGCGTAAAGCACTCACACACCATATCTCATAAATACATGAAAGGTATATCAAATATCACCATTGAGAACCATGTTACCTGTTCGTTAAAGGTTTCAGAAATTAAATGTGAAAAATTAGAGCACTTTTTTGCCACACAGTAAATTAAGCCTTAATGATATTAACACCTCTCTTTGTCGATGACCCGTAACCATGGTTTCAAAAGATACGGTTTCCTTTTCCTCCTTGTCAGTGAACAGGTTTCATCCGCTGCCCCCTCTAGCTATTAGCATCGTTAAAACTTTTCATCTTGCAAGTTTTCTTGTTAACTCTTCCTTAACGGTTGAAAGTAGATTATCTTTCATTTTAAAGGAGGTTTTAAGGAATTTTCACGGAAACGTATTCCTGATAAAAGAAAAGAGTTGGGAGAGAGGTATTGAAAGAGGAACGGAGGACACAATGATGAACAAGACAACAAGGACAAGATGACGAAAACTATTCGGTGTAAAAATAGCACTTGCTCCTAGTAGGACTCAATTTTCCGTTTCGCTGAAATTCTGTGCCCACTCTCAAACATCCATAGGCGTTCGACGGCTCAGAATTGAGCACCAAAGCCTCTCTACTAGACCCTCGGGAGAGAAAACACGAGCTCCGCACTACGGGCGGGGAACGGCGCGGAGTCGCGAAAGGTCCGGAGCGCAACCAAAAGGGACCCGTTTTCAAACCGCTCCCGGACACCTGCTAATCCACTTTCAATTATTAAATTCCACCGCGGGAGACTGTAGAACCCGCAGATGGCTTCACGCCAAACGGAATGCCGACGGGCCGCCTCCGCCGACATACTCGAATCGGTCCCGGAACACTTCGTATTCCGGATCGGCGAGGACCGACCACACTCTCCGGCGACATGGAAGGAATAAAAACAAGTCGAAGAGGAGAAACGAAAATGCCCTTTGCTCTCGTCGTGAGAGAAGTGCAGGTGAGCACAGGTGAGAAGGCACATTTGTGCCCCTAAACGCAGCCCCCGTAAAACCGGTGGACGGACGCTATCTCGGTGTTTTCAATTTTTAACGACGGAGAATGCGAGATTGGGAACGTATTTCAATATGCCGTCCACAGCCCTCGCTCTCCTCCGAACCCATTTCTCCCATCATCCAACCAGCCGTCCCTCTCACACGGCACAGAATGGAAAATCCGTTATGCCACCCTTGTGGACGCATGTATATTTGCGTGCAAGGCTCTATGCTCTCTCGGGAGGAGATTTTTTTCCTCGGGTAACAACGGATGAATGCCGAACGGTGAGTGAAGAACAAGTTTGTGGGGGACAATGGAAAGGGAGCATTCATTTCGCCAGCATCTAGTTTTCTTTCATCTAATCATTTAGTCAACACTTATTTATGAGCTCATAACAAATACATCAGTCTTCAAAATGTACTGTGAGCTCCTCTATCGAGGCACCTGCCTTCCTTCATCTCTGTCTTCCCATCATTCATTTCTTATTCTAATCAAAGTATCTACCCCGCTCATTCTATCAAAATTGAAGTTCATCTGCGGCCCATATAATATTGGTTTGGAGGCATTCTACGGAAGTCCTCTGCCACTTCCGTCGTCATTCAGTAATTACCTGAAATCCTCGCAAACTTCAACATTGACGGTAGATTTTCCTCTTTCACAGATTCTCGCAAATTCTCTCCAGGAGAGGTCACATTCATCGCGTTTCAGCGCAGGAGGCCTCAACTTTTCATTAATTCCTCTCGGAATTCCGTTTGTTCTACGAGTGAATGTTTTTTAACACGGCCTCGTTTGCATTGATTCATGTCGTAGTTCATGGTCATTGAGTTCTCGCTTTTAGATTTACACAGCGAAGGTGAAAATGTCCAGGATACAATTTTGACGATGGGAAACGCTTGAACGTGGACAAACATTTCGGTTACAATATGTTGGTATCTGGCGTCGCCTTGCAGAAGGGAAAATTTTCAAATTATCCAATAAAACAAACTTGGCAAATTTTCCCTGGGCAATTGTTTAATTCTGCAACTTGATTCGCCCGTTAAGGCTTCAGAGTTATAGCAAACGGTCATTAACGCGCCTGATGATGAGTCAACAGATGATATGCCAATGTAACTTGAAATATGGATTACACTCTTTACCATAAATAATCATTCATGTATTTTCATGAGTACTGGAAACTAGAATGGGTAATGGAAACTCTATATAAACATACCTTAAGATTTTATTCTCTTGCCAATTCGCCTCTAGCATCTCTTCCCCGTTGAAGGCACGTATCCGAAAGAGTCTGTACTCATCTAGCAGCTGAAAAAATACAAGAAAAATACTTAAGCTCCTCTGCTCTTGGTCGAGTCTCCGAGGTACTGCTACTCGTGAGAAAACTCTGTTTTCCCACTGTTAATTGGAACGGACACTGTTAACCTTGGAAAAATAAGACGTCTTCCCTATACCAAGCAGCTGCGAGTCCTCCAGGTAATTGGATCCCGGGTTCGAGTACTTCCTACCCCGCGGACTTGGTGTTGCGATACACCGATCGTTCAAATTAAGGGAAGGACAGTGCGAAATAATTGCACTCACTCACCAGTCGATGGGCAAGTGACAACTTTATTTCGTCCTGATTCCACCGCGACTACTTCGATTAAGACCCGCATCATGTTTTGAAGCCACCTCGAAGGTAATTTGGCAACCGCGGATTTCATTTGTGTGTTTTTTGAAATTTTACAACATTCTCGTTCGCCGCGGCACGAACGGGACATTTCCCGCTGTGAGTTAACAAGGCGAGTTTTAAATAGATTTCCTCCACCTTAAAACATTTTGTGGCTCTTGAATTTTGCGAATATGAAAATATGATTGTGAACAGTTGCACGTGATGGTTAGGTGGTAGATGTAAGCGGGCGAGAAATGACAGTTTTCGCAATTCCGGGTGGCTATCAACGACATAAGGAATTGGAGAGGCAAGGAAGATTCTGTGGGGAGGAGCAGAAGGGTCGTTAACGATGGCGCCATGTAGATTAAAGGAATTGAACGAGAAAGGGAATACCTCCGGTGATTTGGTGGTGTCCTCATTAAACTTCGAAATTTTGTCACCTAAACCCTTCCAATATGACTCCATATGGATAGGAGGATGAAATAACATTATGCATATCACGTGTATGCGAATGATTTTCAAATAAGAGTATTGCTGTCTCGGAATTATACCGTACAAAAGTTCTACGTGTAGTAAAAATGCAAGTATATATTAACACAACTACCTTGAAAATTATGAGAATAAAAACATTTCAATTGTCAATGGTTCCTAACAATAGGGATATAGAAGATTTATTTCGAGGGTTTAAGTAAAAGAAATGTACCTGGAAAAGAAATTAGAGAATCGATAAAAAAACTCTTGGAGTGTGGATAAGGTGCACTTTCTAGCTTGGGATAAACGCATACATTTATTTGGTAATAAACTTTCGGTTTAAAAATCCTGCTAAGAGAAAAAGGTTCATCTCATCACAGCAATAACGAGAGAAAAATCATCATGACTAGTTTTCCTAAGAATAGATTACAGTTGTATCTATACAATGATTTCAATGGTGAATTCTATTTAAAATGTTAAAGAGAATAATGCTTTCAGAAGATTTATCTTCCTTGTTTCAAACATATCACTCCTAGCTTTGTGAAATTAAAATGGAAATATTTTAATGTTTCCATTTTAATTTCACAAATGCATCAATGTGAATGTCTCAATCACGTCAATCATAAAACATAAAGAGCAGAGGCGTGGTATACAAGGTTTGTATAAAAAGTTACGAGAACAATTTTTTCATGACGTGACTGTGCGTCACACCGCACAGGCTCAACGGTCTCTGACCTTCAACTTGCACTAAAAGCCAATTGCTTGCAAGCGATCGTTCAGGCTAGTTTGTGCTTTTAGTGGGCCCCTGTTGAGTTACTCGGTGCAAGCGAAAAATACAGCGTACGATTGAACAGCGGTAGGCCATCAAATTTTGTGTTGGACTGGGGATAACGGGTACGGAGATGTTGGGCATGATTGTTCAAATATTCAAGGATAAAAGCATGTCACAAACTGCTTGCGAAGACCGTCTGCAACGACATCTTGACGATTCCCTAACCTCTTACAATCCTGAATTGGTACCAGCTGAATATTTCCTATTCCCTAAAGCGAAATCCTCCCTTAAAGGACACAACCATGATACCCTAAGTACCGTCAAAGAAGCTTGCCCGCGGATCCTTATGGACTTTCCGGAATCCGCAAACCAGGGAACCTTCGGATCGCGGAATATCCACTGGCAAAAGTGTGTCGACGCCCATGAATGTACTTTGAAGAATTTTTAGGCAATGCAGCATTATCTGGAATAAATATATTTTTCCGAAACTTTTCTCGATACCTTTTATACAAACCTGATATACTGACTACTCTTTCAAAGAATCTTTGCACAATCTAATGAAGGGTATATCCGTAACCATCACATCCCAAACCAACATACAGATTTTTCACAAACCATTCCGTGATTTAGATTGAAAATTGAGGAAATCCACTTCTAAGGTTGTACCAGAATTCACCGTTGTATTTAAGGGGAACTTTGACGATCTTGTTCATAATTTGAAGCTTGTATAGCTTTATATTAACATTTGTTATTTGCTGTTGTTTTATTCATCTCATTAGTTAATTAAGATTAATTCTAATTTTATTCCCAAAATCAAAACTACTGATGACTACCTCCATGAAAGTGAAGTTAATATAAGTTTCCAATGCTCGGGGGGATAATGATGCCTCAAGAGGATAATGGCACATTTTTATCAACTTTCATTCGAAAAATGTAAATAAATGTTGCTTTATTCCTACCCTTTTTCTTCTTCACTTTCCCTCTCTCCCTCCATTTCTTTCGCCTTCTCTCTCTTCCCTCTCATCCTCTTCTTTCCCTCCTTCCTTCTCACGTATCTCTAACACTCCCTATTTAATCCCTCTTCTTCTTGTTCTCCATCTCTCCCCTCCCACCTCCTCTCGCTATCTCTTCGTACCTTCCCCAACATATTTTCCCTCTCTTTTTCTCACTTACAATATACCCTCCTCTTTTCCTCTTTAACACCTTGTTTCTTTCTCGCACTCTGCCCTCTTTCTCGCTCTCTCTCCGTCTTCCTTTGTTTTATATCTTAATAAAAATCTACAGATGGTGCATTCTAAGTTGAAAGTGAGGACGCACTGTATTTTTGTTGCGCTTTCGTATTCCTTGGATCCATCTCTTTTATTTTCTCTCTCTTTGTCATACCATCAGAATTGGAAACTCTGGAGAAATTAAATTTTCCGTCGAGGTTCCCTTCTAGCCTTCTAATTGGAGGAAAGTCATGTCGTCGTCATTAAAATCCTTGATGTTATTCTCAACACACGGTAGGTGCATGGGTTTTAAGAGAGTTCGATAAGGAAGTTTGGAATCTATACCAATTTAGAGTTTCTTCTCTCGTTGAAACTAAGCCACGATACCATCACCAACCTCTGGGTCATTAAACTTGAGGTTTACTAAGTATAATGTTCGCGCATTGAAAGCGTATTCGTGTATCCTGCCTTGTATAAGTATATCTTCACAGAAAAATCACTTTCCATGAATTAAAGGCAAAACAAAACGAATTAAACGATAAGGAGTTCATCAAGCAGTCGAAAGAGGTATTACTACGAGGGTCATCCGGAAAGTAGTACCCGTTCGTGCCGCATGAAGTGCTGACGATGCGAGTAGCCGCTGGACGAGGTCAGATAGCTTCAGTGGCTTGTATGCCTTCTCTGAGCCAAGTTGCGTGACGCTAGCATTGCCTGTGTTGTTTCTGTGATTGTTTACAATGTTTAAAAAAATTGAGAACGCCGCCAGTTGTGAAGTGAGGGCAGTGATTAAATTCCTCAATGCAAGAAACGTTCGCCCATGTGATATTCATCGCCAATTAAAGGAGGTGTATGGAGACAATGTAATGGACGAGTCGTCTGTTCGGCGGTGGTGTCGCAACTTCAACATGGGGAGGGGGAACACACACGACGATGAGCGTTCGGAGAGACCGTCTGTCATTACAGACCAACTGGTGAGCTCAGTTGACGAATTCGTGAGGAACGATCGGCGCGTCACAATTGATGACATCTGTGAGCATTTTCCCAATGTTTCTCGAACAATTGTTCATGAAATTGTTAAACACCATCTGCATTATGCAAAAATTTGTGCAAGATGGGTCCCTCGCGTATCTCAATGAGCTGGCGGCGAAGGACTATGCAGCAGGAATACAGAAACTTGTCACACGTTATGACAAATGCCTTAATTTGCTTGGAGATTATGTTGAGAAGTAGTTTAAAGTATCCTCTTTCAAATAAAATTTTTTATGTTTGTTAATATTTACTTTTGTGTCTTTATTTCACGAACGGGTACTACTTTCCGGATGACCCTCGTATAACTATCACTTCTTTGAAGCATTACACATTTTGAAATTGGTATTATACCTGATAAGGGTAGGTTTGTCATCTTGACACTACAAACTACTGTTTTCTGAAGTCCTAACTAATATGACACAAAATATTCTTGAATCCCATACTCCATATTACAATACCTCATTCCTTAGTTCTAAATACATTCTTCCTCCCTTACATTCATCCAAAATATTTATTCAAAGTTCTCTCAATATCCGTTTCTCTTCCCATACTATGCCTCGTACTTTATCGCTTGTTTCCTTTGCTCATTTTACTTTTTCATTCTACTCCATACCCAAATATCAATGGGCTCCAATTCACTCTTTTCCTCTTTCCTCAAGGAAAAGGTTTCCGAGCAATAACTTCGTCCCTTATTAAATAATTCACTAGATTCTCTTGACATGAGATATTGCCATTAACTCTTGCCTCTCAGTAAAATCATCATTACCTGACGAAATTCTTCTTTTTTTATGCCCCTACTACTCTGCCCACTATCCTCTAAAACACTTCCTAAAGAGGTGAACCCCATTCTAACACTTGTTTTTTTTGGGTGAAGCTAATAAATGTAGAAGTGTCTATTCAAAACCTACCTTCAAAGGTAGACTACGAAATGTGTACATTTCAATATGATGGAAACAACCTCTTATACCAATAATAGGTCTCCATAACAGGTATTTTGTATGAAGTCACTGCGTGCAAACCTGACAAGGGAACTGTCTCCCTTTTATTTTATTCATAGCTACGCGTATTTCTCTCTTCCAGCCTCAGCTCTCTCTCTATTCAAATTCCCGCTGCTCCTTAAAATGATCCGTGCCATTTCCTGTATCACTTTATGATGCCATCTCCACCTGAGCACTTAAGGGCCCACCCATTTTATCTCCACCGGTACACCTTTCTTCAGCCATGTATTTCCTCATCCGAATCTACTTTATCTTCTTTGTCAAGGAAACTTGATAGGATTTTTTTTTCTCTTCGAGTTCGCGAAGTCTAATTTAGCGAACTCTAAGTCTGACCTTTCATACCCAGAATCCAGACAAACACTTGCAAATTTGTGAAACGCACCGATTTAAGTTGACTTTATCGTTATCATGGAGTTGTATTTTTTCGTTTCTTCCCTCCTAAACTTTATACCACAACCTTCACTCAAAGACGATGACTTTGAATTAAAGGAGCTATATTTATTAATGCAGTTAAGCTTAGTATAATGAATCTAAATTTTTAAAAGTAATTTGTAGTCAAACAGCTAAAATGACTGCGGAAAATTCGATGAGGTAAGAAAAAAAAGAGGTATCTTTGAACTAGCACATGTTGAAACTGAAGAGGTGGAGAATTATTATTCAGCTAGCAATCTTACATGTGTTGATTCAGTTTTCGTGAAGTCAAACACGCGACACAAAAGCCTTACGCGAGGAGGTAGAGGACATGGTTATGCCACATTAATGACCGCCGTGGTCCTCATACGACACGTTGGCCGCCCCCGTTTTAGATTTTGGGTGCTATGAAAGAAAGAATAACTGCACTCAGAGTTTGTCAAAATTAAAATTCCATTATCAAACTGACTTGATTTTAACGAAAGGTATCACATGGAGGGGTGGGCAACTGCTTCTCCTGCAATAGTCACTTTTCGTTTAAGCTTCTTCACAACCAATTTTATTGAAAGTAATTCTTGTAATGTTGCACAATCCATCTGCAGTATGGAAGAACCTATTGTAAATGTAAATTCCACTGATACCCTAACGGAAAGCACTAGACTGGTTATGGTGCTTTTTTGTTTGCATTTTCCGCTCTAATAATCAACTGCCCTGAATTCGAATGTACTCGGGAGTGGAGGGGAGGATTAGCTAAATCCTATCTAGATCTGTTGTTGAACAATTATTAATTTTCGGTGGATTTATGCTTTACAATAGCTCACCGACCCTGGTTAATCATATATACAACACAATAGGCATCGAAACATGGGGAGCGGAGGATGGAATCAAGTCCCGGGGATGAATGCCATATTTTTTTATCCACAGGGTTGAAATTCAATTGAGCTGAGTAAGCTCAGCCGTCTCAGTACTTAAACTAACTTTCTCTACAGCTAAATGCACCTGGTACGAGAGCGATTTGCAGGCCTTCATCTGCACGGTAGTGTAAATGCGTGCCCTAGAATGGAGTAGTAATCGAGTTATTTAACCTGGGAGTAAAAATACTTGGAACAAAGTAGATGGTATCTGTCCTTTGAAACTATAAATACAGAATATTTTGGCCATGAGGTTATCGGAGGACAGCTCAGGGGACAGCATAATCTAGTCATTGTAATGATCACAGTTTTGAGAATCAGGCGAAAAACGGCATTAATTAAAGGACAGACGAGAAGCTGTACGAAACCCAACATCTTGGCATGGCGAATGCTCTTCCGTGAACTGATTTTCTGTTTGAAGTTTCATTTTAACTGCATAATGATGAACGACTTGAGAATACTTTTTCATCCAAATGATTTCAGAAATTACTTTCAATGGCCTTTGATGCCAAAACTGTAACTGGTAGATGACTGTTCCACGGTGAAATGAGTAAAAATTATAATGCATCAACGACCTAATCAAATAAATTCATTAATCAAACTCCGTTCTTTCGTTATCTGATTCATCCGACATGGCTCCACTAATGTCATTTTTCTTCTCTCTCGCGGGGCTTCAACCAGTTCTTGCCGCCTTGGCAGCGTCTTCTGATGCCACAGCCGCCCCATGATTGGGGGGGAGGTGGGCGGGGTTCAGTACAGGGTTCGTTTTCATCGTCAACATTCGGGTTCAGTGTTATTAAAGAAATCCGAACTCTGATTATTTTTTTGAGGAGAAAAATATTTCGGTATAGCTACAAATTTTAAGAATTCCTACCATTGCGACCCTGGAAAAAATTACGGAAAGCTCTGGGGATTTTATATTAAAAATGATTTTAAATATTGGATAAAATGTAATTTATTTCATTAATTTCAATTGTGAACTTAACAGTTGGTGAGAGAGTAGCGTTGACGTGATCCAACGGAATTCATGAATGGTGCGGGAGCCTTCATAATGCTCGGGTGGAACCTTTTCGAGACCAGATGCGCCTGCTATAATTTTATATTCAGTGGTTGTTGGATATTAAATTACTTATTCGCAGTCGATCATGAAACCTACCAAAAAAGGCCGTTTATACTTAATCGTTAATGTCACGGTTTTTGCGTAAGCTACTATGTTGCGGATTCTCTATTGCTTTGAATTTTTAAAAATCAAGTAAAACAATCCCAGACGATATCAATACCTTTCCTGTGGCATCTATATGTTGCTATTATCATATGCTTTTAAATATGAGAAAAAAATTAAATCCAATAATGAAATATTATCTATTTCGGGGATATTTCAGCTGAGTAATTCATTTACAACATGAGAATGAATGTTGGGCGAAAATTAATGAGTGAGTAAGATAGAGAGCTATACAGTTATAGAAGAAATAGAATATTATAAAATCAATAGGAATCATAAAGTTTTATTCATAAGTTATAACGATTAGGCTCTAGAATACGAGTGAAAAACTGTCCTGGCAATAAATGCCTAAGTGAGTTTTAATAACAACAGATACGAAGGCTACTGTACCAAAAACAGAGAAATGGATGTATGGATTGGATAATATGGACATAGAGCATATCGATTCACTACTATATAGAAACACCGTATTTTGTCGAAACTAGTGGGGAAACATTTTATTATTCAAGTAACCCATGCTGTAGTTAATTTGTAAAAGTTATTTTAGAAAAGTAATTTTGCGCAACCCCTTGTGACGTGGCAGCAATATTTTGTACTTAATACCTTTTGCGTCAAGGGAGTGGCCAAGCTGTTGCGTCGTGAGGGGACTTCCATAAACATCAAAGTTAAAGCTATGCGATGCGAGAAAGCAATTCATGACCTTCTGACGTGCGTGAGCGGTTTTTTTGTTTAGGATTTTTTTTAAAATTCTCAGATTCAGAGCCCTACCAGTCTGCCTGCCCGTTACTTATGTATATGCCTATGTCCTCGGTGTCACTACCTCACGTCATCACAATTCCTCCCTCTCCTTCTCAAAATTTCCATTTCAGGAAGGCAAACGATTCCCCTCGCTGACATTTTTCTTCGCCGCTGCTGAAATTGGTGTGTGGGGCGCCATGCTATGGTGAAACACAGCTGCTTTTAAGTTTCAAGCGTCAGGTGGCGGGTTATAAATATGTAACTTCCAAGCACATCTCTTTTCTTAAAATGCGTCGCAATAATTCGCATTCTGAGTATTGCTGTGGAAAAGAAATGTTCTTAGGAAATGAATCTTCTTTTATTTTTTTAGCACGCGATGCGTACATTTGTTTGAGTAACATTTGTTCAGGTGTAGATTCACGGAAAGATAAATAAAAGAACTACTTAATTTGAATTACAGGAAATTGCTTCAAAGTAATTTGCGTGAAACTTCGCAGTAGGGAGAAAATCATAACTGTGTCAACATTGAAAGTAAATGTGACCCATAGGAGAGAGAAAAAGCATCGACCCAATGAAATCTAGGCTTTTATAAAATGCAATGGTTTCATTTTCATTCCAGATAATACATGTTCATTCAATTCATGAATTAGGGCAACCACTATTCTCAGATAAAAAATAAACTTAGGCTACCCGCCAATAAGGAAAAAAATACCTACAGCATTCAGAAATGAAAAACTGGTATGTTTGGTTAATACAGGCACAATCGAGTATGTGTGTGTGTGTGTATATATATATATATATATATATATATATATATATATACATACATTCAATATATGATATATACATATATATATATATATATATATACAGCGGGGATTACTGGAGTGATCAGTATAGAATAATATACAGCGGCGGGGACGAGAGCCAACGAGGGGTCGCCACAGTTTTAAATGAAGAGGTAGGAAGAAGCGTAGACAACATAGCGCAGGTAACGGATAGATTATTACCAGTAGAGATAAAAGCAGAACCGACGAACTTGGTTATTATTCAGGTATACATGCCACCGAGCAACTATAAGGAAGAAGAGGTAGATAGTATGTACGTTCAGTTAGAGGACATAATCGCGTGTGTTCCTGCAGGGAAACATTTGATAGTGATGGGGGATTGGAATGCGATGGTAGGCGAAGGAAGGACTACGGTTTAGGCACGAGGAATGACCGCGGGGAGAAAGCAGTTGAGTTCTGCAGGAGACAGGGGTTAGTCATCACCAACACTTGGTTTAGACACCACAAAAGACGCAGGTATACATGGAAAATGCCAGGTGACTCAGAAAGGTATCAGCTAGATTATATCCTGGTTAGACACAGGTTTAGGAACAGTGTGATAAATTCGCACAGCTTCCCGGGAGCGGATGCGGACTCTGACCACAATTTAGTTGTTATGAAATGTAGCGTCCGTTTCAAAAGGGTAAGGCAGGGGCGGCGAGTTAGAAAATGGAATGTAGAAGCATTAAATGGTTTGAAAAGGAAGGAATACAAATAGGCGGTAGAGGAAATCATGGAGGATGGCAAAGAGCTAAGTACTATCGAAGAAAAATGGGAAAGTATCAAGAAAGGATTGCCCTAAGCCGCAAAAGACACTATTGGAATGGTTAACGCTAAAAGGACTAGGAAACCATGGACCACGGATGAGATGATTACAAGGATGGATGAGCGGAGAAAATGGAAGAATGTAAATACAGAGTTAGGCAAAATAAAGTACAAAGAATTAAACAATAATTGAGACGGGCAACAAATAAAGCAAAAGAAGCATGGTGGAAGACGCAGTGCGAGGATATGGAAAGTCTGCAGAGGAAGGGTGAAATCGGTGCGCTGTACAGCAAAGTTAAATCGTTATCGGGAAGTAAGAAAGGGATGCTAACAGTTAGAGATAAGGCGGGTAAGGTAATAGTTGACACAGGAAAGATCCAAGAGAGATGGAAGGAGTATATAGAAGAACTATAAAGTAAATAACTTCGACCAACAAAATTAGACATTGAAAAAGAATATGACGTAGAGGAAGACAGCTTAGGTCCAGGCATACTAGACGAAGAGATAAAAAGGGCATTAAGGGAGATGAAACTAAATAAGGCCGTGGGGTGGATAACATTCCCGCGGAACTATTGAAATGTTTAGGAAAGTTTGGGAGGAAGAGGCTATATGGGCTGATTCGTAGTATTTATGAGGAAGGAATCTGGCCGGAAGACTTAGGGTAGGGAGGGTAGGAAAGGGAAAGGGATGTTAGACGGGATGAAGGGAGGAAGGAAGTGCTCAGAGATGAGGAGGGACCTGATGTAGAGTAGGATGTCGTAAAGTAAATAAAGGACGTAAATACAAAACATCAATGTAATTAACTATATATAATTCTAATATGTATACCAATAAGTAATACTTGTCAAATATTATCTTTAAAATTGAACTAGTCAGTGAAATATTTTAGTCAATATTAAGACCAACCATCCTACTTTTTTCCATTTTCATGATGGAATGAAGAAATGAATAGAATCTAAAATATAATATTTTATATTTCATTCATTTCATAGAAGACCCTGAAAGATTATTTTTTAAACGAGAACAGGGCGACGGGAATTCACTTACACCGATCCACAAATTCCGTTCCTGACAATTGCATATACTTTCCATTAAAGACAATCACAGTAAGCCGAACCCGGGGAGGGCTAAAAAATCCGTATTAAATATATATGTGTGGTATAGATTTGTAGAAGCTGCAATTTGTAATGCGAACAGTAGAAAGGTATGACTAAAAAAGTGAAGGATTCCCACCATTTTTCGTTTGCCCAATCCCACATGCTGCTAACATGACATCCACGAAGTGAATAATTTTATTCCTGCAGCATCTTTCGAGGTCAAGGTTTTCGCTCTCAAACTTCGTGACCATATAAGAACGGGAGGAAGCACTACAGCAATAAAACAAAAGCCTATCTTCTGCAGCACTTATCTTCTTTTTTAATGGATGATGTCCCACGAACATTACTACACGCCTTTTACAAAGACTTCTGAGTATTTCGTGAATACAAATATTTCGTGTTGTCCAGCGCCGTTAGTTTTATGTAGGGAATAGCGATGTAAGTACGAATAAGTAGTGACGACCATGATTCTTCTGCCAAGTATCGATACAATGCATTCATATTTCAAACCATGTTTGTCGGATAAACACGAACACATGTCGCCTCATCTTTTGCAGAGGCGATTACGGCATCGTAGTGCTTATACGTACATTTCAATTACTAAGTAAAAACGAAAAAGCAATGAAAGTTTTCAGTTTCCATTGCCGTTTAACAGCCGAGTAAGGCCTAAGTATTGATATTGACACGCGAAATCTCTCAATGTGAGTGCAACATTGTACTTATTATTCAGTTGTATGCTACTAGCCTGGTGTGATGCGTAAAATGCGATGTGCCCATATTTGCGTCTGCTGGGCTGAAGACTCGCCTCGCTTAAAACAGCATAAGTAGCGTTACTATCCGGTGTCCGGCTGACACGAAAATGTAATTCAATGACTCAATGGTTGCAGTCAAAAAGCCCATTCGGTTACTTTATCACATCCCCTCTTTCCTAAGGAAGGACAAAAATAGGAAGTACAAAATGATAAATTTAACTGTCACGTGTTCTATTATTGCCAATAGAGCCTGCCTTTCCCGGAAAGCTCTAATGCCTTGGAAGAAGATTAAGAGACGTAATTTCACTATTAAAAACTCCAGTAAACAACCATAAGTTTTGTATCATGTCATATTGACTGGGGTGTAGCTTATCGAAAATTATCGTACTTTTTATTCATGCAGTGAATAATATTCTGTAGCTGCCAGAATTACTATTTTGTTTAGAATTACGAAAGAAGGACATCTACAATAAGTTGTAGAAAGATAAATATAAGTGACATTCCTCGGCAATTGATTTGAGTTTCAAAATGAGCTTTGGGAATAATCAGTGAAGGTTAGCATTAAAGGGTTCGGAAAATATTAAGACTGCACTACTACCTGATGCCATCTCATTCAGCTGGATGAAAAAGTATAGACTCTTATAATTGATATTCAAGAGATGGGTTTATTAAAAGATAGAGAAAAGGTCAAAGAGCGATTGAAAACATTTTGTTAGAGCCGACTCACTGACTCCAAAACTGCCTACTAATAGTTTTTGAGGGAGGCGACCGATCGCTGAAGTCATTTGCGGCATTAGGGGTGGATAGGTAAGGATGAAGGGCGGAGAGAAACCCGGCGTCGAAATTAGCCTGCTCTTAACGAAAGGTGCCAAGGGGTTCGCCGCTTAATGTCCTATCAGATGGACGGCGTACTCATTCAAAGTTACCTCCACAGGGCACCTCAAGTAGGGATTGAAATACCACTGAAAAATATCTGCCGCCGGGATTCGAACTCGGGCCCGCTGGGTGGGAAGCAAGTACGTTGGCCACCGCACCAATCCGATCCCCCCTGAAGATTCCTATTTCTTAGACAAATCAGTTAATATCATGTATATTCGCTCTTCACTCATCTCATTGGAGAAAAAAGAAAATTGTTAAGTATAATTAAGGAACGTATTCTGAAACAGAGCTTATGATTTTCTTTTTATTAAAATCAACACGCAAATGGAAGACGACATCAAGGAATGATTTATCAACAGCATAGCACCAAAGTTGTATTAATTTTGTTCATTTCTGTTAGTTACTATGACTCATTCTTTTGCTTTCGAGGGTGCTAACATGATTTCCGTTAAAATTGAAAACAACCGGCGATATAAATGGGAATTTTGAAAGAAGATTTAATCTCAAAAGTTGATAAACGACACTAAAAACTTCAAAATTAATTCCTCTTACTAAAGAACTTTTTAGTAGTGATTAACTTGAATTGTACACTGAAAATTAATTATAAGAATTGATACATCGTCGGTTTAGGCTCAATTAATGGTTCGGTGAACATATTTTTCCATGTCAAAATTTCCATTACTTAGCACATTCTCTTAAATTCTTGAGGCGCGCTTAATGTGGCTGTTTATTCATTATAACTGTCACATACTTGGGATTCTTCATACTAAGCATGCATTGATTTGCTCTCCGAACTGTGGTTAACATCACTCATTGCAACAAGTACTCAACCAGCAAGAGTAAGATGACGCAGTGGCGTAAGAGTGATCTGAGGAGGTTAAGATACAAAATACCGTGCGGTAAAAAGATTCTTCAATAGCAAAATCCTAATTATACGTGTATTAACTTCACATTAGACATACTTTCCAACATCCCTTCGTACGTGCAATTAAAAATCAATGTCTCAGGACGCCCCGGGTCAGAGAACAACTATCGACTCTTTTCATTTTGTCCTTACTTCCACCGAGTAATCCACATTCAATTTTAGTGTCTTCCCCTCCCATCGCCCTTCAGGGTAATTTACTTAAAGTGCGCAAATGCAAACTCCTCCCTCTTAAGCCTTCTCATCCATTCCGCACTCGTAATTCATTCCGCCCGTTCCGGTCCTATCGTTCGATCCGATTATTCCTTTTTTCCTTTAATTTTTCTCGTCCTTTTCCCTCTCTTTAACCCTTTCTCTTCCTTCTCGAACTCTTCCTAGGCCTGCCCTCATTATCTGGGAAAATCGCCTCAGAAAGGGGATCATTTCCTTTCCTCCCTTTCTCCCGTTTTTATCCCCAAAAAATTCTCAGATTTTTTTTCCAATTTCTGGTTCCTTTGATGCAGCTCACGACTGCCGTCAATCTATTATTTTCTACCTTCAATTTTTACCGACATCTTGTGCGTCTCATAGTACCGCGTGTGTAATGCCACATTTTCCCACGACGCACGACGACCACAAAAATGATCTTTCAGAGAAGAAAAGAAATTTCTGTGCGTATTTTTGGCTTTTAATAATTTCTACTAGGGACAATATTTGGGAAAAATTGTACGGATCGTAAGGTGTGTCATTATTTGAATCCTACCAGATAGGTTTTTTTAGACATGACGCTTTCCGGTCTATGAATCCCGCATTAGATATCCTCTTCAGTTAATTCTGGTTTTAAAAACAGATGAAATTTCCTCATTTCTTTAAAATCGAAATGAGTGAGCCAATATTTGTTCAATTTGCAGTACATATTTTAATATTACATCAATCATGAAGTTGGGTTGCTTAAGCAGACCTGACCCAAACTCATTATCTTTCAAGCATCATTTGTTTGTCTACAAAACCTCATAACTCATTTATTTGTTTCAGATTTGGACAGATAAACCAGACAGGCAAGCGAGATCATTTGATCTGGCTTACCCAGTCGTTTTAGGTAAAAACCTTAGTAGACAGACTATAGTCCGCAAAGTTTTCAAGAGACATACGCCACCGTTGTATTCAGGCATCTGAGTTTACGCCGAGTTGACTGATCTTTCCAACAATCAGTGTTTCAAACCCAACACCTAATTGAGCAAACATTTATTTCTTCAGTGCTCAACGAATTTTGTCTCTGGCATGTGCGTTGCAATTTTGTATTTGTATTGATATTAGATATATGAGAGCTTGGGTCCCCCATTAGTGCGTGATCAAAGAATCGTGTTAGACTTGTATCGTCATATTGATACATATATTGAGATTCAAATCTCAAAACATACACTTTAGGTGAGAGAAAAGTGAATGGTATAAGAGAAAACGGTAGACTGAGGAGGGTTTTGAGACAAGGAATATGAGAAGTCTAAGGTAGAGAACACCGTGTATGAAACCATGGACATATATCTGAGACGGGCAACAAAAGTATGTGTGGACCGTGGATTGCGGAAGTAATAATAGGAAGGGAATACATTTCTGTCCGTAGATCTTAAATAAAACTATCTTGAAAATCCTGATCATGAAATAGAAAGGCATGGGGTGTACTTACTGGAGCAGTTTATTTTTTGTTCACATTTCCCTGATTGCCTGTAGATGAGCCTAAAGTCGCTAATCTAAATTTTTGAAGTATTTGTGAGATGCCTACTTTGCAAACAATATTACTTACGTAGCTGAATACTATTGGCTTACAACTTTGGAAAAACCTTTTTAAAATTTTTTTCTTCCTTTAACTTTGTGAAGTTATTGCACAATATTGCAATATTTTTATTACACTCTGAAAGAGTTATGTTACGGTTATCAAAGAATTTTATGATATAATATATTTTTAATAGATCTAAAGAGAGAAGAGCAAAGATTTCGGTAGCAGAGATTTATTTTCTTAGGAATAAATATTATTTAAGAAACGATTTCGGAGAATAACCAATCAACGGAGATAATCAATTCTGTCACTGAAATAACTCTCGCAATTAATATGTGATGGGCCAAGGTGGATTGAAAATGTTTAGTTCCAACTTATTAGCAGAATCAAAAACTGCAGAGCGTCAAAAGCTCAATTCGAATGCGAAGAGTGCGAAAAGCATTTTGAATGGAACCATAGAAGAACATCGTTGGCATTAAGTAGGTTATGGAGTGAAGTAATCGAAAATCATCTCAATAGTTAAGTGTTTATCTCTATTCATACTAGTTTGCAAGCGTCGGCTGAGTTAACTTAATCGATATAACTGCCTGAAAATTACGCATCTCACTTTTAGGTTTTTGCTTGACTCTACAATGATATGCTCTGGTGAAATCTCTATAGATATTTGGCATTTACACTTAATATTTTGGCTTTGCCAGTTGTTAAAGGCGGCCTGCAATATTGGTTCATTTGCTCTTAACGGGTGGTAATGAATGTTTGAAAGTTTACATCAGAAGGTTAAATGTTAACATCTGCTCCCTACTCGTAATATAGTTCGCGATTGAATCAGCGCGTGACATTTTATCTCCTTAGTAACCTCATAAGGGTAATAAACATCTCTCACCTCCCAATTATAGATTTTAGATTTAATAACTTAAAATAAAAAAAAATTGATGCGAAGATCGCAGCGGTTTAATAAATAGAGGCAAAAAAGATTTGTATTAATTTGGTGTGTAAGAGTGAAAGAACATTTTCTGAGCATGTACTGAATATTATGATGCTTAAGTAATGAACAATTGCAATGCTAGAGCAGAAAAATTGATTGGTCAATTTACACTCATTTAAAAAAGATTGCTATTTGTGCCTAATGCATTAAAGCCCAAGTGATAGTAATAATCTGTACAAAGTAGGTACCTGCTAAATAAAAGAAAATTAGATGAAACTTCATGATCACTTAAATGGAATTTAATTAATGAATCTAAGTAGAAAAAACTGCTTAATGATGGAGCAAGGTAGCACTATAGGCAAGTCAATGAAGGTAAAATGAATGAGTAAATGGATACCATGTATAATTGGTGGAATATGTATACAACTGATTGACGGTCTATAAATCAGGCAAGCTGAACCACTCGTTTTAAGACACTTACTATACGGCCAAGTAGGGCAGAAAAAACGGGAATACAACGAAGTAATTGTCATAAAATAACCTGCATAGAAATTTTGGTACGCGAGGACTGCTCTCTATGCCTATTACAGGCATTGTTACTTGTATTGTCGCTCCCATCACTGAGTCAGTAAACAGGTTTCAGTGTGCGATCGATCTTGGGAGGTTTACAGTGGAAAAAAGAGTTCAAATTACTCCCACAGATGGCTTTATTTGGAGGAAGAACTAGTTTCGAATTCGCCATGTCATGATGGATATTCAGTTCTTCTGTTTTTCCATCATAGGGAAACCTAAGAGGAGCAATACAACGTGGCAGGAGGTAACTCCGATTATTTAAGTAAGTAAGCTCAATTCTAATGACGCACATTAAATCGAACATAACCAGGCTTTCAAGCGATCCTTCGAATGAATCCTTGAAATCTTTAATGTGTAGAATCTTTTCCTTCAGGCTCTAATTATCTTCCCAGATTTCCCGGAGTTCATACGGCCCCTTCACTGCACTCCCCTGTCCGGATCACCGTGCCCGAATAGCATCACGTCTTCTCTTTATCTCTCCTTTATCTTACCTCTACCTCGTTCCAATCTTATACTCCTCTCGTATATAACCCCTCCTTTATGCCCTACTTTCCCTTTCTGAGGAGGTCCTAATGGAGGAAAGGAATTCTGACCGCTTCGGCAGTTTTTCCTTGGTGACGTGGACAAAGGTTTCTTGCGTGATGAACTCTCTCCCTCATCTCCATCCCGTTTCCCTCTCTCGGATCCTCCATTTCGAAGTAGGATTCCACCCCAGAATACTTCCAGAAATATTTTGTTCCGTAATTTTATTCGTCGCTGAATTTTCCGTACGTCCCAGGGCCGAGGAACATCCATCGCGGTCGCGGTGGACTCGATTTGATGTCACTCTCACCCCCACCTTGAACGGTCGTCAAAGCTCGAGTTAAATGCTGTTTTATTCGGCCCCCATCATACGCCTCATGTCGTGGCGTGAATCCCAGAGGATCCGGGTTATTTTACAGGTGGAAAATAAAAACGCCTTCATGCGTGCTCACATGTACGCATATGTAGATACCTGCATTTTTGCGGGTAAAATATTGTAAAAAAAGGAACGGATTCCTTCTTAATTTTTCACCGAGTATACTAAGATTCAATAGCTCATATGTGAACGTATTAGCCTGGCATCATGCTTGGTTTGTCACCGACATTCCTAAAAAAATAGCCTGCGTGGAGTTCGATCCGTCAAAACTCATTTGCAAATTTCAACGCTCTCATTCAGTCCTGCAGTTAACGCCTATTTTATTTGCAATTTTAAATATATGTGTGGGATATTATTTTAGACGCCTTACATTTTCACATTTAATTTTGATTGTACAGGTGCTCAAAGAGTCATTATCATGGAATGCAACCGGTGAGAAAATTATTTGAAAACGCTATGATAATCCAACTGACGGATGTAGCCGCGAAACGTATAAATAGCGGAAAGAGTGGACGTTCCTTGATGATTTTATGGACGCCCGCTAAAGAAATCTGCGGAAGTGATGTTCATGTTGCCATCTATGTGGTTGTATTCAATCATTGGTGAAAATGGTATCGCCTGAGGAGTGAATGCAATTCGATTGGTTTTGACCGGCGATTCCACTGTGGATCGAAACGTATTCAGTTTTGCAAGTGCAGCGTGACTTTTATTGGGCCTTTAGGTAATGACTTTCCATCATGTAGCACCATTAACGTTTGGAAGGCTCGCATTCTAATAGTAGGAATAACGAATAAATCACGTGCCGACGGCAGTCCCCGATCGTTACAGCAGAGCGTTGGCGTGTTTAGGAAATAAAAACGCCCTTATGCGTGCTCACATACCTGTATATACGCATACGCGCGCAGATACCTGCATTTTTGCGGGCACCGTATTCCAGGGAAGCCTATTCCGCATGTGATACAGGAGATTCTTATAACTATTTTAAGAAGTAATGTGCAACATGGTCCATATTTTTTTACGAATAAAAACGGTTGGGAGAAAATACTTAGAAGGTAATGTATATGTTGAGAAACGCGAACGAAGGACCAAATTTTCTATCCTTGTAAGGTTTTATTCTCTCTCTCCCATCAAGCCATATTGCACGTGATTGGTAAAGCCAGCTGGCCCAGATTTTAAGGTCAGAAAATGGGACACACTTATGAAACACATCCCCCATGGTCCCAAACTTTTTTATAGAGCTGAAAAATCCAACCATCGCTGTATTTTTCAGCTTGGGTGGGAATAATAAAGAGGGTTTTTTGTGGCAATGTTAAAAATACTTGAAGTACGTGCCTGAGATGTCGTATTTTCAACAAATCGTAATTTTCCAAAGGGAAAGCATCTTAGTGTGTTCGCGCGGAATGTTCACAGCAAGCAGCTTTCGGATCGCTGTTCAGGATACATATTTCAATTCCACTTTTACCCCGATTACTAGGCATTGCATTACTGAAATCACTGATTTAGAGATGCGCGATGGACAGGGATTAATCATACGCTGTTACCATAAAGTTGTCACGAGTGCAGGGAGACGATTCCACTTCTGGCACGTCCGGAATTCTAGGAACACTATGGCTCAACATTTACTACCAATTATTAATGCAAAAGAGGTGCTAATCTAACGTTGTACTAACTTTTCAACTAAGCATGGTAAGTTTGCGCCGTATATTATCTTTTACCATATGTTCATGACAAAATTCTGAGTTTTATTGTAGTTTAAACGGGTTGGATAGCGTGTCATTTTAATAATTACTGCCTATCGACGAGACACTGCGTCCCACCGGCAGTTGGGTCCTGTGGGCGACTCGCTTGCCATTTGATCTGCTCACCCAACGCCATGTTTTAATAAAATATGTTTACATCAACATTTTCACAATGCTTATTGTGAAAACAACGTTTAGTCTATCAAGCCCTTAATCGTTAATGCATTTTGGTAATTAGAATAACTAGCACAGACTAACAAGTATGTTAAAAAATGCGGGACATGGGGAACGGAAACGTGAGGTCCGTTTTTCCAAGCGGTTGCACCTTTCAGTTGCAGTCAATAAGTAACGCGATTCCAAGAACAGAACAGTTGAAACATCGGAAAAATGCATTGTAGCGAACGGCGGAGAAACAAGAAAGATTTCTTAATGATTTCTTTTTAACTTATTTGGTAGATAGCCACCTTCACGTCAATGGCATTACAAAATAAAACAGAATGAACAATCTGTCCAATACCAATGAAAAGCGGTATACATGAAAAACTAATGAAGAGCAATAACCAAAATTCTCCATAACATTGCAATACTAGTGAATTCATCGGCAGCTGGAATAGCTTTCGAGGTTCCAACATTTCTGATGACGATAGAAGTAATCATTAAAAGTGAATATGAGAATAAAAGAGCAGTTTTAAGTATTTCAAATGATTTACGATAGTTATTCAACCAAATAAGGAATTGGAATCTTTTACTGATATATTGCTTTAAGTCTCCAGCTTGTTGCCCAGTTTTTTCGTTTCTTGATGCGTGAAAAATGTGGTCCTCTACTGAAAGTCATAACGTCTCCTTGCCCATCCGTTAAAAAAAGAAAAAGCTTTGTGATTCGAAATTGAAATACTTATATGAATTTTTCTCGCCATCTGTGGCACTTTTTCTACCTTCAGGTCAAATTTTAGCATTCCAGGACATATTCACTTTATTTATAACCTCCAGTGATGATTCCCCATCTATATATACCATAACTTACACCGTGGTTGCAAATAAGGCTAACATAAGTAATAGATGTATCTTAAGAAGTGACATTTGAAGTCCAATGAAGGATGAAACGTATTTTCATGATTTTGTCATTCCAAAATTTGAGCGCAGAATCCATATCGTATAAATTGCGAAAATGATAAGGATGGAAAATCATTTTCTTTTCTATGAATGCCTTTCCCTCTAAACATAAGACCGATCCCGTTATTTCTCTTCTAGAGGGCGTCTGATAGTGTTAAAGTCTCCCTAACTCTGTTTAACTCTGCTCTACCCACAGCATTTGGCAATTCTTTTGATTAAGTCAAGGTTATGGTAGCTGTGCAACAAGCTTTTCTACTTATTAAGAACTTTTTCTGCCAAGGTTATTCTTGTTTTAATTACCACATCATTCTCATTTTTCCATTAACGTTCCCCATGATCTTAATACAAGCCTTGTTTTAAATCCAATACTAACGACGACTATGAATACTATTATTTATAACATTCGAATGGTTGAGAAATTTATAACGCCGTCGTGCCAAAACTATCAACAAAATTAGGTGAGAGATAAATTTTGGTTGAAAATCAGGAGGAATAATCCAAAAATTGCCGAATAACGGTTCCAAAAGAGATTTGGGACAATGTGCGTTAACAAAAATATTTTTGAAGCCATATGGATGAGTGTCAGCATATGAATCGACGGGGTTTGTGTTAACAAGTCATTTTGTGTCGAGTCGAAAATAAAAATTCCATTTTCAATCCATTTACACTGGACAGTAAGAGTCAAAAGTGGAGGATGCCTTGATTCACCGAAAGAAGAATTTTATCGAAAAAATTCCCACATCAGTTAACTGAAACAGACCTCAAATTAAGTCCCTAAGCGTTAATTGACTTCAGTAGATTTCAGTAGACCTACAGAAGAGCCGAGAACTCCGAAGGATGGATATATAACTACCGCATAACGACGCGGAAACATGCTGAATTCACCTAGTTCGAAATAGTATACAATCCAATTAAATAGAAAAATGTGCATGGGTAAAAAACTTGCATAAAAGATTGGATGAAAAAGTTAGTTACGGAAAAATTTCAAAAATGTTGAAACCACTTCCAAGTCCAAAAATGAGTTTCCAATGTCACATGCTGGAGAAATCTAACTCTGAAAAACATGCTGCAAGCCATTGAATTAGGGGATGTCGTTTCCCAAGTTAAACTCTCCTAAAGGTTTGTTTCCCCCCACTACGTCCGCGTAACGAAACACACGAGGAGAGGTTTAAACACCAAGGGCTTACCATGCCCCGGGATCACCTGGATCTCTTCTGGTTCGAATTAGCTCAATTTCACCTTGGTGTGACGACCCTCGTGACACTAGGGTCGGGCAAACATGGAGAGGACGGGGAGGAGGGAGGGAGGATAGATAAAGCAAGTCGTAAAAGGATAATGGGAGTCTCGACATCCATTCGACGCAGAATTTGAAGCCGCGTCTGCTGTGTGGGCAGCGGGAGTGATTGAGCTCTCCGGAGAAACCCGGCGCGTGTGCGGGACTGCTGTCGCTCTCCCTTTCAAAGAGACTCAGGAAATGGGAAGGGCAGGTAAAAACAAAAACATCCCTCTGACAAATAAACCAGCGCGCCTGCAAACACACACAAAAACACATCCACGAATTCGGCAACACATTCAGGGCCGATTGTTTACCGAAAAGCACGCTGGACGAGTCAATAGAGGCGCAGATGGGCGGACGTGCAGGCGATCGGGCATAATGGAGGCGACGGACAAAGGAGCGCACTTCGGGCGAAATTGAAACGGCGCTTCGAGAACCCTGTTGGGAACTCATAACGCCACTTGACATGCTATGTCGCGATCGCGCGCGGCTGTCGCCGGCAGTTCATTTCGTTCACATTTCATATTCAGAAATAAAAATGGCGGTCGAATGGACGAAGAATCGTTTTACTAATCATAAGCACGTAGCGCCGTGACATTCGGGAAGTCTGAATCGTCCAGCAACAGTAGGCTCTCCGACCGTCATGTGATCCCAATAGCCTTTTGCTTGTGTGGCCGCGGGTAAATCGAACGCGGAGAGAATGTAAACTCTGGGAAGCTGGGCTAGGATATCGTTCCGAGGGGGCAGGGGGAAATTTCCAAGTATCCCTTGCCAATTGGGTGGAAAAAGTCAGGGGATCTGATTGATAAAGAGTGGCAATTTCCCGATCTATCGCCGTCGATGGCCAGTGTTTGAATCCCGTTTGTGGTGGGTTTCTCATTGTTGTTGCGATTCCTAATTAATCACAATGTTGTCCAGTCCAGTCCAGCAGTCATGTTTTTGAGGCTGATTTCAGGATCCATGCTATCTTGCTTCCTTTCTTTTGATTTGCCATTTGCGAAGGAGGTTTTTCTGTCCGTCGCTACCTTGCTCTCTGAATTCTCACCTACTCGATTTTCCCACAAATCTCTAGTAACGAAAGTTATCTTATTTGTCGGTCACTTACCACACTAATTAATACCCCTTTCACGAAATAATAAATGTTCATGCAACTTGTCCAAACGTTTGGCCTGATGTCGAGGATCCTACTTTTAAATTCTAGCATTATATATTTCCTTATAAATTCCCGCCGTTTTCTGAAAAACTATAGCAAAGAAAACACGCATTGCCTTTATCCGTGAAATTAGGGATAATCCTGAAATCCTGTGACCCAAATGGGAAATGGGAGGGGATACTTGGACGGTATAATAATCTCTTTCTCGAATTTTCAGTAAGCCGAAGAGAAGACTTATTTCATGAGAGCCATAAATGTCCAATGGCTTTGGTGAATAAAATCCTAAAATGAGGTGAATTGATATAAGCATTGCATAAAAATAGAATTACTACTCGGTCAATACGGGAAAGTATGCATGAAAACTCAATGCTTTCTCGTAGCCATTAACGCGTCTGAACCGTTTAAAAAAGAATTTATCGGAAAGGAGACGTGAGATAAAATCGGAAAGAATTTAATTTTAAATTTAAAAATATAGATCCTGCTAAAAAAAAAGGTTCATTTACACTGATTTCTTCCAATGAATGTAGTTTAACCTGAAGGGCAATTTAAGAAGAGTAGGTTTGGATTACCTGAAATGCTCATATGCCCCTATACATTAAATTTATAATGGAAATACCCGGTGATCATTTAATCTACACCATTGTTGTTTTCATGAATTACAATCGTGAAATGCCGGTACGTTTTCAATGAACTTCCTAGTAAACTAATGTTTAGAAAAAGCAATATGATAAATTAATTACTTCTTCGTTGCGTTTTGTCCTGAATGTTGGATATAACGATTTTTTAACGCAAGCGTTTAGGGAAATTCAAAGGATTTTCGCTCAAATGTCAAGTTGTGGAGAATATTATAAAGTTACGTATAAAAGTAAAATAATTGGCAGAGACCGATGGCTTTTTTTGCGGGGAGACCTAGTCTTTCTACGGTAGTTTTTCCAAAATTAAACTTCCACCGAATTCCAAGGGACCGAAAATTGAGGCCCATGTTCAGCCATAAAAACTTGCCCTTTTAGTTTCAAATTTTTCTGAAGGAGCGAGTATTAGAGACTAACTACTACGGAAATAACCCTCAGCCTAACTAGCTAGACGTGATTAATAAAGACTGGGAAGATAAAACCAACAGGAGAAGAGGGGAGCATCGTAAGCCGGAAAATGTAGCAATACGATGACTACATGTGTTTGGGGAAAAGTGATTTTTTGAAAGTATGCAGGGGAATGCATACATGAAAAACAATATGAGAAAACGTTTCAAGGAAAGTTTGAAGAAATTTGCAGATAATGCAATAAAAATAAGCATGTAGGGGCTTCTTGCAATTTCCAGGAATAGAAAAATACGGAGAGCTGAAAGAACGAGAATTCAGCTAGAAACGTAATAATCTCGATCACATTCCTTTCAAATCTTTAAAATAAAGAAAACCTTTTTATTAAAGTACAAAGCGAGATTTCATAGAGGTCCCGATAGCGAATGTAATGTAATCTGGCTCTTTGTTATTTAATCAAGCCGTAAAGAAAAAATATTCGATGGATATATTTAAAGAAAAAGAAGCCTTTTCGGCCGATGAAAATAAAGGTGAGTGAGAAATGATATATCATTTTAAGACTGACTCTTTGACAAAAGACGTTGACTGAACTAAAAGAAGGGGATCGAGATGGTGCAGGGCCTAACGTACTGGCTTTCCACTCAAAGGGCCCGGGTTCAAATCCCGGCTGTGTTGAATATTTTTTAGAGGTATCTCGATCCCTTCTTGAAGGTGCTTTGTGGAGGGCACTTTGAGTGAGTACGCCGTCCGTCGGATGGGACGTTCAGCTGCGGACCCCTTGGCGCCTTTCGCAAAGAGTAGGCTAATGCCGACGCCGGGTTTCTCTGCTCCCGTCATCCTTTCCTGTCCATCCCCTATGGCGCAAATGACCTCAGATGTAGGTCGCCTCCCCTAAATACTACTACTACTAAGCGAAAAGAGGGTGATTTTAAAGCAATATGATATTGTGGTATTCATACTTTATGAGCCATTGTTGCATATCTAAAAGGAAAAGTGCGACAATGGTAATACATTCCCGCTCTTCACATTAGGGTTCTTAAACCATGCCATTTGACAGTTCCCTTTCCCCTATACCAAATAACACCCTACTGAAACTCACAATGCCTGAAAAACCTGACGCAACCCAACTTTACCAGTCCTTTGCGGTAGGGGGATTTTTCTAAATTGGTCTTGAAAAGCGGAAGACCGTTAGACTTTTTAATTCTTCAGGCTATCTATAAAAATGTGTCCATACTCGCGAGTTTTAGAAGCTTTAGTTTCAAAATTAGACAGCCAAGTACAATGCACAAAATCTTATAGTGTGTTCATGTTATTTTTTGAAAATTGTTGAATTAAAGATGAACTTTCAATGCAGTGATAAACAATTGATATAGAATTTGCATATACTATGGCAGTTCAATGAAGCGCGGTCATACAAATTAAAGTTTATGCTATTTAGTAAGGTTAAAGTGGAATCTACGTGCGATATAAGTTGCATCGATTTGACTTCCGTATCGCAATACTGTAAAGTTGGAAGTCGGTCTCGAAAAATGATTTGTCTAGGCGTTAGCAAAATTACAGCGCAGCGTATTGCTCGTCGCGTATTACCTGCATGGTTTCGGTGGGTGAACTCAATGTGTT
Source organism: Hetaerina americana (assembly GCF_022747635.1). NCBI lineage: Eukaryota > Metazoa > Arthropoda > Insecta > Odonata > Calopterygidae > Hetaerina > Hetaerina americana. The sequence continues at coordinate 71,284,659 of NW_027286069.1, read as the reverse complement.
TCACTTTGCAAAGGCTACCGTTGACGCAATATTGAAATAAAATCAATTACATTTTGATATATATTAAGCTAGAAATTCAACGAACCTATTCAATTTCACGACAAATTATACGAAAAAATATTTTATGATTTCTTAATTGAACAGCAATCGTGTTTTTGTGAAAAAGATAAAATAAATAAATAAATAAATAAATATATATATATATATATATATATATATATATATATATATATATATATATATAGATGCAAAAAACGTGATGGCTGTTCAATGAATACACACACACTCATCCACGTATAGATTTAATATAAATGTACACGTATGTGTGTGTATTATATCAGTACGACGCTGAGAAGCAATTTTGCGTCCCATGACAGACATAATATTTCTTGTGTTGTCATTTATACCTTTTTCATCCAATGGTTGATGTGCATTTTACGAGTGGCATTCATTCGTGGTTATTGATGCGTCACCAGGGAACAAAGGCAGACCGATATGAAATGGAGGATTTAAAGATACGCCGTGGGCGCATTTATCACGCGTGTCTCATGTTGGGATGGAAATAAAATAAATCACATCATATTCACTCCGCGATATTTCATGCAGAGATAAGTAACTTCAATATTTTGCCTCAGATAAACCAAGTGGTAATTTTATATTATCAAACTATTTTAAGTTTTCAATGCAAGAGTTATTAAAGTCCATTATTTAGTTAAGTATCCCTACTCTCCATCCTTCATAGTCACACTTTCGTACATGCAGATACAAGAAAATTCCTTTAATTGCGTCGTCTCATATAAGGGGAAACAAACAAGTCAATAATTTCCATAAATTAATGAAGAAATAATTGAATTCCTTGAAAATTATTTTCTTACAACTTATGCCGTAAAATGCAGTAATTAAACGTATAAAAGGTATCAAATTGTCATATATTGATCAGGTGGTACCGATAAATATATAATTGTTAGATGTCATAACCGCAAAAAATATGAAACTTCATTATACTTTGGAAACGAAATAAATATCATTATAATTACTCAGCAAAATTATTTTACTTTATCCTGTATTTGAAAATTTTGTTTCCCGTAAAATATCCCATTTTGTCCTTTGATTCTCAATCTAATAGTGAGTTGCAGCCTAATAAAAAGGGATTGAATCGAAAAGATCCAACTAAATCCGAAGAATTTTGTTCAGTCGGATAATTCAATATTTATATATGTGGTACCAAAAATCTTTTATCGCAGTTTTGCTCGTAAAAAATATGCATTCCCAAAGTTAACTAAATAAAAAAAATACAATCGCCGTCACTTTTATCCGAAATTTTTTCTGACCAAGGTTCTTTAAGATGAATGAGTGGCATTAATAACATTATGAATTTATAAAACATATCTTTTCCAATTAATTGGTTTTAGTTTCAAATAATTTGGGCATGAAAAAGCGTAGGAATTCCTTAAAATATATCAGGCCACATATAAAGTGAAAAATGTCATTATATATATACTATTAGATGTGATAAATCTGGCAATGTAATAAGATAATACAGGTATTACTCCCATCACCTTAAGGTTAGGCGGAAGCAGCTTGAAAGTTTAATTAATGTATATCGAGTGGATTCACTTTTTCTGGGAAAGCAAGTGAGAACTATAGCTATCTCCTACATAAAAAATATTCTAAATAACTACTCGATAGGTCATTAAAGTCCTTTTTCGCGAAAAACGCCGCTGCGCTTAGTTGAGCGCCGCCGTGCAATAGAAAAATTAATGGTTATTGCGGACGGTTGTACCTTATAAGATTCATTTTTAGTTTAACGTCAAAACATCAGGTGAAATAAATTACTTTTCGTTGTTCCGGCAAAAACCAATCTATTTTACTACGTGTAGCAAAAAGTTGAGGAAGTAATATTCGCAATTTTGTTATATATGTATATAGCATTGAAACTACTGTATCAAAATTACTGGGGTTATAAAGGCTAAAGGGCATGTTATGAGACTATATCGTGATTAATTCCACAACATTAGTCCAATGGGGCATTAAGAAGTTTTTGAAGAGTTTCAGTGAATATCGAGCCAGTAGTTTTTTTGCTAAATTAGGTTAACTTTGGAACGCTGACTATTTGTTATTTTTGCGAGGATTATGTCAACATACAAGCGGTATAACAGAAAACAATCAATGGAGGACAACCGAGCGAATTTCGAAATCTCGGGCGCAACTAAAAACAGCTTTTGGAATTTGGCCAGATTTTTTTATCATTCCCAGCCCACTGGGTGTGGTTGATGGTATAACAGGGTGGTGGGCGAGGCTTACCTTTTCGCACTTCCGTTAAAGTTTTAATAAATATTAGGGTAGATTTTAAGGGAAAAATATCGCCTGGTCTTTGGGTTAAGAAGGTATTTTGTTTGCGAGGGAAAATTGACTCCTGAAGGAATGAAGACCACAATTTTTTTCTCAAATTAAATAATTACTACTTTTTTGATAATAAATTAACTCGTTGTCTCAGGCTAATGATTGGTCCAAAATATATTTGATGGTCGATATAAATAATGGAGATGAATGTTCATTATATTTAAACACAAACCCCTTTCAAACTACCTTCAATTATTTTAAACTCCCCTGTTATGTTTCTGTATTTTGGGTATGTGTTTTAATTATGTAAGGCTCTTTTCAATCGGCCGAGATAGAGGATGTGTCATTTCGTTATGGGTCCAGAAGGGATATCGAGTAAGGGTTATTCATTCAATAGTTGTAACCATGCAAACATTTTTTTCGAAATGTACTTCATTTCACAATATTAATAGTAAACCAGTAAAATACGAGCATGTTCCAAGGAAGTGAACTCTTTCCGTTCAACCACGTAACGCTAACTGATCAGTAATTTCAGCGAAAAACACTTTCTTTAAACCTTAATGATATTTTTTTCATTTTTATTTGATATAAATGTCTTTTCATATTAGATGAACGAGACTGGGAGGGGGGGGCTCATATTTTACAGATCCTTAAAAAGACAAAGAAAAAAAGCCGAAAATGGATTCATGTAAAATAAGGACAACACTTTTGATTTTTCTTTGTAGCCGGAGATCCACAGTTGATATTCGTTCACAAATGATATTTTCTCTGAGAAAGTGACATTATTTCATCCAATGAGCGCTCATATTCATCACTGTCTATTGCAGAGAGATTATGAATTTTCTATCCTAATAATTATGCAACCTAAAACACCGAGTGATATTTTTCGAAGTAGGTCAGAACTGTTTCAGCGAAGCTGTTCTCATTGCAACTATTCTTATAGTAAGAGCTAGAAATGTGTGAGTAGATAACGGCAGCTGAATTGACAACAACAAAAAGAAACAGAGGAGGATTGAAACTATGAGAAGGACCTTTTCCTTCTTTGGAAAATAACACAGATACACACGAGGGTATTCTATTCTACAGCCTGCAAACTCCAAATTCTCTGGCAAACGCCCCTCTTTTGTCGCTGTATCGAATGCTTTCATGAGTGTCCTTAGCTTGTGACTCAATCTATTCACCCTACTCCAAACGTCTCGGAAAAGCCTTCATTCTGCATTTCTCTTCCACCCCAGAACCTCGTGTCCTAATAATAAGTTTCTTTCAATTTGTTAACGTCCCTCACCTCCAGAGAAAATAAACGTATGCCTATTGTTAAAATTCCCAGAATCTATTGGGATCTAAAAGGGTTCCAAAATTATCAGTCGCGACGTATTATTCAAAATTGTCATTTACCCATTTTATGGCTCTGTATATAATTTCACCGTAATAATTGAGTAAGTCACATAATATATGTGTATGTATTTAATATATGTATATAAAATATATTGAATATATTATATCTATAAACATCTTATACATATATATATATATATATATATATATATATATATATATATTGAAGAGGGAACTGATGTAAAGTAGGATGTTGTGTTTTGCCAGGAGTCAAAAATAATTTAATTAGTAATTATGTCCATCCGAAAACCTACCTTAACCGGTAGATTACCTAATAATATATATATATATATATATATATATATATATATATATATATATATATATATATATACATACAAGGGTAGGCTGAAAACTAATGTACACATGTTTGTAAAGCGCGAACAGAAACAAATGGTAAGATCAGGCAAAAAGTGCATTTAAGCACAGATATTAAGTTTCAAAATTATATATTTATTTTTCAACATAGTCACCGGCTAAGGCTAACACATTTCTCCCAACGTGTAACAAGTTTTTTCTTTCCGTCACTGAAAAACTGGACTTTTCTCGAATCCAGGACTTGACAGCTGGCGTCATCTCATCTTCCGAGGTATAATGATTACCCTTGAGTTGTCTCTTGAGTTGAAGAAAAAAATCGGGGGAACTAGGAGGGCGTGGAAACGGTTCAAATTTCGGGTCTCGCAGAGCCTCTCCAGTTGCGAACGAGGTGTGTGGATGAGCTTTGTCGTCTTGCAAGTTTATAGGCGGCTGCCTTCCATTAAACGACAAACTCGACGCCGGAGGTATTTTCGTGTCTGTATATCCTAAGAAGAATTTATTACTGCCCCTCGTTCCAAAAAATCGGTCACATAAACTCGATGCGCATCCCAAAACACAGTCAAAAGAAGTTTTTTTGCCGATGGTTGTCTTTTGAATTTTTCCTCGCTCGCAACCACGAAATTTTACTACCTATCGATTTGCAGTAGATCTATCAACAGCATTGTCACCATAAACATTCTTTGAATGATGATGAATCTCTGTAGGAGTCACTTATTCAGCAGTTAAAAATTCGACAACAGCACGCTGTTTCACTCGCGTTGACATAGCACTAGAACACGTCTCCATTTCTGCTTCTCTAAGTACACTGGATGAATGGAATGACCTCAAGCCTGCACATGCATGTTGAGGGGAAATGTTACTTCCACCTTTAAGTTTCCGACCTAAAAAAATTCTGAAAAAATGTCTTGTATCTTTGTTAGGTCGGAAACTTTTCAGACCACTCTCGTATACATATGCATGTGTGTGTATAATTAATGTGTATACATAATATTTTTCCCTTTTCTCTTTATGGAGTTTTCAACTAGACGATTAAAAAATGCTAGCTTCTCAGGGAATGTATCGTATTAGACTCATCGCTTTCCACACTTAAGGCCCTATTCAAGTGTTAACAAGATCAATAACACTGATTTTTAACCACACTGAGAATGCAAGTTTACTCTTGGTTGCTTGAGTCTTATCCTTACGTCTGTCTAACCTATGCTTGGGTGAATGCCACTTCAAACCCTAGTTAAGAAAAATTCGTTCGAAGAATTCCACTAATACTTATTAGCATGATTCGCGTGCATTTGCCATGGAGTATAGAGAAAATTACCCCTTTGCTTACATGCTACTCAGCTATTTACATTGCAAACAAAGAGAAATATATGCAAATAAATATGGGGCTGAAGAAATTGCTACCTTATTATTAGTTTATCCGTTTTCGGAGAGAGATCTTTGTGGACCTATCAGCAAGTATTTCTTACAGAAGACCATTTGCGAGGCGATGCTGGTTTAAAACATTCATAATTGACGGAAATACTTTGAGTAAACATGTTTTAGACCTTGGTAATTTTTATACCTCCCAGTGGCAAGAATGCTATTTTTTCACGCTATTTTCATCTTTAGAGAGGTGATAAAGTGGAATCTCTCTTTGTTAATTGTGCTTTATATGATTTTGAAAAGAACCAGCCGCCACATCTAATTGAAATTCAACTTAATACTCTGGGTAGGAATACTCGGTTTTACTAAAATTCAATCAAACATAAATCTGTAACGTGCATGCTGTACGTACTCTTATTTGATATATCTAATGATTCCAGATTCATATCGTGATGTGAGGGGGTATTTGTTTGAGTTAAAGGAACATAATGAAATACTTAGTAAAATTAAAAATATTTCTTATATGAAACTCATTTCTTAAAATAAAAAATACGCTTTTATTTTTTTCCCATTTCCTGAGGTTAAACCCCTTGTCAACAATAACTACGAACCCTTTCGTCCCCTTGAACAACGCCAATGTCCGAGGTCACCGGATGAAATTATCACTTCTCCTCTCGCAATTTTAATTTTCCTTTTGAGGAGAAAAAAGAATTATTTTTTTGGGAAAGATGAGAGAGAGAGAAATTCGCACAATGGAAAATGGAATCGGTTTTTCAGTCTGCAATGCCTAGTGCTTTAAAATTGCGAATTTTTAATTGTCTGCGGAGATGAAAAAAAACCAAGAGCACGTTAATTTAGCACGGGGAGAGAGGTAGAGAGTAACCGACCGGTCCAAGACGTAATCCCTCCGCCAGTTCAATTTCCGGCGGTAGCAATTTTAAAAAATTCGTGAACTTGTTTTATGAGAGAATCACGCCGGTACAGCGTCTCGTTCAACCCATGAGTGCTTTAGACGGAGCTCGCCGTTGAGCATTTCGCGGATACTGGAGTGGTTCCGAACCCTCTCTTCACTTCTACTTTCAGCATGAGAGCGCTGCGAGAGGCCTGATGCGAAACTGGAAAATGGTGAACTCTCCATCGTTTTAGGTCGTTTCAACACGGAGTATTTCATGAGGCGATGCCTCGACACTGGTATCATCATCATGTACTAAAATATTCTTTGCTTGTTACCAAATATACAGCGAGGAGTAGCCGTGAGCGTAAAACTATTTTCTTACAGCGTAATTTAGTTATTATTTGGATCGTGATGGGTGTTCGTTCTGCCCAGTATTTTTCCCAGTACTAATTCACAAATCCCTCGTTAGAAATTTACGAATGCACAAAAAATATTTTTTTTCTTTCCAAATTTTTTCAAATTCCCAAGTTGTAAGGACCTACTGTACGTGTATATCGCCCTGAAAGACAAAAACAGCGCATTGGAGAATGACACAAAATGGCTGGAATAAAAGTGGAGTGGTTAAAGAAATCCTCAGTTGCTCGTATTCTTTCCAATTACCCATCCACCCAAGGTAATCAACGCGAAAGTTGACTTTGATAGGCGTGGATAGACACAACTCCCAGATAAGCCGTGAGGCGTGTTGACACACTCAGGGTATTGGATTAAATCGGTAACAATCGCCATATTTTCCATGAAGATCTACCGACTAGAAAATTGAGCCGCTAGCAACTGAGGGGCTGTTCACTCAGAATTTGAACCCCAAATCCTCCGGTAAGTTGCCCAGCGCCTAACCCACTGCACCACCAGCCATAAAAATATTCTTTCCCCTATCAAAATCCACGCATATTCGGGGAGTATAGATGTAAGGAGGTCTTCTTATCGGAATATATAACTTTCTTATTGATTGTATTGTAGTCACAGTAAACTTTCACTCATCCATCCGAAAGCATCGGAAAAGCAAATTTATAGTCATGTCACTCTGGGGTATCAATCCTGGATCGTAGCTTATTCTTAAAAGAAAATGGTTCGAAACAGCCAACCAGCATACTTAAGTACGTGGCATCTGTGTTGGACTCGATGTTTATGGCTTGAAATATCTTCTAACTTTCAGAATCTCACTTCATGCCCCGAAAGGAAAGGTGCGAAAAAAACCTACAATTCGAAATCACTTGGATTGCGTGAGATCTATTGGTCATTATTATTCTTTCAGTGGTTTCTAACTCAGGTCTAGAGAATAGAGAAAGAACATAGGGAATCTCAGCCAAAAGCTAAAGCCACTTCGAGTGTGAGTCGCTCCAGAACTTAAGTAATTTCGTCACTCTTTACTGTAATGACCAATATTTTATTAATGCATGTCAAGAGAATGTAGTATTACTTGGTTGAATTTGAAGCTAAGCCACAGTTTTCATCCAGGAGCAGAAAAAAATTCAACTCTAATTATAATAAAACAATTACTTTTGAAAGCTATACTAACGGTTTCAAATCCAGAATCCAATTACCAGCGAGCAGATCCAGCTTGGAGGAGCATCCAAACTACAATATTCCCAAATGAAAGCGTTAAAAAGTTTACGTCGGCCATTAAAAAAGAGAAGCTCTGTGAAAGAGAAAAAAAAACTAACGTCGATGACGTCGCGGCGCAGACTAAAAGTAAAAACAAAATAAAAGGTAATGGAAGCAAGAAGCGGAACAATTCCACCACATTTTCATAGGATGAAAATAGAGGTGGGTAATCCTTTGAAAATTTTTTGTAATAATGTAAAAGATAAAAAAATGAACAGGATGTGTGTACTTTGGAATTTTACTTTCGCGTATTCTACGGCCAAAATTTCTTTGACCACAGCAATACTTTAGCGCGGAGTCACTGACCCAAATGAAAATTCCTTTTTTAAAGATTTTTCCTCTTCTTTTTTCTCTCTTTCGTTCTAGGACTCGAAGTGCTGCTCACGGTGCGCTGCAGATAAGTTGAGGAAGAGGACACCGGGGATTCCATTTGACAGCAGGGGGAAACGGAAGAGGAAAGCGGAGCGAAGCAAAGGAAAGGGGTGGAATTAGCAGTATTATTCGGTAAACAAATGAGTGAATAGGCGAAGAGCAATAGAGACGAAGAAGAGAAAGACGAGACGCTGAGAAAAGTGGTGGAGGGGCAGTGAAAGGGTGTGGCGTGTGGAAGCAGGGGAGTGAAGAAGGAAGAGAGGGAGACAGGGCGACTGGCGCCCGGCTGCGGAATCCGAGTGGGTGGAATATATTTCAGTGCTGAAGGAGAGGGGTATTGAATATTTCGCGGGGAAAAGTAGGTAGCCGGGGAGCAAGAGAGACAGGAAGGAGAAGAGTGACGTTGAATACCACAGCCTTGACCACACCCCTCGTTCTCACCTTTTGACCAAGAAAGAAGAGAGGGTGGACAAGAGAGGAGACATCTTTCGAAAGGAGAGTTGCAAAAAAGGGGTCTGAGGGTGGGGAGAGACGAGAGGGTAAAATCTCTCTCCTCTTAAACGAGAGTCCACATTTTTTACCCCGTGCGCGTTAGAGGAGGAGGCAACCTTTATCCATCTGTGTGTGAGTGAGAGGTGAGGTAGTGAGTGGAAGGGAAGGTTGCGGTAGGGGAGAGGACTTGAAGCCGGGATTCTTGAACGGCGATGGCCGGTTGGGACATAACGATGGCGAAGAGGGGAGAGATGGAAGGGTACAAATTCGCACGGGTTGACGACGCAAAGAGCAGGGGCGAGGGTCCAAGTTGCGGGCGAAGGTTTTGAGTGAAGGGAAAAAGGAGAAAGGAACCAAAGGGTAGAGTGAGAGATAGACGGTCGTTTAAGTTCACAATAAAACTCCTCTTGATCCGAGAGGAGAAAAAAAAGACCGACGGAGGAATTAAGGAAGTTAAGTTCTTTAAAACACGTGTGCGAGTGTGTGTGAACGTATTAGAGGAAACCAACTCGAAGGCTTGAAGACTCGAGTGGCACTACACAGAAGAATCTCGTGCTGATATTGTTCTATTGAGAAGTACGCCTACGAGCGGGAAGGGAATAAAATTAAAATACAAGGTACATAACGGAAAGAAAGTACGTAGACATTCAAATAAACATAAATTATGGCTCTACTAAAACAGGTAACACATTTAAGAGTAGCTAAGGCGTAGGTTTGGACATTAAAGTGAGTAACAAAGAAGATCGCTAAATAGGCCAAGGGGTTGAAAGTATGCAGTAAGAAAACGGTGAAGAGTGAAGAAGAGTCAGGGAAGAAAAGAACGGAAGAGAAGATAAAACTGACGGGGATAACGGGAGGGGGTGTGCCCTATTACAGGAAATCCAAGTGGTAACGTGATATTTAAACAGGGAGCCAAAGGAAAGAAGTCCGTCTCCTCAACGATCACACTGGTAAGGACGCCGCTAAGCTAAGAAATACATATACATATATATACCTGTATATCAAAAGCAAGGCACTTGAGACGCATAGAGATATAGACTTCAGGGTGTGGGTTTGGAGTACATAAGTGGAGGAAAGCGAAGAAGCGCTTTGGTACGGTGAGGATTGTTTCAGGTGGGAGAAAATCTTGTTCAAGTGCGGAGAGTGAGCTCTGAGGACGTGAAAGAGGCCGGATATATTGAGGCCTGGGTGAAGCGGAAAGGAGAAAAAAGACGAGAGAAGCACGTTGAGAGGAAAGGTATTACCAAGTCGAGGAGAGGAAAATGACGGGGTAACCGGACGGTGAACTACTAGGGAAGAGAACACTACTACGTACACCGAAAAGGGGCACGTAACAAAAGCACTGAGGAAGAGTGAAAGAGATAGAGACTGTGTACAACACCAAAAGTGGATTACGGAAAAAGCTGGGAAGAACTGATTAAGCACGGGAGAGAGTGGTAGAGGAGACATAAAGACAGAGAGAGAGAGAGAAAGAGAGAGAGGGAGAGAGAAAGGTAGAGAGAGAGAGGGGGGAGAGAGAGCGTTGCATCGGTGGGGTGTGAACATGGAAAAGAAGAGAGGGGATGAAAACAAATGAAAACGATCGAGATCAAAGCACGAGAGTTAATTAGTGCCGGGGAGCAAAATCAGTGTCCTTCGTAAACCTTTTTCCAAAGCAAGACGAGTTTACTTATTTTCAGCCCATCGAAACATATCACCTATTTCATATATGTAACGGTGAGAGGAGTAGGAGGAGGTGGGGGAGGGAAAAGCCTTGCGGGAGAAATAAAGCGGAAGAAAAGGCGCGAGAGACACTTAGAAGGGGAGAAAAGAGGTTGCTCGAGGTACAAGGGGAAAGAGCGGTAAAAGGAGACGGACACATTTTTAAAGGGAGAAGATCTCGCGTGTTTCTGTAACCGTGTGTGTAAGTGAGGGAGAGAGAAAGCGCGAAAGGAAAGGGTAGGGAAGTGAGTTTCGGCGGAGGAGAGTATAAAGTTGGGAGAGAAAAGCTTATGCGAAAAAAAAACGTGGGCCACTCCACAGGGAACGCGTAAAGGAAAAAAAAGGAAAGAGCAGTTTTAATTCCCACTCATCTCCCGCTCGGATCGTTTTGCTACTTTTTCCGCGGATAGATCATGAGGAAGGAGGAGTTTGGCAGAGGTTAAAGGGACTAAGTTTATATAAAAACCGCAAGAGTCATTTCACTTAAGGGCCGAGGCCTTTTTCGGAAAGAAAAGGGACAAGTGACCGCGAGGTTACGGAGAGTTTGCTGGTTGAAGAGGAATAAGGCTACTCTTTACTTATTTGTTTCGTAGGGATAGGGCGGAGAGGGTAGTTGGGGAGTTCAACATTTTCGGGCGAAGAGGAAGCGAGAAGGTGAAGAAGAGAGAAGGTGCGGTTTTTCCTTCTGGGAGAGCGACAAAGGAGCGAAGCGAGTGAGTGCGCGGTACACTCCTCAGTCGAACGCAAGGGTGTTCAGTTGTGCTCGGTTGCGGGCTGTGGGAATAGCAGAAGGAAAGGTGAAACCACTTAAAAAGAACAGGACTCTCCTCGCTTTGCTCCGGGGGCCACCTCTTCCAATTCCATCTTCGGAGAACAGGTGAGGGACTAGGAAGACGGCAAGGGGTAAGCGGTGTGTCAGGCGTTTTCAAGTGTGGACTGCGGGACACACCCGAGCAACAACAAGACGCCCTCCAGTCACTCTCATCCACGCGAGCACTTTAGCAGTGTGATTCCCAGCACGCGGTGTCTACTCGAGCAAGCACGCGCTCTCTCTGTGTTTGGCGTGCTTGGTGCCACTAGACGGATTTCTCAAAGGACAGGAGAGTTCAAGGGAATGAATGAACCGACGCGGTAAAGCCCGACAGTCCTTTCTAAAAACTGAAGATTATAAGTTGTACGGGTGGGATATTGAAGGAAATTAATGGCCGGAAGAATACTCTGCTTTCAATTGTCACCTCGTATTGGATCAGGAGACAAACTTTAGAAGTTTAACCGACCAAAATTGGAAGACTAACGATATTTTATTAAGGGTGCGTATTGAAGTCCCTATTATCAAGAGTTTTGCTGCAATGAGAAGAACCTCCATCACCCAAAACATCCTCCAACTGTATGCCTGAATACTTTTTCTCCATTACTATCCACTTAATCTAATCCTTTATCTCGGGGATAAACGGTAAACATTGGGAGGCTCCGTGGGAACGGAAACAGAAGATTATTTTAATACACGAGTCTTATCACTCAGACACTCGACACGGGAGGTCTCTTCCGACTCTAACGCAGCTGCCGGTTGAGAGAGGGAGGGAGACTAATTATTCCATCAGTACACATACCATTCCGGGGGACCATCCAGTTGATTAATTTTAAATTCCAAGAGGGGAGATACGACTTGCACAGATCACACCTCTATTCGCGAGCCCCTTCGGGATTATCTTATTCTAACCCGAAGTGAGATAGCGGGAGTGGCAGGAAGAACTTGAGGGACGTGAAATCCGGCGTATTTCGTACGATCGCGGCGTTAAAGGGAGCGCATATCCTACCCTTTGAGGTGAATTACCTCAAGTGGGTCACGAGGAAAATACCAGTATCCAACTGAAGATAAGCAAGCTTTGAGGAACGTGAGAGGGAGAGAGAGAAGGGAAGGAAGCGTGGATCTCTGTGGGATCTTATCTGTGAAATCAACCAAGTGCATGGAATTTTTATCCTTTTAAAGAATAAATAAGTAAATACATCAACCACATTTCCTGCTCCTCCTCCGCGAGGTAAAGAAACTCCCTCCTCGCACCAGCCTCCAAAATTTCTTTGGCGTTGCATAGTCGACCTAAAATAATACGAAAGAGACTCCCACAAGGACTCATAAATCGAGCTTTCATCGCGGCTAATGTAAACTCATCGATAAGCCCTCCTCCAGATAAAAGAAAAATAAATAAAAATAACACGGGAGCCTTCAACTGTGGCGAAAACTCAATAAAAAAATCTAAATGCTCTTCTCTCATCTTTTCTCTTGACTTGGGCGTTTTGAGAAACAAAAATCATAATCGACTAGGGAGAGCAGAATGATGAGTGGGAACTTTTAATTGGAAGACCACTCGAATTAGCATATAAATACGAGGGGAGGCAGGTGAGGGATTGCCGAAGTGGGAAGAGATTCGAACTCTGAATCCCCTATTACCTCACATACGCCTTGCGTCTCCGAAACAGCGGAAACCCCTAATTGACCCGGGAAGGAGGAGGTACGGTCGAAGGGTGGTTGTAATGACATAACAGCCAGCCAGGGGAAGCTGATGTGTTTGAAGAGAGGGGAAGGAGACGCAATCAGAACACCCGTTTATTCATAAAGGCGTTCTGGTGTTGTTCAACGGACGAGCAAGGGACCCTATTCGTCGGAGTAAGCGAAGAGGGCATTTCCATCGCAAGTCGGAAATTCCAAATTTTCACTAAAACAAGACATATCAAGATTATCATTTCAACCTCCCTCATCTCCGAAACAAGTTCAACTCAACTCCATCCCCGTTCGCCTTAATTGAACGATAGAGAGGTACACATCGATAGATATCGAAGTGGTGGAGGGAGGCTGTTTGGAAGTGAACAGGAGAGAGAGGAAAGTTTTTCAATTTCCCTCCGCGGATCTCAATTTCGCCAAAGTCAGAGGTGGATCGATATCAGAGTGACCTGGTTGAATGCTCAAGCCTTGATCGGGGTGGAAAACATATCCCTCCCTTTTCCCAACGCCTCTTTTTTAACATCACCCTGCTATCGCGGAATGTCATATGGGGTGTGATAACGCGCTTAGAGCTACTGCCATATCCACTTGAGGGAGTCATTGGACGTGTTATTCGCGACGGAGGGCTCCTTTAATCGACTGGTAGGTACATGTGTACTGACTTCGCAGTATCTACGATAAAAACACCCTGATAAAGGAAAACAATCCCTTTTCACAGGTTTTGCCCGGTGAAACAGCACTGAACAAAAAATAATTCGACGGGGTTAATAAAATAATTTAAGCAAGAAACTCGGCGGTGGAGTAGGTCTCGAAAGCAGCCCCTCTCAAGTGCTCGCAGGTGATCGCATATTTTTCTCATATCTCACCCTCCAGAAGGCGTTAAACTGGAATGATTCATCATCCCTCCTTTACTCATTAGGTCTACGGGAAGTTTCCATTAAGACTCAGCGAAGTTTGGCAACCAAAATTTTGCTGAGAATTGATAATTTTTCTCACTCTATTTCCTCGCAAGCACAGAAACGAAGACAAATACATGGGGAGGAGGGTATAAGGTGAAAGGAAAGAAACAGAGAGCACGTAGAATATCACGAATAATAAAAAAGTACCCAGGTAGAAGAAAGAAATAGAAAACAGAATATCTTCTAGGAGGCTTCAACTTTTGTCTTATACAAAGTACAAGAAAAGAAAAAGTGAACGCCTTTAAAAAGGCGGAGGTGGCAATGCTTGGCGTGACCAGGAAAACTTCCCTGGGATAAGGCATTTTGTTAAGATTTTGAAAGGAGTCCAACCTTAACTCTCTTCTTAGAAGTCCAATTTGGGTCAGGGAAGTTTGGCAGCGGGAAATCCGCGAAGAAATGACAAGCAAGAATTAATCGAAGAATACTCGCATAGGAAATTATATGGAGACAAAGTGGGTATTATTGAAAGGAAAACGCGAGGACAGCGTGCCGCGAAAATAATAAAAAGAAATCCGTATCTGCTGGTAGTAGGGCAGATTGTCCCATCAGTCCCGGCACAGTGACCTGGAGACGTAAGTACGTACAGTTTAGAGCGTAGCCCATTTCACTGCTGGAGATAACACAGAAAGAAAAGGAACGAAAGGATACAAATTACAGCAGAGGTGTGGCCAAGGGTGGCATTAGGTGCATGTAAAGCGGTGATTTGTGAACGATCTGCCGGCACGCGATTCTCGTCCATTCGTCTCACCGGGAGAAACTCTCTCGGGAGCTTTTAGCGCGGAAAATAGCCACAAGAAAAAAATTAGGCAAAGGAGTGAGGAAGGGGGGCAATTAGAGGAAAGGTCACTCTCCCAAGGCGAGGTCATCAGGAAACGTGCGGGAGTGTCCAGGGGAGTGGTTGAGAAAGGGCGCTTGAGTATTTGGAGTACGGCACATTCCTACTCGGTGCGTTACCCTCACGTCAGCCCTATTCTCCCCGAAGGGAAACCGAAACAAAGGGAGGGGGAAACGGAAGGGGTGAAGTCCGAAGAGGAAGAGTGAGCAACGGAAGGAGGGAGGGAGCGATTTCCGCGAAGGCGTGGAGATTTGCGAATTTACGAAGAGTGAAGACTAAGACCATCTCTTGGACGGGAGGATACGACGTAATTGACGTAAAGAGAGATTTATCAACCTGCTTCTCGAGCGTTTGCTAACCTCTTAAAGAGAAGGTTGTAAAGGGTGAGCGCCGCTTATTCGCAGGAAGGGCGGATAGACCCTGCGATATCTTCCCACTCAACCCTTCGTCAGTGTCCGCAAGTGTAAGGGGGATATTGCTCTCCATCCGTCTCCTTTCCTTTGCCTACCGCCAGTCAGTTTACTCACCAGTCGGCTGAAAGGATATCTCACTGCATATCTCACTCACTCGCCGGGGGAAAAGGTGGAAGGCAGGGCAGAGGGACTCGAGAGAGAGAGAGCGAGGGTAACAACCTCCAGCCAAGCGCGTAATACCCTCCTCTCACGCCTCCCCGCACCCCATATCCCCACCTTCGGGGAATAGGAATCGGATAACAGGTTAGCGTAGCAGAAAGTGAAATAAACTGAACTGGGTCGGAACCTCGAAAATAACGACCAATTCCACGCAGAAATTGGCCGGGAATAAAAAAAAAGAAATATTTTCCGATTCCAAGTCGCAATCGTACTCCCGTTGAAACCCCAATGGTCACGGAATCGAGCTCCGCTGGTTTCTTTTTCCCCGAAAGATTTCTTTTATAGCAACAAAGAGTCCGCGAAAGAGCGTCAGCCGAAAAAAGGACCGATTGCTTGGCGACAAGAGATCTGTGAGAGCTGTAACATATCTTTAAAAAATCCTGAATTATTGTCCAGATCTTCTGTACTAAAGGGAGAAGTCGTCGGGGGATATTGTCGGTGCCTACGTCACTTAAGTAGGCGTAATTTTAGCCTCTTCACTCGAAGAAGGTGAGAGAATCAAAATATAGGAGCATAGGGGCTCGGAAACCTGTAAGGCTTACATATCAGCATATCTGAAATAATTGTCCACCGGAGCAACCAACTTCACGGCCAAAGTTGAGAACGGGCTTAGGTCGCGCGGGGAAGCGAACGACTGTGGAAACGGTCCACATTCCTCTGAGTGAAAGGAATTCCTGAGGCACGGTTTTTATTTTTAAAGGAATACCTCCGCTACTCCAAAGCACTGGTTTGGTGTTACATGTTGGAGGGGGTGAAATTGGCTTTCGGAGTCCGCATTAAATCGGGGGAGGAAACTCAAATAGTCATTAGTTACCCGATTTCCTTTCGACTGGGAAGTAGAAAGAATAGAACGTAAATAGTTAATTAGCAAAGAATTTAGTTGGATTATAAATTAGGTTAGACTATCAAGAAATATATCAATATATACAGGTGTTTCCCCCAAGAGTTCTTTCCGTACGCACCACCCTCGAATTGGACTTTATTTAGTTCATTTAAGTCCTTGTGTGCATTTTTTGGAAATCTTATTAATAACATATTGAACGGATACTGATGCGAATTCATAATTGAACACAGCTATAGTTTTGGAAATTATTGCGCAAGATTTATTCTTGTGCGAGAAGAAACATATCGAGTTTACGCGTAGAAGAAAGACTGAAGTGCGCAGTCCGAAGTCCTTCGGGACAGAAAGACGCCGAGATTAAGGGCTGGGGCAAAAAACGCCAGAGGGTGTGGCCTGTCTTGTGGAGAGCGTGTTCGAATCCCGTCAACAAGATGTTCTGGATCCTGAAGCAGACGCGCCTGTCCAGCGGAGCGTTCTTCAACGCCATCAACAACAACCTTGGCAGCGGCGGAGGGAGTGGTTACCTGAATAATAGGAACGGGAACCAATCGAACGGTGAGTGAACGCCACGCCCCTCACCTCCACCCAAGTTTTGACGTAGAGAGTTGCAAATAATACTTGACATTTCTGGTGTTTCCCAAGTTTTTTCTCCAGTTAGCGGGAACAACCTGAACCATTATAAATATAGCGTGACCTGATTGGCCGACATATTGTTCTATTAATAGAAACATTTCGATACCTTGTCAATAGACTGGGGTGACAGAATACCAATACGGAAGGAAACGTTAATGAATAGAGATTTTGAAATGCTACTAACATAAAATATCAGCAGGAAAAAAGGTAGCAAGAAATAAACCAGCTTAAATGATGAGTATAGCCGAAAATAATTGTTATCAACGAAACTATTAACTTTTGTCCAAATTAAAAACATACTGCAAATATGCTACAAATATTTATAAATGAAGTCCATATTTATTTCTAATAAATTAAAAATGACGATGTATATTTGACAAATAACAAAGCTCTAAATTTATTTTAATCTGATCGTAAAAATCGATGCATATTTGTGAATAAGTGAGGAAAATAAACAAATGCCAAAGGTTTATAATGAATATAAACGTACGGTACTGTATTTCTTGTACTGCTATCATCATAAATTTATTACTCTTTGGCATAGAAGCTCAAATACGTCCTAGACACGTAAGCTAAGCTAGTCTGCTGACTCAGAACTTACGAATCGATCTCGGGATAATGGTGTTATTATACAATAGAAATAATTGATTATGGATAATTTATTTATCAATTCTCTTCCAAAATATCGGACCCGCTATATCTGATGATTTACCCATTGGAATTTTATAGGGTGCCATATATTCATCACCAATCTTATTGACTTCGCAATTAAAAGCGATAGTAAGCTCGTAGTTGGTAAGAGACAAGAAGCTTTGAGCATGGCGCTTCGGTTTTAAACCGTTCTATTACTATGCCTTTTATTTTGCAAAAGGAAGGCACGATTTTAGTGATGCAACCAAGGACGCTGGAAAGACTATTTACGGGAGCATAATATGAGTATGAAGATTAATCGCACAGCAAATGATTGGGAATGTTAAAAATTAGAACGCCTTCTCTAACAAAATACGCTCCTTGTTCTTGAAAACGGAGTGAAATCGCTGAGATTTGCAATGGCGTCGGATAGTAATTTTCAACTTTCTGTAATTTCTGAGGCTTATCCATCACAATGTTCAACATGTATTTCAGATCTGCTGCCAAAGTCAAGAGTAAAGGCGGCATCTATATGATATATACGCACAACATGTTTCAATTCCCGTAAAAAATAAACTTTTGCTAAGGTGTGAACTCAAAGTGCCGCGTGTCATGCAAAAGCGTAAGGAAATTATGTCAACCCAGGCCTAAAAATATTATCTCTTTAGAAGCAATAAAACAATGCTAACGCCGAAAGTTCGAAACACAATTCGTAATAAAGTCATTCAACAGCAGAAAATAAACAATACAAACCAAGATAGCGGCCACCATTTCGGTTACATCCCTCATATTACCTCTATGGCGCCTTTTGGGGACAAAATGTGTATGGATCGTTGAGTGGCAGGTAAAATGATGACTATAGCCTTGAAAAATAATTAACGCATACCATTGTAGAGAGAAAGGGTAGTGTTATGCGTTGTTTATTCTCTCTTGGTAATTCATTGGCGAAGGGAGTGCTCTGAGAGCAAGAGGGAGACTCAAGTAACACACGTTTATGCGACATGACACCACAGTGCCACTCACTGAAATATGCCCTTCATGGATAAGCGCTTCCCGCACTCCTCCATGCGACTTCCCCTTCTCTTCGAAACTTTGTGAAGTTCAACTCAATAGGTGAGCGAAGACGGCTCTGAGACATTTCACCAGAGCTTTCCAAAGGAAGAATTTTTGAGGCAAAAAAATAGCAAAAAGAAGCCAGCATCCACTGATGTATTTCCCAAGGGGATGTAATGTCCCGTAAGACAGCCGAGTGCGTTTCTCTGAGAAAATGAGTGATTCTCTTACTTTTTTATACTAGGGTGAGGATTTTCATGGGAAATGGCGTCTCCCTTTAGTACTTTTTTCAGGTCATACGTGGCCATAATGTAGTTGACTAATAACAATTTCTTTATAATCAAGCCAAACTTATTCTGAAACTGAATGGGTATTAGGAAAACAAAATACTTACCTAATTCCTAAAGTCTGTTGAACATTGTCAGAATTTTGACCTATTTCAAGAATACTAAAGTTATACACTTGACATCCAGAATTGAGGTTCATTTATGATAGTTCAATGCAGTTTAATGGAGTCATAAAGTCAGGGAAAGGCATTTCTAAATTCAATAAGTTTTTACTTTTGGTAAATTGCTGTGACTGCGGAACAAAAGGTATTTTGTGCATTCATCATCCGCTAACCTCCTCACATCGTTATTTCCTGGAAAGAGGAAGAGAAGGTTGAAGGACCATTACTTCTATTCATTACATTGCTTCCTATCAGATTTGCGAGTTAGTAGGTAATCCTGTTCCAAAATTCGTAAATCCCCAAACATGTTTTACCCACCGAAATACCGAAACTATTTCGCCGGCTCAGCACAGTTATATTTCCTACTCCAGAGGAAGATTCAACGTGACCCATCTGCATCCCATAAATCCCCGAGGACATAAATTCTCAGGGACTCAATTTAAACGTGACTCCTGGGGCAATCTCCCGGAGCCAGAGCGCGCCCAGAGTAACGAACGAAGCCGACGACAGCCGAAACACGTCATCACTCCCAATCCAGGTTGAAACATCGTGTTACTCCCCCCACCTTTACTTCCCCGCCCCCCCTGACCTCTACCCCTCACTCTCACTCAAGACGAATGGTCCATTCGCTTTGCTACTCTTTCCTCGTCTCATTTTCTCCCCGGCGATCCCCACCAAATTCCCCGAGTCCTAATTGAATCCGACCGCCCGTAATTGAATTCGTACGTTTGCGATCAGCCGAACTTCCTCAACCCCCTACCCCTTTCTATAACTATCCCCTCCCCATCCCCCGCAGCTTGCTTTCGTGTCTCCGCCCCTTTTAATGACTTCCCCGGCTCAGATCATCGATAAGGTTTGGTGGATGGAAAGGGAAGTATGAGAGAGAGGGAGAGGAGGCGTAAGCTCATCTCGTCCACTAACCTCACAAATGGGCACCAAACTGCCGTGAGGACGCTCGATTTCGCAGGAAATATACCTGATATCAGGATTACATTGATTTTGTCCCCCGAATCTCCTCGAGGGCTGTACTTTTCCAAAATAATTTTGCATAATGTTTGCCAAAGCTAATTAAGGGATGATTTGCGAGGGGCAGCATCGACGTCTGATTTTCTGTTGGCTTCAAGGTGAATATTTTCCCATTCGAATTCCAATTGTTCCTTGACTTACTTTTATCTTTAATAATTAATAACGCGGAATGTAAAACATTAAAATTGTAAAGGATTTTGGAAGGGAATGCTGGGTGGTAAGGGAGTGAAACATTTTAAATCTGAAATGACCAGAGGATGGTTATGATGATGAAAGTTATGAGAATGATAATACAAGTATATAATAAAATAATTGTATATAAAAATCGAATCATAAAAAAATCAAAAACATAAAAGACTGTATTATACCTCTCATCTTGTGGATATTTACAAAAGTTTGCAGGCCCGATACTAAATAAAACCGAAAATGCCTATGAATGCAGAGTTGCAGGAGTGGCAGGTGTTGCTATAAGCATTGATGAATTAATAAAATCGGGCATTCATCAATATTAACTTAGCTAACTACAAAGTCTCCCAAAAATTACTTCAGGCTTCCTCTTTGAAATCAATGATAAAATTACCTCTACCCTCGGGTCGCAGATATATGAAGGAAAGAAGTATAAATTAAACAATTGTTGATAAAAAGTTGTTAAATTGTTGATAAAAAGTTGATAAATTTTCCTCGATACAATGAGTTCATACCCGTCTCTCTAATGGATAAAATGGAATGAGTGAATTAGAATAAGTAGTATGATGTCATATATCACTACATTAGTGTCTTTGGCGACTAATAACAGAAACTCTACGTATGTTTTGAATTTGTACATTCTTGACCACATCGTCTTCAGCCTCCTTCACCTCCAGTAAGGTAGCCGAAAATTGTATGATTTAAAAAAAAACTCCCAAAGGGAATTTAAAATATTTTAGAATTTAATTTTGTCTTTGTGAGAAACAATTCCGATGGTTATTTGCCACAAACTTTATTCTTGAGGAACCCATCACCACTTTGGAGCGGGGACAAGGATATATAGAGGACCAATATTATTCCTCATTTGCCTGCATCAAAAAGCTCTCTTCTCTGTGAAGTTGGAAAATTTCTTTATTTTGCGAAACCCAGAAATGAAAAGACATGGCTGACGGAAAGCCGTTGAATTATTGAGAGAGAAAAATACAGGTAGGGCCAAGGAGGAGGGATTTTTTTATTATTTGAGAAACGTCCAATTTTTGTATCAATAATTCTGTAAATTGACGCAAAAAGCTAAGAGTAAGATATATATATATATATATATATATATATATATATATATATATATATATATATATATATATAATCAGAAAACAAGCATCACATTATGAAGGATCTCAGGTTTTCCCGGCGTATGGTATTCAAGAAGTTCTCTCGGGTTTCCCACCGGGTCAGGTTGCAGTACACCGACGTTTCGAAGGCTGACTCTGCGATCGTCTTCAGGGTGAAGTTCCGAGCATGAAAAAGGCATGGGAGTCCCGGTGGAGTGTATAAATACCAGGCCTTTTTCATGCTCGGAACTTCACCCTGAAGACGATCGCAGAGTCAGCCTTCGAAACGTCGGTGTACTGCAACCTGACCCGGTGGGAAACCCGAGAGAACTTCTTGAAAAGCATCACATTAGTTAAACAATTAATTCCGTAGTGCTTTAGAAATGTTCCAACAGAATAGAAACACCATAATTTTTTTAGTGTAAATGAATATTTTATAAAAAATATTGTTATAAAAGTTATGATTGATTTATATTATATTACTTAGGGTCGTTGAATGTCTTCCATAGATAGCAATTGTTTAGTCAGAAAATGTGAGATACAATGTGGGATAATTTGTTCTTAACAAAGAATGCTAATATTAAAACCGATTTCTTAGATTAAATATAATGATAAGCATGCCTTCACTTTAAGGTTTCTTTCTAATGTAATATATAATTTTGAGGATGAAACTGAATAAGAAATCGCAAGCAAATTAATGGCCGCTTGGGAACCGAAAGAAGTAGGTAAATTGAGACTTTTTGGCTTCCGAAATATCAGAAAAATCATTTCTCCACAAAAACAATGCAATCAAATTTCAGTATTACTTAATGATGATTCTCCATGGAAATTATAACTTTTCCCAACGCTATCTAAAATGAATACCTCGAGAACTGTAAGCTTGCAAACCCTGGAAAACTTTCCATTTTGACTCGTTTAAGGTTTACTGAATGGTAAAGTTTGAAAAACCCCTCCCTAAGGGATCGGAATTCCAGAATAAATTTCCATTCATTTTCACATTCACCTTTACAGCTTTATTATTCTTTTATTTCCCCCTTATTTCTTTATTCATATGTCTTCATCACTTCCTAACTTCTAGTTCCTCACACATGCATGCCTCCATTCGCTCCTTTCTCATCCTTCCTGATTTTCATATCCTCGTCCCCTTTTCACTAACGTGAGAAATTATTCTGATGCGGACTGCGACGGGAGACATTCGAGCGTAAACGCACTGCACGGTCGAGCTCAAACAATTTTACGACATTTATTTATGTCATTGCAAGCGAGTTAATCATCTCCACCAGCGTTTCGACAATTTTTTTTCCTCAGTGCCTCTTTTAGTTATGCCCCTCGCTGGGAAGAGATGGTGCTCCGATTGAAAGAGAAATAAAAGATAAAAAGGGAAAGCGAAAATAAGGAAAAGAAAATAAATAATGGAGTAGTAAACAGAGGGGTGGAGTAAGTTTGTGAGACTAGAAAAAATTTTAATGGAGAGCGTCAAAGTTTGTTAACAATTGTTTCACTATAAATCAAAAGCTTCGTTAACGGAATCAAACTGGGAGCGTTAAGGAAAAAAAGAATTACAAGAATTAGAGCGAATGGCTACAAGAATTGAATTTGCAAATTTTTGGAAGGAGAATCCATTAACGAATACGATAATAATTTGG